>NC_088116.1:4608000-5211500 GCF_036370855.1 Dromaius novaehollandiae
ACGCCACGCCCGAAGCTGCCAGTTAGTAAAAGCACTTCGGGCTCAAAAAAACAAGCGCTCGCTGCCAGGGCGGCACAGGGTAACGCTCGGCAGCCGCCAGCGACAGGGCATCAGCCGGAGCCGCGCAGCTGAGCCCCGCCGCGGGCAAGGTGCCCGGCCGCCGCGGCCCCGTGACGGGGGGACCCTGCCCGAGCCGCGGCGAGCGGCCGCCAGGGCCGCGGGGCACCAGCGGGGCGCGGCGGCCCCCGGGGCAGGCCGCGGCCTCGCCGCCCGCTCTGCCGGCCGCCGCCCGGCCTCCCGCCGCCGCCTCCGCCCGGGCCGGGCCGGGCCGCTGCCCCGCCGCACCTGCTCGATGGCCGCCTGCACAGCGGGCGCCAGCTCCAGCGCCGCCTCCAGCCCCGCCGCCAGCTCCGGCTCGTCCTCCTCCATGGCGGCCCGCCGCCGCTTCCGGGCCGCGCGGCACGCCGGGATGCGGGAGGACCCCGCCTCCTCTCCCCCTCCCACGCCCTCCGGGGGCGGGGCCTGGCCGGGGGGCGGGGCCTGGCCGGGGGGGCGGGGCCTGGCCGGGGGGGCGGGGCCTGGCCGGGGGGCGGGGCCTGGCCGGCCGCTCTCCCGGGCCCTGGCGCCGCCCGCCCGGCCCGCGGGGGCGCCCCGGCGGCCGCTGCCCCCCGCGCAGCCGCCACGTCCGAGCGGCGGGAGCGGCGGGAGCGGCGCGGCGGCAGCAGCGACACGCGCCGCGGCGGCGGGGGGCGGCGGGGCCCCATGTGGCGCACGCTGGCCCTCGCCTCCGCCTTCTTCCCGGGGCTCTTCGCCCTCTGCGTGCGGGCGCTGCGCTGGGCCGCCCCGGCATGGAGCCTCAAGGACCGCGTCCTCCTCAGCGGCAGGTACCGGCCGGGCGGGGCCGCGCGGGGCCGGGGCGGCGCCGGCACCGGGCCCGCGGGTGTCCGGAGCCCGGATCGGCGGCGGGGCAGAGCCCCGGCCCGCGGGTGTCCGGAGCCCGGATCGGCGGGTGTCCGGAGCTGGGGCTCGGAGCCGTCCCGAGCCCGGACCCACGGGTGTCCGGAGCCCGCACCCACGGCGATCCCGGGCCCGGGACCCACAGCTGCCGGGAGCCCGGACCCACATCAGTCCAGAGCCCGGGACCCATGGCAGTCTGGAGCCTGGACCCACAGCAGTCCTGAGCCCGGGACCCACGGCGCTCCTGGACCCAGACCCAGAGTAATCCAGAGCCCGGACCCACGGCGGTCCAGCACCCAGACCCACATCAGTCTGGAGCCTGGACCCACTGCGATCCTGAGCCCGGGACCCACAGCTGTCGGGAGCCTGGACCCACAGTGCTCCTGGACCCAGATCCAGAGCAATCCAGAGCCCGGACCCATGGCAGTCCGGAGTCTGGACCCACGGCAGTCCAGCACCCAGACCCACATCAGGCTGGAGCCCGGGACCCACAGCTGTCGGGAGCCCGGACCCACGGCACTCCTGGACCCAGACCCAGAGCAATCCGGAGCCTGGACCCATGGCAGTCCGGAGTCCGGACCCACAGCGGTCCAGCACCCAGACCCACATCAGTCTGGAGCCCGGGACCCACAGCTGTTGGGAGCCCGGACCCATGGCACTCCTGGACCCAGACCCAGAGCAATCCAGAGCCCGGACCCACGGTGGTCCAGCACCCAGACCCACATCAGTCTGGAGCCCGGACCCACAGTGCTCCTGGACCCAGACCCAGAGCAATCCAGAGCCCGGACCCACGGCAGTCTGGAGCCCGGACCCACAGCGGTCCAGCACCCAGACCCACATCAGTCTGGAGCCCGGGACCCACAGCTGTTGGGAGCCCGGACCCACGGCACTCCTGGACCCAGACCCAGAGCAATCCAGAGCCCGGACCCACGGCGGTCCAGCACCCAGACCCACATCAGTCTGGAGCCCGGACCCACTGCGATCCTGAGCCTGGACCCACAGTGCTCCTGGACCCAGACCCAGAGCAATCCAGAGCCCAGACCCACGGCAGTCTGGAGCCCGGACCCACGGCGGTCCAGCACCCAGACCCACATCAGTCTGGAGCCTGGACCCATGGCAGTCCAGAGCGCGGGACCCACAGCTGTTGGGAGCCTGGACCCACGGCACTCCTGGACCCAGAGCAATCTGGAGCGCAGACCCACCGCGCAGCCCCCGGGCCAGCAGCCCTGATGCCAAGGGGACGGCCGGTGACCGCGTTCCCGGCGACGCCGAGGGGTCCCACGGCGGTGCGGGGCCTGGACATGCCCATCCCCGTGCCGCAGGGCGTGCGGGACCTGCATGGCCGCAGCCCCTCCATCACCATGCGGCGATGCGCAGAGCCTGTCCCGTCCCATCCCATCCCATCCCACCCCACGGCCTCCACGGAGCAGCTCGGGCAGCGTATCCCAGCACGCTCGGACCGCAGCGCTCCCGGCACGGTCGGGAGGCTCTTGGTTGCACGGCGCAGGCATCCGAGCGCCGACAGCTCCCTCGGCGTGACCGAGCCCCTGCCCATGTCAGCGCCGTGTTTCGGCCGTCGTAGGGCGGCTTTGGGGCCTGACCGGTTTCCGCTCTGCGTTTCAGGTTGGTGTCGACGGTGCAAGCTACGATGGCAACGGTCTCCGGGATCACGGTTGTCCTTAGCTGCAAGAACGTGGTGCACGACAGGTAACCGGGCGCGGATCGAGCCGCCCCGCGTGACCCCCTCTGCTCGCGCCGGGGCCGCTCCGAGGGATGGAGCCGTGGGCGCCTCTGCCCCGGGATGCCTGCGGGTCTAAACACCTGCCTCTGAGCCGAAAGCAGAGACGGCATCGCTTTTCGGGGAGGCGGGGGGTCTCCTTGCGGAAATGTTCAGTTCCTAACAGACCAGACCTGGTGAGAACTGGTTTTAAAGGTGCATTGGCTTTTTCACCCCAAATAGATCCCGAAGCAGCTCAGAAACAAGGAAAACAGTAAGAAGTTTGCTCTGTAAGCAAAACCTCTTCCCCTATTACTGAAAGCATTGAAACAAACTGCCCCAAAAGCAGCTCTGAACAGAGTGACACAGAGTAGTCGGGGTCAGAAGAATTAAAAACATGCAGTTATTATAGAACAGCAGAGAAGATTGTAGGTGGGAAGGACACAGCTATGCCGAGGTGGAATTTGACCGCGACACGAGAATTTAACTCCTCGAAAAGCGCCGTGAGACGTGTCGCAGCAGCGTCTGCTCGGACACGGGGGTCGGATCCGGGCGTACGGGGCTCCTCGCAGCAGGGCGCTCGCTGAGCACGGACGCGGGGAGCGACCGGGGGGCCCCCGCCGTCGCTGCGGGACTGCCGCCGGTGCCCAGGTGTGCGGGCTCTTATCTCGCTGCAGGAAGCGAGACCTATAAAACTGGCTGGGCGCTGCTCGGCGCGGGAAGCCTAGCGAGTTATCTCTGTCTGAACGAGGAAGGCATACAAAGAAATTTCTCTTGAAATGGCGGGAGAGCGAGGGCAGACTTACTTGGGCCCCAAGCTACGTGTTTTGGAGCAGCCGTTTTTTATCAGCCCCGTTTCTTGCAGTATTTTTTAAGGCGCGCAGGCTCTGCAGCGCACGGGTTGTTGTTGCTCGGGTTGTGCAACCGGGATGCCGACATACTTCGGGAACAGGCAGCTGCGTGCAGTTATTTCCCAACAGAGAGGCGTCTTGCGGGGGTTTATTGCCTATATTAAAACTTTGCAGTTCACCCTCCTAAGTCCTGGCCGGGCGTCTCTGATGAGCGCTGAGGTCTCCGGGTGCTCCTCAAACGCCGCTGGGTGCACGGCACAGCTCTCCAGCCCCGGCACGCCAGGGCGGCTGCGGGGCGAATCGAGGTGCTCGCATTAGCGCCGTGTTTGTGCCGGGCCGCCCCGGGCCTGGCGGGAGCCGTCCTGGGCGGGCTGGGCCGTGGCTCTGCCCTGCGAGCGCCGCGGGGCTGGGGCGCGTTGCGGCGGGGTCCCTGGGCAGCGCCGGGGGTCCGGGCCTGCCGGCCCTGGCCGTGGCGTTGCCGCCTGCTCGGCGCGAGGCTGATTGCGCAGCGCTGCCGGGCGCTGAAGGGCGCTGGCTCGGTAAACACGGCGCGTTCGCGGCACGCCGGGACGGCCTCGCCCAGCTCGCCGGCCTCGCGCAGGGCTTACCGGGAGGAGCTGCTGCTCCCCGGGTCGCTCCGCAGGTGCCAAATACCTTTCCTCTGGAAAGGTCTGGCTGGCGAGACGACCCAAGCCAACCTCAGACGCCTCTCAGCTCGCGTTTAGCTTTGACAAGGGTCTCGGTGCCTCCTGAGCCTCCTGGTTTTACCAGCTCTGGGCATCAAAACAGCTTAAGGAAAGGGACTGGCTCATTCCTCCCCCCCGCCGCTTTCCTTACCTCCCCAGGCCCTCGTGGCTGCGGCAGCGTGGCTGCTCCTGCGCGTTTGCAGATGGGCTTCGAGGTGCCGTGCAAAAGCGGGTGGCCGGGGGTGGCAGGCGGCAGCAAGTGTCGCCCGTCGGAGCCCCGGGCGGGACGCTTTGCCTCGAAGCCTCGCGTGCGACCGGCTTGCGGCTGCCGCCGCGGTGCTGGGGTCCCCTGCGCCGTCTAGGCCGTCCGCGCGTGCCCAGAGCCGTGGCAACACCCGCGCGTGCTGCTCCGTCCCCAGGCACTGGCTGGCCGTGGAGTACGTCTGGGTCCTCGTTCCCTACATGACCTACGACATCTACGTCATGTACCTCTGCCACTGGCACAAGCGCAGGGACAGGGGCGCCGCGGAGGACAAGCACTCGCTGGCCAGCGTGCGCAGCTTCCTCCGGCAGGAGCGGCTCATGGTGACCCACCACCTCTTCATCCTCGTCGTGCTCACCCCCGTCACCCAGGTGAGGGCTGCGCGTGGCCGCGCTGAAATCCGGCCTCAAACGAGCAGCCCCGCTGTCCCCCCCGGTGCGGGTGGCAGGGGATGCTGCTTGCGGGGTGGCTGTCCCCCACGTGGGTTCCCCGCACGCATCGGGGGGGGATGCCAGTCCCTGGGTGTCCTCGTCCCCGTCCTTGCATTGCAGCAGGGCCTTCCCTCCCAGCGAGGCCTCGGTCCCTGCGTCACCGAGACGTCACTCACCTGCACGCTGTCCCTGCCCCGGCGAGCGGCGCGGAGCGTCGGCTAACGGCAGCCCGGGCTGCGGAGCCTGCGGAGCCTGCGAGCCCAAATGCCGCTACACCTTGGGGATCAGAATCAGTCTGAGACCAAATACTTACAGCGAGGACGAGGAGGCTTCCCTCGAGCTGCCTATCTTGGAGCTGTGCCTGTCACTTGACTGGCATCACGTTCGGCACCCTTGCGATCAAGGCTGTGTCTGGCAGAGCACCTCCGCCCGTCGGGAGCCCGCGATCCCGTGGAGATCCTCGGTGTTGGCTCCTGGCCACCTCGCTGGGAAACCCCGGGCCCGAAAGCAGCGGGATCGGCGAGCAGAGCCCGAGCTGTGAGACGTGCCGCGGCGGGGCGGCCCTGTGCTCACTGCCGTGTTTATTTGCAGCACTTCAGGGGCGAGCTGGGGGACTTCTTCGTGGGCTGCATCTTCACCGCGGAGCTGAGCACTCCTTTCGTATCGCTGGGCAAAATCCTCATGCAGGTAGGTGGGGAGGGACGAGGCGGGCCGTAGCCGTTGTGCTCTGCCTCCGGGCTGGGCTCGTTCGGAGGAGGGTCCTGGACACCCGAGCGGGCGCCTGGGAAAGACCCCTTCCCCACCCCAGGCTGCCCTCCTCCATCAGCCCCGTTCACGCAGCAGCGAGGGGGAGCGTTCTCCGAAACGCTCCTCTATCCATGCGTGCTGGGCGCCCTTTCCCTGCTCCGCTGCCGCCTCCAGCACCCAGCCGCCTCCCCAGGGCGCAGGGGACTGGGCTGAGCACCCTCAGCACTTCCCAGCACCCAGCTCCCGGCCTGCATCCTGCTCCCTGCCGCGTGCATCTCCTCCTCGCCGGAGGAGCGGATGGGGCTGTCGCCTACACCGCACTCAGGGCACCGTCTCCTTCCTCCCCAGCTCAAAATGCAGGACACGCTCCTGCACAAGGTGAACGGGATCCTCATCCTGGTGACTTTCTTCCTCTGCCGTATCCTCCTCTTCCCCTTCATGTACGCGGCCTACGCCCGGCAGGTGGGCATCCCCGTCTACATGGTGCCTTTCCGCATCCCCCTGCACTGCAACATCGCAAACGCCTCCCTCATCGCCCCGCAGCTCTACTGGTTCAGGCTCATCTGCCGCAAAGCCGCCCGGCTCTACAGCAGCTCGCCCGCCGGCAAGAGCAGCTAGCGGCTGGCAGGGGCGGCCGGCAGCGGGGCGGGAGCCGGGGAGGCCGCCGCGGCCTCGTGCCGGGGCTGCCAGTGCCGCCCCGGGAGCAGAGCAGCGGAGTCGCCGGCCCCGCGCAGCGCTCGCTTCCCGCGTGGCTCCGGGTCTCGCGTCCTGCTCGCGGGAGGTCGGGAGCCGGCGAGGAGCAGCTCGTCCGGCAGCGTGATGCTGCTGCTGGGGCTCAGCGCTGCGGCACCTCGCCGACCGGCCGTTTCGCGGGAGGGGGCTGTTACAAACCCCCCGATCTTTGGTGCTGACGCCGATGCCCGACGCAGCCAGCACGGCGCGACGGGAGGAGCCGGCGGAGCAAACTCGGCAGCGCGGGCGAGCCCGGCACGTGCCGGCCCCGAGCGGCAGCCCCGGGCTGGGGGAGCCTCGCGCCGTACCTGCCGCAGCTCCGCTTCGCTCCTCCGGCTCCGCTGCCGGGAGCAGAGCCCGGCTCCCGGGACGCGGCACCGTTCTGCACGGCCCGGGGCCGATCTCCGACACTGCCTCCACACTACAGCTGCCTGCAGCATCTTACCTGCCTCGCACGGGCGCTTCTCGCTGCTGCGAGGCTCAGACCCACTTCTGGACACTCCGATTGCCCCGAGGGGCATTTCGCCGCCGCCGTGGCCGTGGTCCCGAGGGTGGGGAAGGCTCCGGCGCCGCTAGCAGGGCTGGAGGCGGGAGAAGACGCTCCCGGCAGGGTCGGAGGAAGGTGACGCTGCCTTAGAGAGCAATGGGGCCAGGGCAGGGAGCCCGGCCCGAAGGCGGGACGGGGCCAGGACACCTCACCGAGGCGCGGGGCACCACGCAGAGCCCTCCGGGGGCCGGGGACGCTGCTTTCAACCCCCTGCCCGAACCGCACCCGCACAGGGGCTGCTCGGATCTGCCCCACGTCCCCCAGCGGTGCTTGAGGTGACCAGCACAGGGTCCATCCCCCTGCCCACCCGCCCCCGCGACGGGGGTGAACCCTCCGGGTGGGCATGGACCATCCAAACAGCAACTGCTCCCAGCACAATCCCCCCCCCACCGGGGCAGGTTTCCCGGGCACGGCGTGAGCCGGGGCAGCCACCTCCTCCCGCGCGAGCCCAGGGCTCCCTTTGCTCCCGGGCGCTCGCCACGGCCGCGGCCGGTCACACCAGCAGCCCAGCAACCTGTGGCCGCTCTGTGCTTCTTTCTGTCTAAAAGCTAAAAAAATGATGGCTGGGAAGCGCTTCGCTCCGGGCGACCCCTTTTTCTGGCGACAGATCCTGCTGCGGCCACAGCTGCACGGATTGCAAAGACCCGAAGGCCTTTCCAAGGCGCAGGCGGCTGCGGCAGAAACACCACTTCTCGTGATAAACCCAGCGAGCAGCTGATGGTATAAAACGCTTGCTATCTCTCACAAATATTTGTATCTTGCTGTTTTTATTACCAATTATGTGCCTTATGTAAAGGAAAGGGAAAAGCCACTGAGGCACTTCTGTTTGCACTAACGCTGCCCTGTTTACTCCTGCGCCCATGGGAAGGGACCAGTAAAGCCCTCTGCGGAGCCACCCCACCGCCGCGTCTCTCCCCCGCGCCGCGTGCTCCTGGGCGGGGAGGAGGTCGCGCACCGCGTCCAGCTCATGGCTTCACCCCCGGCTCGGGCAGGAGCCGCTTGCTGCCAAAGGCTTGTCGGGAACGAGCCCTCGCTTGGCTCGCTTCCCGCTTCTCCGGCGGCAGGCGGCGAGGCCGGCAGCCCGCAGGGAGCGGAGGCTGTTCCCAACCACGGTTACACGGCCGCGTCGCTGCTTCGACGGGGGGAGAAAACTCTGCAGGGGGGAAATAAGTTCAAAAGAGCAAAAAAGATAAGGTTTATTATCGATCTTACGACTCCCCACGTCTCGGCTGCCCGGTGGCAGGGTCTGAGCTCTGCTCCCCGGCCGCGCGGCCGCCTACGCTCCCAGCTTGCCGAGCTTCTGCAGCAAGGTGCTGCGCAGCGCCTTGTCGGCGACGTGGTCCGTGATGCAGCCCAGGAAGTGCCTCTCGTTGGCTCTGCGCAGCGCGATGCTGGGGGACGCGTCGGCGGCGCTGAAGGCCTCGTACTGCGAGAGGACCTCCAGTGCCGCCACCGCCAGCGGCTCGCTGCAGCCGTTGGCCGGCAGCATGGCGGAAACATGCAGCGCGTGGCAGAAGAGCTGGATGCAGACGAAGGACGCCTCCTGCGCGGGGTCCGGGTCCTCGGCGGGGGGCACGGGGGGCACGGCGGCCCTCTTGACGGAGCCCAGCAGGTCCGTGAGGCTGCTGCAGTACAGCTGGACCACGTGGAGCCAGGCCTCCGCCGGCAGCCACGTGGAGCAGCTGGAGCTGCAGAGGAGCTGGAAGCCTCGGAGGAAGAGCACGGAGAACTGGAGGTAGTGGGCGAAAGGCCGGAGGTTGAGCAGGGGCAGGTGCTGGACGTACTCCAGCGTGTACGGCACGTGCAAGACCTGCCTCTGCAGCAAGCTCTGGACCACGTGCACAAGCCTCTTCCATTCGCTGTGGCTGCACCAAGGGAGGACCTGTATGAGGGCCACCAGGAACCCTTTGCTGAAGAGATTCACTTCTTCAGGGTTGTCCACGTTGACCGCGAGGAGCGTCAGCATCGTCTCCCTCAGCGCTGTGGACATGCAGCAGCACTCCATCCATGCCAGGAGCCCACTGCCCGGCCCGTAGGCTGGCAAAGCCCGGGACGTCCACTCGTCCTCTGGGAGCTTGCAGATCTCAAACAGCGTCTCTGGGACCTCGTTCTTGAAGTGGTCTCCGTAAAGCTTCTTCAGTCGGAGACCAACAGTCCAGTCCAGTGATGCCACCTTCCTATGAAGCCAAGCCAGCGACTGGAGCCATACATCAGGGGATGGGGCAGCTTCTGGTCTTACCACCTCACAGAGCCGGGAGAGGGTGTTCACCACCAGGTCCTTGGTCTCCAGCGACGGGAAGCACCGGTCCCTGGGCTGATGCCAGTACCTCGTGTAACCATCCAGAAGCTTGCAGAGGCTGAGGAGGAGCGGGAATGGGTAGCAGGACTTGATCCAGTGCTCTTCCGGATAGGACTGCATCCCCAAAACCTTACTGAGGATCTGAAGGCTCAGCTCAATTTGAGGACAGTCTGATTTCAAACAAGGCAGGATAAAGGCTTTAGTCACCTCTGCAGGTGACACAAGTGGAGCCGCTGAGCTTGGCTGCATGAGAAAGGCCAAGAACTCAAGAAACTGCTCCTCTTCCCTGGCGGTGGAAAGCTTCCCCCATACAGCCTCCTTCAGACACCTCACGACCAGGCTGCGTGGCCTACCTGGATCATCATGCGTCTCCAGGAAGTTCAACGCTGGCAAGGAGCAGAGGATTTGGGCGAGGAACTGGTGCGTTCCTAGGTTGACAACAGCAAGATTACAGACCTTCTTCACGGTGGCCTCGGGGTACAGCAGAGTGAGCCTGGCTATGGAAGCCACAGCCCTGGACAGGCCTTGATCGGAAACGCTCTGCGTGATCTGGTTGAAAGCCACGTTCAGATCCTCCTGGAACCCCTCCATGACAACCTGCAAGTTCAGGGACAGGCCCGGACCACCCCAGGAAGCCAGGACGCCTGAGAGTACTTCGTTCTTGTCAGCCAATGAAAGCTCAGTGTAACACTCCAGGATGGCTCTGGTCACCTGCATCTGCAGCTCTCGGGCCTCCCTGTCTTGGGAGGACGCAGTGAAGTTCATCACGGTCTCCAGCAACTTCATAACTAGCTCTGGTTTCTGGAAGAGAGTTTTGTTTCTCACAAGGCAGTCAACCCAGTCCTTTGAAAAGGCCCAGGTCTGTTCGGAAGCAAAAACGGAGCACATCTCCATGTGCCGGTCCAGCTTCCGTTCAATGATTGTCATGGCAACGGAAGAGACGAGGCTGGTATCCGAATCCTTGCTCTTCAGACTGGTGCTGATCTTCTTGAGGAAGTGCTCGATGATCTGCATCAGCTCTAGCACGATGGGCTTCTCGTCCTCACTCAGGTCTCTAGTCTCCGAGAAGCAAGTCAGGTTCTTCCTGAAGGTGGTAAGAGTATCGAGGAGCCGGTAGCTCTCGTAGCAGAGCTCCTCGGAGTTGTTCAGGGTGCCCTGCAGCTCCTCTCCCCAGGCATGCAGCAAGTTGCGCAGCAAGTGCAAGCCAGCAAAGAGCTCCTCATCAGAGAGCTTGAGCACGGACAAGAGGCTCATGCTCCTCTCAGCTTCCCTCACCTTCTCGTCCAGCCCTCTCTGGTGGTACCGGCTCTCAGCATCGCTGTTCCAGAGGCTGACCACGGAGCAGACCTTGTCCAGGTACTCGGCAACGGGGAGGGAGCTGCCCTCTGGCCCCAGCTCAGCGAACACAGACAGCAGCTCCGCCAGGTTGGCCAAGGCGTAGCACTTCATGCGGGGCAGGGCGATGCTCCTGTAGGTCTTCTGCAGCCCCTCCACCAGCACCATGAGCAGGCTGGAGGCAGCAGGCGGGCCAGCCACAGGGACGGGGTCGCTCTTGAACCTCTTGGGCGGCTGGAGCCCGTCGTCCGTGGAGGGCTCGGGCCCGTGCTGACGGATAAGAGCGCTGAACGTCGAGGCCGTCCCGTCCTCCTGCCCCTCCTTGTGCTTCATCACCTCCCACCACACGTCCAAGAAGAAGCCGACGTCCGCCGGGGAGGTCTCGCTGGCGACGTACTCCACCAAGCGCTGCAGCTCGCCCCGCCGCAGGTCCCGGGGCAGCGCCAGCAGCAGCTGCACGAAGAGCCGGGGCACGTCGAGGGCCTTGGCCAGCTCGAAGAGCACAGTGTGGTTGACGTCGGGGATCATGCGGCCCACGGAGAAGAAGGCGTCCTCCCGCCAGCCCCGGTCCAGCGAGGCGGGCGGGGGGCCGGGCAGCAGCACCTTGGCCCAGACCACGGCGACGGCCTGCTTCTTCCAGAGGCCGGGGCGCGGCGGCGCGGGGCGGCGGGCGCCGATCTCGCGCAGGGCGTCGGCGATGGGCGGCCCCACCAGCGGCCAGTCGGCCTTGCGCAGCTCCCGCAGCGGCCGCGGCTGGAAGAGCTTGGCGGCCAGCAGGAACCCGCCGTGCAGGATGGCCATCTCCTCGCACACGCCCCACGGCCCTGCGCGGGACACCGGCCCGTTACCTCGGCCCGCACCGCTTCCCCCTCCACCACCGCCGCCGCCATCTCCACCCGCCGCCCGCCCCGCCCGGCTCCCGCCGCCGCCGCCCGCACCCACCTGCCTCCATGGCGGCCCGGCCCGCGCCGCCGCGCTCTGTGACGCCAACGCGGGCGCCCCGCGCGCCGCCACCGCCGCCACCACAGCGCTCCCTGGCGGCGCGGGGGGCCGCCGCCGCCACAGAGCCCCGGCCCGGCCCCGCCCCTCCGACCCCGGCCCCGGGCTTGGGGGGGGGGGGGGGCGGTTACAGTCCCGGGGGGAGCAGGAACCCCGGAACGTTTCCGGACGCCCCGGCGCTTTAACCGGGGTCGCGCCGCTTGAGAGCCGCCCTTCAGAGGCCAGGAGCTGCTCTGCCCCCCGCGGCCCGGGCAGGAAGGTTCCCGGGGGCGCCGGGAGCCCGTGGAACCTTTCCCCCCCCCTTTGATACCACTGTGCAACCATTTTTTTGTTTAAAAGGTGTTGAGAACTGGATTAAAACCGGCAGAATGTTCCCTAAAAAGGCCCCCCGGGGTAGCTGGAAGAGCAGTACTCAGACCGTCATCATCGCAAAGCACTTTTATTCATCCAGTTGCACACTTTCAAGCAACGAGTTTTGGAGATACAATTTAAGTGTAATATTTTTTACTTGATCAACAGTTTGTTTAATCAAATGCAATAAAAAGCTCCAACAACATATTCAGGGATTTTTCCCATTTTAATTTAGAATATTCCTTTTCAGCATTTAAATTGTCTCAGTGATACACAATTGCTAACGCTGTTAAGTTTTACAGAAAAAAGGATGCAAAATCATTTCACGTTTTCATGAAGAAAGATGAAAAACCAGCTAGCGTGCTGGCTTTTAACAGGAACAATGCTGGCGATGATTCCCCGCATTCCCAAGTTCCCATTCCCCGAGCTAAAACAAAGTGACTTTATTCCGACAGATTAAACCCATAACCGTTGCTTCCGCAGGTATTTTAACCCCAAAGCTAACCGCAGAGCCGCGCGTACGTATTTGAAGTTACTTCTTGGCCAGGAAGCACAGGGCCGTTGCGGCCCCGAGGCCCAGCCAGGCTCCTGCCCGGGACACGTGGGGCTGTGCATCTACAGATTCATTAGAGAATAAGCTTTAGTAGTAACTCCTGTCCAGCTCGACTGCTGTTGACAAGCTTTTGCCAGGAAGAGTTCCTCCTCAAATTATCCATCAGATTTAGTGGAAACAGAATAGGCCTTTTCCATGTAATACTTTTATTTTACTCTTGAGCTCACATTTTGCTTTGAAAGCGACTATTTGAGAACACCTGTAAATGAATTTCTTTTCATCCACAAACTTAATTCTTATTTTAATTCTTTACTAAATACAGCCAAATAATTAGGCTCCCACTTTTAAATTATATTTTAATACTTTGGTTTCAATACATCAGAAATCTGCTTCTGGTGACTTTAAACAGGAAAACTGTGAAAGTTATTATTCACTTTCAACCACGGCAGAAGGCTAACCGAGGACAGCTGTTCAGCACGGTGACAACTGTAACAGTGCATTACACACGATATCAGAGAGCCGTAGCAGCATTAGAGGGAAATCTTGGACCTCTTTCTCAAGTCTAACACGAATAGTGAAATGTGAGAGGTTTCCACCTATTAACTCATGGCCCCTGTTTTTGAAAGCACATGCTCAATCTGTTCCTTACTGGACAATCCAAATTTTCACCTACATTTGAAGGAGCATGTGGCATTTACTTGAAAGGAGACATTAGCATTAAGAGATACAAACTCAAAAAAAAAACCCCAGCATGTGACATTAGGCTGGCCTCTTACTGAGAAGGATAACACAGCACATTACATGTTACAGGCATTTCACTCAGATGGAAACCAAGGCACGAATGATCAGACAAGTCTTTTTCTCCAGCTAAGCAGAAGCCTTCTTCATCTTTTTCTCAGCAAACCATTTGTCACTCTTGTCTGCTGCCATGGCCTGTACAAAGAAAAATGTTAGTATTTAGAACAGGAGCCGATTCAGCCAAACACCTGGCTGCGGACATTCACCAGCCTGCACCACAAATTTAGAAAGCATCCTTATGATCAATCCAGTGCTGAAGCAAGCTATTCTGCTGAAGAAACCTCAGGGTTTCTGCCAGCACCCCTCTGTCGTGGGAGGATCTTCAATTGCATGGATGTTACTGCAGCTGACAAATCATTTTCTGCAGTAACTTGCACCAAAGTGTTTTTTTGACACGTCCAGCAAGATGCACAACCCCCTGGCTGCCCTGAGAACAAGGCTGGAAAACTCTAGCCAAGACAGAGAAATGAACTTTAAAAATTGATTTGCTTTCCTTAGCAGGAAAGCAGACTGAGACAAAACACCACATGACTTGCTTCTCTCTGAAAATGTTTCCATCTGAAACCGAAAGGAAAAAAAAATGGAAGTGGAAAAAAAATTAAATTCTACTAGGTGTCCATCTAATCAGGATGAAAACTAATGCACAGACAGCACTACTTACATCATCTAACAATTTGTCACCGTTAGGATCCACCTTGGACAGATCTCTAAATGCTTCATCTCCCACAAAGCAGATTTCATGGCCATCCTAAACCAAATTTAATGGCAGAGTAAGTTAGATAACGCGGAGAGAGAAATTTCAGCCCAATCTGTCAGTATTGCCAATATTACTCACAGGATCTGCCAAAATAATCACTTGTACTGTGGCTTTGCCAGGTGTGTCCAAGCTAACCAGAGGTGTTAAAATTTTCTGATTCTCCTTTTTCATCAGTGCTTCAATGTTTGGCAACTGAAACCAGAAAAGAAACAGGATCAACCCTAGTCAGATGAAGATCAGAGGCATTCAGGTTGCTCTCATTTACAGTTTCCCCTTAGTCCATTTCTCCATTGCATTCTCACAGCCAAAACAGGAACAGAATATCTGTTCAGTGTTACTTTGTTCACATCTGAGATATTTTGTTAATACTAGAAGTTAATCTCCTAGTAGCCAGCTGGCCAAATGAAAGGGGTAAGAGAAAGAAGATTACCTCTTCCTTTGCACAGGAAAAGGCAATCCGCCCAAATGCTGTCCCATGATCCACTGCTCCTCCAACATTCTTCAACTCCAATTTACACTGAAAGAGAAAAAGAAAAATAGTCCAAATTGCAAGGACACTATTCTCAGTGCTACACTTACTCCAGCTTTTCACTGATGATGATAGTTTCAAAATTACCCATACACATATTTACCAATGAGTTAGAAATACCAGAGCAAGCCATAGCTTTTCGTTACAAAAAATGAAGTTAAGTGCACACATGCACACACATACAAAACCAATCCAAAGCAGGAAGGACTGAGAATTTTTGACAGTTTCAGTCTTTCTTTGCAAAATATTGAACAAATAAGCTCACGTTCGGGTAAGCGTCTCAATGAAATGGTCAACCTGTACCACTGATTCCTATTTGTATGAGCATTCTGGTCAATAATTCACAAAATAAAAACGTAAACTCAGAAGCATTAACAAATTTGAGAATCTCTTCTCTTGCAACGTGTAAGATGCAAGATAGAAGCAGGATGCACCAATAAAAGCTAATATTGAGAATGCAGAGAAACAATTCTTTTTATTAAGAGTTTTTTTCCTTTAAGATTTTGTTCTTATGAATGAGAAGTTTCTATCATGAAATGCAACACCTGAAGATCAGAATTGGAAAGTTTTCTGAGAGACTAACCTGGTTATCTGCATAGCCTAGCAAAACCCTTTGCTTTTCCTCATCCTTCTCATATATTTTCATCCCAAGCAAATTAGACCAGTAGTTAATAGACTTCTGCAGATCGGAGACACCCAAAGTTACCTTTAGCACAGGATCTATGAGATTGCAAAAATTTCACATTAGTTACAAATAAATTGTAGTTTTAAACTCATTGTTTTACATTCTCAAGAAGAAGATATAAGTAACAAGGAAAAGAAACAGCAACATGCTCCTGTTTCATAAACCATCACAAGCCAAATGCACAGCCAATTCTAATATTCCGTTTGTAGGCCTCTTTGGAGCGTAAGTAAGAGGAAGTGGATATGCTTTACCTTCCTTTAGCTGTTCCTTGTCTTCCAAGTAGAACTTGTATCCTCCTGGGGCTTCAGTTTCAAACATACCAGTGGCAACTTCACTGAGGGGCCACCCCAGCTTCTTAGCGTTGCTCACAGCCTGGCTGGACACAAGTGTTATGCCCTAGCAAGAACAGAAAGGACACATACAAAATACGCTGGTGCAAAGATGGGTAAGGAGCTTCTCTTCGCCAGCCTGTATTAACACCGTCTCTCCAGTTTACATGCATCAACATGGAAAACTCCGTCTTCCTCTCCTTCACCCTTCCAGGCCACATTGGCCATAATCTTTGTTCCAACCTGTGGTTGCAGTCAAGGAGATCTGACCACCAGACTAGCTGCTCTAGTTTCTGTTCTTCCAACTTGGACAGAACTACACAAGCGAGAATAAAAAGTGTCCAAGGAATCGAATAGCATAAAAAAGCAACTGTCACAAGCTATATGCTGAACAGATTCCTAACAAATAAATAAAAAATTATCGTCAGAAGAAACATTTTAAGTGGGGCACTTACCAGAAAGTCATTGCCAAGTCGATACTCTCCAATACCGTAATTGTAAGTCAACTCTGCAACAAAGTGATTGTCTTCTGGTCCATAGCCCACCATTGTTTTACTCCATTTTCCATCATAAGGGCTAAAACAACCATAGTTATTTGTAGTAAATACTAGAAATAAACCTCAAAAACTGCAAGTGTTTGTGTCTCAAGACGAGAATTGCATTTCTAGAATAAATATATGGTACAGCCAATCCAGCAACCTCTCTGTTAAGTAGGAGCTGATGCTTGTGAAGAATTCTTACTGAGGCTAAGAGTGATACAATAGCATATAACAGATAGGTTTTCCTACCAGCCAGTAGTTTTGATCTTAGGTTGTCACTCATTATTATCATAACCGATAAAAACAATTCTGCCCACTTATCACCCCACATTTCAAGAGCGCAGGCTGCTCACTAGCTGGAGTTACACAAGCACTTCCTTATTACAAAATAAGAAAACCAGGTAGTAACTGATTATAAGATGCTTTATTAATTAAAAGAGAGAACAGGCAAAAAAGCCTTTGGGGCCACCAGGAAGGATTTTTATTCAAGACCCTAGCCAGCCCTATGACTTTAAAAACCTGCCCCCAAAGCACTGAGTGTAATTCCAGGAGAGTTTAGAAGTGATTTAATGAAGGAAGCTCAGTACCAGATTACAAGTGTAACACAGCAGTATTTGTGTTTCGAGGTAAACCCCACACTGATACAAAAAGGTGCAGCGTTAGCTCCACACAAAGAACAGTTTAGAAAGAACACTAACCTACCTATGAGACAATCATATACGGCCAGTTCTGACTGAAGGGTGTTTTAGGAGGATTGGAAGATTGGAGAGAGGGAACACCGGCACTCACCCGTTGCAGCTAGCTTTACAGCCTTCCTCGAATTCTTCATGTCTGAGAACCTGGCGAATTAAACACACGCAAAACAAAGTCAGGCCCACTTTGGCCTTAGGAAAAAGGAAATACTTTGGCGCTGAACGCTTGTCAGCGCGCTTAACGCGACGCCCGGCCGAAGGGGGTTTGTCCCGGCGCAGCGGCTTTAGTCACGTCCGTGAGCGGAGCCCCCCAAGGCCCTCTCCAGCGGCTCCCTGCCCCCAACAGCCGCCGCGCGCGCCCCCGCCCCTAACGGCCGCCCGCAACGGCCGCCGCGCGCTCACCCTCATGCCCAGCAGCTCGCGGTAGAAGCGCGCGCTGCGGCCGCGGTCGCCCACTTTGAAGACGAAGTGCAGCGCGCGCCGCGCCCCCATCTCCGAGCCGCTCGCGGCCGCGCGGGGCGATGACGCAGCGCGCGCGCGACGGCGGCGGCGGCGGCGCCCAAGATGGCGGCGCTGGGGCGGCTGGCGCCGGGGCTGGGCCGCCCGCTGCTGCGGCCCGCGGGGTCGCCCGAGGCGGCCGCCGGGCGGCGCTGGGCGCGGGCGCTGAGGCGGAGCCCGGTGCGGGTGCTGCCGCCGCAGGAGGAGCGGGGCGCGGCGGCCGAGGCGCGGCGGGGCCCGGCGGAGCCCCGCCCGCCGCCGGCTGTGGAGCGGCGCTCAGGCGGGCCGGGGCTGTGGTACGAGAAGGCGGCGGCCGGTGACAGGAGGCTGGGGTGAGCCCGGGGGGGGCGGGCTGCGGGGGCGAACCCAGGGGCTCTGGGCCAGATCACGCCGCCGGCTGCAGCGGGTCGGGGGGCTCCTGCGCGGCGTCCCCCGCTGGCGCCCGGCGTTGGCATCGCGGTCGTTTTCTCTGATAACTTCTCCGCAGAAAAGTGGTGACTATCGCCAAGTCGCGGAAGTTCCGGGACCACCACGGGAAGGTTCTGCTGGAGGGTCACAGGCTGATCAAGGACGCCCTGGAGGCAGGAGCTGTGCTGCAGACTCTCTTCTTCAGCACCGTGGGGCACCTGAAGGAGCTGCCCGAGGCAGAGCTAAAACGAGCAAACTTAGTTAAGGTGAAATTTGAAGACATTAAGAGCTGGTCTGACCTCATAACTCCTCAGGGGCTTATAGGTAAGTTGCCTTAGAAACAGCCACAACACTGCTCAAAGGGAAACTTACTCCACACTTAATAAGGGGGTATGATTATCTCTTCACTAGCTTCCCCCAGACACTCTGGCAGTGTGTCAAGAGTGGAATGATTTGAGACTTCCTTTTATTTGGCCTGCTGCGATAGCTGTGAAAGTGGCTCCTGGGGTACATTGAAGGTCCTAACGCCCATTTTTAATAGCGCATTGTTCACGCTCCACCGGGAAATAGTTCTCGTTGCAAAGTGTCAAAGTCTTATCAAACTTTTAAGTAGCGCTTTTCCTAATGCTTTCTCTGGCACATCTCTATAGCGAAGTTGGGGCCAACTAAAGCAGCCTCAGCCCTCTCCTTGGGATGTATTAGTCAGAAGCCTATCGGCACTTTGTCTCCTCAGGGATCTTTTCCAAGCCTGACCATGCCAAGATGGCTTATCCTGCTGCTCAGCTAAACAACTCATTGCCAGTGGTCCTAATCTGTGACAATATCAGAGATCCAGGAAACCTGGGGACTATTCTGAGGTCTGCAGCTGGAGCAGGCTGTGAAAAAGTGCTGCTCGCCAAAGGTAAGAGCCTTTTCTTGGGGGGGGGGGGGGAAAGAGTTTAGTTTGACAAATTTGGGGGTAAGACAGGGAATAAACGGTCTTAGGATGCCATTCCAGAGACTTTGTAAGCAGTTTCTGCCCAGACGTGCTTTGCTTCAGGAGCTGCTGCACTGACTTTTTCCTTCCCTTCTGCCTCAGGCTGCGTGGACCCGTGGGAGCCCAAGGTGCTTCGTGCAGGCATGGGAGCGCACTTCCGCGTGCCCATCGTTGCCAACCTGGACTGGGAATCTGTTCCCAGCCACCTTCCTGCTGGCGCCCGGGTCTGGGTGGCGGACAACAAAGACCCCGGCTCGCAGATTGAGACAGGATTCACGTCGGGGAGCGCCAGCGGCTCGGGGGCTGTTCCTCGCAACGTGCGGGCTCCTGTGAAATCACAGCCCGAGGCTCATCCCTCCGAGAGCGAGGATGGGGAGGGAGCGGTGGGTGCCCGTGTCCCGGAGCTCGCTGCGCAGTGTTACTACGAGAACTGGGTGCAAACCCCCGTGGCGGTAGTGATTGGCGGAGAGACCCACGGTCTGAGTCCAGACGCGCTCCACCTCGCAGCGAGCACGGGGGGGAGGAGACTGGTCATTCCCGTGGTCCCAGGCGTGGACAGCTTGAACTCTGCGATAGCTGCTGCCGTTGTGCTGTTCGAGGGGAAGAGACAATTGCTGCGGAGGCACAAGCAAGAAGATGAAAGGCAAAAGTTCCCCGTAGTGGGCTAAGCTGTGAGATTTGGGTGCTGAAAAAAACATCTCTTCCCCTTGGCATCCTGCAGGGGAGTCAATAAAAGAGCAGCTCAGGCTGTTTTGTTTGCACTGTCGTGTGTATTGAATAGCTCTGACAGTGGCAGAGCGTGCCTGGAACCAGTCCTGCTTCCCGGCACTCACCCCCCGGCTGGCTCCCCGCAGTGCAAGTGCAACAGGAGGAACTCTGGGGCTCCTGTGTTTGCTGAGGGGGGGAGATGGTGGGATTAGATACGCGGAGCTACCCCTGCGCCCCTCCAGGGCTGCCGGAGAGGGGTTTGCAGGACTCCGTTTTCCCCGCAGCCCCTCTTGCAGCGACGTGGAAGGGCCTCTTCACACGTGCTTAAATCTCATTCCCTCTTGGCAGAGCACCAACATCAGGTTTCTCACGGCGAGGCAGAGCTTAGCCGTGCTGCCTGCTGTGCACACGCGGCCCCA
Source organism: Dromaius novaehollandiae (assembly GCF_036370855.1). Classification (NCBI taxonomy): domain Eukaryota; kingdom Metazoa; phylum Chordata; class Aves; order Casuariiformes; family Dromaiidae; genus Dromaius; species Dromaius novaehollandiae. The sequence goes on from NC_088116.1 coordinate 4,627,806, forward strand.
GGCCTGGCGGGAGCCCACCGCGTCACTACTCGGCTCTTCAGCGTGCGCGCGGGTGTGCTGGGGATCCGCGTCCTCCCTCTCGCGGCCCCCTGGCCCGTGCAGCCCCGTGGGGGGACGACACAGGAGCCTCCGTGCTGACAACCGGCGGATGTTCGACGTTGGGTCGGGGAAGCCTGAACGGGGTGTCGGCAGCGCCTGGGGCTGCGCTCGGGGGGCTCCCGGCCGGGAGGTGGCAGTGTCTGTCCCCGCAGCCCGCCCGGCTCCAGCACCGACGGATGAATTATGGGTGAGGGACAGGAAGGCTGGGAGGAGGGAGCTGTAGCACTGCAACTTGCAGTCAACCTGGATCGAAGGGGAACGAGCTGCGGGCTCCAGGGGAAGGAGGGAGGGAGGGAAGGAGCCCAGGGCCCTGCCCGCACCTCCGCGAGGGCGGCCGGCAGCAAGCCTGGCTGCGGTAACCCACCTCTGCGGATCCGGGGGCTCCACGTGCGCACCCGGGGCTGTGTCGCAAAGCCCTCGTCGCTCTGGAAATCCTGCCTGTGCTGCACGATGTTCTCCAGCTTTGCTCATAGCTGTTTATTGAGGGAGGGCTCCTGTGCCCGCCCTAGCTGCGTCCTACCGCGCATTTTAAAAAGCCTCTCCTACACTGGCTGCTGGTCGAAAAACAAACTACTTGCGGTCAGGCAGAGCCGCTCTGCAGCAGCTCCCCGAGTCACGGCGGCAATGCTGTGTGCTCCGAGCCCAGGCCCCGCACCACCACCCCTGCCGCTCGGGAGCCCGAACCACAGGGGCTGGAGGGGAAGGCAGGTCTCCGTGTTTAGCCTAAAATCAGCCACTGCTGCACGGCCAAACGCTACGGACACCGCGGTCCCGGTTACAGCCTCGCTGTAATCGTCTCTCAAACCACAAACCCATCGAGATCGCCCCAAACCGACAGCAACCCGCTGTGCATACATAGCGTGCGGTGGCGGCAGGCTCTGGAAGCAGCTCTGCTGCTCGGCCGCTCTCCCACCACCCCCAGCCCTCGGGTGGGCAGCAACACCAAAAAGGGTATTTCCTCAGAAAAGCCCACTGGGGCAGGGCTGAGTTATTTCAGCACGGGGCAAGGCGTGCAATGATGCTGCACTCTGTGCGCAGCCCCGTGGCTGCAGTTACGCTGGTGCATGCAGCGAAGCAGCCGGCGCTGCTGCTGCCTGAACCGCTCACGAGTCGGTTAATCACCACCGAAGACAGGAATCCGGGAAGCGTGCAAAGCGATACGGATTTATGCGATTCCTGCCTCTCCGAGCCGGCTGCTCTGCCGAGCTCCGGCCAGGGTGGGTTGCTGCAACCGCGATAAACGGGGAGAGGCCGTAATCCTGCCAGCGCTGACAAAGGAGCTGCAAGGAAAAGCAGCGCCTTGCACAACACGCGCTATTCATCCTCCCCCATCCTCGGCGCAGCAGCACCCACGGGCTGCCGAGTGGCTCCTCCCTGCCCGGGGGGCTCTGGGGTGCGAGGGGGCTACGCCGGCCCCAGGGAAGGGGGCCGGGATCCCGGCTGCCGGGAGCCATCTGCACCCAACACCTACCGCACCGGGGGGCCGCGGCTGCTCGTCCACCCCGCGTCCGGCTGCGAAACTCCTCTTCCTCGCGCGCATCCCGGACAGGCTCCCTCCATCCCCGCACGCCGGACCGGCCGGGCAGCACGCGGCACCTCCGAGAACCAGGTTATTATAACAGTTTTATTACAAAGTTCCAATCACCATGTACAGTTTTTACAATGTCACTTTTGGGGGCTCGGCCGTGCTGCCTGCCTTAGGGAGGGGGGAGGGATGTTGTGTTTTTTTAAAGAACAGCACCATTAACGTTGGGTTTGGGACACACCTACGAAAAACAGCTCAATCGACTAACATAGAGGGGCGGACAATCCACACCAGAGCGCCGGGATAAGACGGCGAGGAGGAGGAGGGACGAGCACGAGGAGACGAGGAGGGGAGGGCAGGGCAGCCCGGCGGGGGTCCCCCTCCCGCTCCGGGGCCGGAGGGAGGGTCGGTGTTTTGCGGGTGGGTGGATTTCCCCCAACGCGCGCAGCCATTAGAAAGCATCTGGGCTGGGAGGTGGGAAACCCCAGGCAGTTCTGGCCCCGAGGAGGAGGAGGAGGAGGAAGAGGAGGAGGAGGAGGAGGAGCTCGGCTGCGCTGTCATCTTTCAGAGGTTGTCAGCAGTTAAGACTTGGACTTGGCCTCGTCAGGGCACTGTTACTCAAGCGGGAGGGGAAGGTGGGCAAGGGGCAAAGGGGACAATTTCCTTATTGCTTCCTTGAAGAAATTTGGTCTGCAAGGGTAGTAGGAAAGGGAAGAAGGGGAAGAAGAAGAAGAAAAGAGCCCCGAGCACCCCGTCCGCTGCCTGATGCATACGCTGGGAGAACACCACGCGAAAAGATTTGCCTGCTAGCTAGTGCCGTGTATAAAATAACGATATGGTAACAGTTCTGGCCTGGTTATTAGAGAATATATCACCATGAAGCACAAGCGAAGTCTCCAAACGCCAACGACTCCCTGCTGAAAGTGCATCTCAAGGAGTTTGCTTAGGAGAAGGATTCACTGCGTAAAACAAGGCACCACAAGAAGGTCGGAGACTGGGTCGGGCGTGAGAACACGCTGGAGAATCCACGAGCGGCAGAAGAGAGACCTAGTTTTAAATAACGTCCGTGGGCGCAGAAGCCCCCTTAGATGGGCTCGGGTTTTAGCTTGTCTGCTAGAAAGTCGCTCACGAAGGCTTCCACGATCTCTGGCGTGATCTCCTCCACATCCATCACGTACTTGGCCCTGGCTGACATGTCGAGGATGGTGAGCAGGGGCGCGGCCTCCGGCAGGTTGGTGTAATCCCGGAGCGAGTCGGTCATGTCATCCTGGAGGCCAAAACGAAGGAGAGAGAAAAACCATCAGCGCAGGCAGGAGAGCCAGGAGCAGTTTGCAGCTTCGACGCTGTGACCCGGCCCAGAAGCATCTCACGGGGGCTCGTGCCAGGCGACCGTGCGGGCCGCCGGCTCCCTACGGCGCGGGCAGGGTCGGGACAAGCCAGGCCGATCTACCCCGGGCTGGGACGAGACCTCGCGCCCCTCCAGCTCGGCAGCGCCGCGGCTCGGCGACGCTCGGAGGTTTCCCCGGGGACGCGGAGGGGCGAGCTCCGAACGGGGACTAAACCGCGGCCCCTCTTCGATCCGGCCCCGAGACGTCCCGGGGCACGTGCAAATCCTGCGGCACCCCGCGGCCAGGGCTATCGAGGCGGCGGTGGGTGCACGGGCCGCGCCGGCTGCTCCCCGTTCCTCGGCCCGGCGGCCGCATGAATAGCGGCAATGTTCCAGTGCCAGCCGGCGAGCGGGAGGCCGGGAGGAAGAGGCTCCGGGGGCTCTGCGGGGGGGGCGGCGCAGGGCCGGCCCGACAAGGGGCTCATTCAGGGCCGCGGGGCCGAGCTGGAGGCTTGGGAACCCGCCGCGGATGCGCGGGGCTCGCCTTGGCCCCTCACCCGGGAGCCGCTCGCTGCACGCCGCGGCCGCGACGGGAGCACGGGGCCGGCTTTGGCCACCTTTCCGCAAAACCCTCCTGGCTTTCAGGCCCGCGGCAGGACCGAGGGCTGGCACGGGGGACGAGACAGCGGAGAAGCCCCGTTTCCCGGCAGGCCCTGCCTGCGAGCACCCCGCGCCGGCCCCGCAGCGGCTGCTTCGGGCGGCTGCCAGCCGCTGGGGAAGGGGCTGGAGCTGCAGGCCCCTGCCCGCTCCGGGGCGGCGGGGAGGGAGCCGCGGGCCGTGCCGTCCCCACCGGGTCCCTCTCCCGTCTTCGGCCTTTTCCACCTCTGAACATCCCCAGGCGCACAGTGCCGGGGTGGTCTCACCTGCCCCGGGAAGAGCCTCTGAGCTGCTTTAATCCGGCTTGGGATCCCGGCTTCCAGCTGCGCTCCGTGGGAGGAGCCGGCGGAGAGCTCAGGGCAGCACGGCCCCGGGGACCCCGGCGCACACCGGCTCCCTTGGAGCTCCGCTTCCCCACCCCAAACTCCTGCACCGCAACCGAGGTGGCTTTGCCCTGCTCTGGGGTTTAAGGCGAAGCGCACCGCGCTGGGACCCCTTTGCTAGGGAGCAGGGCCCTGAGCTGGGACTCAGGTCTAGCTTTGCTCCGCAGCCCCCGACCAGCTGCAGCAGCTCCATGCCTCAGTTTACCCAGCTGAAGAGCGGGACAGCAGCACCCAGCCCAGCTGGGTCCTCGCATGCAGCGTGCCAGGACTCCAGCCCAGCAGAGCCCGGCTCAGCGCTACGGCCGACAGGTCATCCCCCCTCCACGGGCGCCAGAGGAGCAGGACGCGGCTCTGCCCTGACCAAGCTCTCCTCCCGCTTACCTCTCCCGCCACAAAGAAGAGCAACGGGGCCTCCTCCTCTTTGGCTTTGTACTTGGCGATGATTTTTTCGGCTATGGGCTGAATCAGTTGTTTCGCTGCCTCCGACTCTCCGTCGTCCTCCGAATCTGCAGGGCGCAGACGCGGGAGACAAAACAGGGAGACACCGCAGGAAGGAGGTCAGGAGCAAACGGGCGCAAAGGGGCCGGGCGCAGGCAGCTCCATCCCGCGGCAAGGCCACGGGGCGAAGGGGAGCCCCAGCGTCAGACCCGAGAGGCTCCCGCTCCCCCGGTGCCGCTGCTCGCGCGCGGGGACAGACGCACACGAAAAGCCCGGTCTGCAGTCCGAAAAGCGCCAGGGTGTTTTGAAGCCCAAACGAACGTGCTGACCTGAGGCTGCTGCTGCCCCTGCCCGCCGCCCGCCGTCCCTCTGCCCCGGGACCCCCGGGACGGTGGCTCCTCCGCCCCAGCTTTGCGGAGGCACCTTTGGTTTGACAGAGGTGCAGCAGAAAGAGAGGGAAACATCACTCAATGCCAGCCACCGCCGGCGTTCAAACACCGAGCCGGGGAGAAGAGCGACAGCGTCCTTGAGCGGCATCGGGATGAAACGATTTCAGTTTGGGGACAACTTCAGCATCGAAAATACAAAAATCAAAAGCAAGCGAGCAGCCCCGTGCGCCGCCGGCTCCTCCAGCGGGGTCTCCCGGCCGCGCGCCCGCCCTCGCGGTCCCTGCCGCAGCCGTCCGGCATCATCGCCACCGCCGACCCCCCGGCCGCTGCCCAAGGCTGCCTCGCTCCCAACCTCTCTGCCAACCCCCCCCGGCTTCTTTAAGTGAAAAAAGGGGCTGCCAAGACGTGGCACGCTGCGTGTTGGGGCCCGTCCTCCTGCGTGCACGACGGAGCGCTCTACGCGTGGAGCCGCGGGGCTCGCGCACTGATTTATTTATCATTTTTTCGCAAACAAACGCTGCTGGCTGGGCGCCAGGCAGCTCTCCACACTCTGGCTAACCTAGCCCCAACTCCCGAGCGGCGGATGCGTGTTGTTCGCCCTTTATGCAAACCCGAGACTCGCGAAACCCGCTGACACAGCCCCGACCTCCCCCGGCTCCATCCGCCGGGGCGTCGTGCGGGGACGCGCCTGGCAAAGCCGAGCCGCCTCCGAGAGCCGCGGGGGAGGCTCCAAACCGCCCCGGAGCAGCGGGAGCAGCCTCATCTCCGCGCCCGCGTCGCCGGGGCTGAGCACCCTCTGCACCCGGGAGAGCAGCGCGGCTGTGGGCCCAGGAGTGCTCTCCCAACGCTGCTCTGTGCACTAAGGTGACGGAAGAAACTCTGCTTGAAGCAAGACAAAAATAACCCTTTCCAGAGACCTGCGGCGACGGCCCCCATCAATCACGCCCGGCGCGGCGGGCTGGTCCGCCCAGCTCGGGGAGAGTATTTTTGGCTCCGCGCTCACATCCCCTGCTGGGCTCTGCTGAATAAATAATCAGGGTCAAAAGGAAATCTGAAAGGGAAGAAGGGAACGAGCCAGAGCTGTATTACGAACGCCGCAAAAAAGGTGTTTTGCTAACAAAGGGCACGCGAGGAAGCGGGAAGCGATGCCTGCCGGTGTCCCGGGCAGCCCCCTCGGCGCAGCGCCTTGCCGGCGGGCTCCGGGCACGTCTGGCCTTCAGCAAAGCCTCACCAGCCCTCGGGAGAGCGATCCAGGGACGAACGCGCTCGGAGCAGGTCGTGACCATCTGCTGCACGAAGGGAAGCGACCGGGAACCACCCCGCTGCGCTCAGGATGAGCTCCGGGCCCGTTTCCAACCACAACCGAGCTTCATGTGCGGGTTCAGCACGGAAGAGGGACACGAGCTTTGGGGAAAAGCCTGCTCTGTCCCGCGGCCAGCTTCCCACGGAGAGGGAACATCCAAGCACCGGCCGAGCAAGCGAGACGATGCTTTGTCCGCCACAGCCTGGCTCAGCCCAGGGATGCAAGCCCTGAGCCGTGCTTCCCAGCACCGACCTGCAGCCCCTTCGAGAGACTCCTCCCGACCCATCCTCTGCCTCAGCTGCCACCCCGCGTGCGCTTGCGGCCTCTGCTCCGGAAAAGCCCTTTCTCATCTCGACCACCACCGACGGCCGCGGTGCGTCGCCGGTTCTCTTCAGCACCTCATTAGCATTCCTCCCCACAGCCGCCACCGAAGCATCTTTTTTTTTTTACACGACAGCTCCTCTCCGCTGCAAACTGCTGCTCCACCAAATCCCTGAGGCTGCAGGGCCGGAGCTGCGGGAGAAGCGCGGGCACGGACAGGCTATGCCACGGGAACAACGGCCCTGGCCAGTCCCCGCGGGCTGCAGGACCCGTTCCTCCGGGGCAGCGAGGCTCCAGGGCTGCCGGCCCCCCCCGAATGCCCGGAGGGGGTTTGACAAGCTGCTCTCGTGCAGCCCGTCACCTCCCCACGGCCTCTCCGGACACGGGAGCAAGGACACTGTCCTTGGGGATGCACACGGGCAGATGCCACTTCCCGCAGACGCTGTCACCACCAGAGAGGGGTTATTAGGCTAGAGGGCCTTCTGGCTGGCTCCAGCCCAGCGCGCAGGTACCGCAGGGCCCTCCTCGAGCCCAGCCTTGCTCCGAAACCGGCAGCGCTCCGTACCTACGAAGAGGACGAGACAGGGGCCCTCGTTCAGCTGCACGGCGTTGGAGTCCGTCAGCTCCAGCACGGGCTTGGGGTGCCAGGGGAACTCGCGGCACTCGACGTCGTTCAGCACTTCCACCCGGCCCTGCCGCGTGATCACGTCGCCCTTGGAGTCCAGCACGATGAGGGTCGGGATGCCTGCAGCGGAAGGAGAACGAGGGGCGTCAGCCAAAGCGCTAACCTGGGAGCCAGAGGGCGCGGGGAAAAGGGATGTTTCCTGACGGCTCTGGCAGGAGCCCAGCGACCGCGCTCTTTCTGCGGCTCATGCGTGACCTGGGAAGCAGGGTCCCTGGATCCTGTTCCTGCCCCAGGAGAGCACCGTAACTCGGGAGGCCGGAGCAGCAAGCGGGGAGACGGGCTGTGGCGCTGCCCTCCTTTCCCCTTCGCGTGCAGAGAGGGCACCGCTGCCTGGCACGGACGCTCTCGGATGCAAACTCCGCCTCAGCAGACAGGGACTCTCCTCAAAAGCTCGTCCTGTCTTGCAGGTTACCTGGAGGAAAAGCTCCTCCGGCAGGCGAGGAAGGAGCTGGAGCAGGAGCTGGAGCGGCCAGGCAGGCACTATCCCCCCAGCTCTGCAGCACAGCCGGCAGCGAAGGGCTTGGCGCAAGCTCAAAGCCGGGCGCGTGAATCTTTCCGGAGGGCGGACTGCACACGGCAGGGGCCGGGAAGCAGGATGTGCTCCTTCCCAGCAGAAACCCACACGCTTCAGCAGCCGCGAACCGCTGCACGACCCGCCGTGCCCCGCACCCCTGCCAGCACCCAGAAATCATCGCCCAGCCGTCCGGCGAGTCGTGACCGCGCCGTGGTCTGGATGCTGCTCCGCAGCGCTCGGGCCTCGGCGAGGCAGACACCCGACGTCCCGGGGAGGATGAGAGGCCCCAGGACCGAGAGGCAGCTGCTAACCGGTTAATTTAGCGGGGATTGCTGCTCAACGCTCGGGGCCACGGAGCCCAGCCGGGAATACCCGAAGGGGAGCACTGCCTCCGCGAGCGCGGACGGCGGAGAACGAGCAGGGCAGCTGTGCGGGGCTGCGGCTCAGAAAGCCTCGGAGCACGGTTTGCATTTATTAATGCCATATTGTGAGACATCGTTCTCAAAGGCTACAATTACTTCGTTACGGCCCCTCCATCTCTGGTCCTTGGCCTCTGAGGAACTCGCACGCGAAACAGGGAACAAAGCCGGGAAATGCCAAAGGCTCCTCGGCACGCCAGCCCCAGCGGAAGCGGAGGGGCCGCGGCTCCGAAGGCAGCGGGGAGGCCGGGTGCGTGGCCAGGGGACGGAGCTGGCAAAGGGAGGGTTTTGCTGAGAGCAAGGCCGCAGGGTCCTGGGCAGCCACCCTGCACCTCTAAGTCATATGTACATTCAAACTTCTGTCGTGAGAAAAAGAAAAAAAAAAGCCACCGAGGGCTATGAAAGCCGAGGACAAGGCTACAACCCTGGGCTCGCCCGGGGGTCGTCGCACGACACTCGCGAAGAAGCCCGGAGCCCACCTCGCTCGGCCTCTGCGCAGGGAAATGCTGCCCCGTCCGCAGCCCCCCTCGTCGCCGTCACGCAGCGTCACCTCCTCATCCCGGTCCCAGCGCCGAGGCCGCGCTGAGCGCCCAGCTGCCGGCTCCCGAGCCCGCGAGAGCGACGTGCGGCTGGGAGCTCGGTTCAGCTCGACAGCTCTGCGCTCGTCCCGGCAGAAACAGATGCGACGCCGCTACGCTCAGAAGCGGGGCTCTTCACGTCAGGGCGGGCTGCAGCTCGGCCCTAACGATGCGCGAGTCAAAGCGCTAGGCACAACAAGGGAGAGCGCATCAGAGACGCGGCGGGCGGGATGGCTCGTCTCAAGGAGACGACGCAACGTCCCGAAAGGAAGGAAGAGGAAGAAACGTGACATCGGGCCCTAAGAGACGGGGTCGAGTGACCAGCGCTCGGTTCAAGCTCCCCGTCCGCTTCTCACGGCTCGGCTTCGATGCAGCTGCCACGAGCATCCCCTCCTTCACCCAGCGACGCCGAGGCGGCCGCAGCCCCCCCAGCCTCACCTCTCCCTCCCAGCCCCAAAAATCATTTTAAAGCTCGGCTGTCAGCAGTGCTCCGCAGAGGCGGTTTCTGCGCGGGGGCAACGAGCGTGCTCTGCCCCGCAGCCGCGGCCAGGCTCGCTCAGGGGTCCCTCAAACAGTGGGTTACTCACAGCCTGGATTCCAGGTAGGGCGCTGGGAAACACGCGGCCGTCTGTGCGCGCCGGGCTGCCCGCGCGGCCGCATTCCCCTCATTCCAGCCCAGACAGCGCCGTCCACATTCCTCGCGGGATGCGCGAGCCGGCCCGGCCCGCGGAGCGCTGCGGCACGGCGGCTGGCCCTACACATGCCAGGAAAGGGCTCCGAAATCACAGAGAGGCTCATTCATTACCTGCTGCTATTCCAGCTAGCTCGAGGGCAGGGACGGGTTAAACAGACCGGCGCGGGGGAACTCACTCCGGCCCTACCCTGCGAGACGGAGCAGCACGAACTATTCCCGAAGCCACGAGAAGCTCACGATGACCAGCACCAGGACCAGGATCTGTATGCATTTACGATTCCCCTCCCCATCCCAAATGCTGCCTTTCGGTCCTCCCCAGCTCTGCATCGTGCATCCGAAACGCAGGCGGACAGGCAGCCTGCAAGGCAGGGAATTCGGGTTCATCCTCGGGGGGCCACAACCATTTCTGTGTGTCCTTTTGCCAGGCACCCTGATAAATCCATTGCAGCACAGAAAAGATTTCAAATTAGCTTTGCTGACCTGGGAAGTTTAAGGGCCTGATTGTGACACCTAGGTTATTCTGCGAGAGCGATCCCGCAATCCTCGGGGATTTCATGTACAATTCCAAGCGTTAAGACTCTACCAGATTCGTAGATGCAAACACACAGCAAAGCCCCCAGCCACTAAAACCTCCTACCGCAAATACAAAACGTGTCCCACCTGCAAGAGATGCGGACCGGGGCACCGTCCCTGCCCAGCAGCCCCTACAGGCAAATCTCTTCCGCGCCCGCTAACCCAGACGCTTCCCCTCCCAGACACACACACGAGCCCCCGCTCACCCACCTACATCCACTGTTTATTGCTTTAGTGCCTTTCGGGGACTTTGGTAATTGCCCTGAGTCGTAACACCAGAATCTACTTATCAAGAAGAATCATAAATCAGATCTTCTGCAATGAATATTGTATAAGCACAGATTAGAATTAGCATAGATGGGCTCGGCTTCGTTTTATGCATTAGGAAATGGATTCGATTCCCACAGGGCTAGCGTTTTATGAAAACACAGGCGCCAAACGATTTGTTACCGAGCCTGACAATGCAGTTATTTATTTATATATTAAAACCCATATCTGACATGGAAATCTTATCTGCATTAAATCTGCTGGCTGGATAATCAAATCCCTGTGAACAAAACACTCGGAGAATACACCAACTGCAGCGCGGGCTGCGGTTTTGTTCTTTTTCCGCCTCTCCGGAAGAAACCTCTAGCAATCTGGTACGGGAAACCTTTTCCTAACAGCACCGTCCACGGCGTTCCCACCAGCTGGGCGGCGGGAGTGACCGGGGGGGCCTGGAGCAGAGCCCAGGGCCTGCAGGAAACAGATTTCTCAAGTCTCCCCAGCTGACTGCAACCCCCCGAGAGCCACGACGGAGTCCAGGGTGCACGTTCAGGGCCCTGAAGTCTCTCGCGAGGCACGCAGCGACGCGGGGCGGTTCCTGCCTGGGCACAAATTTCATTACTGCTCGCTGTGCCGCAAGCAGGAGAGCTCACGTTACGGGATTTCGTCTCCGGCAGCCGCCCCGCAGCCCGGGAGCGGCACGCGCAAGGGAGAATTACCTCCACGACACGAGGAACAGCGCGCTCCAGATAATGCTGCACCCAGAAGCAATTTAATATAGGTGGCCATGGTACGAGCCCCCGGCTCCGCACAGCTTATGAATAGGGGCATTCAAGCAAACCCAAATAAAGCAACTCAACCTACATTTTTCACTGGTTTTTTTGAATGCTGTAGGGGCCAACACAGGACTAAAACAACAAGGGAGCTGCCCATCTCGCTGCCGTGCGCCGCTCGGGAACTCGCACGCCGTGAGAAGACAAGCTCCTCTGTTATTTCAGCCCCGGGAATGGGGCTTAGGGAAGGCCTGAGGGAAGCAGGGGGACGCGCACCCCGCGCACACGCTGCCTGCTCCCGGCTCCCGCTCCGCGGAGAGGGCTGGCCGGCCGCGGACACCGACCCGCACCCAGCCCCGGGGGCTGCTTGGGGGCTGCTCGGCGGCGGCGAGGACCGGCAGCCTGGCTGGCCGCACGGATGGAGAACGGCGACGGTCCCAACGAATGACGCAGGGTTGTCCAAGTCTTATAGGAAAGCGGGAAAGCCGAGCAGGCTTTATAGAGCAGAACCAGAAGCACGTCAACAAATGCACCTAAGGATGTCCGGGGTGAACAGCATCGCTTCCAGATTTTACTGGAGATGCGCAGAAAGGAGAAGCCCACAGGACCGCTGGGAAGGCATAGGAGCGGAGAGGCTGGCAGCTGCCGAAAGCGGCTCCTCTGCACCAGCGTTTGGCGAGAGCCCTTTCCCACCGTGTCCCGTCCCGACGGCACGCGCGCGGGGGTGCTAACGAGGGAGAGACGGGGCCGCCGGGCGTTTGCCGGGACACGGGGCAGGGTCACGCCACGCACGCGAGGATAGAGAAGCCTTTAGATGAAATCGGTACCGCGGACCAGAAAACCAGCGATGGGAAACGCAGGGACCGCACCGAGGCACCACGCCGCTGCCCTGCACTCGCAGCGGGTCGCACGGGGCCCTCGGAGAGGCGGCAGCAGATGGCTCGGGAGACCTTCGGGAGCATCAAAGCCGTCCGTTTGGGAAAGGCAGATCGGGAGCCTCCCCCACATTTCGAGGCGACGCCGTGGGTCACAGCTCGCCCTTGCAGGGAGGTCCCCACCGCGCAGAGCCACCGCTTTTCCCCGGAAAAGCAGCCCCGCTGCCGAGCTCGGAGGAGGGGGCAACGCGGGAGCTGCCCCGGCCGGGGAAGAGGGCCAGGGCGCAGGGCAACAGCACGTATTTACATTTTCAGGTCAGCACACAGCAAAGAGACATTTAAGGAGACAGCGGCTGGGGTTGAAAGCAGGGCTGTTGTCCCCGTTTCCCTGGCTGCGGCACGCCCGGCGCGGCAGCGTCCAAGTCCGGACACCTTATTTGCAGAAAGCCCCAGCGAAACTGGCAGCGAAACCCGCGCCGGAGAGGTCTGTAAACAGGCTGGGGAAGGACGGACGAAACCGGAATGCTTCTGCCTCCTGGGAAGGGAATTAAGAAGCAAACGGGCGGCTATTTAAAGCAGGCCAGCGGTTATTCGTGGTGTCGGGCTGGAGAGCAGAGCGCGGCAGCGGCACCTGAGTCGCCCCAGCAGGGCTGCTGGGAGAGGACTGCAAGCAGGGAGCATTTCTGCTGCCCACGGAGCTTCGGCCAAGCACCTAAATCAGGGAAACTATCATATTAGTGCCAACATGGATGGATAACCCGAACTGAAGGGTTCAGGTCGTTCTGGCACCCTTTCAGTGCTGAGGCTTTGCAGAAGCGACACAGGCAAAGCCAGGAAGGACAGCAGTGACGAGCAGGAGGGTCCAGCCATGGCCTCAAGCCCTTGGCCACCTTTGGCAAGGCTGCTCCTCCCCTGGCCCCTCCGCTGCACCCATCCAACCGACTCTGTGCTGGAGCGGAGGAGAAACACGCACCATCCAGCAAGACCGGAGGCTCCAAATCCTCCGGTCCCCTAAGCACAGGGAGAAACCGCGGGTATGGAAACTCCCTTGCCAGCTATTTCCCTTGCGCCTCACTACACTGCAGCTTGTCCCCTGCACGATCGGTGTCTCAGTCCCAGGGGGGCTGCTGCGAGCTCTTGTCTTCAGGAGCCTTTGAAAACACCCAGACAGACAGACTCTCTCCCCCTGCCCCTCGGAGCAGCCAAGGCGGCTGCAATTCTGGCACTGACACACGCAGTCAAGGCGAAGCCATGGTTTACATCAAACAGGCACTCTTCTAACGCACGTCGCTAACATAAACCAGATGCCATCTTCCTCGGCCTCTGCGGAGAGCGATGGCCTGCCTCTGCGTTGCATAGCACAGCAAGAAAATGAAACTTAAACCTTCAAGAAACGGCAAAACAAATAAATCAATAATTAGGCAGAAAACATCCAAGCCAAAAACGGCTTCCAAGTTTCCAGGAAGAATGAGGTTGTTGATGGAAGTCCTGTTTCGGCTAACAGCCTGCCTGCAGGTGGTAGGAATGCGAGTTTGCGGAGGGCAGAAACACGGAGCAGCTCTGCCTGCGGCACTCAGCAAAGCAAAGCAATTTTCTTGTTTTGGTTAAACAAGAGGAGACGTTACAAATGCTCAACAAAAGCAGCGGAAAGCAGGGCTGTGCATCAGCAGGGCCCTTCCTACCTTGTATGCCGTAGAGTCGATTCAGGCGCGATCGTCTGGCCTCATCAGTGTACGGGACAGCCAGCCAGGGCATCTCGCTGAAATACTGCTTGAAGGAGTCCTCTGACCTGGGCAACGGGAGCAGCACATGGGATCCAGCCTGCAGCCCCTCCGCCTGCCCCACTCTCTTGTCCCTCGTTAAAACATCTGGCCTGCAAAGACCTTTCTCCATTCCACGTCCCACCTGTAAGGGCTGCTGGCAGGTACAAACTCGGGGAGAGCTGTACCAAATTTAAAGCCCGCAGTCCCTCTGGAAGGGCTCTGCAATGCATTTTTTTCCAATAAAATATTTCAAGCTCTCCAGGGCATCTGAATGTCAACCCGCTGTGACAGCGGCAGCTCAAGCATCTCTCAGATCTCAGGCCCACAAGCCAGAAAGTAAAATGAAAAGCTGCTCCCCGGACAGAGCTTGCTCTCCATCCCAGGGCTGAAACTCCCGTTCCAGCTCTCCTCTGCAGGGCAGAGGGTGAAGGACTCGCACGCAGCCTTTCTGATACCAGAGCCAACTTGCTCTAGCACACGGAGATAAACCCTCAGTACCATCACCTTCCTCCTCCACTGCCATCTTAGTGCCTAAACCTCAGTCTTCAGCTAGTCCCTGCACTCCCCTATGACTGGTTTAACTGTCTTTTCTAAGGCCTCATCCCACATTTGGAGTGTTTTCCTCCCCAAAGCAGACTGCTTGAATGAGCCGCAGGACAGAAGAAGCCCTGAGCTGCCTGCAGCCCTTCACAGCTCTCCTCGACTGCGAGGCACCAGTTCTCCCAGGTTTTCCAGCAGCACAAACACCCTGCTCTGCCCGTCTTTGCACTCCACAAGGCACAGACCCTTTCGGCTTTGGGCAGCCAGCCCCGCCTGCGCAGAGCATTAGTGCTTCGTTACCTGTCTGCACTAACGAAGAGTATCTCAAATTTCTGCCCCGCCTCCTTGATTTTCCGGTAGGACTCCACCAGGACCCTTGTGAGGCTTCGGCAAGGTGGGCACTGCAAAACACAACGCGCACGTGAGCACGCTGTGCCCCGTCCCCTCAGAGGGCTGGACTCGCACCCAGCTTTCATAAACAGTCGCAGTGAGCTAGATACCACCAAACGCCAGTCATGATCTCATCTTTTCTGGAGCACCAGGAAGCAGCCCTGCTGCCTAGGCAGTGCCTGGTGCTTCTGGCAACGGTTCACTGACTCAGTAAGTTGCCAGTGAGACCTCTCCCTCTTTTAAAGTCGGTAAACTTTTCCCCCTTTGAAGGGCCAGCGGAGGAAGACATCCAATTGCAATGCTGATGGCTTCTCCCGAAAGCACCAAAGCTTCTTAACTGCTCATGCACTGATCTGCAAAGCGTCTCCATCGCCCCGCTGCCCACCAAGCTCTGCAGGGACCGGTCACCTTGCAGGAGGCGGTCGCTCTGCAAAGTGCCTGCTACTCACCCAGTGCGCTGAGAAATAGACCCCGACGTGAGAGCCCTCCAGGACGTTGCTGTCTAGCGACTGGCCGTTGTTCCTCAGCAGGGGCCCGGAAACGACTTCGCTGAAGGGTTTTGGCCCCCAGGGGAACTCCAGACCTAGGGGAGTTTGGGATGGAGGAGGGAAGAAGACACAAAACAGCAGGACGCACGTGAAGCATTTACAGTTTCAGAAGGTTTCACTGCAGTAACACCCTATGTTCCGCCAAGGTACGGGGGATCCTATAGGGAGATCGACCGAGGTTCCTCCTGTCCAAGCGGGGTGCAGACCCCCCCGCCGCGCAGGCACCCCGACACGCGGGGAAGCCAGCTCCGCACCGCGCCCCACGGCCACCTCCATCCCGCACGTACGCTGCGCCCTCGCCCACGGCAGAGCAACTTCTGCTTGAAGCAGCCTCTTCTGCTTTCGTGCCCGACGATGTATTTTTTCCTCACCAGCGGAGCTGGTTCAGGGCAAGGAGGTGCGTGTTCAGGAATGCCGTCAGACCATTTCCACCGGCAGACAAGGACGCTCTGCCCGTTCCCGACCTCCCACCCACCCGGCTTCTCACCAGCTGCAATTCCACAGCAGTCGGGCAGCAGACGGCAGGACTCCCCGTCACAGCCCCATTTCCTCTGTATTTAAGGCTTTAATCATAGCAACTCCCCATGCCACTGAGCTCTTTTTTTGCAAAGTTGGACGTGCAGGTACTTCTGGAACTTATCCTAACCCCCCTGTCCCCAAAGAAAGCACATGTATATACACACAAACTCGTGCTCCAAACCGTCTTCTGCCGGCTCCCAGAGCAATCAATCTCTATATTCAGCCGGAGCTGAGGAAACATCACAGATGGCTCAGACTACAACTTGTTCTTGCTACACGGTTCCTGCCACCTGAATTATACCTAGTCACTGTTTTCATATCTCGCAGGAAGAAATGACAGCTTGGTAGTACATTTGCATTGACAGGCTCACAGCTGAATGACAGGTCTGCAGGTTTATTTTTCTGCAGCATCTATAAATAAGGGCACACAGTTTGCTCACTCTGGCTTCTGCAAATTGGAAGAAGATGAGATTTAACATTAACCCTCAGCACAGTAAAGCTCAGAAACAGAAGATAGTAGCATTTTTCTGTCTCATTTGTAAATAATGAGGGAATTCATTATCCTAACTGACTGCGATATTCGTGATAAAAACCTGTTCGGTATTTTGGAAAGCCACTGTTTCTAAGGTATGGGGAGTCCAGGCCCTCAGTCTGTCTGTCCGTGTACTTCCATCAGTGAAAATCTAAACTTAATGTTTCAGTTAGTCTAACTTTTTCCTCATTAGCACTTCAGACAAAAATCCTGGAGGGAAAATCTTTGTTCTTTTCAACAACCAAAACCAAAACACGAGATCTAACAGGAACGATGCAGAGAATTTTATGCTGAAAATAATGCAGCGCCTTGATTAGTTAAGTATGACAATAGTTGCTTGTTTCCTTTTTTTTTTTTTTTTTTTTTTTACTTCCAAGGCAAAGGCAGGTGAACTAAAATAAAACGGCAACTGTTTGCCTAGGTTAGTGCAGCCCACGGGGCTCCAGGTCTCACCTTCGGGGTCATCTCGGATTACCAGGAGGCCGTTCCTGCAGACCACCTTCCCACTGGAGGCATCGATAAATATCAGGGAAGGAATGTTGGAGACTCGGTATTTGTTCCACAGTTTCAGCTGGAAAAGAGATCGGGAGGGACGACACGGAGAGAAGAAAGATAAACTTAGCAGCTTGAACAGGAACGTTTTGGGGCATTAGCATTTCTCGGACAAGAGGTCAGAGCTAAGCAAAGAAACAGAGCTGATGCTTCAGCAACACATTTGAAGGCATCTCTCCAGATCCCTGGTACAGCCTGGGCTTCCAGTGCCTGCAAAGACATGCTGTATCTCTTCCGTACAACTGTTTGGGGACCATGAAAAGGGCTGGGAGCTGGGATCGCAGTTTGTCGCAGCTCCGCTGCAGGCTTTGCCACACGGCGATGGGCAAAGAGGTTCTTCTCTTACTGCATTTGCTGCTTTGCAAGTAAAAAGGGGATGCTATTTTTCATCTCTGCACTCTACTCTGAGGTCTTTGTTTAGAAGACATTGCAAGCACAAATACTTGCAATGCCACTGCTCTGAAGCAATCTGTAACGCTTCCCCGGCTGCTTCCTCCCCTCCCATTTCAACGTTCATTAAACCTACAGCCCCTGCCAAGACACAGCCATGCCGAAAACCAGGCCAACACACAGCAACACGATTCCGCTGCAACTGGGGCTTCCCAGTTTTGTTCCCGGGAGCCGGTTAATGGGTTTGACATCAGCCCGGGGGCTGCGTAACGCAGCTCATCTGTACCGCGCTGCCGGCCTTGCAGCCCTCCTCTGCCGCCCACGCACTGAAGCCGGCGGCCACGGCAGCCGCGCTGCACAAGTCCCGGTCCAGATTCTGCTCTTTCCTGGTCACTGCAATTAGCAGCACAACTCGTGTCCGCCCAAACGAGGGACATGCAGCACCTGGCGTCACGCAAGTCTAGTTTGACATTTCTCAGCAGACGCTTCTGGCAAATAATTTCAAGACTAACCAAGCTAAAAAAGCTCACGGGAATGCAGAGGAACAAGACGACGACAGCTGCTGGCAAGACCCGGCTTGCAGGTGCACACGGCGCTGGGGACGTCTGCATTTCGTAAGCTCCCGCGGCCGCCTCCGACCACGCCAACGCGTCCGCGACAGGAACCAAAACCGAGCGATGGCCGTGGCCAGCGGCGCCAGCCCCAGAGCTGCGAGCAGATGAGCTGCTCTCATCCCTGCGCTTACTTACGTTACTCCAAGCATTTCGGCCTAGACAGCACAGCAGTGAATTATCAAGCTCTTAAATAAAA
The DNA here is from genome assembly GCF_036370855.1 of Dromaius novaehollandiae. NCBI lineage: Eukaryota > Metazoa > Chordata > Aves > Casuariiformes > Dromaiidae > Dromaius > Dromaius novaehollandiae. The sequence continues at coordinate 4,645,667 of NC_088116.1, forward strand.
TGAAATCGCAGCACAGAGCCAGAAGGGAAGGAAATGAATCATTAGCTTCCCCGAGCATCGAGCAATGCTCTGCAAACCCTCCCTGGCTCCAGACAGTTACAGACCGTTTGGGCCAGCAGAGAACCAAGCCCAGCACCGCGGGAACGGCGGAATGAGGACATCACCCCCCAAAACAGCAGCGCCAGGGACACTGAGCACCGGTACTTGTCCCATCCAGGATCGGACCCAGAGACACCCCCACAGCACGCGGCACTGCCTACCTCATCATCTTATACTGAAATAGGACCCAAACGTTTCTGCTGCAAAAGAGGCCACAGCTCTGCAGATCATTCTCTCTATCTAGAAATTAGAGGGGATCCCATTTCTCAAGATTTGACTAATCTTGGGAACAGCACAAACGAGGGCAGGAAGGGCTGCAACATCCAGGCAGAGCCAACTGGATCTCTGTACGCTGAACTAGAGATCTAGCTGAGGGAGAACAGTCACAGAGACATTCAGATTTTAATGGCAGCATATGAAATAGTTCTTCCAAAACCTTTTTACAAGAGGATACCTGAATGAGGCTTTGTGAGTTGGCCTAACTGCAACGTGGTGTTATCAAAATCCTCTTGGGTCTACAGGAAAATATTAACCAGATCCAGGAAGACTTTATTAATCTCCATCTGCTAAGACCTGGAGAAATACAGTGCTTTGTGCCTTACCCACTGGCCTTAGATTCCTAACACACAGATTTCTTGGGCCAAGCTGACTCATTCTTAATGCTGATGCACAAACCAAATGGCCTTGGGCATTAAAAAAAAAAAAAAAAGGAGAAAAAATGCTACTAAATGCAAAACAGCCCCCTCACAATGAGCGCCTTCAAACCGCAGAAGGTAAAATCCAATTCCGTGAAGTTTAAGGGGTGGAGAAAAGCTCTTTATAAGGATCGCAAGCATTTAAGAGGGTGTTGCAAACAAGGAAGGAATTACAGCGAGCAATTGGATAGCTCTCTTTAAATAGTTCCTTAAGTTTTACTTCATTCTGCCAAGTCCTTTGTATGTGCAAAGCAGCTCCCCGCAGGGCACTGCAGTGCATCGTAGCAGTTTTGCTTGGCTGAGAGAACCGGCAGGGTCTGCGTGCCGGAGCCAAACAGGCTAAATCAACTCGCCGCTACGCAGAGGGACGGGGCTGGGATACCCCGACAAGGGGAGGAAACCAAACGAGTCCGGCAGCGCTGCAGTGAGCTGGCTCCACGCTCTCCGCGGGGTCCCAGACCCGGCCCTGGGTCTGCGAGCCGCTGGGTCCCTCCACCCCCAGAGTGACCATCACCAGCGAGTCCGTCACCAGGCCGAGAGGGACCCGCACCCGAGCCCTGCGCTCCCGCTGCCCCGAGCACCGACGGCCACGGCGGGCGCGCTTACGGCTCAGCACACCACCGAAAAAGCAGCCGGGACTGCCAGGTTTCGCCTCGCATCTGCACCCAGCTCCAAGGCTCCCAAGCGACGCCACGCCGCGAGCCCAGGCCGCTCCAAGCGCTGCTTAGAGCTTGCAGCAATTCGAACCACGTAAATGACCCAAATTCGGGATGAAAACCTCTGCTATCACCCTATTTACCTGCCTCAATATTGCAGTCTGAGAGGTTCAACCAGTTCAGGTTCCCAAGGAGAATCGCACTGATCCTAATAAATCGATGCCCTCCTGAAAGGCTGTAGAGCTACAGACTATCACTTAAGCCCATGGTTAAGACACGGATGAACAAACAAGACGACTGCACTTAAGAACCCTGGAACTGGGCTGCCATTTTAAACCTGGTTATAAAAGACTGGAATTGCAAATTAGTGGTCTCTAAGCACTAACAATATTAATTTTGATGTCTGTATCAGAAAGCACACGAATGTGCTGTTTAAAGTCAGAGCAGTTGGATTTGATGATTCTCCTGTGCATTAGGAAAGCTGATTGGAAATGAAAAACGCATGCACTGAAGGACGGACGCCAAGATTTACCGCCATCCCCATGGTAATGGCCTCCTTCAATCAGCCTCAGCCTTCCAAAGCGTATCAGACACTTCCACAGAGAAAGTCTAATGGCTCATTTTACTGCAGGCCTGACCTGAAAGCGCATAACCTTGATAGGAAAAGGGCTTGATGATGATGTTCTGTATTTGTTATTATTTCTGGAATTGGAATACCCTTTGATTACTCCCGGCCACGCACCCACTCTGCAAGGACACTGCAAGCCTCCCTCCCTCCCTGCGGCTCCCGAGCAGACGGTTCGGTGTCACGCTGGGAGCTGGGAGGTGAGGAGCACCCACCTCCTCAGCCGGTGCCCTTGAACCAGAGTTTAAAAAGCCTTTTGGCGGTGGAAATCTCTTTGTTAACATCATAATGAAATAACCAGAAGTACAAAAGATCCCAGAAATATGCTGGCAGCATTTGGATGTCTTGGACGACAAAAATCCATGGATTTTTAGCTGGGCTTTTGTACGACCGAGCCCTGGACACTTCACTCGGGTCCCCACCTCAAGCCGCATCGTGCAACTGAGCTGCTACTTTCAGCAAAGACATCCAACCTCCACTAAATGCTCCGAACAACCGGACGAGCGAACCCGTCCCGGGGCAAGCTATCCCGCTGCTAGCTGTGCTCAAACGCCAGGGATTTCCGCGCACGCAGCTCTGGAAAGGAGGCCGAGCTCCTGCTCAGCTCCGCCTGGCAGCGGATGAAAGGCGGCAACGCCAGGGCTGCCTCTGCGGCATCAGCCGGCCGCATCGCTGCACTGAAAGGTGAGAACGGCTGCAAGATGTTACACGTTATGAAAAATCACTTATGGACTCCTTCGCACCAGGCGAGCCATCAACAAAGCTTAAGGTACAGGGAGCAATCGGGACGTGAAGCCAACATTTCTGTGCCTGCACAAAACACACACACGCTTGGCAAAGTCCGGCGCGCGGCCCGGCCGCGTCTCCAAGCACACCTCTCCGAGCGCACCGCCGGAGCTGCCTGCGCCCGCTGCTCGGGTCCCCGCGGCAGGGCTGCCCCGGGAGGGAAGGGCGCGTCGCGACGGACCCGGACGAGCGTGCACACGGGCGCCCGCCTCTCGAAGGCTCGTGTGCCGGGCCGAGCGTGGGATGTGCAGAGCAAATTACGGCTTGCTCCGAAACCGCAGGAAGATCAGATGATAGCTCGTGCAGCAGAGCCGAACGCTGCCTCAGCAGCTTTGAAAAGCTGTTTTTCCTGTCTCGAAGAGGATGACATAGAAATAACACACTCCACACTGAGGATTTGACCATCCATTTAAAGAGGCGATCTCTGCTTCACTTCCCAGCTGCTGCCGATCCGTGGGGTCGGGCCAAAGCTAACACAGTTGTGGAAATAATCTGCGGACTACTCAGCCTGAATCAGCTGGTCCTTTCGGAGCGCTCTGCCCTCCCGATTCACGGCGCGCCTGGCAAATTAGATACTCTGCTCAATCCGAAGCCAGTCGGAGCGAGGAAACACCCCTCCTCTCCGGATACCATAGGGGCCGATGGGCTTCTCAGCGATGCATCTGGCTCCGGGTGCAGCTGGTGAGCTCGGGCAGCGCAGCGGAAAACGGGAGTCACCGGATCCCTCCGGTAACCCCATCCGCCACACGACGCGTCACCGAGCTGCCCAAGAGCTGGCAGCCGCGACGCCGCGGTTTCGTTAGCGTCTCCATCCGCGACCCGCTGCGAGAGGCTTCGGAAGAACCATTTACGGGCGGTCCAGGAGCCCGTCCGGGAGACGCGACGGAGCGCAGCCGGGGAGGGCACGCCGCCTCCGCTCGCCGCAAAGGTGCCGAAAACACGCGTGCGCAGCGGCCGAAGCAGGGCTGCAGTCCGGCCCGCGGGGCGGACGAAATCCCCCCCGCTCGGTGCACGCCGACGGGAAAGGGAACCCTTCCCTCGACAGCTGCAGGCTGCTATTTGTGGTGGTGCTGATTGATTTATCAGCCCTGCTCGCATTAACTGACCAGCATAAATCCTGAGCTGTGGCGGGTAGCACTGGCAAAGACAAAGCACAACCGCTTGCAGTCAAACGGGGCAGATGGGGCCTGGGATGCCACACTTGTTCCCAGGCAGACTTTGCTAGCCAGCACCCCGCGGCCGCCGGCGGGTCTGCGGGACGGCGCTCCGCGCTGCTAGCTGCATTTTTCTCCGTTATCGTCGAAACTCGGGCTGCCGCAGACTGCACCTTCGTGCCGCCGCAGGATACAGAGCTGCCTTCATCCGAGAGAAAGGCAGGCTTTTGGGCACGTCCGCCCAGGCCGGCAGCGAGGGAAACACTCGTCCTGTGTGTTTTGCAGCCTGCGCTTCCACCCTGACCAGGGAAAGCTAGACAAAGTTAAAGACTCGGAAGCAGATCCCGCCACAATAACGACCCTACGTCCCCAACGCGGAGGGCTGCTGCTTTCTGTTAAATGCAACGCAAAGCAGCATTTCTTCTAAAGCCTGCCCTTGGAGGCAATGCCTCCAGAACCCAAGCAATTGCTTCGGAGAGGCCTTTGAAGGACCCTGCTTTCCACCAGGCTCGCGAGCGCACACGCAGGAGCGCGGCGGGGTTCCCAGCCCTTCCTGGGGGACGTCGGCGCGGTGGCAGCAGCTTCTCCTCAGCAGAGGAACAGGTTTGGAGACATGCTGTTAGTGGAGGGGAGGGCGAACTCTAGGGTTAAAAACTCACGGACTGGCTACCCTGAGTTAAAGAAAGCAAAATTTCAAGCACTTGTTCCAAGACCAACTGCGCTGCTAAGCCTTACGGCTGCTCCGGGACGCGCTCCTGGTGTGCACTCCCCCAGCTCAGCGCGCGCCGGGGTCTGGAAGCGTTACAGAAGCTCAGACTGCTTTCATTATTTCTTGCAGATAGCACAATTAAACGGTTTCTGTTTGGATTCCAACCTCTCCTCCGAGCGTCCTCGCTCCCAAGCGCGGCAGCCCCACGTCAGAGATGCCTGAACGGGAAGCAAAGCCGACCAGCACGCGCATCATTCAAGCGAACAAAGTGCAAGGGGCAGATGAGAATTATAGACCGGCAAAGAGCAGCAGATGGGAAGTGGGAGTAAGCCGCAATCCACTGTCCACCACGGTCCCTGCACTGGAGCCGAACCGCTGCTTCTCCAGTCGCCTACATTTGCTGATGCTGCTTGTGCCCAGGGCAAGCAGACGCATCGCTCGCCTCTTCCACAGGCTACAGGCACGAGCTCAGCTCCTGCCGGTCCCCTGTTACAGAGACGCAGGCTGAAATACTGAGTTTACCCGAGGAAGGCGGGAGCTCGGCTCTGGCGGAGAGGGAGCGCGAGGGTCGGAGAGCCGCTCTCCCAGCTCTGCCCCCAGCTCCGTCACGCGGATTGGTTCCAGGGCGGCGAGACGGCCACGACCGTCAGCATCGCTCTGGCCCCTCGCTGTAGGGGACCTCTCTATCCTCGCTCGCTCGCAGTGTTAACTTGCGGCTTTTGCATTGTGCCTTAAAGGGTTTACAAGCACGAGGGGCCACCCAGGCGCCGCAGACAACAGATGCTCCCTCGCCCCGCGGGTCTAAATCCAGTTAACGCCTGTCCCTGCAATTCCAGCTTAGCTGGAGGAAGGGCTTCTCCTCTTCCAGTCTTCCCCCAACCTTCCCCTTGCTTCCTGCACGCAGGAACCCCGTTATCACGGGTGGAACTTGGTAAAGGCACAAAACTTAGCCAGATACAGAGGGAAGCTGGTCAGGGCAGATGGCGCATGGCCAGGCCTGACCTTAGGACACAGAGGAGGCTGAATAAGTCGGCTTGGGATAAATTAATGTCTATTGTGCTGCCTTTTCTCTGTGAAAGGAAATTAAAATCTAATTACAAAATACAATGGTGAGAGACATGTTTGCCCCAGGAGCGTTAATGAGCTGGGGAAGGAGGAGCTGGAATGCAATAAACAAGACGGATGCGAATGACCAGCAGCGACACGGCTCGCCAGGCAGCCAGGCCACCAAATCACCGTCCTCCTCCCGCTCCTCCGCTGCCCACGAGGAAGACAAAGCCCGGCTGAAGCCGCCCTCACAACCCCTCTCGCACACCGCCGCGGTGCAGCCCCGCCAGAGCAGTGTGACAGTAAAAACTCCCCCGCTCCGGTCACGTTCCAGCAACGCGACTTGGTGCAAGCAAAAAACAAGAATAAAAATCCCTCTGGTCACATCTGCTGCTCTCTTTGCTGCGGCTCTCCCGCGTGAGCGCGGTGCAGCGCGATCCGGACACGCTCGCGAGCGGGATCCCCGGGGCGGCTGCGGCACTGCGGGCAATCGCGGGCGGCCCCGGTGCAAGCAAGGTCTGCACCCGCAGGTTTTATTCCTTTCGGCTGCCAAACCAAACAGCCAATGATCTGGAGCCCAAGCGGAAGGAAACCCTCTCTGTAGGCTTTTCTGGCAAAATCCCTCTGTCAACGGAGGGCTTTTCTGTCTGTTTTTCCAGGGAGCTCTGCAGCCAGCGCTCTCCAACGAGAGCACTGGGGCGAGCGCAATCTCACGCTTCCCGTCAAGTCATTTCCTCCGATTTTCTTTATCTTATCACCCCGCTTGCCCGGTCACCCGCGCCCGGCCCCAGCGCCGCCACGCCAGGATCCCGCAGCCGGACAGGACACGCTCCCGCGCCAGGCACGATCCCGGGGCAGCAGCGTGTCCCAGCCGCCCGTGCACGTGCAACGGCACCTCTCCGTCCCCGTACTAACCCCCTTCGCGTTCCCATCCAGGCTCCGCCGCGCCCCCGCTATCCCCCACCAAGGTAACGACACATGTTCATCCCACGGATTAACCGCCCCGATTACTGCTCTTTGCAATCTCCCGGGCTAAGCAGTCAAACCAACTGCGAGCTGAGCATTTCATTGCGGGGCGAAACAGCATATGGCTGCCAGGCCCTGGCACGCACGCCAGACTCGGAGCGCAAGCTGCCGTGTTTCCTCCTGACACGCATGCAGGCTGACAGACGGGATCTTCCGCAACCCACATCTGATAGGAGAGCTTTTAATTTGAGCGGAGCTTAACAGCGGTTAACATGATCGATGGCGAGCAAAGCCTCAGGGCCTGGCGCAGAAGCCGAAGGTGGCCTGGTTGGTTTTATACGTACGGGTTTCTAAGGGATGAGCGGTGCGGAAAGGCACCGGACCGGCGGCGGCGTTTGATCCGAAAATCAGGGCTAGCGGCGTTTGTCCAAACGCGCAGATAGCAACGCAGCCAGCAAATCATTCAGAGAGGATGTTACGGCAGGTTGGTCTACCAACACCACTGATGTGCCTTTTACAAACCCTTTTTTTCAGGTGTTTCTCAAATTGTGCACAACGGTCCGAAAATGATGTAAAATTTAAGGAAGCGGAGTCATATCCTGCACCAGGAAATACGTCTCCGTGAGTTCCCAATAAATGCCATTTTTTCCCAGGAGACACCTCCAAAACACAGGCAAACACCACCATTTTCACGGCTAGGCCCCGGCACAGTCTTGCGCCGGTGGAGGAGAGGGGCCGAGCGGCTGTTTGCAGCCCCATCTCCCCCTCGCCGCAGCGGCTGCCGGCGCACGGTGCTGCAGGGCGCAACGCCGCTCCCGCGCCCGGCACCAGCTCCCGGGAGGCTCCAGCCTGCAGCGGGAAGATGCCCATACTGGAAGCATCATCCTCTGGGCGTTTATCACTGCTCGTTATTCAGCCGAGGGGTCAAAAACTGACGGAGAACAAGGACTAAGCCACCCTGCTCCCCGCTGGAGCTGCAGGCCACGACTAGCACCAAAGGGACCCGTCTCCCGCTGCCCCGCGGGCGGCAGGGGGGACGTGGCCCCTCCTGGGCCGGGCTGCACCCGCTCCCCACCGCCCCTCCGGCGAGAGCTCTGCGGGACAAGCAAAACGCAGCAAGGACGGAGGGAGTTAAAAAGTTTGTGAGAAAAATTTAAGACACATGTAGAAGTGTATCGTATGTGGCCCCTATAAATTACGCCCCCAAATGACTAGTGCTGAGCAAGAAACAGCTATGTAAACACAAAGGTAATGAGAAAAAATAATAATTTCTCTCCCTCTATGGGGAAGGGATATTTTTCCATCCGTTTATAGGAAAGGCGAGGGGTGGGGTGGCGGTTTGGGACGGTGAATAGGAGTTCAGGGTCTCTCCTGGTCTCCAGTGCCATCCGTCACCGCGGCCGGCCGGCTGCCAGCACCACCTCACGCTGCGGCGTGCATCGCCGAGCGGCACAGTTTGCTTTTGCTGCTACTGTTCGCTCCAAGGCAGCCAGCACCGAGCGCTGATGGCAATCTCGAGGTCAAATGCCTTGGATCCCAGATCGCCGAGAAACACACACATCTGAAAAGCCTGAAGTTTAGACAGAGTTCCCACCAAACACAAAGGCCTTCTAAATCTGCAGGGAAAATGGGGAATTTTTTTGTTTAACGCACACAATGAGGCATTACTGTGGTTTCTGTTTTGCTTTCAGCAGTTAATCCAAAAGGGAACCTTAAACAATCAGATCAAATAAACCCTCTTGCAGAGAAAACAATAGGGTATTTGTTGGTGTTGTAACGTGCCCAAGGCCGGCGGGGGCTTCAGGACGTCCCGCCAGAGCGTCGCGCGCGGAGGGCAGCCACCGCCCAGGACCGCAAACACCAGGGACGTCCCCAGACCAGCCTCCACCGTTCTCACCCTTGCACCGACCTGGAAAGGCCCCAGACCGAAACGCAATCCCAAAGGTAGCATCCAATATTCTGTTGCATCTTCACCCGCACCGTGGAGGTCCAGATGCTTTCTGTATCCCCTCGACCCTGATGCATCTAACCAAAGGGAAAGCTAAGAGTCATTTTGATACTTGCTTTAATTTGGAAAATGTTATCTGGATTTTCTCAGAAAACTTACTGTACTGAGCATGGTCATGATACACTAACGTATCACAGGCAAATAAAGTCATACGAGAATTATAATAAAAATCAGGGGGCACAACCAACTCCCGTGACATTTTCAGGGATCAGAAAGCAAGACGATGACAACAAAGCAAAAGACAGCTTCCGCAGCTCTGAGCAGCCAGCATAGCTGGCCTCAGCTCACACAGAGTTTTGGTGACCCCGCCAACTGTCACCTTGTCCAAATCTATTAGCTTCTTCCTTTTTAATTAAAAAAAAAAAGTCTGTGAAGTGCTGTGCTCCTCAGACAGCGTTGAGCAGGTATGAACGAACACTCTGCATCCGTTTTGGCAATCAGCAACACTGGAGACGCTTGTAAAACTACCCAGACAACTGCAAATACGTGTCCACTGCTGCTGCTGTGCTAAAAACGTGACACCTGCTCGTTACGCGGTCTCTTTTGAGATGGAACAGCTCACCCATAGCATCCTACCGGCACTTCATTACAAGAAGCTGCACCGAACAAGGCATTTGCATCATTGCAAACCCTCCAGTTACTAAAAGCAAGCCCTGCTCCGGTTGTTCCCGCGATCTCGGGAGACGGCGGTCGGGTGAGAGCGCAGCAGCACGCGGCCCCCGGCAGCAGCACCCCTGGCAGCCCGCGGAGCCAGCGCCGGCCCCGACCCGGCAGCGCTCCCGCTCCGCAGCGCGGGGACCTTCCCGTGCAGGGGTTACGCAGCTGCAGAGCTCGGGAGGAGATTACCGGAGCCCCCGCGCTTTCTCACAGCCTAGGCTGACCCGCGCGGCTCTGGGCTTTGCATGCAGCCCCGGCAGAGGGTTAGGCTTTGCTGCTTACGTTCCGGGGGGACGCCGGGCAGCAGCGGGCGCGGGACAGGCACCGGGAGGCTGAGACGGCCGCGCGCAGCGGGGACCGCGGAGACGCCGCGTCGCACTGCCGCCTTCCACCCTCCTTGCCGCCCGCTCCCACGCTGCAACCCACCCCTTCCCCGGCCGGGCTGCGGGACGGAGACGCGAACCCGAGGGCAGACAGGCCAGGGACGCCTGAATGTGAAAATGCAACTCTGAGTCCGGCATTAGCGATTAATCAACTGCACATGTTAAAAACGAGACCAGGATAAGGCCGAACAGAGCTCAAGTTAAGCTAACACCTTAACAGCAGCGAGAGGCCGTATACGGGAGATTGGAGAAATGGTTTACCCACCCGATCGCTCCCCTGCTTTACAGGGAGGCTTTCCCACCAAACCGTACTCCAAAACTCCCGGCAGAATCTCCGAGGAGGAGAACAAGTGCCAGGGAAACTGGGAGGGACGGAGGGAAGGAGCAGAGGGATGCTTTGAACCGAAGGGAGATGGTGAGCTGGAGACACCCAGCAGGCACGCGGGAACCCAGAGCACGGGCGAAAAAATAAAGAAAGAAAGGAAGAAAGAAAGAAAGGAGGAGCCGGGCCACTCCGAGCACGCCAGGAGATCCGCGCGGAGCCTCCCGAGGCCGCGGCACGGCGGGCCAGGTGCGAGGAAACCGCGGGAACCTGATCCGCCCTGCAAGACGCGGCACCGAGACGCGAGAGGCCCAGGGCTCCCGACCCATCTGCGGCACGGAGGAACCAGACACCAGGTCAGGGCTTCGTCATCGCTATTTAAGCCCGAAGTGACGTGTTTTGCCACTGCTGAACCAATTAAGAAGAAGAGGAGAGGTGGCTATAAATCAGTAGCGAGGTCAAAAGTTTCAGCTTCGTCCTGACTTCTCACGGAAATCACAAAATATATGGTTTCTTGGAGCAGCCAGAGCCCATTACTCAGCGCACAGACATAATATGACAGCCGGAAAGGCCAGAATTGATCTCGCAACACGACCGACCGAGCGAATCGCCTCCCCCTCCCCGGTCTCGCACTTTCAGCGGAGACTTCGCACAGCCCAAACGCGGCAGGGCCACCTCCGCTGAGCAGACGCTGCTCCCCGCAGCCGACGGCACCACCGATCCCGCGGGGCGTTCGAAACGTCCGATAAGACGCGGCGTATTCGTTACCTCCTCTGACAGCCAGACCGGCTGCAGCGTCGCCTTCGCCCCGCAGAGCAGCCCCGTCCTGGCAGGAGCAGCCGGGCAGAGCAAGAGCCGATCACGCGTTCTTCTATAAAACGCCTCGTCCTGCTGTGCCCTGGCAGCAGCCTCCCTCACACGGGGCTGCGTCTTAGCTGTTGCTATATTCGGAGTTTGTAAATGCTCTGGGATGATAAAAACCGCTCCAGAAATAGTTATTAAAACTGTTTCCAGGAAATCGATCCATGGAGAGAGAAAGTCAGTGTTTTTATAAAAGCTTAAAATAGAGAAGTTCCCCCACAGTTAAGGGGGAATTTGTTTCCTCGTCCCTTCAGCAATAAAAAGGAGCTGCAGCGGGGTCACATGCGATTCCACGACACCCGAAACAAGGCTTCAGCTCTGCAGAAGATGAACCAACTCGCAGGGTGCTTGAGAAAGGACGCTCCACCGCGTTACAGCCCTAGCCGCTCTGCACGCTCCCGCGGGGCCACAAGCACTGCAGGAAGCCCGGGCAGACGTCCTGCTCTCCCAGGCACCCAGCCGGCCCGAGCCGAGCGGAAACACCCGCACCGAGAGCCGCAGCGGAGCCCGGGAAGCGCCCTAACCCGCAGCCCCGGCGCAGCCCAGCCCGCCGCTCCGCACGCTGCGGGGAGCGTGACCGAGGGCTGGCAGAAATAAAAGTCCTCAGAGGCCACTTGTGGCTGAAGGCTTCCTGGCTTATTCAAATTCCAGGTTGGTTTGCTTCTGCTCTTGTTTTTTACCTTTTTTTTTTGGTGTGTGCACATGCGATTACTGATAGCATAGAAAATATCCCAAGCTAACAAAGCACATGCTTCAGGAACAGGGCTTTTATACGCAAAAAGAACATAAGCCATCCTCAGAGCTTCGGTTTTGCTCTCTTGTCCTCCACTCAAATGCTGGAAGCAATGTACTTGGAGCCCGACGAGCTACGGGAAATGCAAGCAAACAATCTGCTTGCGTCCAAGCAGCCTTTCCAAGGATCTGCTAGGAAGTTCTAGGCCTGGTCACCTCTTCTCCACCCTTCAGTCAGAAATGATTAAATACAGCTCCAGGGTCAAACTCCAACATATTCATCTCATTTGGCAGCTCTGCAGTTGGACTATTAGCTCCAAGCTTTTTCCCCTCTCTCTCCTTCTTGTTCAATTATCTTGCTTCATCTTTATTCCGTTTCCAGGAACACTTAGCAACAGGCTCTTGCAATCAACCACCAGCAGGCTTGGATCTAAGGAGCAGATTCTGCAGTTAAGATGACCTTTTACTACACTCATGCAAATTTTCAAGAAAGTATGTGAACAATTTGCCTTTCAAGTATCCCCTGGTTACATTCTCCAGGACTTAATCCTCCATCTCTCTTCAGAGGCATCAGAAACACCAGAATTTATGGTTTTACACTAATGAGAACAAAACATGCAGCTTCGTTTCAGCTAATTTTGTGGAATTTTGTTCCGTGTCATACGCAGCGGCCAGACCCTGAAGAGGCAAAAACGAATCCGTGACCCCTCTGCTGATCAGAGCGGCGGCCGGCTCAGGTGCTGCTGGCTGGCGCAGCCGGGAGCGGACCCCGGCCTCGACACCCGCTCTGCCGCCGGCCCGGACGGACTCACCTCCTTCCGAGGGGGACGGGGACGGGGACGGGGACAGGGCGCTGCTGCTTCTCTTGGCTAAGGGCTTTTATTGGCAGAAGTCAGAAACTTTCGTTCCAGATGCCCCAAGGGCATCCCGGCAGCCAAACGCAGCCCGGCGCCTCCCGAGCAAAGCCCCGCGGCGGTGATCCCCAAATCGAAGCCTCTCGGCCAAGTCGATAGCTAAAAGAGCTCGTCCCGTCGTTAAGGACTCTCTCCTACGGGACTCGCTGCGGAGATGCAGGGTCAAATCCTGCCAAATGCGGAGACTTGGGCGAGGGGCTTCCGTCTCTCCGCGGACCTCCCTAACCCCGACACCGGCAGCACAGCAAGCACCACGATGCTCCCGGACGCTGGCAGCACTGGCACCCCCGTAGCTGGGAAACACGTAAAGAACAATCCCGGTTTTGGTGAATCACGACAGCAGACCGGCCCGCGGCAGGTTTTGGCAGCTATGCCAGCTAGTACCAGCTGCTGACAAGCGTTTCATCAAATTTAATCGACCCCCCAAAGCTGTCCAGCACCTTCCCTGTCACTCCAATTTTGCTGCATGCGTGAGCACGTTCGGAGCCGTCCGGGGCGCACGCACAAGGACAGCACGCTCGGCCGACGGCGCAGGGGCACCACTGCAGTTAAGGCCTTTCCACCAGAGACGAATTCTTTGGTTTTGTGTTTGGTACAAAAATCAGCGCAAGAGACATGGGAATTATAGTCTGGAGGGAGGGAATAGGAGAAAATCAAGACAGGCAGTCATTTCCTTCTGCTTTCTGAATAGGGTTTATAAACAGGGAAATAGTCTGCAGTGCCTTACATTGAAAAAAAATACTCACAGATACTTGATATTCCAGATGATCTTTAAAAGTATACTCTACTTTTTTTTTCCCCTTTAAAAAACGAAAAGTCTGAATAAGCATGTCATTGATCCGATTGCTAGGAACAGCATCTGGAACATCAATCTCCGCACGAGACTGCAGAAGCTACGCACGAGTTCAAAGCAGCCAAGACGCCTGTTGAACCAGATGCCGTTCGCTCTTATAGAAATGCCTGTGGATCAGTGTGAAAATGATTAAGCAAAATCACTCCTTCTTTTTCCAAATTTATAACTCAAATCTGTTTTCTCTTAGAGGGCAGATGCTCATTACGCACGCAGCAACACATCAAAGGGTAGGGAAGGCAGAGAGACGGCCGCCCCCCCAGCACCCACGCACAGCGCACCGGGGAGGGCGGTCCCCAAGAGGAAAGCCCACCCCAGCCCAGCCCAGCCCAGGCCACGTGCCGACCGCTGCAGGCTGGACCCCGCTCCCAGCCAAACCCGAGTCCCTGACCAAGGACATCGACACAGAGACTCGAACGCCTTTCAGCGTGTTTGGGACCGGGCTCCCCTTCTCTCCACTGCTCCCCAGGGATTTTGCGGGACAAAGCGCTCTGGATGTGCATCACGATTCAGGCTGCTGCACAGCAAAATGGGAGCGTCATCAGAGTGGGAAGGGCAGCGGCAGACTAACGGGATTGGGACCCCCGGCCCCCAGCAGCCGTGAAGCATTGCCCTCCGACGAACAGCAACCACTGAATAACGGGACACAAAGCAGGCTGCAGCCTGGGAATGACCTGATGCATGGGTTTACTGCTCCTCCCTGGTAGCCCAGCCCCGAGAGGGATAAAAAGCCTCGCCACAAAGGTCTGTGCCACACCAAAGCTCAAGTTCTAGTGCTGAGTCTCAGAAAATAAATGCCACCGAGAGGTCCGTTCCTGTTCTGTTTTGCCACATGGCTTTTCCAAGCTACTGTCTTCTTTCAACAGCTCTACAAGGGAAGCCAGCCAGGGGCTATTCCAACAGCAAAAGCGATAGTAAATAATAGTAATGTATTTCTGCAGGGAATTCTCTCGATGCTCCTAAATTCAAGTCCAGCTGTTACAACATCCCTGGGGAGCCCCATTCAGCGGGTGCAGTGCTGAGTGTTTCTATCAGCCGGGAAAGGAACCTCTGTTTCATTAGCTGTGTCTGAGCCTGCTACGGGGAACTTGAGGGACCAGACACTCTCCCAGCCTACGCTCACCGTAAGCCAGTATCTTCCAATAAGGGCTCTACGACACCCACTAACAAAACAACAACGTTAAGAGAGCGTTGCGCAAGGAATGTGGTCCCAGGAATCTCTCAATCATCTAAGACAGACTGATCCAAGAGGCAGGACAGGCAGGACTTGCTTGCACAAGCCAGGCAGGCAAAAACCAATTTATCTGGAGCAGGGAAAAGACATGCTGAAGGACGGACAAGAGCCTGCCCTGCTTCCCGCTTTGCTGCGTTTGAGCACAACAGCTTCACATCGGCAACGTAAAGAGAGTCCTGATTACGCCGTGTCGGTACCACCCATCGTCACCATTTCCCCAAACAACAAAGCCTCCAGGCTTACCTCCATCAGGGCCTTTGCCCATGGAGGGGGCAAAATATAGGGGCTCAGACACAACTATTTCCTCGTATCCAAGGGTCTCATGGTTTCAACTGCACATGGACTTTTAGTGATGAACCGACTCCAGTTTTAGAAAGAGAATTCATTAGATACCTAAAAATTAGATGAACCCAATACTAGGAATGCACCACGCTGAGCTGAGTCCTGCGTGTTCATACGTGCAGTGCCAGCACGGAGCGCCTTTGCTGCCGAAAACCCCATTTTCCGGAGGTGAATCACCCTTCCCGTGCACTCCCAGCCCAAACCGGGATGAATACTGCCAAAAGCTGAGTCTCCCCTGGACCCGTCTCTGCCAACTGAGAGCAGATTACAACACGTTCGAAGCATTCCCAGCTGCGCCGCGGGCGGGGAGGCCTCGGCACGCGCTCCCCGAGCGCTGTCCTGAACCAGGCAGGCTCTCCTCTCAGAGCTAAGTCAGAGACACGCACGCTGGCCGCTGCCGTTCTGGAGAGCGGCACCCTCAGCTCTCACCCGCCTGGTACCCAAAGCCTCCTGGCCCTTTCCCGACCCTCCAGCTCCATGGGAGCGCTTCCCAGATCCAAGCCTGCCTCTCGGGTCTCCCACGCCTTCCCACCCCCAGCACTCTGACAACTTGAGCGGCACCAAATTCTGTTCAACCAGCCTCACCAAAGCCGCCCGCTGCCGAGTCCTCCCGAGCGCTGCTGCAACACACGGAGGAAACGCTCGGCTCCTTAGACGGGTGCCAGCTGCGGCAAACACCCAGGCATTACCTGGCTTATCAGGACGTGACCTAAAGGGCACCAAACTGAGTGCGTTTAATCCCACACCTGCCTCAAACCCTTGCCCTCAGAGGGGAAAGGCCAGTGACTGGTCAGAGGCCTCATCCCCAGAGCCTTTTTCATTTATTCTAGTTCAAAGAGCTCGCAAAACTCAGGGCAATAATTCACCAGCTCAGATATTTAAAGAGGAGCCTGGGGAAGGCGCCGGGAAGCAGGAAGCACGCGGCTTGTTTGGGCCTGGAGCTCGTTTGCTATTAAGCCGCATTCCTCTTGGAAGGGCTCTGGAAGGACCCCGCGCTGCCACTAACACAAGCAGTCGAACCGAATTTGAGTACAACCCGCAGAACCGAAAATGCTCATGTCCACACACATCTCCTGGTTAAAGGGGTAACATCCAGAAGGTTTTTATCCCCCAGGACTGCCTCTACGGCCCAAGGAGCCCTGAAAGACAGCTGGAAAGAGGGGACAGACACAGGAGGTCTATGGGCAGAGCTGGCAAGCTACAAGGAACCAGATCAAAGAGATGCTGAGTCTTAACTTCTTAAAAAATAGCTACCCAACAGCTGTGCAAACTTCTCTCTCGCTGGTAAATGCTGAAGAGACAGGAAAGATTTCGTTTTGCTGGTGGCACAGTTTGCCGTAGAAACTCGGTGCATCCTGCCACCCCAAGAGGCTGCAGGCGCAGCAGAGCGCCTCGGGCACATCTGTTGCTGCTGTGGCTTTCTGCAAAACAAAACACATCACCATCGCAACCCAGAAGAGGGGCCTGCGCTCAGAAGGAAGTTATTTCCACTAAGGTAAGCAAGGGGACGCGCATGATGCTGTTGCCGCTGTATGACTGCCTGGGCAGACACCTTATTCCAGTTTAATGACCAGGACTGTGGTGCAAGTGTAACACGGGTTTAAGTGGTCAAATTCCTATGGAATCAGTCCTGCCGAACGAACCCCTGCACTGTTTGCACACCCCCAGCCTGCTCCCGCTGACCTGCCCCAAACGCTGGCCAGGAAAGGTCCCAGCGCAGAGCAGCTTCCATCCTCCTGCAACAGGTCTGGGTGAACCAGGCCTCAGACGCTCCCCTGCTTTTTTCCTGCCTCCCCCCTTTCATTAAAAGCAGTGACTAAATCTCCCCAGCCCAGCGACCTGCTTTGAGGTTGCACTCCACAGCTGCGATAAGGGATGCCAGAGGCAACTTAATCTAAGACACCAGAAAGGGGAACACAGCGGGGCTCTTATTTAAAAGTTTTTTCTAGGCAGCCCGCTGCCTCATCCGTCTTAATCTTTGACCACTGAGAGATGAAAACAATTTATCCTCCCTCATTCCCTGCTCTTACCGAGAAGTTACAAGAAATAAAAGTGAGACCTAAAACAGAGATCAATGTTCTCCTGCTCCTCAGCCAATCCGTTACTGACCTGGGCTTTTTCAGCATCCCTTTTATCTAGCCAAGTGTTTTGGCGAAAGCTTTGCAGAGAAGAGCCATGCAAGCAAGCTAGTGAAAAACCTGGCACTTTCGTGTTTATACAGCCAGCGAAGCCGCGAACTACAAAGCCTTTCATGCCCAGTCTCTACTGGCAAGCCAGCACTGATAAATTACAAAAGTCACCCGTGAATTAAGAGGCAGAGAAAAAGAAACCCAACCAACTTCCTGGGGTGCGAAGGGAGGCCTCAAAAAGCCTGGACTCAAGTGAAAAATGAGGAAAGGTCTGTACAGAAATCATCCTGAAATTCAGTGGCCAGTTTGTTTGGGTTAGTAGGGGAGCGCAAAGACAGCTGAAGATGCAGATGAAGTCGGTCCTCGCGGAGCTTCCCAGAACTCGCCAGGTCCGGAGGTCCCAACACACTGCAAAGGTACGGCTGGATCTTCTTCTCCCCAACGCCCCTATTTTTAGGAAAAGCAATCTGGAACGAACCCCGGTGCGCTGGTGAGCACAGCGAGTGGGTGGCAGCGTGAGAAGAGACGTGCTTCCCAGCCCGCGGAGGTGTAATGCAAACCACAGGCACAAAGCAATGAGTAAACATTGACAAAAGGGACCAAAGAAACAGTCCAAATTCCCGGATCACAGCAGACTTCACGCGCTGACCCGTGTACTGCATCTTGTTGGTTTACATACTGTAAATGCAAGAGCCAGGAAAAATCCATCTTCTTTGTCATAACAAACGCTAAGGTAAACAGAGAGGCAAGGCCAAGCGTATTATCCAATTAAGCAGGCATGCAAAGGGGAGAGGAGCGCGCTGGCCGTCCGGTTACTCCTGCTTTCTGCTGTTTCTCGCTGAGCACAGACAAAAACGGACACTGTTCAGCCCCGCGCGCAGGGCATGGGGAGAGTGAGCTGGGCTCCCCCCGCAAGGACAAACCGGTTTCTCCTGAATAACAAGCAAAACGGTTTTGTTAGAGAAACCAGCATCCCCCCACCTGCGGCGGGGCTGGCCGGGCGCGGGCTCTGGCTCTGGCTCGGGCTCTGGCTCCCGCGCAGATGCACGCCCCGGGGGCTGCTTGGGCTCCCGCGTCTGAGTAAACACCCCAACCCAGGAAATTCCCGAGCCCAGAGAAGCCAAAACGGAGCCAGCTGGTTCGTAAAACTGAACCACTACACACAAACTTTGCTTGTCTTCAGTTTACAAAGTTAATGGTATTTGCTCGGCATGTTATGAGTTAGGATCGCCTCCCTCGCGGGGCACAACTGGAGGCTAACAGTACGCTCAGCTCCGCGCGCAGCCACGCAGCGCTCCGGACTGCCGACAGCTCCAGGCAAGCGAAGGGGAAAGGCCTGCTCGGGGGCTCCCCGAGGGGCGCGAGGAGGGTCTGCGGCAGCGGCTCCGCTGAACACCCCCGGACCCGCGCGGCGCCCAGCGCTCCCGCTCGCCCGCGTTCGGAGAGAGCTAGGGAGCGGAAGGGAAAGAGCTCAGCAGCTTCTATAGAGAGACACTTCTCAGCATAGTACAAATAGTTAGTATCTTCCAAGTGCGGACGTGCTTACGCGAGAGCAAAATTTAAAGCTCCAAACCCACCACGTTTGTCAGGGGAAAAGAAAAGGGGGAGAAATAAAGAGTGCCGCCTCCGCTCTGCTCTGAATTAGGCTTTCCACCTCGTGCTTCGCAGGGAATCAGCAGGCGGCAGATCGTTAAAGCCTGAGCAAGGCTGTTTCGGGTCTGCAAGCCGAAATGCCTCACAGCATCCCCTTCCCCCCGCTCGGGTCTACAGCAGGCTGCAGAAAAGATTCAGCATGCGCATCTAAGGCGTTGGGTTGTTGTGGTTACGGTTCATTCAATTCAAAAGAATACTACAATGTACCCCAAAGGGAGCCCATAAATAGCAGAGGATTCTCTTTCAATCCCCCATCTATTCCTATCTGGATAACGCGGCATTTCGACAAGCCCTTCCAAAACAGAGACTTAGGGCAAAGCTGACAGCTTGCATGGCCACCACGCACTCTCCAAACTTCGGGTTTTAAGGAATAAACAAAAGCCTCTTGCAGGATGCAAATGGCTTTTCAGATCCAGAAGCTTCGTGCAGGTAGAAAGCGACTCGCAGCAATCCTGCCCCGCTCTCCCACCCCGGCGAAAGGCACCTTTACGCTCCGACCTTCCTCGACACACAGACAACCGCCCTCGCTGGGCGCTTCTGTTGGTTCCACCACCGGATGGTTTACCGCTCGCTTCCCATCTCTTTACTAACGAACGCTTTGTATTAGCCCCCTCCAGGGACACCTGCGAGCTCGGTGCGGCACTGGCGTCACAGCGGGGCTACGCTGGGGACCTCGGCAGCACGCGCACTGGTCCCAGCAGCACAGCTGCAGCGCTGGAAGCGCGATGAAGTGGTATTACAAAAGACATCCTGGAAGAAAAACCGAGGGGACACTGGGATCAAAAAAAAACCGCACAGCATCCTGAAAAATAATCTTCTACTTTTGGGAGCCTCACCTTAAAATCAGGTGCAAAAGCAGAAAGGAAAAGAACAGAGGCAGAAAATTCAGCGCAAGTGCACGTTAAGTGCAAGCAAATATATTTTGCCCAGCCAAAAAGGGTCAGCCCTCTAAAGACACATCCACCCCCACAGGCACCAGGCAGGATCGTTTCCCACCAGATGTGCTCCACATCCAATTTTAAATTACTCCCTGGTGGGGATTCCACTCACCTTCCCGGGAGCCTGCGCCGCAGCCCAGCGCGACGGCACGTATCCTGCCTGCTGCGCTGGGTCAGAGCAGCTAGTGCAGCAGCAGGGTTGGGGGTACATGCTCCAATGCCAAAGGAAAATTACGGAGTCGTTTTTGACAAAGGGGAAACGCTGCATCGTTGCAGAATAGCTGCTGCTGGCTCCATACCCTCTGGATTCTGGCTACTTGCAGGCAAAACGTGAAGGGAAGGATATTTGTTTAAAACCCACAGGCGGACACTGCAATTCTATTGGAAAAATACAACTGGCATTAATTCTGAAAACTTCCCACCGCTGGGACTGGGATTCAAAACTAGCAATGGCCAGCGAGGCCAAAACACACTCAGAGCAGACGCCTGCAAAAGATTCCAGGGGAAACTAGTGATGTGGTTTTCATAACAAAATAAAATTCGAAGTTTTATAAAGAAGAAAAAGGCAGCACTCCTGGGAGACGGTGCTGAAAACGCCCCGCACCGTTTGCGGGGGACTCCCGGCCTGCCGGCACCCGCGGCATCCTCCGCTCCGGTGCGCAGCGGGGACCGCGCCGCCCCGCGAAGGGGGGCGAGAGGCCAACGCGAGGCCAAGCCCCTCGCCTGGCCCCGTCCCTCTCCCCGCCGCGCCGGCCGGCTCCTCGCCGCCCCACCGCACCGCGGCCCGCACCTCGCGGCGAAAGGCACCCGCCCGGCCCCCAGCCCAGGGCTGCGGTGGTTAGAGGCATCTAGCTGCAATCCAGAAGAAGCCTGTTTACCAAATGCTGGTGGAGGTACCTCACCATGCTTCAGGCTGGAAACACACGCGAATGGCTTTGGACGGCTGAATGCCACCGGACTTGCAGCACCGCCCCGGCAAGCCAGAGCGATGCCAGCTCCCAGCCTGGGCGGCAGCTCACCAGGGGCTGCGGAGGGGAAATTCTCCACCCATCCCCTGAGATACCACCCGCTTCAGAGAGCTGCAGCTGCCGAGCAGGACAGCCCCGGGCTTTTGCCCCTCAACCGCTCCCATTGCCACTCTTGCCAGACAGGGGCACGATGGGCTCATGACCATCATGGCCGCATGACCAACCGGATTTACAGAAAGCCCCGACTTCCCTTGTTCTTGCGTGCTAACGTCAGTCTTAACCCAGAAACTTAAGCAATTTTTTTGTAGCTGACTCACGCGGAGCTTCTGACAGAAATTTTTATAATCAGAGTGGATTCGACCAAGGCTTTGCCTGTGCATGCCTGACAGCATCTGCTGATTGAGCGTGCTGTTCGAAACCTTGCACAGCCCTGGACAAGCACGGCTGAGCGGCACCTTCCTCCTCAAGGGTCGGCTTATGGGAATCCTCTTGCCTGCGTGGTACGAAGCGTGTTGCTTCTCCTGCAGAGCGCTTTGCAGGGGGAAAGGAGCACGTTTTGAGGGAAAGGAGATAAAATGGAACAAAGTCCAAAGGGAAGGAGAGAAGGGAAAGGAAAGCTGGATGCCTCCCGACTCTGGACTGCGCAAACCTCCTACCCGAGCGCCCCATGACAGCATCCGCAGCTATGCGCCTCTCCATCAAGCTACATAGCTGCAAAGCCATTGTGCGTCACATCTTCCTTAGAGACAGACGACGGTATAAAGTTCCATAAAACCACAGAAAAAATAACTTCCTCAAGCTTTTTCTTTGATGGACAGAGGAGCTATTTTGCAAGCGAGGCTCCAATGCACAACAGTGGCACGATCTAAAGAACAAAACCAAACCCATGTTCAGATAAGCCAAAAGCAGACATCTGGTGTTAGTAACCTAAACTACCCACAAGGTCCTTCCTGACTGATCCAAAAACCTCCCACTTTTTGCAACAAGTCAAATGAATTACCACTTTTAAGGATCAAGCCATTTGACGTCCTCCCTGTAAGGCAGTCCGCAGAACGCTCCCTGTACCCATCACAACTCCTTATTCACCTGGTCCTATATAATTTATACCATACTACCATCTGAAGGGGATGCATCAAAAAAATAAGGTTGCAAAGCCAAGCCCTGAAAAGTTAGGATGTGCTGGAAACACGTTTCCCCCGCAGCTTTAATCTGGTCCACTTATGTATGCTCTTCACGACATGGCCACATCCCACGTGTGCATAAAGTCCTGATGCAATTAGCACCAAGAACGGAAGATGCTCAACAACTGAGGAATTATTCATTATTTTTGTTTTCAATTGGTTGTTCAACGTGCAGCTCTCAGCCCTCCTCACACTTTTCAGATGCCGCTCCAAGGCAAAAAGCGAAGGCTTTTTACCGCTACAAAAACAATCATGAATTTATTTTCACAAAATTCCAGGGAACTATGTTCATAACACCTCCATTTTACATTTGAAGTGAAGAGGCACAGAAAAGCTTCGGGCATCCAGTTCCAGAAAAAGCCTACAGCAGGATTTTTAAAAAATAAATAGCACCGAGCAGCTTTTTAAATGTTTGACGCACAACTTCCCATGAGATCATCTGCTGCAGGAGCACTTGGTGCTTCTGCAAACCAGCCATCAGACGGGGGACCCAGAAAATAAAATTGCTAGTTGTACAGGAAAAGCAGCTTACCTAGCACCACGGGTGAACCCTGCGGCAGAAGCAAAGCACAAATCCAGTCTCCTTAACCATGAGTTCACCCCTTCTGTTTTTGCAGAACTTGCCTCACTCCCTTCACTCCAAATCCTCCACCACACAGGGCAGAGGTCCCACATACACAACAGCATCCTTCACGGGGCGCCTTGATTTCATTCCCTAAGCGCTGCCCATCCGGTATAGGCAGTGAGGGCAGGGGTGCTGTGGAAAAAAACAGTACACAATCACGTAATTAGAAACTGCACTGTAATGCATACAGGGGGCTGAATTAAGGTTGCAGAGGAATACTGTAAATTGAATGCACATTTCTTGTTCCATTTTACTGCTTTTCTTCGCTCTCCCCCTTATTTGACTTTGGCTGCACTTCAGATTAAGTTCCTAATAAGGGTTGGAGTTGGACGAGATTTTTCAGCCCATCAGATTGCAACCGTCCAAGCCATTGAAATTAGATTCAAGCTGAACTTGAATTTTCAATAGTTTGGCCTAAAGGCAAGGGTGTTAACAACAGACCTGCCAACACCTTCGCTATGAGAAATGTCTGAAAACATGTCTGCACATCAAATACTGCTCAGGCTCTGGTAGACAAAAGCCACAAAGCTAAAATCTCACATCCACAGCTAACTTACTCAGCCAATTCTCCTGTCAGTAAAGCTCATACGTTTTCTCCAGAAATCCAAAGAACCTCTATATCCTCTCCAGGAAAGCTATTTTTCCCCCACAATAACACCAAAACCCATTGCAGCTTCATTATGTCATGGTAAGGCAGGAGGTAAGGACAGGCCATGTATATTCAAGTGGATATACAGGAGGTAGATACAAGCATGGCTACACGCTAAAGCACCTAAACCTTACGCATTTAACCAAGATCAAAGGTACCACACTGACAGGCAAATGGAAGAGCGGTCTCAAAGCAGTATGTCACGTAGCCGACTTCTCTCACATGCAGCAAAACGCTATGCTTGGGCTTTCTTTTCCTTCTTACATATATTCTTCTTAGTTCTAACAAACTTTTTTTAATCTACACACCCTATAATCATATAAAAGGGTCAGCCAAATTCTAAAACCAAGGAAAATATGATAAAACTGAAACGCATCCCTAGCTTTCCATTATCTGGATGAAGCAGAATGTGCCCAGAAGCAGGAGAACTGCCTCAGAAAGCAGCAACGGTTGGGTTTCTTCTCCTTTCGGGTCTTGCTCCCTTTAAGGCCCTGCATCC
Organism: Dromaius novaehollandiae; assembly: GCF_036370855.1. Classification (NCBI taxonomy): domain Eukaryota; kingdom Metazoa; phylum Chordata; class Aves; order Casuariiformes; family Dromaiidae; genus Dromaius; species Dromaius novaehollandiae. The sequence goes on from NC_088116.1 coordinate 4,669,349, forward strand.
TACAACCCGGACACTCCCGACACTCCCGGCACCATCCAAACTAAGCACAAACCGACGGTGCTCAGCGGCCAGCGAAGGCAGGAGCAGGCAGCCCGGCCCCAGGGCTGCAGGCTCGAGCCCGGAGGCAGCAGATCTTGGCTTCTGCTTCCACTGAACTCCTCATGCAAACCCCAAACCACCCTGGTTATGAAGCTGCCCTTGTCACAACATTTTCTCTTTAACTAAAACCTCTGCCTTCAGCAGTCTTTATCAAAATAAAAATGTCACACTAAGTGTCTCTCAGAAGCCATTCGACCAGCCCTGCCTGAGTGCACACACGTAAAACACATCACACGGTCCAATCCTTCACCTTCAGACCTTCGCTTCAGTGGAGGAGGCCTTCAACTGAGACCTCTGCTGTCACTCTGAATAGATCTTGTTTCAGGTTTTTTCATTACAGAAGTATACTTCCTCGAGGACAATTAGGCTTTGGCTTCCCTGTCTCCAAAGTCTTTTCAAATTCACATTTTGAGTGCCGTGGGCCTGGAGCGCAGCCACGGCCACGCGCTCCCCCAGCAGATGAGGCAGCGGGGAGCGCTCCCTGCGCTTTGATGGCAAACGATAAAGAAAAGGAACGATGGTTTCTTGAACTGCATCCAAGGGAGAGTAACCCCGCTGGAGCGCCTGGCAGGGCATCAGCAGCAATGGAAATTTCAGCTTTCAAAGAATAGAAATAAGACTCCAAAAAGGGGGGTGGGAGATCCTGCAGGAACTGAGGTGCTGCGACTTCCAAGGACTGTTTTAAAAACCTCTGCTTTCCTCCAGTGAAATTATATCCTTTGCAGAAAAGTCATCTGGCTCCAACCTCTTCTGGTAATTGGAGCATAAACAGAACGGGAAAGAGTTCATACCTGAACAAAAATAACGCTTGGATGGGATGCGATCGGCCGGTCCTGAACAGAGGGACTGCAGGGATGGTGGCCAGACCACCAGGATTTTGCTCTTTTCTTCCGACGGCTGCTGTGGGATCTTTAAATCCCACCAAACAAACAAGGCTTTTCCACCGCAACCAAAGAGCGATGGCTGAGACAACACAGTGGCCTCTGCTTTCTGCGGTGAGGAAGGGAAAGCACGGCGGGGAGAAGAGTACAGCAATTCCTGCAAAAAGGTCTGGACTTAATTCAACTTATTTTCTCTGGTAACATTTAGATAAACAAGGGGAAAAAACCTGCTGTGTTCTTCAATGGCTCTTAACAGGTAGGGCTGGAGCCTGGTTTTTTGCTCACGTGGGAACCGGAGGCGCAGCACGTGCCAGCTGAACAACAGGCTCTACGCTGCAGCAGACACTTTCACATTAACATCCGTTCCTCCGTTGGTAGGTGCTTGCACCGTTAGAAACGAGAAAACACTGAAAAAGCGCAAACAAATGCAAGTTCCCGACTTTGAATTCAGAAGCTGTCTGGCAACTTTGCCTTAGCATGACATAACCTCTGATGGGAATTACACACTGTTGCTTCTTCACCCTGTACAACGCTCCTCGTTCACATAGCTTGAAGCTCTGAACAAAACAAACGCTATTAGTAATGACACAGAAAGACAAAAAACAAAACTGCAAGGAATGTGACTGCCCGGGCTCCTGCGAGGCAGAGCTAGTCCTCTTCTACCCCCGTGGCAGTGCTCGACTCGTTCAGATACGCAACGAGTTTCCTCTTCTCGGTTAGAGTTCGAGTCCTCAGCATCCCTGCAGCAACGAACGCTCCGCACCGGCACCGCACTTGCCGTCGGGAAGGTTCTGTCCGGTCTTCGCCTCCAGCGGGGCTGGTGACAATTATTCAGCACGTGGAGAACGGCCAGGCAGAGCCTGCCTCTGCCCCACACCCCGTACGTCACGGGGCGGTGTGGAGAGACCCCATCAACGGGGGTGAAGCACACCGTGCTCGAGCCGTTCAGACACGGACATGGTTTCAGTGCGAGGGGAGGCTGCTTCGGTGACGAGCAACCACCAGCGCGGCTTATGAGTCACATCCACGCGACGTTACCTTGTCTGCGCGGGCACGTGAAGTTGGTTCTTCTCACGGCCAGCGAACTCGAGTTTCCCATGCAGCGACTCTGCAAGAAGTGCACACAGAAGAGCAAAGGCAAGGCACGGTCTGTAACTGCACTAATTGCTGGAGTAATTAAAAAGACCAAAATAAAACCCAGAAGTCTGAGTGTCAGCAGGGAATCACTCTCCTTCTCAGGGGCTGCCTCGCTCAAGCGGCTTTGCTGACCAAAAGCTGCAGCTGCGAAGTCACTTCCATGGCTCAGACCAGGAATTTGAGCAGATCACAAAAAACAAGAAAACCAACAAAAACACCACACCTCCAGATTTCAAGATTTTTTCTTTTCACTAGAATTGACCTTATTTTCTGTTTAGTGTGGCAGGGTGAAAAGAGATTTCTATTGAGCAACCAAGTTTTCCCTACAATAGAAATGAACTGGCATGTTCTGAGCATTCAGTGTTTCAAACCCAATTAAATAACACAATAAATGTTGCACCTAAGGGTTTCTCAACATTTTACATGCACAGCTTTTTCCTAACTTTACCACCACATACTTAAAGGTGTGGATTGAGGGATGAATCACAATTTCAAATTCTTAACTACCAAGCCTGGAAATCAACACTGCCACTTCCTGGTAAAGAAACCCTAAAAAAATACCATTTTTTAGGCTGGTCTTCACCCATGACATCATCTGCAAACGGCAACTTGATTTACGTGACGTTGTGCACTCCTGTCTTGCTCCCCACGCTCTAAAAGCATTGCTGGGTCGATAACTCGGGGGTGCTTTGCCCCGTGGAAGTCACCCACACTCCGCAGCGGAATGAAGTTGGGCAGGGAGGGGGCAAGGCTGAAACAAACACAACATCTTATCTCCCAGAAACCTTGTCTTGAGAAAGCAACAGCGCTTTCCACGCCAGGGCCAGACATTTGCATTGGCAAACGTGCTCCTGCCGGGACGGGGGGGTTCACTCCCGAGCTGCAGTGGTTTCCGCCGCACCGGCCCGCAGCTCGGTAAAAGGATTTGTCCTGGATAATCCATGCTCGGGAGGGCTGCGATCGGGAGGCGCAATTCCCGGGGAGAGGAAGCGGTGCGCGGGACGTGCCTGCCCGGAGGCGGCAGCGTACGTTGCCGTTTCGCCGGCGGTGCAGCTCCCGTGCCGCAGGCATCAAGAGGGCTCCCGCGCTACCGGCCACACGTCCGGCGCAAGTAACTAGCTTTCACGAGACAGCCGGAACAGAAAGACTCGTTCTCCCCCAGTCACATGCTGCGTTTGCAGAGGCGCAAGTCACACGGTTTTAAGCAACAAGAAGAAACTTGGTGCAGTGACATCAATGCGAGGGGCATCTATTTAACCGGGCAGGGAGACTTCTGGCCCTCAAGCAGTCGGCATTTTTCCAGACAGCTGCCCTTTGTCTGCGCTTCAGGCACTGCCGGCTCTTCAAAGGCCCCCATTTTGGGGGGCTGGGGCTCAAAACGGAAGGCAGGTAGGGGAGGCTTTTCCCGGGAACAGAGCCCCTGTGTTCCAAGCAACAATCTCCTACCAGCTCAGCATCGAGGCTCCAGGAAGGCCCAACCCGATCTCCCAGCCCGACGCAAGTCAGCTCATTTGGGAGAGCAACAGAATCCAAGTCAAAAACTTCTGCTCACTTGCTTCGGTTCTCTTTCCTTTGAGCAGCATAATAAAGAAAAGCTGCAAGAGTTTGGCCAAAATAAGTGTTTTTGTACAAAGGAGGGAGGCTCCCCAGTCCCTGCGTGGGGGCCAGCACCGCACCTTCCCATCACTTGCACGCGCCTCCGGCCACCGCCGGGAAGAGATGCACAACCCCGGCAGCTGCAGGGACGTCGAACGTTGACAAGGCTCCTGCGATGCCACCGGGCAAAAGCATTCACAGGTACAAACCGAGCACCAGCAACGGGCAGGCAAGAGCGTGGCACTTAGCACGGCCACATCACCTTGCTCTAACGGCCAGGGCACAGTACTTGAAGGTCTCCCCTCACCCTACAAGCTCTGCACGACTGCTTTCACCTCCCAAATCCCAAATTTCTGCGACTACAAGACAGCAGTCACAGCTGTTCCCATCAGGCTGCTGCCAGCGTGGCTTGTCGCAGCTTGCAAAGCGCTAACGTTCCCCCCGCGGCGCAAGTGGAAAGCTTCCTCAGATAAGCAACGTCGGGGCAAGGCCGGTCTCTCTTGTGCTTAAAGTGCACAACAGGACCCGGAGCTGCAGGTGGGCCATCAGCTGCGCCAGAGTCCAAATTCACCATGCGAAACCAGCCCGGGGTTATCGTTTTAATAACCAGAGGGATGGCTGCAGACCAAGGTGGCATTCGGGGGCCTCTCTTATCCCGGAAAGTTATCGGCTTTTATGCAGATGACTCCAGCGTCTCGGTGGTGGAGATTCCAGTAAAGCCTCGTGGAGACGAACATCAAAGAAAACCCTGGACGGGGCCCAAAGAGGGCGGCGGACTGTCAGCCCGCCAGAGCCAAAAAGCAACAGAAAACACGCAAGGTTAATAGGGCATTTTCTTCTTGAAATGGAGTAAAATCTGGGGCCTTCCTGCATTTAAAGTCAAGTTGTCTGGAGCAAAGTGACTTTCCAGACAAGCCATGTCTCCCTCCCGACAGCGCGGGTCTCGCCCCGGCCCTCCCCATCCCTCCGTCTGTCCCTCCCACGGATGTGGTCCTCCTGGGAAGGAGGCTCTTCCCAAGCCAACTCACCACCTTTCCAGCTCAAGGGCCACCGCCGTCTTCGTCATCGTGCGTGTGGCCAGCAGGGACTTGTGCCCAGGGAAAGGCGAGGGCAGTGACGTACCCTTCTGCTTCGCCAGGCGACAATTAACCCCCGTGAAAACTGCCTCTCGAGGCAAAAACCCGCCCTGGGAGCGGCGGGGGCGGCAGGCATTTGTACCTTGAGCAGGACCTAAGGAACAAGCGTCTGCCAAACACGGCCCTGCACGCTCCTGCCACGCAAAGTAATTACACCCTGTTCGGGCAGGACAGAGCAAATCAATGGGAATGGCGGTGGAATGCAGGTAAGAGTGAAGCCATTCCACCTGACTTCCGATCAGAGCCTCCGCAGCAAAACACAACCGAGATCAGTTCAAATTTAACAAGGATAACAGCTAAAAACTCATGAAGATGCAACAAATGTCATTTAATAGTTGAAATTCCCTTTGTTTGCCAAGAAAACAGAAAACCGAAGGCAGAGTGAGCCCAAGCACGCAGTGAGCCAGGATCTACTTTAGCAACAGGACAGAAAGGCAGAGAGTGCCTTGCATTTACTGCGGGAGGGGAGGATGCACACAGACTGCTGCTGAGGGGTACCTGAGGCAGTGCAAATTCACACCCTACACACAAGCGCCCCAGCTTTACACTCAGCCGTGGAAAACAGGCGGCCGTTTCCCCGGTCCGTATTCTGCCACGCACACGGAGGTGGGTGACAGCCTCTCACACGCCGCTCCCGGCCCAAAGCCCGCTTGGCTCAGACGCACCCCACGGCTCGGGTCTTGCTCGGGAACCGGCACGTCCGTTCTGTGAGCAGACCAGCAAGCGTGAGGGAGGCTGTCAAGAAAGCAAAGCAGGGGCAGCCTGCAAGGCTTTGAAGGCAAGCGCCTAGTGAGGGGAAGAAAAATTGCTAGTAGAGCAGCCCATAGCGTTTTCCATTCAAAAAAAAAAAAAAAGAAACAAAAAGAAAAGCAAGTCAAAGCTATGCCATACGTTTGCACTTAAGTAGTCCCTGCCCTCAATTTCCAACCATCTGTACTGCTCTCTGAAACTCTCCTACTCATTTAAATTTATTTCTGTGTGTCTCCACCAAAATCAAAGACCTGAATATCAGTAATCTTGGTGGGAGGCATCCGGCAGCAATGATCCATGGTAGGAAAAAAATGTATTTGCGCAAACTTGCTGAGAAAGCCAGGCAGCAAACCTTCCTATGAAAAGGTTTCAGATTAGCAGATCAAGCTCAAGGCATTAAGACCTTCCCCATAACATAGCTGTGAAATCCAGTGCTGAGGACACAAAACCAGGCTTTTCTAACTCTGGAACTGAATAAATTGGGAAGTGTGCAGCACAATAGAGAGGGGCAGCGGGGGGCCACGGCTCCCAGCAGCGCAGTACCAAAGCCCAGCGCAGGCCAGGGCTCAAATTCACACGCTCTGCTGGGCTCAAGGGACCGGGCTCCTCTCCGGAGCCTCGGACACCGCGGCGGGACGGGGAAGTCGAGGCAGCAGCACCAGGGAGGGGGAGGAGGCCACCAAGAGCTGGAGGGGAGCAGCGGGACCAACGGGCAGCGGCGAAGCCCAGCTGGTGACAAGCCGGGACTCGGCCGAGAGCCCAGTTCTCCCACTGTGCTCACTGAGGCTTCGTCCCCACATCTGGTCAGCACCTCCCCAAGACACGCGACTGCCTCTCACCAACACTCTCCGGAAACACGGCTGAGTTACTCATGCCTTCCTGCACAGCATGTGGAAGAGAGGTGGCAAGGCACTGCAGCCGGGCAGACCATTGCAAGCAGCTTGATTAACTCCCCTCCATCTCACAGTATTTCTCTGTCTACCCTGGTCACGAGCCCGCATTCCCTCCATCCACACCACAGCACAACGGCTTAAATTAAGCTCCAAAAAAAGGCTTTACAAACAAACTCCTAAAACACTTCTCTGACCACACCTGTCACACAAGCAGTGTGACATATGGTCAGGAGGGAGGTTTTTTCTCATGCAGCCCTGAGCCCCGCGGCGCAGGCGCGGTGCCGCTCGACGACAGCTCCGCTCTCGCTGGCGAGAGCCTCCTCCCCATCGCGCCGCGCGCTCCCGGGGGGCCTCTCCCACCTCCCTGCCTCCCTGTCGGAGGAAGGCAACAGGCCTTCCCTAACGCAAGCAGCAATTGGCAAAACTCCTTGAGCACACGGATTACTGCAAAGGGCTGCAGTTAGCAGCAGCTTACACTGGAACAGCACCGCAGGCTGTCTTACACCCACAGCCAGAAGCAGAAAGTAGCATCCTGAGAAATAAGCTTGCAGACTCATCAGCTTCTCAGAAGAAAATAACTCCTTGCCCTGATAAAACATTAGCTATCAGATGGTGGAGAAGTGCATTCCTGTAAGCTAAACACTTAGGCGGTACTTGCAAGGCAGGATTTGTAGCCTGGTGCCCTTCAATTTGCTTCTATGAATAATAGAGTAATATCCAGAAAAACTGCAAAAGCCAAGAGCATTTCTAAAGCCCTGCTGATCTGTCTGATGCTGAAATTCCTTCAGACACGAGTAAGTGCACAAATACAGCAGCGGTGTTGGCTCACGGCCTCTCGGCTTGCGTTTGGACGTACCAAGTCACCATCATGCGAACCACGGCACAGGGCTGCCTGTTCATGTGATGGGTGGAGGCTGCACCCCAACGCAGTTTTCTTGATTCATTTACTTCTCTGGAGCAGAAACAATCAAGCAAAGACGGCTTAATTTGCTTCGTGGCTCAGACAATAAACCTTGAAATGGACTTCTCCTTCCTGTGCAATTACATTAGTTAATTCGTTCAGAAAACAGTTTTTCCCTTATTATCTTTCTTCCATTTTAGTTCAAGCCTTCTTACTCCTCCTGCATGCAACATTGGTTTTAAAAAAAACAAACAAACAAAAAAAAAGCAGCCAACTGAAGCGAGAACAAAACAACACTAATATCCCTCAAAGGTACCTGATCAACAGGCAGTCCCCCGCCTTGGAAAGGGACAGAGCCATCCAGGAGGCAGCTCCCGAAACGAGGGCTGCGGAGGAGGAACACGCCGGCACACGCGGCCCCCTCCGCCCCAGCGCCGGCCGGGCAATTAGCGGGCCGCGGGGCCGCGCAGCGCCCTCGCCAATCCCGCAAAGAGGGGCCGGGCGAGTGGATGCTCAACTCCAAACCAAACAGAGCAACCGCAAACGAAACGCTCTCCGCACACGTCCCCGGCCCAGCGTGCGCGCTCTTAACTAGCGACAAGCAGGAGGGGATGCAATTGAGATCACTGGCAACGCTAATAAAATCACTGCGTTTCTCTCTTTTTTGGAAGAGTCAGAATGGTCCTTTTGAACCATCAAAGAAGGTGGGGGAGAACCAACATCTGTTCAGATTAAACCGTGTGAATCTTGCTATTTTAGCTCCAAATCTTTCCCAACGGGTGGGAAAGGTCTCCAGCCTTTCTTTAAAGACCTTGCCGTACACAGGGCCTTTCAGCAGACCCTCTCCAAGCACCTTACAAACATTTAATTAAAACTCACAACCCGCCCCTGCCAGGGAGGTATTATAAACAGGCCTCCGGCTCAAACAGTAGCTCGCCAGCACAAGCGCCTCTTTCTTCGGCGCTGCCGCAGCCTTCGGCTCAACGGCAGGAACGGCGGCGGCGCGGCCTCGCCGAGCTGTTAAGATACACCCCAAGCAGCACGGAGCCTTTGACGGGACGGAGGGGGAAGCTCGCGAAGAGCGAGGGGAAGCACCGGGATCCGGGACGAGCAGAACGAGGGGAGGGAAGAAAAAGCCATGCAAGGGGCGGGCAGAGGCGGGCAGGCACCGCGCAGAGATGCCGGCTGGGCGGAGGAGCTCTCCCCGCGGGTCACCGCGCAGCCAGCGAGCCGCGGCAAACAGGTTCTGCTTGAGCCGCAGACATGAAGGCAGATCCGGCCCGAGCGTGGCTTGTATCCCTTCCTGATTTAAATACCAAGCATTTCCAAAGCGCGCTATTAACAGGGACCAGTTCGTCCACCTAACAGCCCTGGAAGGCAGGTAAAATGGAAAACCACATTTTTTTTTTCCTGGTTACCTATGGGGTAAGACTTCTGCCAGCTGAATTAAATCTATTTAAACAAAAGTAAGTTCAGACATCTGCATTCGTACAGTGTCAGCTGCGAGCAATGAGCTCACATCCAGATGCAATGGCATGTCAGGATTAGCCCAGGCTGGGGCAGGAATGCTTCCATGTATGGAAAAATATTGGAGCAGTGAAACCATAAGCTTGGAGGAGAGCAAAGTGAGAGGCCCTGTCAATGAAGCTGAGGACTCAGGTTTAGAGGATTTAGCAGCTCAGATCTGCCATAAGATCATCAGCACATATTACAATAAATTTCACACGTTTTCCAAAAGGGACTCCCATAGCAAGGCTGCAGGCGATTGCAGGGGCGAGATCCTAAGCCCATTTGTTTGCTCTGGAAGTGGGGCTCAGGCCGCTGGGTACAATTAACGCTCCCTGCGCAGGGCATGATCTTGGGGTGTTGACAGAGAAGTTCTGGCAATTCACGCTCAAGCGTTTCGGAGATCGCTGCTCCCACTTGTCTGCCCGCCCGTCTCTCCGAGGCTGCCTTCTGAATAGCAAGATTTATAAAAGCTAACGTGGCGCTGGCTCCTAAGCCACCGCAGCTAGGAGCTGGCACACACGACAAAGCAGTGACAGCTAAAAAGAATATGCTGAACTGCGAGTTACAGCGACTGGGGAGTCAGCACGTGCTTCTGCCAGCTCTGTGGGAAGGGCAGTGACCTTCGAGCCGAGGCACGGGGGGAAAAAACGGGGGCAATAATCTCTTCAGCTGGTCGGGCACAAATCAAGAGGGCTCATTCGTCAGCATCCTGCGTTAACGCTAATGAAGTAATGGCTATGACTTCATCTCTCCAGTGGAAACCTCTCGGGAACCTCGGAGAACTAGAATTTCTCTCTCCAGCTCGCTCACACAGTTGCAATTAGCTTCAGTTGTATTCTCCTCTCTTCTGCAAACATTACCTAATTCTCGCCCAGATTCCCAAACCCTCGCACTGAAACATAACGCAACGCTCCCTTCTCAGCCGTCAAAGCCCGACCCGGCAGAGATGCCTCCGGGAGGGACATCCCGGACTGCCACCCCCGCCCCGGGGTCTCAGCGCGGATGAGTCACGTGGAGCAGACCCTGGTACGAGCTGCCACTCGCCACAGCAACCACACCCGAGGGGCTGAGGATGCCACCAGGTATTTTTTTCATACCTTGAACAGAGAGGGGAAAAAAAGCTGATTACTCTTGGCAAATTAATTTTAAATAGGGATCTTTGCACTGTTTCTCTGTTAATATATTTTAAAGTCAGGTTTGATTTAGCCAGTTGTAAAGACAGACAAAACGTTTCCAGAAGACTTTGGAGTTTCTCTCTTTGGCTGAGCTGACAAAAGATGCAGGGCAGCTCAGACTTGTGCTCTGCACTAGATTTTCACAGGTACAAAACACACCAAGCCAGCTCTCACCTCTCTGACTGCTCTGTCGCTGCACTGTTGTGCCTTGCCTGAAAAGCCTGCCTGTGCCTCTCCCCCGGGGTGGCACAGAAACGGTCTCCCAGCCCTCGGGCAAGCCTGCTGCCTTCCTCATTCCAAGCATTCAGGAGGTTTGGAGCAAGCACTCCAAGAGTTTGCTTTCCCGAGACTCCACTTAGGCGCTCTCTTCCTCCTCATGCTCCTGCTGGGCTGCACCCACGGTCCGTGGTCTCCGCAGGTACTGCGGCACTTCTCATTCGAAGCACATCGTTCGGGGCTCAGCTTTACGAACCGGATTCTCCGACGCTCGTATTCCGTGAGCTTCCTAGCGCTCTGCCTCCCAGCCCAGGGAGGGAGCCAGCCCCCTCCGCGCCGTGCCTGGGGCTCCGGGCCTTTCCTTTGGGAGCAGATCGGCCGGCCGGGCTCCGCGCGGGGGCTCAGCGGGTCGCACGACCCCGGCTAGCGCCCTGACGCAACGGCAGCGGTCAGTCATTCTAAATAAAGACCACAAATTGTTTACATATTAATAGCTGGTTTCGATTGTTTGCAGCACTGAAAGACAGACGTGAGAATATTCAGAAACCGTTCCCGCATCGCTTCAGTTCCGCCCTTTCAGTAATTCTGTGTACTCTAAGCTCAACCACTAAGGCACTATGTTTTCTTTGGAAACGTTACATGATGAAGATCTGATCACTGGTCATTAGAGAATCTAGTACATTTACATCTATTCGCTCACTTGTCAACTCCGCATCTCATTCCCAGCTTCTCCACCGCCCAAATCTTTGTTTTTCCACCTACAGATTTAACTCCGTAACCATATTTCTCACCTATACGGTGTCAGGAGAGAAGCAGCTGAACCAGCTTCAGTTGCACCTGCGCGGGTCTGAGCTCAGCACCGCTAGTGCCCCAGCTAAAACCCAGCCTTGCCCCTGCCCTGAGCACAGAGCCCACCCAGCACAAACGCAGCCGGGAGACGCGCAAAGCCCCGCCTGCCCCAGCCGCTCCGGAAAACAACCACAGATAGGGGTGGATGCCCTGGTGAAGGCACTAGTCTGGAACGTATCCAGATTAAATTTCCACCTTTGGAATAGATTGCCTGGATGATTTCACTGGACAGCTAATTTCCTTGTGCCTTTTGTTCACGTTGTCTATTCAAAACACAGACTCTCCAAGGTGGGAGCCTGTTATTTGCAACAGCACAGCTTTGCTTCCTGCAGTCTCGGACAGGTTCGTTAAGTGTCTGCTCATCTATGAAACGGCCGCAATAAAGCATATCCCATGGCAGGCCTGTAAGATATATATGGAATTTGAACAAATCGAATATCCCCTACCTGAAAGTTAAAAAAAAAAAAAAAACCCACAGTAGTGGTTTTATGTGCCTTTACGTTAAGGCATAAAGACCAGACCAGAGGAGAACAAACCGAAGGAAATGAGCATACACGAAGGGTAAATGCGAGTGAATCCCAGCAGCCCCCCCAGGTTTGCACGACTCTCCCCTTCCCTAACTGTTATTATACGGAGATTGCATTAGTGCAAAGTCATCTGTCTAGAAAAATGTCTCAAATATACAGTGCATTACTCTATGGTGTGTTATGGAACTGGTTTAAAGAATACATACAGCTATAAAGTCCTGATTATTCAGTATTCAACCCAGCCTGAAAGCTCAGGAGTCAGCTTGTTATTTGCTGAAAGCGGGGGGGCTGAAATTATCCGTGAATAGTTCAAAGCAGCAGTTAATTCAACATCTCCACTTTCAAAAGCATAAAAATCACAGACTCCTGGAGTGTGTAAGCTTTTTAAAAATGACAAACTACTAACTGTCAAATCAAAGCAGCAAACAGAAATCCACATGGCTGATAAGACAAATAGTTGCATTTTAAAGAGTAATTAAATATCACTTTGGAATATTTTGCTTGGAACTCGTTTCCCTGATAAAACATGGGAGGGGAAGGAGATGGGAGGAGGAAGCGATATGCATATACCAACACACCCAGAAACTTCTCCCCATACCAAATGCTCAGGCGAGCGCTGCTCCAGCATGTTTTCTTGAATTCGGGTTCAGCTAGCTGTATTACAGCCTCCAATACCATCTCGGCTTGCCTACGTCCACGCAGTTCACATCAAAACTCCAGCAATGAGGAACAGATGATGGTTACGTCAAATCTGCCTTGACAGGGGAGGGGGGTGTGGAGCAGGGGCAGGAATCATTCTGATCTGATCACCAAGAAGTGCAATATCTTTTGACTCTACTTAGATTAAAACCATACCCTGAGTTCGATGCTGGGAACTTCGCTGAAAAAAACAGGAATGCAAAACACAGGACTCTACCCAGATGAAATGCAAGAGAACTGAAACCTTATCCCGGCCAGCATTAGCTAACCTTATCATAAGCTGCTTTGAAACATTAAAAGTATGTCCACAAGAAAGGATCAAAAACCTCCCAACTTCAGAAATCCCTCGACTCTCTCAAAACTCCTATCTGTTAACAATGCACGATTTCACACCAGCCTTCCCAGTCCTAGGAGGTACCTTCAGAAAGCCAAGGAGACGGTTTACTGCACTTCAAACTAAAATATTATAAAACTGCTGGAAAATTTAGAACTGTGGTGTAATCACAACCTAAAGGCAATGCAAAATTCCTGCCGGTGTTTCATCACACCCGCCACAGGACCTGCAGGTCCCGCACAAGACCCAACCGTACGCAAGAGCACTAGAAGTTCCACCACTGCTTCTCATCAGAAAGTGCAGGGAGGACAGGAACAAAGCACAGGCCTGATCCAGATATCCTTAAGGTCTACGGAAAGACGTCCGTGGACCTTAACATGCTTTCAGAGAAGGCCCTCAAATATCCGTAATAACCGACTGAAGGACGCAATAAACAACGCGGCAGATGACACACCAGTAAGACATTTAAAATACTAATTTTCCTCTGGAAAAAGCATGCAGGCAGCCCACATTTTGGATATATGGTGAAATCTAACCTCCAAGGGCGTCAGCGGTGTTTTTGCAACGGACTGTTGCAGGACATGGGTTTTACACACAGCCTCCAGACTCGCAGTCTTCCCATACTAGCTCACACTTGCTGGGATTTCACCAAAAGATTAAGGTCTTTGCATGGGAGACAACTGTTAACTGTATGGAGAGTCACTGCTTAGCTGCAAAGCCGTATAAAGTGTACTCAGAAATAATTTGGAAAAGCAGCAGCAACAACAACAAAAAGAATTTGAGAATGTTTTGGCTCTGGTGCTGTCCTCTCTGTGTGGAAATACTGAATAACTGTTCCTCACTCATAATTAAAGTTCACTGTTGCCCTTCTCTATAATTGCACAGAAATATGCTCCCTATTTTGTGCTCTGTTTTGTAAAGCCGTTACACTTCCAGCTCTCTCAAACATCCTAACAAAGTATTTTTGAGAAGAACTGTGTGCGGATCATTTTAAAAAATAGTTGCTATGCTTAGCTCTGCAACCCAAGAGTAACAAATGAAATTGTCAACCATGCATTTTTTAATGAACGTTTTCATTTCAACATCTGGATTAAGATGCCACAATGAAAAACAGCACACAGGCTTCTCTCTGCGCCTTCCATAGATCACCCATTCTTATGTTTCAGAACCAGCGAGTTTCAAAGCAGACAAAGAATCTGTTGGTGCTGCTAATGCCTTGCTTCTTACTCAATAGCCTTATGTCATGAAAAGCCCATATTTTTCAAATCTACATCTGCATGAGCCAAAGATTTCATATATATTCCCACCTCAAAAATACAAAGTCAGGAATACAGCTGAAAGTGATTACCTAGATATTTTTATATGATGAAACTCAAAAGCTGCTTCAAGTGATTTACAAAATTTTCTGTGAGACACAAATCCCACAGCTGTGCTGACCACTTGCCTCCCAGATCTCAGCAGATGGTGATTGCGAAAAGAAAAGTTACAAGCCCCGGAAAAACAGGGTATACGCTAAACCATAATCAAGAGTTTGGGTTCCGCCCCCCCCCCAAAAAAAAACTCGTGTACACTCTAATTTAATAATATTTCTCCCTCCCATCCACCACCCTTTGCCTTCAGCTCTACCTCCAGCTTCAGCGCGTAGCCAGCTCAGGACTGCTCGCCAGCGCAGGGGCAGCAGGCCCCGGGCTGGTGCTGCGGCACTGGGCACTAGCGTCAAACTCGGCTCCCTAGCTGTGCCGTGAATCATCCTCACCCGCGTCTGGTTCGCAGATGATCCTTTTTAGCAGAGGGAAAGAACAAGGCTTTTTTCTTGGGAAAAGGGAGGACAGCAAATAGAACTGAAAAGAAGGACTGGACAGCTATTTGTTGTAGAAGGAGTCACAAAGGGATATCTGCACACGAGCAAGAGGTCGGCCACATTACACCCATCAGTCTTAGGACCAACCTGCTGTTTGCAGTGCTGAAGGTCACGTACTCACGACATGGAAGGGGTATTTTCCTATTAGGATTGCCTATTTTGCTAGTCCAGCCACTAAAATAACAAAACCCCAAACTATGAACTTGCTCCTTTCTCCCTCCTTCGGGTGGACGAGAGTAGACCTTTCCTTCTTTACACAGAGAAGGATCCATTCCTCTCTGTCACAGAATTCAGCAAGAGACACGTTTCATATTAGCATGGGAGAAAATACATAAAACCAGGATATACAAACCCAGCTTTAAGATAAAGGAAAACCACTCTGTCCCAACTGAGACACATTACCAATGTATGCAAAATGAGATCCTAAAACTCTGCTTTCAGATACTTCATTTGTCAGCGAATAATCACAGAAACATAATGAACATGCTTTGCAGTTATTTAAAACTCAGATAGAATTATTTCAGCTCCACTGGAGCAGTTTTGTTTTCTCAAGAAAAATCCGGGCAACATTCAAGCAGATGCATAAGTACAGTGCAAAGAGAACAGAAAATAAGAGGCAAGGCACTAAACATACCAGTGTGGCACAGAGTGGACACTCAACAGCAGTGTGATTAGAAAATCAAGGTGATAAAAACGAGGAAGATGATGAGGCCAAATAAGTAACAAATAAAAACAAGGGCAAATGAATAACAACAAAAGATAAACTGCTTCTCCCCCAGTGCAGATCCACTTACACCTCTTCTCTTCCAACACACTACCCCTTCTCTCCACTCTTTCTATGTGGTGTATATGAGAAAGAACATAAACATACTCCTACTTAGTAGCGCACGTGGCCAATATTTCAACAGGAGCAACTCAGATGGCACATGGCAACACAGCCCGTCGGGGTAGCACGCTTCCGTCCCCTTCCAAGAGGCTCTGTGCCATTAACCTTCAAAGAGCACCCAAACCCACCCCGACAGCTCGCAGCCCCAAACCACGCTGCGCCAGAACTGAGAACGGACTTTGGTAATGGCCAAAGTCTCTCCGGCCTCAGGAGAGAGTCCAGAGGGGAGGAAATTGCTCAGCAGAAGGGGAAAGACCGGGTGCCCCAGACAGATGGGAGGGTGCTGCCCCACCGCAGGGCTTGCATACATCGGGGCACGTAGACAGATGGGGACTGTTTACGCTACCGAGGTTTGCAGTGCCTTGGGTAGCAATCAGGAATTAAAGCTGTTATTAAATCAACCCTCCAAACTCGAGCAGCTGTTCATGCAAACAGATAACAACAGGGTAATGTTAAACCAAAACCCCAAATATAACAAAGACATAGATCAACATCTCTCCCATGTTCTACTCAGCAACTTCAACCATTATCAGAGGACAAATCAATTATCAACAGCTGCTTACAGCTACCCAAATCCAGGCCTGAACAGCCTAATGGAGGGATGCGTATCAGAAGTTAAAGGCCCAGAATCTCATTTAGCACATAATGGTTTGGTTCTCAAGAAAAACACCAAACAATAACACGGCTCTCTGTGGCTCAGACGGAGGCATAATGCCATCCTCTTCATTAATCAAAGGCCTTTCCCGTGTCCAGATGTTTGCCGACTTCTACTGCTCTCTTTTATTATTGGTTTGGAGACAGAAATTGCCATGGCCTAAAGTTATCCAAATTTGACTGGTTGTTACAACAGGCAGGGACGTTTATGTCCTTGGTAACTGCAACATGGCATTATTAAGTTACCGAGGAGTGCTACGCAGAGTTACTGTTTTCTTTGACAACCCATACTACTTTCAACAGTAACCATAAGATTATATTTTACATTTAGGACTGTGGGAATTTTACTGCAAGCTGGGAAAGGAGGCTGTTTTTTAAAAAGTAGCAACATTCAATGCCTGTGCTCCAGAAGAGAGAGAGACATAAGGAAATTTAGAGTACACCAGAGAAGGAAAATGTGTACATTGATAAATGTTTCGGTATGCCTGACGAGCAGGAAACTAGGACCGTAACAGCTGTACTATTTATTCAATAACTCTGAGCAACAAAAGCAATGCTACGGGCAACACAGGATAGCATGTCATCTCTCTCCAAAGCTTTTACGACCTCCGTAGATAAAGTAACCAACCCACGAGAGCGGTGAGTACCGGCCGGCCGGGACCTGCAGAGTCTTCCAGCCCAGCCTCCTGCTGCGACGGGACCATCGCCAACACCAGACCGAGCCCCGAGAGCCTCCAAGGACAGAGACTCCGCAGCCTCCCCGGGGGCTGCGGCCGAGAGCGCGAGGAGAAAGCTCAGCTCCCTGCCTGATTTCCCACGTCTCT
Organism: Dromaius novaehollandiae; assembly: GCF_036370855.1. Taxonomy (NCBI): domain Eukaryota; kingdom Metazoa; phylum Chordata; class Aves; order Casuariiformes; family Dromaiidae; genus Dromaius; species Dromaius novaehollandiae. The sequence continues at coordinate 4,686,276 of NC_088116.1, forward strand.
GTCTCTCCCTCTCTCTCCCCTCTACTGCTATCTATAAGATGCCCTCCAGTAAGCCTATATAATTCTCCGGGGCTTGTCTCCTATTAGGTTTAAGAATAGCCCTTAGTGCAAAGGAACCATAACTCAAAAGAGTCCACTGTCTACATTTTTTTAAATACTTTTGGTTTTAAACCAATTAAGCCTGCAAGGCACTGAGCATATACTAGACATCCCCGACTCTTGCTGGCATGTATCTGAAAAATAGAAAGTTTGTGCTTTTCTAGAGAGTCAGGTCATTAACCCGACTATTTAAAAATCAGCCTATTATACAAGGAAACTTCTAGCTGCCTGAACTACAGGTTATAAATCTCCTGTTTAGAAATCTGATATCCTGACATAATTGCCCTTATAACTTACAAATAGGTTCTCTGTTATCCATAGATTAAACTTCCTCCAAAGCTACATCACATCTGCTTAGTTTTGAAAATATACAGCACAAGCTTCAATTACTTTACACTCTGCACGAAAATAATCCTGAATTTAACTCAGGGTTTCTTGGAATAAGAATTTAAGACCCCATAATCTTTTTATTTCATATTTTTTCGCAATCTAATAGATGGAAGTATTGCCCAGAATGTAAAATTAATGCCACCTTCCACTTCTACAATTTCCCAACAATGTAATTATGTCATAGTGGAATTTTTAAAGAAAATACATCAGGCAAAGTCCCACCGTCTAAATAACCTGAAATGTTCTGCAGGGAAATGGCCAGCTGCTAATTGGAACCACAATCTTTTCACGCCCCTATGGCAAAAGGGTTTATTTTTGTTTTTAAAGGAACTGACGTTAAATGTCGATTTCTCCGAAGGACAAAGCTGCCCTTACAGCTCCCCGCGCTAAGGACACCGCTCGCAGGCCCCAGTCCCTGATCCTTCGGGCGAGCTCCCCTTTGCAAGTGCCTTGACTTCGAAGCACAAAACTGGGGGCCTTCAGCAGGATCACCCAGGTGCACAACGCCAAACGCGAGCCAGCTTTTGCAGATCCAGAGGCTCAGCGACAAAAACTACTGCAAACGAGCAAACAGCAGGGTTTCAAACTACCTGCCCTTCCTTTTGGAGGACGGGGCATCAAACAGCGAACCCTGATGACAGCGAGCTTTCCCTAAAACCTTCGCCTAACAAACGGAGCACACGCAAGGCACTGCACACAGAAGAGGGTACAGAGACGCTTTAAGAAAAAAGAGGCCTCTTTCATCCCAGGTATATTGGAGCAGAACCCAAACACATGGGATTTCCGAAATGGGATCAGCTGTCTTTCAGCCGGGGCCCATCTGGACTCTCGAGGCAGGGATTTTAATCAAAGCTCCAGCTGAAGCACTCGGCAGAGAACCCACCTCACTCCAAACTCCACAGACTTCTGTTCCTCCTCCGCAAGCAGCGAGCAATGCTGACAAAAAGGAATTCGCTCATCGCACAGCCCAGAAATACCCACCGCTTTCAAGCGCTCAGCTGTAATTACGCTCTAAAAAGATGTTTAGCAATGACACTGTGGGACACCATCATTTTAATTATTTCTCAATAGCTTTCAGAGATTAGACTTGCAAAGACCTCCCTTTTTTTTAAGCATCAGCATTGCAAACTCATATTGGGATCAGAAAACCTAACCTTCGCCTATCTCTTGGAGGCTTCGTTCTCCAGGTTTACAGAACTCTTTGTCTGATGCTTGTCCGTCTTTTAGACTAAAGTCTTCAGACTAGGGGCTGCCTGCATCTTGCAGCGTACCAAGCATATCAGCCTTTAAATAAATATGAATAATGAATAGCATCACATGAACTGGCAGCTTTGCCAGTGATTCACGCACCAGCCAGGGCCAAGGCGCCTTCCGGCCGCTGAACGTCCCCTCCGCAGCCAGCGAAACCCGCAGGTCCCGTCCGGCACCCCGATCCACGCGGACGGCCCGGGACGCCGGCGAAGGGGCTCTGCTCGCCCGGGCGCCCGGCTGGGGCCTGTTTTCCCAACGCCGAGCTGCACCAGGTCCCTCCGCCGGTAAAAGCGACCATCCGCGCTAAGTTTTTAGCGCGAAGTTTCCGTTTTGAGGAGCGAGTTTTCACAGACGAGGCTACGAGTAGCGCAGTCGCCTTTCCCCCCACCCAAATCACTTACCCATCCCTTTTCCTGCTTTATTTTCTGGAATAAAAGCGAGGAAACATCCCGCACGGCTCTGCAGGACCCACCAAGCCCGGGGCAGGGCTGCGCCCGCGACGTGGGGAGACGGCAGGACCTGGGCGTCCCCCCGGGCACGGCCCCCCCGGGACGGGATGCTAAAATCCCCGGGATTTAGCTAAAAAAAAGCACGAAAAGCCCTTCTCAAGCGAGCGCGGCCCAAACTCGAGGTATTTATGCCCCGGCGGCGCCCGAGCCCCCCCCCGCCGCCTCGCCCCCCCCCCCCCCCCCCCCCGCGGCGGGGGCCGAGGAAGTTTCTGGAAGGCGCCGCGCCACGCGCCCGCCGGCGACGCGCCCGCCCCGGCCGCGGCCCCGCGCACAAAGCCCGGCGCCCCGGTGTCCCCCCCCCCCCCCCCGCAGCCCGCCTCACCTTGCGGTGCTTGTCGGCGAAGGGCAGCGCCAGCCAGGGCATGGCCCGCACGGCCTCCTGCCACTGCTGCTGCTCCTGCTCCGCCGACACGAAGACGATCTCGAGGCGCTGCGCGCCGCCCGCCGCCGCCTCCGCCTGGAAGCGCCCGTAGAAGGCGGCCAGGCTGGCGCCGAGCTGCGCGCAGGGGCCGCCGAGGCTGCAGCCGAAGTAGAGCCCCACCAGCGAGACCCCGCGGGCGGCCAGCGCCGACACGGCCACCTCCTCCCCGTCCGCGGCCACCAGCACCTCGCCCAGCACCTCGGCCAGGCCGCCCGCCATCGCGCCCCGCGCGGCGCCGCCGCCGCCGCCGCCGGCCCCGCTCCGCTCCGCGCCGCGCGGCTCCCGCGAGCAGCCGCCGCAGCCAGCGCCGGCCGAGCCGAGCCCCGCTCTGTGCCGCGCCGCGCCCGCCAGGGGGCGCTGCCGTGGCGGCCGCGCCGCGCCGCCCCCCGGCCCTGCCCGACCCCGGCGCGCCCCGGCCCGGCCCGTCGCGCCGCGGGGTCCGGCCCGGCCCTGCCTCCGCGCTGCGCCCGCCGGGCGCGGGGAGCCCCCCGGGGCGGCTGCACAGCGCGCGGTGTCCCCGGGCGAGGGCAGGCTCCGGCCGGCCCCACGGCTCAGCGGGGCTGAGGACAGCTCTCGCAAGGCCCGCGGGATAGGAAAGCGCTTCCCTTCTTTGTTTCCCACGGATCCGGTGTAAATACTTGTTTGTGCTTGGCAATGCCGGGCTGAAAACCTGAGCGCCGAACCAAGGCAGCAAATAATAACAATACTTGCTTAAAGGACACGCTGCCTGGAGAAAAGCACGGCACACGCTATTTAAAGGAGGCACAGTATAAAAAAACGGTTAGAAAAATGCAGATTTTTACTTCTGTATTTCAGAGCATCTTTCTTTCACCCTGTTAATTAAAAATGGGGTCAGACAAATCGAAATTCTGAAATCCAGAAGTGTAAACACCAGTAAATTCGACTTCATTGAATTACAGTGTCTGTCTGGCTGAAACACAGAACGGAAATAAAGCATAAACAGTGACATGCAAACCGGGCTTTAAGGCTATTTGCTTTTTATAATTAAAGTTTGCGATCTGCAAATACGCGGCATGTGCTGCGGGCTTCGTGCCTGCGGCGCGGCTTCCCACCGCCGCGGCCAGCTGCTCCGTTCCCCCCGCGCGGAGGCAAACACCCCTGCGCCGCGGCAGCCACCATCCCGGCCCTTGGCGCGCTCCTGTCAGTGCAGCCAAACAGGCCTGCGAGTATTTGCACAATTAAGTCCAATATATGGATTTGGGGGTTTTGGGTTTGAAACCTTTGTTTCAGAACATCTGCACACCTTTCTCTAGGTACGCACAGATGTGTAGGCACTATAGACCCGCTGTGAGGAAAGCGTATACATAGGTTATACACTTTATCCCTTCCTGCTCTTTGAAAAAGCCCCAAAACAGCAGTCTTAAATCTTGCTAGCTACTGTAAAAGACTCCCTTATTTTTGCAACATGTCCTTATGTGGCTTTTCATTTGGCTTCTTATTGTTGCTGCTTTCAATTTTATTTCAAATTATTGTATAGCATCCAGAGCCATTAGGGGAAGTTTTATAAATACAATTAATTATCATTATTATTATTACAACATTACAATCTCTCTTTTCTTTTGCCAAGACCTGCTCCCTAGAGGTGATTCAAAGCAAGAGGAGTTTTGTCTTGTTTTTATTTGTCCTGCTTTATCTGCCTTAATTAAGTATTTGGGCTCTTTAGGGCAGGGAAGCTGTTTTAAGTCTGCAGCCCTGAACTCCAGACAAGCCTATGTAGCTATATAAATACTCTGTTGTAAAATAATATTTATGGTCACAGTCAATTTGTCTGACCCCTTTTTGAATGAACAAAACAGAAGCAAAATGCTCTAAAATACAGAACAAGTAAAAAGTATTTCTCTCTCTTAAAGAACAAGAAAATAAAATGAGGAAGCAGCTGTGCTTATCCGCACACCACCGCTAACCTGAGTATGGCTAAGCTGTGGTTAAACCATGCAAATGTGTGCTTGTCCCCAGGAGCGGTGGGTGCCTGCCCACACGCCGCCTCCGCAGCACAATCAGAGCGGCTGCTTCTGGACCGGTTTGACAGATCAGAACTGGAGAGGCAGAAAGACATCATGGGGCTTTTAATAAACAGCTTCCTGTCTTCAGAGGGATGCTGCCAAGCTGCATTTTTCTAACCACTGTTTTTTTATACTGTGCCCCTTTAAGTAGTGTGTACTGTGCTTTTCTCTAAGCAGCATGGCCTTTAAGCAAATATTTTTATTTGCCTTCATTTGTTTCCCCCACAATCAGTGTTTGTTAGGGCCTTTCTGCAAGAAAAACAACCACAAACTTTCCCAGGAGAAAGTGAAACTGATCGGTCTCAAAATGTTGTCAAACGAACAAAAGAAACTCTGGAAAAAAGGAAACCCTTTCATCGCTAGCTTCCTCCTGTTCTACTGATCTTGGATCTTAATGGAAACTAATGGAAGTACCAGATTTTTAGAAAGAGATGGTGGAATCGTGTTAAAGCTGCTGCGGATGAGCACATTTGCAGCGCCGTACCAGTGCGGTTAGTGAGGCTCAAGTGACATCTACCGGCTAAAGGCAGCAGGGTTGGGATTTACATTTGCAAAACAAGCATTAAACCAGCCTGGAGAATAGCAGCAATCCCGCAACATGTCAGAGAAGTTTCCAGGCTGAGACGAAGGGGAGCCAGCACGTCCCGAAAATTCATGTTTGAGCCTAGGACCTACAATGCGTATTACAGGTTACCAAACGAGTGTGTGGCTCTGCCCACAAAAAACAGAGCTTAAAGACGCGTGCTGCCGGTCCTGCCCAAAGTGGTTGGGGTACAAGCAGGAACTGCAGATTGCGCAGGGTTCACCCTTCCTGTGCTAATTGGAGAACCTTTTCATGCTCTAATGGTTTCTGCCCAAAGCTGATGATACAAAGGTGGGGCGATATATGCTCATCAGCTTGAGCAAATTAAACCCATGGGATCAAAAAGAAAAGAGAAAGGTATGTTCAGGGTGATTTTTAAAGAGGAGCAGTTGAATTACCCTAAAGCCACAGATTAGAAGAAGACATAAAAGAAAACTCCTTTCCACCACCAGCAGAAAGCAGCAGTCTGGTTGATCTTGCTCTTCAGGAAGGCAGCTTGCCAGGAGATGCTGAGAAGCTCCTGGTTGGTTCCCAAACACGCACAGAGTCGTAAGGGCATGGGCAGCCGGCAGCAGATGCATGGCAAAGCAGAGGCACAGGGGAACTGCAAGGCTTGCAGATGCCAATGAGACCCCAGATTTCTCATTGCTTTTTTTAAACAAACACCGCTTTTTGGGAAAATTCCATCTGTTGTGAACATCAGTTACGAGCTTTTCTACAACCCTCCTTCCAGAGACACGACTTCACTAGCAAGGTAGGGGCAAAAAAAAAGGTGTGACCAGTTCTGTTTCTGTGGCCTTGTCTACACCAAAACCCCATCTGTTTGATAGCCACTTTGTGCGGCAGAGCTCAAGTGAGCAACCCGCCCCAGCACACAGTCTCCACCACCGCCCGTCCCCTCTTCTGCTCCTTCGGTCCCCTCTCCTATTGCTATTTCCCTCTCCCTCTGTTACGGGAGGATGCAGTTGCTGGCAGTAAGAGCGTTCAGGATCACTAGAGACCGTTGCGAACTGCACACTCCTGAACCAGGGCGAGTCGGCAGCGTCTCTTCGCAGGCAGGAGTCAAAACCTTTCCGGCAGCCACGTAGCTGTAGTTCCTGTAGCTGCTTCACTGCAGCAGCAGCCAGCATCACTTAAAGCATTGCTGAAGGCTTTATACATTGCAGATGCAGACGGCAGTGGAGGCTGCTTCGCCTGGGTCTCAGGAAGCCACATCAATCCGCAAGATGAATTTGGGAACAGTTACATAGGCTGCATCCACTGGCAGACAGTGGCTCTGAGCATGTGAGCCTGTGATGCAGTACTTGAATAAAAACTAATTTGATTGCAAAAGGCTCTTTGGTTTTTAATTTAGCTGTATCCTGAACTCCAAACTGTACAGAGGGGAGTGGATTTTCCATGGCATCTGGACATCAGCCAGCAGCAGGGTCTCTTAAAAGAAAGGGACACTCTTCAAACAGTTAAGCATTTAACATAAATCCATTGTGTTCTGACATTTTCCTTATTTGGTAGCTCTTAATCTTAATGGTTCCAGCCATGGTACATTTGTGGGTTTTATTTTAGTAACATGATGTTGGCTGCATTTCAGAATATGGACACACATATCTAGCAAAAGCTCTGGATAGTCATCCTGCCGGGAATCTGCAGAGAAAAGGCCTCATCCTGCTCTCCTGATGATGCAAGCAAATGCAATCGCTCCCCCTTCGGCTGCTTTCTACGGGATTTACATCAGCACCGCTGAGAAGTGCACTGGGCCCCAGCTGTTGAAACCAGCTCCAACAGGGCAGGCCATCTGTGTGCTCCAGATGGTTTATAGCCAGTCACACATTAACTCCTTTAAACAGGGCTGTGTTAAGGTATCGGGCTTCCAAAACACTGCTCCAAATTCATTGGAGGTCTAACCTACGGAGTCCAGCGATGGTAGGCTCCGGAGGAATTTGACCCTTCAAATTCTTCTAGCTGGTGTTGCAATATAGTTAACATCCGGACGGAGGAGGGCAGCTTGGTTCAAGGCTAGCAGTACCTTTGACCCTCCCCATCTGTCCGGGGGCTCTGGCAGATGAGCCCTGCCGAATCTCGCAGGGCAGCTGACGAGCTCCTTGCCCCATCACGAGAGGGAAGGAGCAGACATGCCTGTGCCCCGTGCAAGCTCGCACTGGCTCACATCCCCCTTGGCAGCTCCGGCGCTCATCCAAGAACAGGGAGGCTGAAGCACCGCCAGCTCTGTCGTGCCTGCAACAAAACATCCCTGCTCTGCAGCGGGATCTCGGGATATCCCCGCGCATCCATCAGACCTGGTCCCGGGGAGCCTGTGCTGCTTCCCAGAAAGATTTCCCTGCAGGACTGAGTGCCACATGTGACCACGGACACCCAAAATAGCCCCTCTGAAATCAAATCCTTTGATTTCAAATAGCAGCAACAAAACCCTGCAAGAAAATGGGTTTCAATCACCATCTGTCTGTGCATGTTTGGATCTCCAGGGCCCAGTCCCAGCACCTGGCTCCTGGGACTGGAAGGTCACGGTTCTCCCAAGAGCCAGGTTTTTATTCTTTCCAAAGTCCTTTTCCCCAGGTTTCTGGCTGATTCTCTCCCTCCTCTTTGCCAAGCCAGGGTATTGATCTCAGCGGGATCACAACTAAACTTCAAAGACACTCACACTTGTGCTGCTTGTTGAGGACCGTGAATGGCACCAATCTGAGCCTTATCACGTCTCTTCCTGCCTCTGTGCGAGATAACGGCGGCCACAGGAGCCCTCTGGCCATCACGTAGCCGGGCAGGCGACAGCGGCCAGACTACCAGGCGGGACGCACATCTTTCACGGCTAACAACTTCCACTTCTTCAGAGCTGCCAGCAATGTGCCACCCCGCAGGCAGCATAAACTCCCAGACACGCACCAAGCCGCCCCGCTGCCCTGCCGGCCGTGCGCCTGGGCAAGCGGCAAAGGGAAGGATCACGGAGGGAAGGGGCAGCCCCAGCCGTTTTGGCCCTGTGCTGTTAGACTCAAACTCCAGTGAGCTGCTGGAGTGCTGCTGCCTCTTGCCTAGCGCAAGACCAAGGTGACATCAGCCTCTTTTCTTCAGTCCGTTCCCCCCCCACCCCCCGAAGCTGTAGCTGAGATTTGCATGCTGCCTGTCTAACATCGACATGAAATTTTCCATTCAGCTTTTTTTTTTCAGTGGTGCTGAGCAGTCCCACCTGCAGCTGAGTGTACTGGATGGTGCAAGTGCTGAGCACTTAGGGCAAGAAAGGCCTCAGGTGTCTGAAACATTGATATGTCCGACTGGAAGTGTCTGTGTCTGAAAACATTGGCCCGCTGCATTTTCATTCTGCAAGCGACTTTGTCCCTTAGGGGCCAGACCAGAAAGGGGATGGTCTGCTGCAGCCAAGGTCCTTTCCCCCACCGGGAAGGAGCAAAGTCAGCGTGTGCCGATGAGGGATGATTGGGTACGTGTTTACCTGAACTCGGCCTGTGGCAGCTGCGAAGCAAACCGGGGTCACCTGAACCACCGAGGGGGGCTCACGGGGGTGTAAATGCCACCTAAGGAAGAGAAAACTGTTCCAGAGTTAAAATGTGCTCCCAAACCATCAACTGAGCTTCCCATCTTTACCTTGTTCTTGCCCCACTTACGGAAAGGTTTTGGTGCTCTGAGAATGAAATTGTCTGGCTTCACTGAGAAATGTGAATTTCTTGAAGAAACAGCTTCAGGTGAATTTTGCAAGATGCTGTTTCCCCCTTGACTACTACCAAAACGAGCAGGAACTCAGGGACCAGACTGCAGCAGGATCAGACACTCCTGTCATGAGACGCTCTGATTTCATCAAGGCACATAAAAGCAGTGCGGATATGCCTCACCACTGCTACTACGCAATTTTTCTTGATGTCATTTTATATCCAAAAGGGCAAGAGTGCAAGTGAACCATTAATGAGGCTTTACATTCCTGAGCAGTAACATCACAGCTGTGGGACACCGAGGCGTCATTTGAGCGGCTGCAAAGCCAAACCTTGCTTTCCACTGTAATTTTCCATGCATTAGAAACAGATTTGGTTACAGGTACTCCGACAGCAACCTTACCACTCTAAGCACCTTACCGCTTAGGTAGGATTTCATTCCCACAACAACCCAAGCTCTCGCGCGGCCCCTTATCGCCAGGTGCCAGACAAACGTGGACACGGGCATGCCGGCCCGGAGGTGGCGGCTGACCTCCGGCAGCCTCCCTTCGGACCTTTGCACCCCACTAGGGCGAGGCGGTTCAGCCCCAGCCTGCCCATCGCCTCCAGGCTCAACAGGAGAGCCCCGTTCGGCGGGCGATCCCTGGTTTGGGGCAGGGGGGAGCCCGAGGTCGCCCTGGCCCTTGGGGGCCGTTCGTGGTGCGTCCCTGGGGATGGGTGGTGGAGGCAGCCCAGAGGCAGCTGCCCAGACCATCATCTTAATGCGTGTGGCAGTGGGGAGGGCCCTTTGGCCCTGGGGGACGTGCGGGAAGCCCCTGCCTTTAAACCGGTAAACTTTAGCGGGGGAACCCCCATCCTCCCTCCGCGCGGCCTCCAGACACGCCACCCCCGCAGAGCCCAAGCCCCCGGCCCCCGCGCAGGGGGACCCGGCCCGCAGCCAGCACCCGGGGGGGCCTGCCCTGGCCCCGAGCGGCAGGGTCCCCGTCCCCAGCCAGGACGCGGGGGCAGGGGGTCCCGGTCCCCGACACCCCCCGCAGCACCCGGCCAACGCATGGGGGTGCCGGCCCCGCACGGAGCGGTCCCCAAGAGCCACAACGCTGGATGGGGACAACCGCCGGTCCCGGCCCCGCACGGAGGCTCCTCGGCCCCTACCCACCGCATGGGGGGCCCTGCCCCTCGCCCCCCCGCGCCGGGCCAGCCGGTCCGCCCCCAGGCAGCAGCCCCGCGGCCTCAGCCCGGCCGCCGGGGGCGGGGAGGCGGCGGGGCGGCCCCGGCCGTGCCCATAAGGCGGGCGGCGGCCGTGGCGGCGGCGTGGCCCATGGCGGCGGCGGCGGCGGCGCGGTGCCTGCGGGGCGCCCGGCGCCTCCTGCCCGCCGGCGCCCGGCGCGAGAGCCGCGAGCTGGCCCGGCTGGCGGGGCCCGTGGTGAGAGCCGGGGGCTCCCTCACCGGGGAGGTCGGGAGGGGACGTGGGAGGCGGGGGGAGGGAGGCGCTGCGCGAAACCGGCGCCGGGAGCCGTCGCGGTGGGACGGCGCCATCCCTGCCGCGGGAAGGGTCGCCTCCCTGACGGGGGGCGCGCGGGTAACGGTCGCCGCGCGGGGGGGTAACGGTCGCCGCGCGCGGAGGTAACGGCCGCCGCGCGGAGGTAACGGTCGCCGCGCGGGGGGGTAACGGTCGCCGCGCGGGGGTGAGGCGAGGCGCCGCGGCCCCGGGGGTCGCACCGCGGAGCCTGGCACCGTGCCGCCAGCGCGGCCTCCCCGGGAGGCGGCAGCTTTCGAGGCAGTGCTGCCGGCCGGGCCAGGCTCAAACGCGGCTGGCTTAGCCCCAGCCGAGCTCCCTGCGGCTTTCGCGGTGACGGGGGCAGAGAGATGTTTTTCTTCCTTGATAACCTAAACGGCTCCAGGGTCCTGAGGTTTCTCCGCCCCTTGCAGGCCCATGCTGTCTCAGCTCCCTGCTCTTCCAAAATGCCTTTGTGCTCGTCTTTACCTGCTAGCTAATTTACTTAAGGCCCAGCTAGACTCAATGCACTCTTATTCCCTAATTTAGTCTTTGTCACAGGAGTTCCTGTTGCTGTTCAGCTTAATCAATTGAGTCAACATTGGCTCTGGCAGGACCTGTGAACGTGGCTTTAGAAGAAGAACAGTGGATTTGGCGGGGGGAGAGGGGTGTTAAGCTGTTTAAACTGCTCAGCAAAACCTGCCTGCAGGCCCTGGTTCTGCCACGTTACCCTCATGTGACCTTAGGCAAGTCACTGGGCTTGACGTCTGCTCTTTGGCCAGGCCTCCCAAAAGATGCTGAGCACTAAGGTACCCTAAGGCGGGCTCTCCTCGAATCCTTTGTGGACTGAGGTTCATCTGCCAGAAGGCAAACCCTTCCCCTTTCCCATCTCTGTGTAGCCGGGGCCGGACTGCGCAGCACATCCAGGCTCCCCCTCGGTGCAGAGGCTCCTGCAGCCCGGCGAAACAGGCACCGCCACAGTCAGAAACGGGCCCTGGTCTAAACCCATCAAACATTAAGTTTCCTGACTTGACTCTTCTACTCCATCTGGTAAAGAAGTACCAACTGAAGCATTTTTCTGAGACCTCCTCTCTGACATCAGAGCACTAACCTGCCGTGATCAGACAGCAGAGGAAGTAAAGTCTGGTTTCTCTTTCTGTAGCTGAAGACCTCAGCCCCAGCCCAGTCCCCGCCACGGTTCTACATTCAGTTCAGTATACTTCTCCATATGCTCAGATAACCTCAAAACTAAACCTAAAGCTGCCTTCCAGGTGTAGCTGTCATCAGTAAATGCTCATTTCGTGTCAATTCCTGTGCGGGAACAACCGTGGAGGTACAGACCCCTCCTGTGGGGATTACTCACAGCCGGCTGAACGTGCCTGGGCCCGAGAGGAGGAGGCATCTGCAGGCAGCAGTGGGAGGTCTGGAGAAGAGCCAGCTTTGCTCCGCTCTTCCTCCAGCCTCGCAGGAGGTGGTACTCCAGCAGCGGCGGGCTCCCAGCTTGCAAACCGCTGGGAGGAAAGCAGTGGGAGCAAACACTGGGCATGGTTCCCGGCTAGTCCCACCAGTCAGCAGGGCATAAACGCCTCTAGCTCCTACCGACTGGTTCTTGCTCTGCCATGACCCTGTGCCTTGGATACCTGCGGAGGGGCTGCCCCCCTGCCAAGGGAAAAAAAGGTCTTGAGTGCAATCTCCACTACAGTGTCTTTAGCCTTTTCTATAGCCCTTGGCTAGGAACAAGCAAGCTGGACTTAGCATTTCTCCGGGAGGAGGGGACAGCGTGGTTTGGGGAGAAGAGTTTTCCCCTTAGCATAGCAATAACTCAGATACATATAAGGGTAAAAGAACATTGGGGGTTTTTTGCACTCTACACTGCTTTCTTACTGGAAAAGAGGATTTGTAGCGGATCTGTTAAACCCCATGTAAAACAAAGTCATCTAGCAGATCGACTGTGTAATGCCTAAATTCCACAGGGCAGGCAGAGGACAGCTTTAGGAGACAGAGAAAGACACCTGGAGCATCTGAGAGGCCGAGCACTGCCTTGTCTGCCCCAGGCAGCGTTTGCTGCAATGGGGCAGGCAGACAGGGAGTGCCTCTTGCTACAGGGACCTGTTCCTAGGACAGCAGAGCCCTGGCCTCAAGACGCTGCTGTAGCACCAGGAAACTTGGACTGTTCACAGCCCGACTCCTGGGATGAGGTGGTACTTGTCAAGGTGCAATCAGCACTTACATCACGGTCTCCTTCTTCCATCCTAGTTTGTAGCCCAGCTGCTGAGTTTCCTGATCAACGTGGTCAGCTCCATATTCTGTGGCCATCTGGGGAAAGCTGAGCTGGATGCTGTGACACTGGCTGTGTCTGTAAGTATTACTTTTTCTTCTCTGATTTAAAGCATACAAATTGTGTGCTCCCCTCAAAAATGAAAAACATTCGTGGAGGAATGCTTACCTGAGAACCCCATGTTTAAGCACAGCCTGATGCAGCACTGACACTGCATCTACCAAATTGCTTTTGCCCAGAGCACAGCCAGGAGATGTGGGACTGAGCAGTGAATGATTGTGCCAGTGCAAGGCCAGCAGCTGGGCAGGGAGCTTGAGCCTGTGACCCAGCTCTTTGGACCTGCCAGACCTAGGCGTGCACCTGTGGCTAGGAGTAGCACTGTTAGTGGTCTTTTAGATATTTGGCCTTTGCTGGAGGATCCTTTCCCACAGCAGAAGAGGGAAGAGGCTATTTGGATAACATTTATGTGTTATTCTGAGAAGCAGAGAAGGTCTGGAAACTTCCCAAAACTCACAACGGAAGTGTCTCCCCACCCAACTGGGAGGGACACAGTGCTTTGGGCCAGAACGCCTGTGACCCTCCCTCACAGCCTCTTACCTCTCTCCTCCAGGTTATCAACGTGACAGGCATCTCCATCGGGTCTGGGTTAGCCTCAGCATGCGACACGCTGATGTCCCAGGTCAGTAGCTGCTCCCGCTGTTTTGCGCCTAGGGTGGGTTCAATGTGGTGGTGCCTCCCCTCCTGTGCAGGGTAACCTGGGCACAGAAGGTGGGAGGATGGCAGCTTCCAGCCAGCCTGCGGCTCCACACGCACGGTCCGGCGGCTGCCCTCCCCATGTGGGGCAGGAGGGGCACGGACTAGGAAGGGGTGCGGCTGAGCCAGACTCCCCAAGGAGCACTGGTCATGCCTGGGTAGCAAAGGGATGTGCATCCCAGCTGAGGTCCAGTTAAATCTAATCAGCCCAGTGCTAGCTGCTGCTGGGAGTGAGGGAAGAAACTGCGTTTAATAGGTCTGTCACTGCCTCTGGACCAGAGCGTCTGCCCAGATCCATTCCCCCCAGCCTTAACTCTCACCTTGGTGCTGTCTCTCCACTCAGACCTATGGTGGCAAGAACCTGAAGCAGGTGGGCACCATCCTGCAGCGGGGGATCCTCATCCTGCTGCTGTGCTGCTTCCCTTGCTGGGCAATCTTCATCAACACCGAGCGGATGCTCCTGCTCATCCAACAGGACCCTGAGGTCTCCAGGTCAGGGGTGAGATCAAGTCTGGCCCCTCTCCGGTCTGCAGTGTGTCAGGTGTCAGCCCTCCAGGCTCTGAAGACTCTGGTTCAGACAGGCCTTTCTAAGGCTCTGGGGGGGGTGAACTCTGGGATCTTGCTTGCCAGCAGGGCCATCAGAAACCAAGATTATGGGTCTAGGGGCCCCTGAACCTTCTCTGGGAACGTTTAGGGCCCCAGGTCAGCATGCCTGGGAGCTGAGACACCACTGGAGCCTCTGTCTGTGTCATCTGTAGGAAGAGGACTGCAGGGATTGCCCATTGCCATTCAAGCTTGCTGCAGATAAGGGTGGCAATGGCTGCTTTATCTCCTCCACCCTTCTGGGCTGGCATTTGGCTGCAGTTGGATTGCTGCGTAGTGTTGAAGTCAAGGCCCTGCAGAGTTTGAGTGCAACCTTGCTTGGTTTGGCTCTTGCTTTCCTGTATTATTAACTGGGGCAACAACTTTCTTTCCAGGTTAACGCAGCTCTACGTGATGATCTTTATCCCAGCTCTTCCTGTAAGTTGCTGCTAAAGCTATTACAAGCTTTATATCCCTCAGTAACGTTTGGGGGAAAGAAGGAGGGTCTTTGCTCTGTGGATCACAGGGCAGCATGATTGAGAGTTTTACAATGGGTCCCTTGATCTTAGGCCTTAACAGCTGTGCACTGGCCAGTGGCTGTTGGACTAGCAAACATGCACTGTTTCATCTCACTGTGCAAAGGCTTTTACTGCAGGCCCCATCTCTGCACAATAAGTAACTGTCTACAGACATTGGAACCAGGGGCTTCACGGCTTGCTCTTAGCTCAGAGATAAAGGCTGCAGGTTGCTATTAGCACACACTCGAAGCCAGCTCGTTCTTGGCTAGTTACTTTGTCTTTCTGAAGAGTCTGCCCTAAGACAGGGAGCAGTACCCCTAGAAAACAAGTGTCTGGAGGTTATCGCTTTCTTCCAAGTCTCACAGGCTCTGTGCTGATGGGGAAGCTTGGGAGATCTGCAGTTTGGAGAGCGATCTCTCATCGTGGTGGGAATGGAGAGGGTTAGTGTCCAGCCAAGGGGAGGGACCGTGCTGCTCTGCAAGGCAGAGATTCTCTTCAGGGCCCAGCAAGGGAAGCTGCTTTGTGGTTTGCCTTTTTTTTATTCCTGGCTTGGGGGTGCAGCAGTGCCAGCAGCCACCGAGCTTAAAACAGACCACAAGCCCCATGTATTGTTGCAACACGCCTGGCTGTGGCATCTTGACAAGGTGGCGGGAGGAGCTGAGGAAAGGATTTATCCATGAGTGTTAAATTGTAGCTGGCTGTTGAACCGTAGCGGCACCAGGGTTCCTCTCTCGCGTGGGGCAGTGGGGAGAGTTTCCAGACTGCCTGGATAGTGTGCGGCAGTGCTGATGAAATGAATCCTTACTTTTGCAGGCGGCGTTTCTGTACCAGCTGCAGACAAGATATTTACAAAGTCAGGTATTGTGTAACCAACTGGGTCTGGGCCACAGATTAAAGGTATTCCTGGGGACATAGATAAGGTTGGTGATCTAAGTTCACTCTGTCCTGGGGAGCGCTGGGCTGAGAAATGTCTGATCTGTAGTCTTCAGCCAGCCCTGCAGAGCAGGGAGAAGCCATGGGGACCAGCCTTGGGTTGCTACAGTCTCCCCGTTGCTGCCTCCTAATTCTCTGCACTGAGTTGATCACTCTAGCTTTTGAGCCCTGCATGCTGCTTTCCGCCTGTCTAACACAATTCTGCTTCACCTGGACCAGGAGCCATCCTTTTGGCTTTCTCCTTGGGCATTGCGAATCATCTCCCCAGCGTTCACTGGACGTTGACAAGGGTCTGTGCTGGCTGTGGGTTCGGGCAATGCTGGGAGAGCAAACTCCAAAGTCTGTCTTTGGCTTCCAGGCGATCATTTTGCCTCAAGTGATTACGGGTATTGCAGCCAACATCCTCAACGTGGCCATGAATGCCATCTTTCTGTATGCACTGAAGCTGGGCATGGTGTAAGTGTCAGCAGAGGTGGTGGCAGCCTCTCCCTAGGTGAAAGGGTTTGCTCAGGGCTGTGGGAGGGTGTCTTGGGTGCCCAGTTCTGCAGCCCTCTGCCCCCAGCCAACCAGCCTGGAAAGAGAAGGCTGGGGGAAGACGTGCATGTGCAGGCCTGGCTCATGACCCAAGAGGCAGCAAAGCCCTGTGCATCTGCCTCTTTCCCAGAGCTGCCACAAGGCTCCTGTGGGTGCCACCAGGTCTCTTCTGTTGGAGTTGAGCTTGGGAAGGATGTCGGTTGTAACTTGCCCATGTTTCTCACCAGGGGCTCTGCCTGGGCCAACACTGTTTCTCAGTACACCCAGGCCATTCTCCTCTTCCTTTACGTGTGGTGGAAGAAGATCCATGTGGAGACCTGGGGAGGTACTGTTCATAGCTTAATCCTTTTAAAATACTGCTGTCTGGCCCTGGGGATTTGGCACTGTCACCAGGACTCAGGCTGTAGGTGTGATACAGGGATTATAATTCCCTTAGCACGGGGAGAAACTGTAGCCCTGAGCCCAAGCCCATGACTGTAACCCCAAGTCCATTCTCTTTGCCCTGGCTCAGGGACACACTGCCTTATGGGAAGACTAGACTGATGTTCTGGGAGCTGTGGCTTGTGGTTGCTGTCCTCAGAGAGAGCATCCAGAAGAGCATGTGTCTCCCCTTCTGGGGGAGAGAGGGAGAGTGCGTTCATTCTGCTTCACCTCCTCATTGCAGGCTGGACCAAGGACTGCCTCCAGGACTGGGGTTCCTTTATCCATCTGGCTGTGCCCAGCATGCTCATGATGTGTATTGAGTGGTGGACCTTTGAGATCGGGAGCTTCCTGGCAGGTGAGTCCAAATTCTCTCCTTTCCACTGACTCAACAGAGCATCTTCCAGTCACGCCTGCCTTGGTGGCTGCCTCTCTGCTGTGCCCCCAGAGCACCTCCTGCCAGCAGCCCCTTGCACACAGGGCTGGTTCAGCAGGATGCCGCATCCATTAAACGGGAGCCCCGTAGCTGCTGCCTCCTTGCCAGCAAAGGAGTTTTAATTCTGACCTAATGAAGTGATAAATCTCTTCCAGGGCTGCTCAGTGTGGTGGAGCTGGGTGCCCAGTCTGTGATCTACGAGCTCTCCTGTGCAGCATATATGGTAAGGGCTGCATGTGTTGAGCTGGGACTGGCTCAGGAGGGAAGCAGGGGTGGGAAGCAGAACCTGGTACCAGGCCAGCAATGACTCTCCGGCCTGCTGTGCAGCTGCACATCCAGAGGTGTGCTGCAGATGTGACATCCCTTACTGCAGCCTGCAAACACCTGCTGAGAGGATACCCAGACTGTGCTTACATTAGCACCCTTGTGTTCCTGGGTATGGCTATATGGCTACTTGTCAGCCTCCTCTGATGCATCCAAAAAGACTTTATGCCCATGGGGCAGGCAATAGCTTGTAGCTGCAGACAGTAGCCTGGGACTAGGTGTTAGTGACAACACTTTGCCCCTAATTCTCTACCCGGGAAGAGACAAATTGTTGCAGTCTCTGCTGCCACCCACCTCCTCATTGTCTCCTGCTACTCAGGTGCCCCTAGGCTTCAGCGTGGCCACAAGCGTCCGAGTGGGCAATGCCTTGGGATCGGGGGATGCAGTGCAAGCCAAGACCTCCTGCATCACTGCCCTGCTGTGCTCAGGTCAGTCCAGGCCCCTGCGGAGGGGAATAAAGGGCAGTTATCAGCAAAGGGTTCACAGGGCTGGGGAACCTCCAGCAGCCAAGACCCACTTGTTTGGACCCTCAAATGGCGAAGGTGGGACTCTGGCAGTTCCTATTCTCTGTTAAGAGCCTGGTGAAAAGGCTTTAATAGCTAAAAATGCAATTTAGCATTCTGTCCTGCAGCTCCAGAAGGTGGAGGGAGTATTTGGGGGAGGAAATGGGGAAAACTGACTTGGGGAGAACTGACTTGTCCTCTACTGCAGTAACATTTGGAGGTGAGCCAAGTCCAAACCCCATAACACAGCACCCCCAAGAGCTGGGCCTGGGATAGGCAGTACATCCTGCTCCTTTCTGAGGCAAGCTGTTTGACTATTGCTTTTTCTTTCAGGAGTGTTTGCTGTAGTGGTTGCAACATTACTGGGAGTCCTAAAGGATATAGTGGGCTACATCTTCACCAGCGACAAGTGGGTTGACTGCTTTCTTTTAAGCGCAATTACTTTCTTGGAAGGCCTGATATCTAATGTCCCAGGCACAGCTCACAGGCAGCTGGTAGGTGGAGGTCATAACCTCCATCTGGCAAATGTTCCCCAAAGGTTCCTCCCCATTGCCTTGTGTTGCTGGGCAGCATGGATGCTGCTGGCTGGGATGACACTGTGGCAGCACCCAAACCGCACGCACTCCAAGCTGCAGGTCCAGCAGGCTGGGATCAGGCTTTCCCAGCTGGCCAAGGGTGATGTGTGAGAACCTTTGGGCCAGGCTGCCCTACTTTCCCTGACCAGCACATACATTTTCCCAACAGGGAGATCGTTACCTTGGTGTCCAAAGTGATGTTGATCTTTGCTCCATTCCACTTATTTGATGCAGCAGCAGTGAGTATTCCAGGATGCGGAGCGATTCCTCTCTGCAGATTGTGGTGTCATGGAGAGTGCAGAGCTATCTTTTGCTCTTAATCCGTTAAAATGATTCAGAGAAGCAACCTGAAAAACCGCCAAAGCAGTTGCTTGCATTAGCCATAGCTTCAGCTTCAACGTCCCCTCTGTTCTTGTAGCTGCCAGTTGGCATTACTGCACAAAAACCCAGTTCTCCCTCTCCTCCCCCTGCCAAGACTTCAGTTTTCTACTAGTTTGTCAGAGCAACGCAAGCAAGCAGCTGGATCTTTAGGGATGTCACGTACCCACAGCACAGTAGCAGTGCTCATACAGCCTATTAGATGATAATTTCAGGCTGTTTTCTCCTGTCCTGTTCCAGGGAGAGTGACCAGGCAGCGTGGAAGGCCCTACAGTCTGCTGGCACACCTCTCTGTACGTCTGCAGACAGCTCCACTTTATGCACTTAAGTCAGTGGCTAAACAAGAGGAACTTTAAACCATGTTCTTTGAGATGTAGCCTTGGTCCCTCTCAGCTCTGTGGGACAGTGGGCTCCCCTATTTCCAGGGCTGTGCCATACCCTGAGCTCCTCTAGTGGTACCAGCCATGGTAAATGCTGTCCCGCATGTTGATTCCTCTGCCTGCTTTCCTTAGGCGACCTGTGGCGGTGTGCTGAGGGGCGCAGGGAAACAGAAGATGGGTGCTATCGCCAACGCTATCGGCTATTATGCCATCGGCCTGCCCATCGGCATCTCGCTGATGTTTGCAGCTAAGATGGGGGTGTTAGGTACGTTTGTCCTCTGCTTGGTGTTGGGGGTCTGGCTTTGTGTGAGCTGCCAGCACTGCTCCTGCTGGGCCAAACCCTGTGGCCTTGGGCAGAGGCTCGGTCCTGGGGCTCGTGCGTGGATCCTCCTTCGGGTTTGGCAGGGCTGAATTGCACGCTGAGTTGTTTAGCTGAGGCGGGCTCTGGGTAGCCCCCATCAAATGGAGATGTGGGTGAATGGCAGCATCTCAGCTCCAGAGCATGAACAGAGGTAGAAGTCCAGCACCTTAGGAAACATTCTCTGCCAAATTTCTGCCGCTTCGAAGCCTGTGCGATTTAACTGCAGAGAAAAGGGGCTTAGTCTGCGGTGACTGTAATTAACGCCAGACTTGGGACACTCTCCCTTTGGTGGTAACGGGACCCAGGTCTGATGCATTTGCTGTGAGTGAGCTCAGTGGCAGAGTTCCCAAGATGGCCCGGTAAATCCAGGCTTGCTCCCAGCATAGAGCTTACCCGGGAGCTGTTTCCTCGCACTGCCTCTCGGGGCAGCTCGCAGATCGAGCCTGGGTTAGACTGAGCAGAGTTCTGACCCCACCAAAGTCCTTGGGTATTTTGGCAGTCACTGACAAAAGCAGGGTTTCCTAAAGCCCTCACTAAAGTAACTCTCTGTTGTTGCAGGTCTGTGGGTGGGGATGAGTATTTGCATTTCTTTGCAAGCCCTTTCCTTCTCAACCTTTGTCATGCGCATGGACTGGAAGAAAGCTGCAGAAGAGGTAAGACTTGTGTTTCCCTCAAGTAGCTCTTAAAAGGTGTTAGGCCAGTTCCTGTCCTGGTACAATGCAGCCATTTGTGGGGAGACAGGAGCAAAACAAGATCTGTCCCTCTGCTGTAGCACAGGAACGATTTGGTGCTGAGCATGCTTGCTTTGGGAAGATAGAGGAAGGAGGCAGAGGTTTGCTTGGCTGGGCAGGACATCCCTGCTCCAAGGAGAGCAACTCTTCTGTGTGTTTTTAGGCTCAAATCCGAGCTGGATTGAAAAAACAACTGGAAGATGTGAACTCCAATGGCACAGCTGCTAACAAAACATCTGTTCTTGGTACGTAACCAGGCCTGATAACAGGGAGGGAGCCCAAGTTCTCCACCCAGCCCTTCCTTTCCTTCACAGTCACGGCAGCAGTTCTGTCCTGCAGGCCCAGACAGCTGGAAAGAGCACAGTGTCTTGTGCTGGTCCCAGACCAGTGTGGCATTTCTGCTGCAGTCAGTAATGGGGGGTACAAGATACCTGTCCCCTGTTGCTACCCTGGCTGCTCCGGGGAAGAGCTGGGACTGCCACTATCTGCATTACCAGGGAACACGTGCCACTTTACTGCTGCCTGTTCCGGTGTCCTTGAGCCTTGGGAAGGGACCCTCAGGACTGTCACTAGTGCTTGTGCAATATAAGGCTGGGATCTCCTGGCTCTGCAGCTTGGCTTCCCTGAAGCACTCACCTCTCTCTGTCTCTGTTGATGCAGACGCTGTGAACGCCGAGGCCTTACCCGACGGCACCGTGGTCTTACCCGACTGCACTGAGGGAGAGGAGAGGCAACCTGATCACCAGCTCATTGTGCAGGAGGAGCCTGCTGTCTCCTTTGCCCCTCCTGTGGCAGGGAGAGCCCTCATCCTCCGCCGGGTGCTGGTTGCTGCTGCAGCCGTCGCTGTTCTGCTCATAGGTGTGTTGGTCCGGCTCCTGACTGGCAACGGATAGAGCTAGCGTCAGCACACCGCCGGGGAACTGTGACTGCACAGAGCAGGAAGGCACATGGTAACGGCCTAGGAAGATGATGATCAGGGAAGGAATTTCCCCCTCGGTAGCTTGTTAAGAGTCACTTCACGCGGTTTCTGGTTAAGTCAAAGTGTCTTATCCCACATGCTCAGTTCTTAAACGAGATGAGGATGCAGCACCCAGGAAGGAAGTGCGTGAGAGGCTGTCCCCTCTCCAGCACTGCACTGGGATGTCACTTGTGATGCGGCTAGAGTGTGTCTTAGGGCTGGCCAGGGGAGGAGATGGGCTTTGTGCTACTGTCCTCCTGCTTCCTAGTCACAGGGAGCATTTGACCATGTGCTTTGGTAATGGCAGAGGCACGTGCTGCCCACAAAGCGTGTTCCCTCACAGAGCTGCCCCTGCCAGCATCTTGGCACGTCAGAGCCTGCTTGCTAACGGTACAACAGTGCATTGCAGTACAAGGCCACATTTGCTAGAAAATGGCTGACTCCCACCAAGGCGTTGGCTGCTGGCTCCTGGCCCTGCTCTCCCCTGTGTTTGGCAGGCGCAGAGCCTAGAGCAACTCTTCTTTGCACTTTTGTAACCTGGGATTTTGATACAATAAAGTTTTCTGAGTAAACCTTGTGTTGTTAATGGGCTGTGAGCACGGCCCGGTCATGGGCACTGCTTAGCTATTAGAAGGGAGATGTGTGCTTGGTTTCTAGCACAAGCCTCAGCTGAGCGGTTCTGTGCAGAGCGACCATCTTTCACAGGGAAATAGCCTTAAATGCTGGTACTAGATCCTGACAGTGGCATCTGAGTCTGGCTGTGCGTTACGGCAACGTGGCCGGTTTTAGCCTGGCTCACTGAGCACACAACTCACCTCTAGCGCAAGCAGGGCTTTCGCGCTTTGGCTGCTCCCACCCCATTGCTGAACCATACCAGAAAGGGGTGTGCAGCCCCAAACCAAAGTCTGAGTGTGGGCACAGCTGCCAAGCAAATGCCTTACATCTTAATGCAAACACCCCCTGGCATTGTCTGCCTCAACATCCAGCCCTGGGGGCCTGCAGGACGTGTCCCAGGACAGGCTGGCTGCTGGGCTCCCGCTCTTACCTGCAACTGTGCAGCGGCAGTGGGGCTGCCAGCGCTGTGGTGTAGCAATGCTCAACCGTTCAAGGTGAATGCGACAAACAGCCTGCGCACGGCAACTCCTTGCCAGTCTCAGCCACCCTGCAGGTCTCCTGGCCCATGGAGCTGGTCACCTGTGGGCTGGGAATAAGAAAAAGGAGAAATAACATAGTAAATCAGCTTGAAACATCCATTAACCATGACCTCAAGGGTGCAGGGACCTGGCCCCCATACTGGGAGTCTACCTAGATGTGGGGAACTGTGGCAGACTGCCCTGCTTGGAGTCCCATTAATTCTGGGACTGAAGCTTAGGAAGAGGAGGAAATCTGCCTTGCTCTGCCATGCGGGCTACCCCAGGCCCTGCCTGCCGGCGCTCACCTACCGCTTTGTGCAGGAGAGGTCTGCAAACGCCACGGCCGCACTTGCCCCCTTGCCCTGCGGTGGGCCAAAGCAGGACGCTATATTTGGCCTGGCAGAGCAGTGCTGGTGAAACCCGACGCGGCGCACGCTGTGCGAGGCTGACAGCTGGAGCCAATGGGGCTGGCTTGTTTTGGCTGCCACGGTGCTGCGATGAGAGGGGCTGAGATGGGCAGCAGCCCAGCCGCTGCAGACGAAGCACTTGGAGGCAGGAGCTCACGAGAGACAGCACAGGGACCCGTGAATCCTCCATCTCGGCTGGAAGAGGAGAGCAACCCTTCAGCCTGCCAGCCAGCAGAGCCACAGCGGAGTAGGAGAAAGGTAGGCGGGTGCGAGAACTGGCACCGGACACGGGTGCTGCAGGCTCCTTTCTGCAGCCCTTGTTCTGCCTGGCTGCGAGCGGTAAAGGAACCGCAGCCCCCCAGGCAGCCTGCGCGGGCTTGGCCAGGGGCAGCGTGCCATGGGGCAGCCAGACAACCTGCTAGCGACTGTTTCCAAACTGCTGGCAGTCTCCAGCCGCTTGGGGACCGGGCGGGACACGCTACCAGCACAGCAGGGCTGTGCCAGCAGCAGGAGGTACATGGGCAGCTCTGTAGGGCTCGTGGGAGCGATTTGGGAAGGCTCCCCCACAACGCGCTGGCTTGGGGCAGGCAGCAAGTGCCTGACAGCAGTGGACCCACGCAGCTGGGCTCCTCTGTGCTGCCCATATCAGCAAGCAGGACCCTCGCTTGGCTCTCCCAGCCCTGAGCCCGGCAGCATGTCCTGCCCTGACCCCAGCCCGCTGCCCGCGCTCCCCATCGCTGCACCAGCGTCGGCGGCAGGAAGCACGCGGACGGCTGGCTCAGCCCTGGCTGAAGTTCACCTGGTCGTGGTTACACATTGCTTACCCTCGCGAGGCAGGGTGCTCGGCGGCTTTAACGGAGCGCAGAGAAGGAGGGTTCTTTCACTCCTCTAGCAGAGCCGCGGCATGAAGCAGGTGAACTTCCCCGAGGAGAACAGCTTCAGCGAGGTGATGGCCAGCAGCCCTCACGATCCTGCGCCCAGCAGCTGCGGGAAGAAACGCCACTGGCTTCAGCGTCTGGTCCCGGACAACTTCTGGGAGGACACAAAGAAGCTGCTGGTGCTCTCGGGGCCACTGGTAGGGATCCGAGGTGGAGAGCGCTGGCGCGTCAGTAGAGCAGGTTGGGGCGGCTTCAGCTGCAGCACGATGCCGCGGGCACAGCAGGGAGTGGGTTCCTCGGCCAGCAGAGCCAAAACGACGTGAGACCCTCCTGGAGAAGGTGGATGTAGAGCACTGCTAATGCCTGGCGAGGGGGTAGAAACCTCAAACCAGTTTTATCTGAGGTGCCATGAGGGATTTGTTTGCTTGACTAGTTATATCCCGGTGAATGGGTACAGCCACCCTCCTGTCCTGGGCCCTGCTCAGGCCCGGGAGGAGAGCAGCGTTGCCAGGGCTCTGCCTCCAGCACAGCCGCCCCTGCTCACCTCTGTCTCTCTGCGTCTCCTCTTCCTCACACCTAGATCGTGAACCAGCTCCTGATCTTCCTGATCCACCTCGTCAGCTCCATATTCTGTGGCCACCTGGGGAAGGTTGAACTGGCCTCTGTCACGCTGGCCATCGCTGTAAGTATTTCTGCGGGGCTGCCTTGGCACCTGGCCAGGCACCAGCTCTGACCCAGAAACACTGCAATATGGTCATGGAGACACAGGCAGGGAGACCTCTCCTGTGACACGGAGACAGACAAGGACTGGGGAGGCTGGACTCCCGCTTTGCCTTTTAGCAACTCTCCCTACTTGAAAGTCTAATATTATACATACTTACTCATTTTTTTTTTATTCCTCTGCTCCTTCCAGGTTGTAAATGTTACTGCCATCTCTGTAGGATACGGTTTGTCTTCAGCATGTGACACCTTGATATCCCAGGTGGGTATGAAATGCTGACGCTGGTCCTGCAGATGCTGGGTTTCATGGCGCAGGCCCACGCTGCCCGGGCACAGCGTGAGGCAGGGCTGTGCTGGGGCAGCCTAGGCTGCACGAGTGAGCTGCTGTGCGGGGAGCTGGGGAAGTCTGGCCCCGAGCAGCAGTCCTGTAGCCAGCTGGCAGGGAGGTCCGAGCTCTCCTTTAAATACCGAGTCCTTCCCAAATAGTCTCCAGGACGGGCTGGGGTCACGGCTGCTGCATTGTCTGCGGGGGCCCTCTAACTCCTCGGCATGGCGGCTCGCCGGCATGCCAGGGCTCGCTGCCACGCTCTCGCCTCGCAGACCTACGGCAGCAAGAACCTGCGGCGCGTGGGGGTGATCCTGCAGCGTGCCATCCTCATCCTCCTGCTCTGCTGCTTTCCCTGCTTCGCCATCCTCATCAACATCGAGCAGCTCCTGCTCCTCATCCGCCAGGACCCTGAGGTCTCCAGGTTGGGCAGCCCCACGGCCGGGACGGCCTCCGACACCAACGCCTTGTCCTCTCCTGGGGGGACGGCGGCCTCGGCCCCTTTGCCAACCACGCCCTCATGTCCCCCCAGGTTAACCCAGCTCTACGTGATGGCGTTCATCCCTGCTCTTCCCGTAAGTCCCTGCGTGCAGAACCCTGCGTCCTGCCCGGCCCGGTGGTCCCTGTGGGCTGCGGCTTGCTGCACGGCGCTGCGAAGGACGCGCTCTGCCTGGGAGGACGGTCCAAGCCGCAGAGCGCAGGGCAGCACCAGGGCTGCAGCTGGGCACGGAGTCGGCGTGCGGCTCTTGTTTTCACCCGCAGCAGCGCAACCCACACCGAGTGCTGGCCTCGTCTCATGCACCCATTTGCTTTTCAGGCAGTTTTTCTGTATCACTTGGAGACAAGGTACCTGCAGAACCAGGTGGGTGTCCCACAACGCTCGCATCTATGGAGGGGCATTTCCTGCCCTGGGCATGGGCTCGGGGCTCCCCTCCGCCACACGCCTGGGTTTTTGGGCTGCTGGTGGCTCCAGGCTCTTCCCTGGAGATCACTTGTGCCACATGGACAGTTGTACCTGTCTGCCTGGACAGGATGGATCTTCCTTTGCACCTTCCCACATTCGGGATTTACCTCCAGCGCAGTCTTTTTCCAAGTAGGCGACTAACGTCACAAGTTTACTCTTTGGTTTAAAGGCCGTGAAAGCTAACCAAGAACGGGCCCAGCGGGTGCCTTTGGCTCTCTCTCCCGAGGCTTTCGCAACAGCGATGCAGGCCCACCTCCTCTTCCTTACAGATGATCATGTGGCCCCAAGTGCTGAGCGGCATCCTTGGCAACGCTGTCAACGTGATCGCAAACTGCATCTTTCTCTACGTGTTGGGCTTGGGCATCGTGTGAGTAGCACTTGAGTCCCACGAGGAAAAAAAACGACACCTTGTAACTGCAGCTTCATCCCAAGGGCCCAAAACAGCAACTGGCTTAAAGGAAACAGGCTTTTACCCTGAGAAACACAGTATTTTCAAAAAGGACGCTGGGAGCCTAGCTTGAAACAGCTCATTTATGTTTTGAGATATAGGATTATCCCTACCCGGCCAGGACTCTGGTTTGTCCTCACAAAGGGACCAATTTCTGAAGCTGCAGATCCAGGAGTTAATGTGCAAGGTGCTACAGCTGCCCCGGCCCGCTCATCCTTCACCACCCTGGCCCACGAGGGGCTGCAGCCATGTGCTGGGACACGCGGGGGCCGGCGGGACGTTACGCTCCGTCACCGTCAGAGCGGGAGCGGTTGTGCTGGGGAGGTGTGAGCAGGACATAGACAGCATTTCTCGTTTCCTTTCCAGGGGCTCAGCCTGGGCCAACACCGTTGCTCAGTATTCTCAAACCATTTTCTTGTTCCTGTATATTGTAGGCAAGAAGCTGCATGTGGAGACATGGGGAGGTAAGGCATCTTCCCATGCCCCACTCTGCTCCTGCTTTACATGAACGTCCGTAAATCTTCCCCCATTTCTATCGGGTGCATTTCGTTAGTGCTAAAGGTGTAATATTAACCTCTGCCTGGCACACTCCAGGAGCACCGTGCTGCTTCGGTGGCAGCACGTGATGCAGGGGTACTGCGCTGGGCACTAAACATTAATCCTTGAAGACTGAAACTTCCTGCTGAAACTTTGTTGGGTTTGGTCCCAAAGCAGGAGCAACCTAGACGTAGCTGCGAGGCTCCTTGGATGCTCTGGTCCTAGAAGGATCAGCTGAAGGCGCACAGCGCTGTGGGCCCTGCAACGCGTCGGCAGAGCACGTACATACACACAGCGCGGCTGGCGATTCTGCCAAGCTGATGAGCGCTGACTTGGGGGCTTTGCATGGGGGTCCCAGTGTGAAAGGCACAGTTGGCTGCATCGGGCATTCTCAGAGGTGCAAAACTTGGCCAGTTTGGTCCTCCGTCAGGCAACACTTCTCCTCTCCTCTCCGCAGGCTGGTCCAGGGAGTGCCTCCTGGACTGGGACAGCTTCACCTCGCTAGCTATCCCCAGCATGCTCATGATATGCATTGAGTGGTGGACCTACGAAATCGGGAGCTTCTTGATAGGTCAGTGGAGAGAGGGAGCTACATGGAGGTGGGCAGGGCGCGACTGAGGGCAGCCTCCGGTGGCTGGTGAGGGTCGGGGGGCCCAAGAGCGGTCTCTTTGCCGGGTGCTTGAACTCAGCGCTGACTCCCTCCTCTCCCCTTCAGGCCTGCTGAGCGTCGTTGAGCTCTCCGCACAGTCCGTCATCTATGAGGTGTCCGTTGTTGCCTTCATGGTAAGGTGTGAGGATTATCATTTAAGATTAGGCCTCCACAGGGACAGTCTCAATACAGGCCCCAGCAAGAATCAGCTCCAGCAAACTCAGATCTCCTCTCTTCCCCCTCTGTGCTTCAATTGCTCCTTGCTCCTGCCTGTCGCTCCTGTGGATATGCTTTTAATTAAACCCCAGCCTTCTGCCCCTGCTCTGCCGGGTCATTATTTTGTTGCTCCTCTGGCTGTGGTGGCCCGTTACCACAGGGCCCGGTGTCACCCAGCCGCAGGAGTCAGCATCAGTGCTCTGTCGTTACAGATTCCCCTAGGGCTCGGCACAGCTGCCAGCGTCCAGGTGGGAAACGCGCTTGGTGCTGGGGACGTGGAGACAGCCAAGAGATCTTCCTCCACCTGCTTGCTCTGCACGGGTGAGGTGGGCCGGGCTCATCCCTCTGCTCATCCCTCGCTCCAGCTGCACCAGGCCAGCTCCAGACCCCGCAAAGCAGGGCGCGTTTTGCAGTCCTCTACCTGCAATGAACCCAAGTTACCCTTTAACACCCCCGTGTCACGCCGGTGTTGTGGGCGCAGGGCCAGCCCCGTGGCAGCACACCTCCACGCGTGGGGTGAGGGCCAGCTCCCCCTCCGTGACAGGCTCAACCCTTTGCTCTGTCTTTCAGGGGGGTTTTGCATAGCAGTAGGGGCCATTTTAGCAGCCACGAAGGATGTGCTGGGCTATATCTTTACCAGTGACAAGTGAGTGCCCTGGCTCCCGGCCCCAGCATGCACAGAGCAGCAGCCGGTTCCCCAAAATAACCATTGCCTCTTTTCTCTCCCCAGGGAGATCATTGCCTTGGTGGCCTGGGTCATGCCCGTCTATGTTGTCTTTCACTTGTTTGAAGCCATGTGTGTAAGTCCTCAGGGGTGCTGCTACGTTTCAGAGGGGGCCTTAGGATGCCCTGAGAGCCCTGGGCAGTCCCAGGCCGTGGGAAGGGCTGGGGTTGAGCAGGGAGGGACCTGGCCCTCGGGGCTGGTTCACCAGGCATCCCGCAGCAGCTGCCACCCCGAGGCAGCGGCCGACCTTGAATTCGGCCCAGGTGGACACCCCAGGATGGACATCCCCAGCCCTCGCTCCAGTCCCTCTCCCGCTCTCCTCCCTCGCAGGGTGCCTGCAGCGGGGTGCTCAGAGGCATCGGCAAGCAGAAGTTCGGCGCCATCCTCAACGCCATCGCTTACTACGGCGTGGGCCTTCCCCTGGGAGTCGTGCTCCTCTTCGTGGCCAAGATCGGTGTCATAGGTACCGAGCGGAGGGGAGGGCTGGCATCCCTCTGCCGCCACGCCGAAACATGGCCCTGCCCACGCTGTGGCTTCCTCCACGGTGGTCCCGCCAACGGCTCATCGCAGCCCTTCCACCGTGGCCCCGTCACGGCAGCAGCGCCCGGCTGGGTCTGCCGGGAGCTCCGCAGCAGGCGCTCCCGGCTGGCCCTGGCCCTGCTGAGCCGGGTGCTGGGGCGAGGCGCCCTTTCCTGCCGCGAGACGCCGGCTGACGCTGGCCTCCCTCCACAGGTCTCTGGCTCAGCATGCTCGTCTGCGTCTCCATCCTCTGCAGCTGCTTCGTCGCCTACATCATCCGCATGGACTGGAAGAGGGCGGCCGAGGAGGTAACCTTCCCTCACGCCGCACGCGCCTTGGGGTTTCTCTCCGTGCTGTGCCTGACTTGAAGCACGAAGCACAGATCGAATGGGGCCACCGAGGCACCGCCCAGCTCTGCTCACCCGGGCTGCAGCCACTAGGCACCAGTGCTGGAGTCTGCGCCAGCGAGCTTTTCGTGGCCGTTTTGGGTGCATCTCTTGGCTGCAGGGTGCTGTTTCTCCCCACACCAGCTGCGCGAGACACAGCGTGGCAGCTCTGCGTGGTGGGGAGTTCCCATCCCACGCCAGGCACCGCTGGTTAAACTCAGTGTATTCCCTCCCCTAGGCTCAGCTCCGTGCAGGAGTGACCCAGCAGTCAGCAGAGGAGCTGAACCCGGGTCCCGACGCAGCCTGCAAGGCTCTGCCCTGCGGCGCAGGACCGGACCCACCGCCCCACGCTCACAGCCCCGCGGCGGCGGCGCGGGGGTGTGTAGGTACTGCGTGCCGCTCTCGGCGAGCCCGCGTCGTGCTGGGACGCTGCCCAGGCTGGCAGCACCGGGGGTGCCGCGCCAGGGCACCGCTGCACCCGTCAAGGCTGCGCACACGGTGTTTGCGCCCAAGCTAGCGGAAAAGGGTTTCCGCAGAGCTTTGCCCCTGAAACCTCGAGGAAAGGGAGGGAAACGGTCACTACAGCCATGCGACCTTAGGAGATGAAGCATGTTGGCAGAGGGGAATGATCTGGGGAGAGACACCCTGGGGAGTTTTCGCCTTGGAAACACTGGGACCCCACTAAATCTTGGCTAAGCTCTGCTTGACGGGGGCTGGAGATCCCCGCAGGACTGCGGTGCCGCTCTCAGCAGGCCAGGCTTTGTCCATAAAGTGCTTTTGGCCCTGGGAGAAAACCCTCCGCCTCCCCGAAAGCCCTCGGTGACCCTGCCTCATTCTTGTTGCAGCGGGAATGGATGCCCAGAACGGTGTCGTGCTCATGGGCGTCACCAGGATCGAGGGACCAGCGTATCAGCCAGAGCCCCAGGAAGCAGCGCCTGCCCCAGCAGCTCCAGTCACCGTGGTGCCCATGAAAGAGCTGCTCCTCCGGCGCGGGCTAGCGGGGACCGCAGCTGTCGCGGTGCTCGCGCTCGGCATCGTAATAAAGCTCATGACCAGCAAACGCTGAATGGTACCGCGCGCTCTGGGGACTTTAGGGACAAAGGCACCTCCTGACTGATGGACACACAAAGCACAGACCGACCAAGAGGAGAATCCAGCACCCGAGTGGCCTGTCGGGGAGAAGGGCCCCCCTCGGCCCTTGGCAGTACCCGACGGGATCCCGCTCGGGAACGGGCCCTGTGCACCCCCGAGCGCTGCCAGGCTGCCCGACGCCCTGAGCGGGGGGTCACCCCCTCCGCACCCCCTCCGCGCGCTGCCGCCTCTCACCCGCCGACCGGAGCTGAGCACGGCCCGGCTCGCACCGCCGCTAATAAAGAATAAACCCGGCTAGACCCAGGCTGGCTCCTTTGCGTGGAGGCTGGGGCAGAGCGAGCTGCCACCGCAGCACGTGAGCGGCCGCGAGCTGCGGCCCCGGCTGGGGCTGTCCGGTCACTTTTTAGGGGAACGCGGCCCTGCCGACCGCGGCGGCTTTCGAGGCCCTGCTGGCTCCCACCAAGCTGCTCCGCGCGGCGCAGCAGCGATGAGGCGTCAGTGGGGACAAGGACAGCGGGTGCTTTCCCCCGCAGGGACGTGCTGCGTCCCGGAGCACAGCGGTCTCAGCGCAGCGCTCTGCTCCCCTGCCCTGCAGCACCGAGCGGCCTTCGCGATGAACAGGTTTTGTCCAGCAAGGCTCAGGGTCAGGCTTCCAGTTACAAGCTCGGAGATAAAAGACTACCAGCAAACCAATAAAAAAATGGAAATTCAATTAATTCCCTCAGCATGAGTTTAGGAAACCGCGCTCAGCGCCTCTGTCAAAGGAGGCCAAGGACTCTCCTAGACGCGGAGACTCGAGCCACAGCAACTCCCCCTCGTCAGCGCTCAGCCCCAAATACCACGCAGCAACCGCACGACACTCCCCAGCGCGCCTCGCGTCCTTGGGGCACAGCCCGGCTACAGCTCAAAAATCCTTTGCTATCTCTTCATGTAGCTTTTTTTTTTGTTTTTTTTACCTTGGGTGCCTGTTGGTGATTTCCCGTGCGCTGAGACATCGCTCATGCCGCTGTGAGTCCCTCCAGGGACGGGATGGTGCGTGTCCTCCTTCCACCTGAGGCAGGACTGGCGGTTCGGGCCTCAATCAATCGCTGTATTTCGGCAGGAGCCTGAGCCGCTGCTGGCTCAGCGCTTCTCTGCTTGCGGGTGGTTTCATTTCCTTCTGCCTCTTTGGTGGGCTGGATGTCCCAGAAGAAAAGAAACCGCAGCAAAATCAAGTATGGAAATAGGAATGCGGGAGGTGAACGCCGGCTCACGGGACCAGCGCGTGGCTGGCTGCAGGTCACCCTCTCTTCAGCGGGGCAGATCCAGGCAGGCAGAGGCGAGACCCGGCCCCGCAGAGAGGGAGCAGCTCGCTCGGGCCGTTGGTGAGGGGGCAGCGGAGGCGGAAACCCGGCTGAGCTCGGGGGGATGGAGCTGGGGACAGGCGCTCACGTAGAAAGCAGAGCGCCAAGGCTCACCTTTATCACCACCGCTGCCGCGACCCCCAGCAGCGCCGAAACGACCAGTCCCACTCGGCCCTTGTTAAATCGCTCCAGGAGGAAGAACTCGGCCCAGTCCACCTTCTTCTGGCTGCCAGGCGGGTGCTGGAGTTTGTTCACCCCCTCCATCAAGTCCTTGATCAAGCAGGCCCGGCGGTGGGAGAAGGTCTCGAAGCTGTGCCGGCCGTGGTAGGCGCCCATCCCGCTGCTACCCGGGACACACAACCCCGACCGGTCACGCCACGGGCTCAGCTGGCCAAGCCTGTTGCGCACAGTGACAGTTACAGCTCTCAAGCTTCAGCTCACAGCCCTGAGGACGCAGAGCAAGCTTGTTCACGGTGCTTTGCACACAGCAGAGCAGCAGCCCCGGTCCCCCAGGGCGGAGAAGCAAAGAGCAGGTTTAATATCTAGGCTAGGAAGAAACGAGGAGCTGCTCACTGCCTGAACCGCTGCTGGTAACTCGGGCTGGTTGCGTGCATCTGCCCCTGAAATTAGTACTGGCACCAGCTCTCTTCTCCCGAGGACCAGCCCTCCTCCTCCCACAACGAACTTACCCTGGGGAAGAGCAGGGGGGAACAGGGCCTCGTTCTTCAAACAGCGGGACTTAATGAGGACTTGCGGTGCCCTGCCATCAGCAAACACCCAAGGCCTCAGCCCAGTGCCCACAGCCTGCCTCTCTCTACCACAAAGCCACCGGTCCAACGGTGATGTACCGGGACCCTGCCTGAGGAGCAGGACAAAGTGGCCATGGAGATTCAGCCAGGTGCTTGTCCCCAGGCAGCTTCATCCCACACCCCAAGCACGAGAGCCAGGGCTGTGCACACAGATGTGCCAGAGCATTTTCCTCTCGCTGCTGCCCCGACACTGCTCCAAGCACCACCGAGCCATTTCCTGAAGGAACCCACGTGCAAAAATCACCTCGACGGGAAAGCGCAGGTGAAAAAGTTCCTAAAAGGCTGAATGTGCACAATAGCACCCAGAGCAGACACAGCTGCTGGGACACTGAAATCAGCTATGTGATGGACCGGGGACTTGCCCACGCCACCAAAGGGCAGATCGGGGATCACAGAGTGCATCATGACACCGTTAGCCGTGACACTGCCCCGCAGGTCTCCGCTCTCGTACTTCTGATGAGCTAACCCTGAACAAGAGGCAGCGCAGCAGGAGAGCAAGGATTTACGGGGAGCATGGCAGCATGCAGGTCCTATCAGACAGGGGACAAGGGACCACGGGTGTGCACCGAGCAGCTCTCCCAGCGACGCAGCCCAGCCGGTGCCATCTAGCGACACGCTCCAGACCTGGCAGCCTGCTGCCGGCAGCAAAAACGGCCTCGCGACATCGCTCGGCTTCAGGATTGCCGGAGAGGGCTCAAAGGAGCGC
This sequence comes from Dromaius novaehollandiae, assembly GCF_036370855.1. Lineage (NCBI taxonomy): Eukaryota > Metazoa > Chordata > Aves > Casuariiformes > Dromaiidae > Dromaius > Dromaius novaehollandiae. The sequence goes on from NC_088116.1 coordinate 4,719,239, forward strand.
ACAGAAATACAAATGCTTAATACCAAGCCTAGACCCAATACGTGCTTTGGGGAGCATACTACGTGTTGTCCGCTTAGAGATGCCATTTAACATTATTCCAAGTGCAAGACCTGCACTGACTGGAACAGCAGCAAAGCTGAAACACTCCTTATCACAGGGACAGTTACAGGAGGAGGATCGCAACCCTGCGCCTGGGGCATTCCTCAGTCCTCCCACGCAAATTCCCAGGGTTGTTGTGTGAACACAAATCCATGACCTAAATTCCTAAACTGGCACAACAGACCCCGGAGGCAGGAGACTGCCAGGGAACTAGCACCCACCTGCGTGGGGAGGACTGCGGAGGCACAGAGCTGTGCAAACCCAGAGCCCTTCGGCAGGAGCCTCCTGCAGCGCAGGGAACGGTCGTGGCTCACGGGAGCGAAACACCCCAAGTCAGGTATAAGCAGGAGCCAAGACGGGCCCTGCGGGGAGCCCTGCCTGCGACCGGCCACACAGCATCCAACCACCGCAGCTGCGGAGCAGAGCCCGGACGCACCTCCTTCTTGTTGGAGACCACCACCCTCGTCGCGCACGGCTGGGACGTGCTCTCCTTCCCAGTGGCCTCCTGCTCCCAAAGGGGCTGCTCAGGGCTGTCCACCCGCAGACGCCCCATCCTACCTGTGCAGCATCCAGGAGCCAAGGGTGTCTTTCGTGGTGGAACAGCATCTCTGGGGACTGCTGATAAATCTTACTCCACGGGTGCTTTCCCCTACCTTGGGCATGCACTTAAAATAACCAAAATGCCCTTCCCTCCGCTGACGGGGATGCTCCCGAGGAGCTGCAACACGGGCAGTGCCACAGCCTCGCTGGGCACCGGGCTGCAAACGGAGCTGGGTTCCCGCGAGCCGGCTTGCGGGCATCTCACCCGAGGCCCTCGTGTTCGCAGGACACTGCTGTTACAAAACGCTGTGGAAGTTTCATTCTGGGAGCAAAGCTTTACTTTTTAGCCAGGACAAGCGATCTGCCTGGCTTCCCTGCCTTGTGAAATGAGACCCTGAGGTTTCCCTGCAGCTAGTAAAATCTGCCTTTCCCTGTGCTCTTCCACAGCTGTGTAACACTGACCTGATCCTGACCAATAAAGGAGATGACTCATCGAAAAAAGAGAACAAAAAAGAAAGTTACCTTCAGAGCAGCTTCTTTCTCAGCTGATCTCAACTGACAAGGCAAGCGCAAACAGGCACGAGCCCTTCCGCAACACAGCTTGGAGCGATCTCTCCTCCCACCAGAGGCTCTGGCCCAGGCCCAGGGCTCTCGCCAGGCACAACGCACCCTTTACCCAGACGCATCCTCGTGCTGCGAACACGCGAGCCTTGAACCGTGGCTGGTGACTGCGCAGGAGGCGAGGGCTCTTGTTTGTCCTCGGGATTGCTCAAGCCTGGGGACACCTGGCAGGGCCAGGGCCACCCTCTCCAGCACGTGGCAGAGCCACGCCAGTGCCCGCTGCTCACCCTCGAGGGCACTGGGGCGGCTGTGTGTGTCCCAGGGACCGGCCAGGCCTGGGATCACCGTGCTGCAGCTGCGGCCGTGACTCAGACACCTGCATGCGATCGCAGAAGCACACGGCTTTGCCCAGGCTCAGCACACCTGGCCAGCGGGGTGTTTTCGCATGCTGTGGGAGCCACTGGCAGTCAAGGAACTGCGCCTACGCTACCGTCCAGATCAGAACAAACCCCAAACCAGCAGCCACTGCAGGTAGGAGGCAGCTTATTAGAGGACTTCTCCAAGCTGCCGTGAGCACAGCATCTTCCTAAGACTGATCCATCTCCTCTTTCCCCCTAAGCAGGGAGATCTCCGTGCTGGGGTCTGTGCCCCGGTGCCGGCAGCGGAGGCGGCGTCCATCTCAGCCTGCCACCCTGCAACGCGCACGCGACGCTTGCCCAGGCCACGGCCGGAGCCAGGAGCAGCGGAGGTCGGGCACGATTCCCCGGGGGGCCGCAGTGACTTACCAGGAGGCTTGCTTTAGTATGTAATTCTCAGTGTTTATTGAGTACTTGCAAAATGTATTGCTATAAAAGCTTAGCGCATGGATTTTCACCGGGCATGAAAAAATCCCTTCTATTGCACAGTAGATATAATTTTTCACTATATATTGTTGAGAATTGCATTTATATGCTATTTATTATTCCTTCTTTTAATATCAAGCCTTAAATTTTCCCAGTATCCACTCCCCAAGATAGAACAGCTCCCACCTTATTTCCAGTGCAAGATTATAGCAACCCAGAGGCTCAAACACAAAGGAATACACTCTGTTTCTGTAATCATTTTTCCTTGGAGGAATCAGAGCAGAAACGGATTCTTTGTCATTCCCAGTTCTCTAAACAGGCCTGGAAGTTGTTTTGTGCAAGCACAGGATACTCTTATTTGCAAAACAGATGTGGAACAAGTACCTTCTTTGTAATTTTTTAAAAGCCAAACAATCCTTATGGGCATGCCATGAAACCCAGATCCCAAAGAGGGATGTCAGCCTGCATCCCCTGACCAGCTGTGGACAATTCTTGTTCTAAGGGATCCACAGATACCTCGCCTTGATTAGAAGGCAAGTGGGAACCTCATTAGGTTTATTCATTCACTATCGATAAAAACCATTAGCCAGCACACTCTGAGCACATTCTGGTTCAGACTAGTCACCAGAAGGCAGTTGTTATGAGTACAACCAAAGACAGACATCCTAATAACTGCAGGGAAAACTCTGTTGACCAAATTACAGCTGAATCCTGAGATCATTTGTCACTGAAGAAAAGCTGAGCGATCTGGTGCAAGACACAGCATGGATACCTCGACGCAGGCATTTCTTGCTCTTCAGTCCTCCTTTTGATAGCTTGTACCAACTGGTCCCTTTATTTCTGCATGGCTTTTTGGTAAACATGAGTCCTGGTTAGTGCCTTTCTAAGCCTATTCTGTGCGCTTGACAGCTCACTGAAATAATCCATTACCAAAGAAAAAAATGATTTCTCAATTTAGGAAAAGAGACACCAAGCTCAGGGTATGATTATAGCACGTCGATTATGGCACCTTCTTTCTTCAGTAGTAAACCGTCTGTGAAAGCAAAACACAGCAACACCAACATCCCATGAAGGATTTGCTGAAATGAAGCCAATCTCCTTTCTAGAACAGCCTGAAGCAAAGCCCTTCACTCCCCTCGACTTCCCCAGGGTGCTGCCTGGCCCAGCTCACCTGCCTCTACCCCCTCGTCGTGCACTTACTGCTGGCTATCTTGGACGCTGCAGGAGCTCCAAACACAGCACACCAGGGAAACATCGTTCTCTGGCTCCTGGGGGAACCTTCTCCAAGCCCCAGATTCACTGCTCTAACAAAGCTTTGCCCAGTCTCAAACCAAGTCTGCATACAGTAAAAGAGAAAGGCTCCTACCTCACCGTAACAGCAACAGCAGTGCTCTGAAACCTGCTCCTCCTTAACACATACTGAGCCAGCCCAGCCTCTGAACAGCCAGCAAAATCAAGGGGGCTTTCCTCTTCAGCACAGACTGGTGATTCTGAGAAAACCCAAACGATTTCAAGACATCGTGAGCTTCCCCCCTTCGCTGAGGCGGCATTCATCAAGACAGCCTGCTTCTCTGCTGGGGCTGCAGGGCTGCAGCCAGTCGTTAGTTCTCATGCCTCCTCCTGCCTGCAGATATGGCTGGTACGGAGGACTATTCCCCCCCACTTGCTGGGCTCCTGCACTTCCCTTTGCAGCAGTAACAGCGCAGAACACCAAGCTGCAGAGCAGAGAGGCCTGCTCCACCCTGCCACCTCCTGCTTCCTCAGCGGCTGCTCCCTGAGGCCTGCTAAATCACCAGGGCAGGGACGAGAAGGACGCACAGCTGAGCTCTGCCAGGAGTGTCTGCTACTGCTTTGTCTGCCATGTCATGGAGAACCAAGAGCAAGTCACACCTGCAGTTTTAGATCTTTTTCCTCCATCTCTAGAGGCATCTCAAGTCCTCCAACCAATGCCAGCAGGCCTCTGCCTCCCACGGAAAGACAAGGACATCCCACCCTTCCACACTCCCCCACTGGAAACAGAGGAGGAAACAGAAATAACTCAGCTAAGGTCTGACAGAGGCAACAACTGGGTGAGGAACAGGACCTATTCCTAGACCTAGGCCTCACATCAAGCCACGCTTCCACAGGGCCCTGCAGCACAAAACTCCAGCTTGCCACACAAGGCAGTTGAGCAGCTCACACCCCTGCTGAAGCAAGCCCTGGAAACGAAGGCACTCCTGGGAAAGCCATCCAAAATGTCACAGCCTCCGCTACTGCAGGGAGTTCCTCACAGGTGCCACCCACCAAGGCAGAGCAACAAGTGGTACAGCAGCCTAGGAGATTTTTCTGAGGACATTTGTTTCCCAGATATTGCTTGCAAGAATGGGAAACAAGTCTTGGTAATTTCAGATGAGCCAAATGTTGCAAGTGCCAAGACAGAGAAAACAGGCTCGCTAGGCTTTAGGAAAAAACTGCAGTTGCAAAGAAGGAACTCACAAAGGATAAAGTGAATTGAACACACTCACGTAGAAAGCAGAGCGCCAAGGCTCACCTTTATCACCACCGCTGCCACGACCCCCAGCAGCGCCAAAACAACCAGTCCCACTCGGCCCTTGTTAAATCGCTTCAGGAGGAAGAACTTGGCCCAGTCCACCTTCTTCTGGCTGCTAGGTGGGTACCGGAGTTTGTTCGCCCCCTCCATATTCAGGCCCTTGATCAAGCAGGCCCGGCGGTGGGAGAAGGTCTCGAAGCTGTGCCGGCCGTGGTAGGCGCCCATCCCGCTGTTACCTGAGACACACAACCCCAAGAGGTCATGTTACGGGCTCAGCTGGCCAAGCCTTGGCTGCTTGAGGCCACCAGCAGGGCAAATAGAAGCACAGGTAAATTTTAATTGCTTTCCATCTGCATTGCATATCATCTACCCAGCATCCTCCCCGCCACAGTTTAAAAGCACAACTTCTCCTCTATGTTCCTGCAGAGAGAACAACGAGTCCTTCCCTTCTGCAGAACTCATAGTCTCAAAGATGTCCATCCATCCTCCATCCCTCCTCTTCCCCATACCCTTTTGACTAAGCAACCTCCGGTATTTCAGCGTGTCCCTGTGGGCGCTGTCTCCTAGGCCTCTGCGCCTTCCCTGGCTCTCCTCGAGATTCAGCTCCCCTCCAAACCACCACGCCAAGGCTCCGGGATCTGACTGATGCCCAGCAAGAAAGGTTCCCTGAGGACTCTCGCAGGGTGTGCCCCCTTCCGCTGTCCCAGCACAGCGTGTGCCTGTTCACATTCAGCTTGTGCACGCTGTAATGTCCAAACCCTCTTTGCAAAGCTTCTACGTGCTGTTCCGCAGCCTCTGCCTGTTCTCCCCAAGGCTGAAGTCCTACCCCTCTTCCTGCAATTAGTGCTAACCACCCCGATCACATTTAACATTTTGCATGCACCTTTCACATCAGTCTGCACTAAACACTTCAGTCTTCCCAGCAACACACGCCAGTTTTTCCCCTCCTTTGGCCTCTCTCCTAACACATTTTTAAGTTTTTTCTAGTTATTATTGCAGTCTGTTGTGCAGAGACCTTTCTGCTGTAACAGGCACAGGAGTATGAGGAACACAAACCAACCCCTGCTGCACTCTGTGTCACCACACACAGCAAGTCACAAACGTTTAAGGAGCTCCAGTAACTCACCGACACCACCAAAAGGCAAGGTTGAGAGAAAGAAGTGCATGATGACGTCGTTTGCAGTAACTCCTCCACTAGAGGTTTCTGAGATGACTCTTTTGATTAACTAATAGGAAAAGAAATACATAAAAAGAGGCCTAAAGAGTCCACACCATGTAACTAAGTGGGACTGGGAGGGTGGATATGAGCCACAGGACCAACATAGTAACGTCCTGCTGCTGTCAGCTCAGACAAGCCCTCTCTTTGCAACGTAACTCAAGGCAAGAGGTAAAGTTCAGAGGGACGTGAAAGCTGGAACACCAGGAGCTCTCCTCCCTAGCTAGATTTTACACGTGAAAGGTTACATGGTACTAAACAGGTACCAGGTTCATCCTTCTGTTACACAACGTGGTGCAAACCCAGAGCCCTTCAGCAGGTGCCCGGAGCCTCCTGCAGCACAGGGAACAGTCGTGGCTCACGGGAGCGAAACACCCCAAGTCAGGTATAAGCAGGAGCCAAGACGGGACCTGCGGGGAGCCCTGCCTGCGACCGGCCACACAGCATCCAACCACCGCAGCTGCGGAGCAGAGCCCGGACGCACCTTCTTGTTGTTGGAGAAGACGTACAGGGCGAGCGGCTTCTCCCGACGGCTGATGAACTCAATGGCCTCGTCCACGCTCCTCACTGTCACAATGGGAAGGACGGGTCCAAAGATTTCCTCCTCCATCACCTTGGCCTCCGGGGAAACATCAGTGAGGATCGTTGGTGCTGGGGAAAACGGGACAGCAGGACACTGAGCAAGTATGGACAGAAGACGTGGCCCAATGCAGGACCCAGCCCTGGGCTCTGCCAGGGTTCAACACAGAGCAAGCAAGACACAGACACACACAGCCCCCAAGGGGCACCCACTGCCAGCACAGGGTCCCTCCTCCGCCCGCCACCTCCCCGTCCCCGGCGTGTGCCACAGGTACCTATAAAGCAAGAGGCCTCATCGGCCTCTCCCCCGTGAGCGATCTTCTGCCCTTCCAGCAGGGCCAGGACCCTCTGGAAGTGACGCTTGTTGATGATCCTCTCGTAATCCGGAGACCTTTTCACGTCTTCCCCATAGAATTCCTGCCACACGGCAGGGCAGAAGCAAAGGACGTTACAAACCTTCCAAACAGCTACAGCTACAGCTCCAAGGAACGGCAATTACACAAACGCAAAGCCAAAGTGTACTCGCAGCTCCATGCTCCACAGATGCAATTGCCAAGGCCCAAGTAACTCCGCACTCACCTGCAGAGTTGTCTTGATATTCTCCACCACCTCGTCCTGGATGGACGGGTCGCAGAGGATGTAGTCGGGGGCGATGCAGGTCTGCCCACAGTTCATGTACTTCCCCCACGTTATCCGCCTAGGGCAAAAAGGGAGAAGGTTCCTCCGCAGTCAGCCACTTCCAGGCCCCTGCAGTCAGCGTGCGAGCGAGAACTACAGGTCGGTGCAAAAGACCAGAAACGCCCCCCGGCTCCTGCCCCACGCGGTCCCTGCCCCGCGGCTGAGCCCCCGCGGAGGATCTGCGGCAGCCTCACCTGCAGGCGACGGCCAGGTCGCAGTCCTTGTCGATGTAGCAGGGGCTCTTCCCACCCAGCTCCAGGGTGACGGGCGTCAGGTGCTTGGCAGCTGCTGCCATCACAATTTTGCCCACCGCAGAGCTGCCGGTGTAGAGGATGTGATCGAATCTCTGTGTCAGCAGCTCTGTCGTCTCAGCTACTCCTCCCGTGACCACAGGGTACAACTCCTGTGGGGGCAAAGAAGAGCCTTATAGTTACCTTGATTTAAAGCAATTAATATCAGGGGAGCAGCTCTCCAGGGGACAGACTCTCTTGCAAGTTATTTGGATCTAGATATTAGAGAGCAGCAACAGAGACAATATCTGCTTCTTCCCCTGAAACCAAATGTCACTTGTCACGTTGTCCCACATTAAGTAAAAGAAATGGAGACACAGGCCAGGGCTGAGCCAGGCCGTAGAGCTACTAGAGCACGAACGACCACTGGGCTGTCCACGGCGGCTATCCCCTTCCCCTGCTATACTCCCCTTTATGGAAGCGCTAATTCCCTAGGGAAAACTGCGCAGTGGGGCCGCGCTGTCAGAGCAATGACCTGTCTCAGTGAAACAGCACAAGGGACACAAGAACTGTCAGGTGAGCAGAGGACAAGCAAAACGCTGTGTTACGAGCACGGATTAGCAGGACGTGAAAACTGGAGGCTGCCTGCCACAGAGCTCCCCGAGCAGCCCCTGATTCTCAGGAAGAGCCAGGCACAGCCTGCACCCAACACGAACTCCTGCCAGCCTAGAGGCAACCGAAGGCAGTGCCCCAGGCAGCAGCTAAGAAACACCTGTGTGCCTCTTGACACAGCAGCAAGTGTCAACAAGACGATCATGTTGCAGTGGGATTATCTAGGCACGGTAGCTTACGCAACAGGAGGAAGAACACAGTGTGCCTCCCTGCTCTAAGACCAATCCAGCCATGCCTGTAGTACCTGCTTACTCCCTTTTCAGAGAGAGCAGGCAAATAAGATGCCTCCAAGGTGCTGAGGCCTTTCAAAAGCATGGCAGGTATTTCTTCAGGACAACCACAACATCAGACAGGGCTGCACTCACCGGGTCGATGTACCTGGGGAGGAGATCCGCTACCAGCTGGGCCGTGTGCTCGCTGATCTCCGAGGGCTTCACCACCACGGCATTGCCTAGGAGACAAACCCAGCGCGACGGTGAGCCTCCACGCTCCTCTCCCACCGTCCCCAGTGCCATGGGAACCAACGGCCACGACGGGTCCCCACCTGCCGCGATGGCCCCGATCAAAGGCTGCATGACCAGGATGAAGGGGTAGTTCCAGGCCCCGATGATCAGCACCACCCCCAGCGGCTCGGGGCGGACATAGGCCTCGTCCCGCAGCGTCAGCAGGTTCCTCTTCACGGGCTGCGGGGCCGCCCACGACGGCAGCTTGTCCACAGCCAGGGCCAGCTCCCCCAGCACGCCCAGGACCTCCTGGCTGTAGGCGTTGTGCCCGCACTGCAACCACACGGAGCTGGGAGAGAGCAGCGAAGGTGCCCGCCGCCCGCACCCACCGCGGCGCCCGGGGAGGGCTCAGCCGCGCCAGGCAGCAGGGGAGACCCCGGCTTTCCCCGCCGCGGCTGACAGCCAGCCCCAGCCCCAGCCCCAGACCTTGTGCAGATCCGCCTCGATGGCTCCCAGGATCTCCTCCTCCCTCTCGTGCACCATCCGCTCCAGCGCCTTCAGCTGCTGGATCCGGAACTCCAGCGAGCGGCACCGGCCCGACTTGAAGGCGGCTCTGGCCCGCTCCACCGCCTGCTTCATCCTCTCCATGGCGGCTCCGCGCTGCGGGACGGAGCAGCGCAGGCCTCACCGGGGCGCCCCGACCCCCCCCCCCCTCCCGCGGCAGGGAACCACCGCCGCCGCCCCGCGTCCCGGCCGGGCGGAGGTCGGACACCCCCCGAGCGCGGCGCCTTCCCGCAGAAACGGCGGCCGGGCACGACAGGCGCTAACGGCGCGGGGCCTCACTCGCCTCCGCGCTCCCCGCCGCTTCCGCCTTCCGCTCACGTGACGCCGCCGCGCCCCCTGCCCGAGGGGCCCCGCCCCCTCCCCCCCGCGAGGGCGGAATGGAAGCTGCCGCGCAGGGGGGGGGGGGGCGGGGCCGCGCAGGGGGGGGCGGGGCCGCAGCATTATGGGGGGTACGAAGCAGGGGTGCAGCTCTTGGGGGGGGGGGGGGGGATGCAGAGCAGGGGTTGGGATCACGCAGTTGAGGAGATCACCTAGTCGGGCCAGGCCAAAGGGAGGCCATGGAGAGAGGAAAGAGGAAGACATCAAGGGGGGGGCACAAAAGACAGGACAGGCTGAAACGCGCCCTGCCACTGCGCCGGGACCCCCCCGCGGCCCGACAGCCGGAGCCCCTACCTGGATCGCCGTCGGGGGGGGGGACGCGCTGCGCCTGCCGGGGCCCTGCGCAGTGCGGGCGGGTGCCAGGCAGAGCCCTGCACCGCCCACGAGCCTGGGGGCAGAGTCCCCGCCGGGGGCCTTATCCCGGGGCCAGTGCCAGTGGCGGCCCTTTGCCCCCATCGCCTCCCCCCGGGGCAAGGGCTGCACCAGTGCCCCAGCTCCGCGCAGCGGTTCTGCGCCCGCGGACGACATCGCGGTGAGCCTCCTGCGCAGGCGGCAGGGACGGCCGGAGGGACAGCCGGTCAGGGGAACGGGCCGGCAGCGCTGACACGCAGGTGGTGGGGTGCAGGAGGCAAGACCTGATCGCTACAGCTGGTCTGACCAGGACACTCGAATTAACAACACAGCGCCCACGCGGGAAGCGGACCAAAAATGCAGGAAGAGGAGCTGAGGAAAGGCTGGGCTCATTCCAGTTAAAAATAATCCTGCTCCAAGTTGTTCTCTTAAGAAACACAAGGAGGTTGCTTGAAAATTACCCTGGGGTTGCTACATGCTACCGCCTGGGACACAGCCGCTCGCGGAGCAGGGCAAGCTCCCGAAACACCCGCAAGGAGGCAATCCAGGTACTGCTAACGCCTCACATCCCCAAATCCCCTAAAGCCCCCCAAATCCATGCTTTCAGCAGCTGCCTGGGCAGCAGCCGTGTGCTCACACCACGACCCTAAAAACATTCCCCAGAGATCTGGGGGGCCAGACGTGCTGCCTTTGCCACCTCCCACCCTCTTCCTCTTCCCCCACTCCCCAAAATACAGAAATTGCCTCTCTGAAGTTAGCAGGCTTTGCGAACAGCTCCCAAGCGGCGGCTGAGGCAGCACGTGAACGTTTCACAAGCTGTTGCACAAATCTCAGCAGTAAACAGACCGCTCTGGAAGGGAACGACAAGAGCAACTGCCAACTCTTGCCTGCAGGAGGGAGCACGTAAAAGAGAAGCAGCCCAGGCCTGGAGGATCCCTCGCGTGGCAATACGCGAAAAGGAGCGGGGTTTGTGCTCAAAAAGACACAGGTAGAAGTGGGAACTTTCCCCGCAGGAGCGTCACCTGGGGAATGCACACGCTCCTCGATCCTGGTGGCATCCTTGCACACAGGGTGAGCTGGAGCTTCGTCCGGGCACCGTGCTGTCCGAAGGGCAGGGAAAGGCACATGAGGAGTGAGCTCTATTGCAGTGAGAGCAGAAGTCTTTGCCTCCAAGCTTTCAGAGCAGAGGATCAGGCTGTGCCTTGGGACACAGCAATGTATCCTCTGCAGTCAGCGAACCACAGGGACGTTTTGCAGAACAGGGAGATTGTTTTTACCTGTATTTTCCAGAGCAGCTGTTCTCCAGAATCTGCTCTTCTGGGTGTAAATTTTTCACCCTTGGGCCTGTGGATTTTCATGCCATAGCAGTGCTCCTCGTGCTTGGTGTCACGCACACGGGAGGCAAACGTCCCAGCTGCCCGTTCCTCCTAGCAGGTTATCCCTGTGCCACGGGTCAGGAGAAACGCTTACCTGATCGGCAGGAAGGGAAAGCAGCAGCGTGCTGGCATCCTGGGGAGGAGAGTCCCTTCCAGTCCTTGTCAGGGACATCTTTTAACCAGTTACAGACAGGAAATCGGCTGAGGAGTTTTAAGTCTTGCAAAATATCAGCCGAGTCTCTCTGGCCTGGCTGGGCGAGACACGTGGATTTTGGCGAAGTCTGGGATCCTGAGGGAGAAGGAGGAACACCCCCAGTGAACCCGGCGAAATGCACAGTCTGCGGCGCACGCCTCCCGCCTAGGAGCTGACAGCATTTTCTATTTTTACTCAGTCACTAAGAAACAATAAAGGAGGGAACTATTTATGGGAAAGTAATTGCACTCCAGAGGAGCCGGGAGGTAAGCAGTGCCGGGGTGCTCTGATCCCCAGGGCTATACCTGCAGCAGCCGGGGACATTTTACTGAGAAACCCCCCCTCCGTTCCTGGTGGTCCATTGCTCCAGCTCCCCTCCTGGAGCCAGTCAGCAAGACAGCGTGGCCAGACGGACTCCTGCTTGGAGAGCAAGCCGTGGTGCCGTTCCCTGCCCTGCTCCCCAAAGTGCCCAGCAGAGCCTGGGGAAGGAGGGTCAGAAGATGGGGCCACACAGGGTTTGGTTGCATCAGTCCACCGAATAATACAGCTAATCAACAAGCATTTTACTAGCTCACATTACCTCCACAGAGCTTCAGGTTTGTAGCTAGGCTGACTAATAATCCTCAATTTCTGCTTCAACGTCTATCTCGTCCAGAGCTCCAAGTGTTTTCTAAAAGGCCATGCAATGCGGCCAGAGGCACCGCGAGACGGGCAGATACAGAAACCCGAGCAGCACTCAATCATAACAGCAGCTACAAAAGATTAACAACAGGGAGAGGTTTTAAGGATCCTGCATGAATAAATGCAGCTCAGTTCATTTATGGCATCACTTGTTTTGAAAGCTGTGGCTGATCTCACAGTTGTGAGAAGGAGATGCTGTAGTACAGAGCCGTGATCTGTGGGCTGCATTGTAGACATAGCTGGAGCAATGGAAAATGTGAGAGCCACACAAAGAAACAATGCGAGTGATTGGCACAAAGACCGCAACAAGACTCGACAGCACCACTGGCATGCAGTCTGCTTTCAGCCAGAGAGGAGGGGGGAGTCTGCCACACACAAAAGGCTATTGAAAAGGTGTTTGTCCGAAGCAGCAGTGCCAAGAGTGAGTTAGACTGGTCTTCGGCTGACTTACCGACCTCAGGAGAGGGGTTACTGAGATGTGCCTTACTGATCTACAGAGAGGAGCTAAGCACGCAGTTAAAGTCACAGCTAGGGCTGCTCAGGTTGGATGGGGAAGTTCAGGATAAAAGGAGATTTGCCTCAAGCCTTGAAAGACATCCTGGCTATTCAAAAAAGATAGCCGCAGGCAGAGTTCAGAGTAGGAAAAAAAATTTCTAGCATAAAAAAAGGCAAAAAAAGAAAAAAGCAGCGGAAGCAGGAGTCAGAAAGGAGGCAGGTCACAAGTGAGGTCACAAGCCAGCCTTCGTGAATATCAAAGCATCAACAAGCTTTGAAAGCAGCAGTGTCCAGCTTTACTTGCCCTACAAGAACAAGCAAGCTTCCCTTTTCCGTGCAGCTGGGCTGTCGCGCTGCACAGCACTGCAATGCCCGTGGAGCACAACAACAGTTACCGTCTCTGAACCCAGAGGGACGACAGTCATACCTCGATGTTGGTGCACGAGAAAGCAGCAAGAAGCAACGCAGAACCTAGCAAATCCAAGGAACAACCTCTCACATCTCTGAAGTGAAAAATGCTTCTCAAAGTAATACATAAGACCTTAGCTGCAAGTTAACTCAATTTCATCATCTGTAGCAGAAGAAGAAGAGAATACAACTTCCCGCTTAAAAAACAAACAAACACCAAACACCACCATCACCAACAGGGAATGTCAGAATTGAAATGTGTTTTGGATTCCTTGGTGGACATGATATACTATGGAGAGAGTGAAAACACGGAAGTGCAGAACGTGGTGCTCTTGAGTAGATGCTATGGAGTTTAGCTAGAAAAGCAGTACATTAAATTTTTCAAGTTCTCTTTCAAAAGGCTGAGAAGCATTTGGTAGAAACAAGCACCTGCTGCTCAGTGCGGAGAGCTGAAGACAGAGGACAGCTTCAGGACCTTTGTGGAATGAGCTTATGCAGAAAGACAGGCCATGAACATTGGTCTCCTCCTCCTGAAAACAGCAAACAAGAATAACCCTTTTCTTCTCCTCCTGTTTGTGCAGCTGTAGTCTCGCTGGCAGAGGGAGAATGAGCTCAAACCCTGGAGAAAGGGGGGAAAAAAAAGTGAGTTCTTGGGAAAAGCACCCTATCTCCCAGACTTGCACATTAAGGCTTTTGCTTTGTTCCTAGATTCACGTTCAGACATTTCATTAGCATTCCCTGCTCACTCCCTCCTCATCCTCTTTTATCATGATGTGCCAGTCACAAGCATAGTTTAAAAAAAAAAAAAAAAAAAAAAACAGATCGAAAGAATGTTAATAGTACAGCTAAGAGAACAACAGCCATATACCAGCTATCACAGCACCCTCTCAGCTGGGGAGAGGATACTAGCTACAAGCTGGACAAAGCCTGGTTTTTGTAAGACTCAAACAGAAATGGTAACTTGCTGCCAGTTTTTGTCAATTAGCTGCGTATATGCTGTTTTGGCAGCCAAGACAGCTCCTCTTTGCTAGAGGCAACAAATAAGCACCTCGCTGAAGGAATGTACAGCTGTTACCCAGGAACCTATTTACTGTATCTGCTTTCAGATCCAAGTTAAAAACAAAACAGAACAGGCAGCATAAACTGTATTCCTAAAACAAACGAAAACAAACTCAGGGACACTTTCTGCTGGAGCCCAATTTTATCCAAAAATAAACTCAAGTGAGTTGCCCCCTCCGGCCCCGATGGTAGGTCCAACTGCTAAGGAGAGCAGCTCTTGACCAGTAGCAGATTTAGTCTCTGGGAAACATTCAACAACTGATTTAAAGGGGCAAGTAAAGATTTTTTTTTTCCCCCCTAAAGTTAACACAATTGGTCTTTGGTTACAGAGAGAAACAAACTCCGTTTTACCATAGAAACACTTCTAGTGTCAGTATTTATTTTACCTTAATATACATTTATACAGGCCATAATAAAAAGGCTATTACGCAACAGTTCAGTGAGTTATTACCTAGTTTCAAGAATAATGCATGCAATTACAAAGGAGAGGTAGAAACACCGTATTAAAGACCTAAAAATACAAACATTATATAAACAAACACTTTCAAATTAACTGTTGGAATTTCATACAGATAAATAAGGTAAAAAGTACATTACTCTGTCAAAGTAAAGGAAACACATGGTTATCCGAACACTGAAACAATATTTTGATGTGTAAGCCCTGTACAATTTTCTCGAATAGTTCAGACCACTGTGTTTAAGAGGATTAAAATGATTTTGTCCTGGAGAATGGTTTATTCAAGTATTCAAGCAGTTGAGTAACAAAAGAGTCCCAAAAATAAAGTATAGGAACCATTTCCAGAGAAGCTGATCTGCCTAAATACTTTGCAAAACTGTCCTGATGATCTTATGGGATGCTTGAAATGATAATGCCTATAAGGCTAAATGAAGCTTCCCACCTCTCCCCACAAATGCACACAAAATAATCCTGATTTTTCATACACTGCCCGTAGAAATTCTACATCAACCTATCAGCATCCCAAATCCCAACTTTTTTTCTGTTTTTGCATGGCTCCTTGTAGAACCGCTCATTTTACAGTATTCATTGTAATACTGCCCAAGCAACAAACTACAGAGAACTGTCATGACACCCCTAGAGACTGCAGGCATTAATGCACATATCGCATGCACAACAAAAGATGCAACCAAATCTATATAAAAAGCAAACAACCAGCAACTCAAAACATTTCTATTACTGAGAAAGTCCAGAGCAGTAGTTACTCAAGTATTAGACAAATAGGTATAAAATGGAAAGGTTCACATGAATACAAGTTTTTACAGTTTGTTTGAAAGTCTTCTAGAAGCTACATTTGAAATTCTTAAAAGAATTTTATGTACACTGAAATGAAATTCAGCCAAGTCCGTTGTGCCTTCTTTTTTTTTTTCTTTTTTTTAATACAGTTCTTCAAAAATGAATATACAGTTGCTTTAGTAAATTAGTGCAAAACAGTGTTTTGGAAGAAGAACAAATTGTATCCACATCAGCTGAGAACCCACTGGGGATTCTGCACAGATGGAGCGCATTTTCTTCCATTACCATCCTTCCACCATGTAAAAAAGTGCTTCCTCACCATCCCTTCATATGACAAGCTGAGTCAAGTTTACAATATATGAGCTCAGATCCAAGCCAGCTTAGCTCCAAAAGCTTCAAACAGCACTTGTACACGGTCAGGGTTTCCCAGATTCACTCAGCCACATTTTAATGACAATTAAAAAATATTTCCACAAACATTTGAGGGAATCTTCTGAGGGAAATGTCTTTATGTACCTGATGCAGAAGGATCCACTCTCTATACACCTCACGAGGAAAAAGCCCCTGCCATTCAAGTCAAAGCACACATACAAGAATCGGTCTGAAACGTGAAGACAGATTCTCTTAAATTCTGCTGCTAGGAAAAAAAAGGAGCTGCTGGATCAGTAAGGCAGGTTTTCTACAAGTGTACTTTTGGAATTTCTCCTCTTTGAATATGCTGCTGTTTCTTTGGTAGTCACCACAGAAATGTAAGAATCATCTTCCACATGGGGCAGAACAAGGACAACAATTAAGCTGTAGTGAAAAAAAGTGCAGTATCACTGATGTGGTCCCTTATGTTCACACCATCTGGTCCTTGGGATGTTCCTACTGCTCATATACAGCCACTGTGCTATAGCAAAGTGCAGAAAGCCTTCGCTCAATGCTAGATTTATCTGAAAACAGAGGTTGAAAACAGATTAATTTTATAATTCATTAACTGCATGTAATTTTCAGTGCTTTCATTATTTAGCATAAACTTACATTTGTGTACATTTTCTATATCTGCAGGGTCCTGCAGTATTTTAGTCAGTCCTTCCAGCAGCAAGGCTGCTTTGTGGTATCGATATGTAATATCTTCAGTTTGCTGAAACATCTCATCTAGAGCTGCTGACTGAACCTGGAATCATTCAGTAGACTGAGTTACATAAATTGCTTTAAGCAAATATTGAAATGAAAAATGCAAAATGAATTATATAAAAGTGTCATTAAGAAACTATTTTTGAGCCTTAAACTAAGCTGATCTGTTTTTATGACAGTAAGACAACAAAATGAAGTTTAAGAGAATATAGTCCCTGTGCTGTATTAGTTCAGGATGTTCTGCACATGTAGGCTATAAAACGCTTTTTCATCCGTTGTTTACATGTGTTTTAATATATTCTGAAATGACAACACCATATGAATAAACATGCTTGTTCTCATGCCTACATCCTCTTGTGAAGAGGACAGGTTAAGCATGCACAACCACATCATTATCAGGGTTAAGCACGATTTGCCAAGATCTTTTGTGCGACACCTCTGCTGGAAAAGACTTCCCTCTCATCAAGAAGGCAGTTAAGTCTCCTACACTTTCCACATCTGCTCACCAGCAGATATGAACAACATTCATTAGCTGCATGAAAAAGCTTCTTTCTGCATGCTTCACACCATTTTTGCTTTGTATGGTCAGGCTGATGTTCCTCAAATAGAACTGGCGGATTGAGGAAGCTACTTCTATTGTTTCCACACTTTAGTAAGCCTTACTGAACAGGGCTTCGGCACACAGGGTGCTCTTGGAGACTCTGTGGTTTAGGAGTTCCTTTCCCAGTGTTTATGTAGCAAATGTGCTGACGAGGGGGGAACGTCTCTGAGGAACAGCATCTGCCAGGAACTTCAGCCACAGTTAAGGGAGAGCAGGAAGGAGAATGAAAGACTAGCAAAAATTACCATGAACTAAATTCTGGAGACATACATGCTATTTCCATGCTGGTATGTGAGAGAATGAAGCAAAGCATTACTGATCTCAATATCTTACCATCTAGGCAACAGGAGTGACTTACCATTTCCACAGCACAGTTATAGATGAGTTTCTCTGCAGTTACACTGTTGATTTCATCAATGAACCTTTGCTTATCAGAGAAGAAACGATTCAACTTTTCTGTGAGTTTCTTGCACATACCGATACAGAATTTGTATCTCTCATTGAGGCTTTTCACAACTGGAAAAAAGTTAAGGAGGTTATGAGGTATCAAAATCTCAAGTTCAGCTTTTTCCAGCATTAGCAAAGTCTGTTTAAATTCTGCTTTTAATGTTTATTTACTCAGCCACTTTATGAAAGAAGTCTATACCAAATCCTTTCCACATCATGTTAACAACTGCCCTCTCTAAAAAGTTACTAACTGCATTCTTTTTTGCCATCATAATCGTGCAGTGGTATATGTCTACAGTTCTCTTGTACAGAAGGAAACAAACATAAATGTTGCAGCTTAAGCTTTTTATTGATGTATCACTGAAGAAAGTTCACAAGCAAAGCAAATTAGATTACATTGCATCTACCTTGCTTAACAGCAGTGGATGGATTCAGTTTCCCCGATTTGACCTGTGCTTTGGCAAGATGCAGAGAAGATGCTAGTAACTGGGCTGCTTTCATGTACAACACCAGCTGCTCTACTTGTCTGGGGAAAAATAAAATAATTATGTATCAAAAAACCTTTTTTGAACACATTCAAGCTTTGGGCAGACACTACTTTTAATCACAACCGTACACAGGACACACCAGCAGCAGAAAGGGAAGACAGATGTCTGAAATGCAACCCCACCCTCCCCTCACTCCACAAACACCCTGTCACGGGTTGAGAGTCCATCTGCTCATCCAGCAGATGCAGCAGCAAACACAAACTGCTTTAATGTATACACATTTTAGGAAGGAACACTTATTTATGGGGACTGACTGCCCGAGGTCAATGTCCTACCACAAGTGACTGGGTGTGCTTTTCTAGCAGCGTCATTTCCTGTGCTCTGGAATTCTCACAGTCGTGAAAAGCAAACACACTTTGCAGTTTTTTTCAGGAAGAAGGCAGGAAATGGAACTGCCCTTTCCCACCACTCCAAATTTCTCTTATTTCTTCCTACTTCTGACTCTCTGCTAGGGCTGATTGGTTCCACTTTGACTGAAGTGGTCAAATTTGATTCCCCATCTGATTTCCACCCCGGTGCTGCTGTTTCAGCCTGGTCACCAGTAACACAGAGGACTCAGATCTCATGGAAGCTGGTGCACAGATTTCCAGGCATGGCAATACACTACCATGCCTCAAGCCTGCAACCCTTAACTATTTTCCCCAATTCAAGTAGCAGGCCAGAAAACACTGTCCTCTTAAATACCTGCCAGCAAATGTGTCTCTATCCTTTGCTCCTTCTGATCTCTTTTCGGTTCTCAAAAATGTATTCCTATAAAATGTTCTATACAGTAAAGCAATCAGTCCCAACAAAGGGAAGGCACCGTTTGTCTGAATACATTTTTGATGTATTTGATATTTACTAATTTTCCGGATACCATTTGACCACATACTTACCCCCATTCTTTGCTTAGCTGGCTGATCTGATCAACAACTATGCTCTCTTGGATTTGGTACAGTGAAACTGCCGAAGTGCACAGGTCTGGGTTTCCTCCTCGTACCGCTGTCAGATCCAGAACACATTCTGTAAATGTCAGCATCATGTTTAGATGACGCAGCGTATCTGTATGTTCTCTCTGTCAGAGGGAAAAAAGACAACCATTTAACCATTATAAACCATAAGGCAAACAAGTACACACAAAGCTCTTGTTAGTCACTTGAGGATTTCTCGGTATGTCAGCTCTAGGCAGAAATCACATTGTAGTACAGCCAGCACTAGGGACTACAGGACCAAGTGGGTCCAAAAGGATTAACAGACATTAACTTGTTTTTTCTTTCCTAATGATTTCAAGATATTGCAGCTTATACTTCAGAGTCTTTTAACAAAGCTAAAGGAATTCGGACATGGAATTCTATGTTTGTTGAAACCTGAGAGACTAAAGGAATCACAAGAGGGACATATTATTTATTATATTATCAGCAACTCAAAAGTATGTTCGGCACTTGTATGAGAAGCCAGGAGGAACAGTTGGCTTTTATTACATAACAGACCTGATATCTACAAGAGAACTGATCTAAAGCTTCACACTTATCTGCTTCACTCCAATTTACACTTAGATCTCGAATTATATTTTGTTAAAAGTAGCTGCTGCCAAAGTTCATAATTTAAATCACTTCTCTTGGAGCTAAGAACTCATGCCTTATTGATGACTAAAAGATACCGCATGCATAGTCTCTGTTCAAAAAAAAAAATCACACTTCAAAACTATTCAAACATATCTTAGCAATATTTAAAACCTTTTCATTAGTAATACAGGTCTAAATACCCTTTAAACACTATCTGTGGGAAGAATATAGCGTCAAACATTCACAACATAAAGATTCAATATGTATCCAAGCACCCTCC
Organism: Dromaius novaehollandiae; assembly: GCF_036370855.1. Taxonomy (NCBI): domain Eukaryota; kingdom Metazoa; phylum Chordata; class Aves; order Casuariiformes; family Dromaiidae; genus Dromaius; species Dromaius novaehollandiae. The sequence continues at coordinate 4,738,925 of NC_088116.1, forward strand.
AGCAAGGTGTGAATGAGAAAACAGAACAGCAATCTGCCTTGAGACATTTACAGTCCAAGGGTAGCATTCTGGTGAAAGACCACCCGATCCGTGTTTTTAAAGTGTCACTCCTCCACATATTTAAAAAAAATACAGGACACTTCCCACGAGTAGGATTTAATGTCATCTGCTGACTGTGAAGAAGCAGTTAAAAACCAATGCCCAGAGGGACATTGCTACTGTCAGCATCCACGTCCAGAGACTTGGCATTAAAACACAGGCATCTTTGGAAGGCTCTGCTGAACAAAAGCCATCGTGTTCCTTTGGTTACCTATTCAAACACATGAAATGCCAGGAGTAACTACCAAAGAGAAATGGCCACAATTGATACAGGAACATTTTCAAGGTTTTGAAGGAATATGGGATAGTGAAGAGGAAACTACCAAGTACACTGAGCAGTCCTGTTTGTACCATGTCTCTGTTTTATTAGCATTATACATTATAAAACATTAAATTATTTTTTCTATACCTCCATTAAAGTTTCCTCAGGCAATTCAGGAGCTTCAAAAGTGATAAAGCCCTCTAAGCTGGGAGGCGAAGTACCATAAGGCATGTACTTCAGACTCGGAGCTGCCTCGGCTCCCGGAGGAGAAGAACCCATATAAATACCAGGAGGGGAGCCCATATATACACGGCCACTAGTAGAGCAGAGAGACCCTCCAGAACTGTTTGATCCAACTACAAGAAAAATAACACACACATTCAGTCTAATAGGTTGTTCCATCTCACAGCTCTGGGGCTGCAGATGACAGCAAACGACAAATCAGTAGCCACCACAGATTAACTCTTGGGAAGCCTCCTCATTGCTCCTTGCATTACTCTGTAGAGAATGCAAAGGCTACACCTTAATGAACAGTGATGATTTATAAGACAGACACTGGAAAACAGCTGACAAGGATTCCAAGGCAGACAGTCTAATAGTACAAACCAAAGGTTGTGCTACAGTTCAGAAAAGCACACTGCTGCAGATTTAGACTCCTATTCACCTTGAGCAGATGAAGGCCTTTACCTTGCGATGTTTGATACATGGCAACATAGCAAACGTGTGCTGAAATGCAGTCAAGCTCACCCTTGGGTGGTGTTTCTCGTACACTGCACATGAGTGGGCAAAAATGCAGAATCAAAAAAACTAAGTTTTGCCTCTCCACCACAGCATAGATGCTGTTAGAATGCCCTGGGGTGGAGTAAAACTGTGTACAACAGTTTGCACATGACTGAATGGTAAATTGGTGGCTCTGGCCCTCTCTTTAGGAGAAAAGGCAGAAAGTCTGATATGCATCATCATTTACATGACACTTTTTATTGTATGGCCTAGAGGACCTACTGCACTAGGCAGTAAGCAGGTTACTGTCCCAAGAAGTGGGGAAGGCTGAATATTGCATTTGACAGCAATGCACAGTTGCCAGGGAAGCCTTACCTGAGGTGGTTCTCGTTCTGAGGACCATATGGGTGCAGGTAGGAGGGGTGGCGCTGCTTGGAGGGGACCCAACGGTAAACATGACAGCCCGAGAACTTGCCCCGCTTCCCATGGAAGGAGGTGCCATTGCAATTCCACAGACCCCTGCTGGAGCTGGGAGAAAAAACTGTATCAAGTTAGGCCTTATTTACATACGACCATATAAATTAGTAGTCACATGCAGCAATTTGGTAGCACTGCAACACAACAGGCTTTGACATAGATCCAAGACTTGGGCTAGTCAGAAGGTCTGACAGCAAAAAAAGCACGCAGGGTGGACAGCCTTGGCTATACACACACAGAACAAGATGCAGCCAGTGCCTTCACACATCCTTCTACCTTCCATCTCTCTCAGCTCTAATCTTGTCTAGAAAAGAGCAACAGATGCTCTTTCTGAAAGCCGAAGGACATCACTTCAGTCCTACAGCAAATGATGCGACAAACAAATTCTCAAGACAGACCATGGCTGACCTAGGGGCAAAAGACCAGCCCTGTCTGCAGAACTCCTTCCGTCTGCGCGAAAACAAGGTGAGAAAGCCTGGCAGCCACTTGTGGTAAGGCACCAGTGATATTAAAAAAAATAAGATAAAATAAAGAAAGAAAGAGAGAGAGATGAGCCAGAATTATATAAACTGACTTTCATATGAAAACAAGGTAGAATTAGGAAATGAAACAGCCACAAATGAGGTTTAAAAAAAAACCCCTAACCAGCATAGGCAGTTGTGATACTGCTGTTTAACAAAATCCTGTGATAGATATTTTCAAGGCAATGTTATTTTTTATGTCAAAAAAAAAAAAAAGAAAAGAAAAAAGCCTCCTTCACTTATTACAGCAGTGCTAAAAATTGTTGGAACCATTTCTGAAACTTGGAAGCAGAACTCTATCCAGTTGGCACTGCAAATAAAACCTCACACATAATGACAACTCGGATGCATCAGTCTGTTCATTACCTGTATCCATTGGTCGCTCTGTATTGAGGCTGTCTGTACTGCCTTGATATAACTGGCCACCAAGGGTAGTCTTTACTTGCTGATCCGATAGCTTCCCAGTACTGACAGATCTGGACAGAAAAATTTATGAATTCCCAACAAAATTCTTAAGGTAAACCTAACTTGCAGCTCAGGCTGACTTTCAAATTATTGGTATTTCTTACAAATAATTCTTCAACAGAAGAACAGAAAGTCTGCAAGTCTCACTGTATACCACGGATCTACTGAAATAGAGCTAACTGTAAAAATAGAGACTTTTTCTCTTAAAAAGTTATATTCCAATCTTTGTCATATGGATTTTGAACTAAAAACTGAAAAGGCTTCACAAAGGCAATAAGAATTCCATATTCGGATAGTAAAAACAAACAAAAGGGAACTAGACAGCAACATAAGCCACTTCAGGAAGTCCATGCTATATTTATACACTGTACAGAAAGTTTCTGTTGTATATACTAAACCTCAGCATCTCCTCAGCAAGAGTTATAGACCTGACAGAGCCCATTCTTTCTGCAAGCTCTGCCTCTCCAAATTGCTGTATGCAACGGACCTTCTTCTGCCAAGTTACTTAAGCAGCTTTACAGGTTGTAAGTGTGACAGTGCCTACCTGCCAAACGTAGCTTTACTGTGCTGTTCTGCTGCCTGCTTTTCACTCCCTTGCGTTGAGTGGAAGTGCGTGAAATCCCTTGGGTCAGTGATGTCTTTAGGCTGCAAAGGGGCATCTACTGATCCCTGGCGACTAGCCAGGGCTAGCAAGTTGGAGGATGCTTGAGTTTTAGGTATTTTGAAAGGAGCTGTTGCCTTAAAGAATCAAAGACCAAGAACACACCAAAAAACAAGGTTAGCATCCCAAAATATTCTTGGGGATAGTTTCAGGCAATGTGTTACCATTTCACATTTTACAAACAGGGTATAACTTAACAAACCTTAGTAGGAGAGCCAATGATCGTTGGCAGTGGAGTTTTGAACAGCCAGTCTGAACTCCGAGGTGACGATCCCATATGTTTGGTAGGTGACGTTCCCAGGCTGCCCGGCCTACTTGGTTGTGGTGAATGGCTATATCCATACCCAGCATAGGATGGGCACACCGGGTCTGAATGCTGCTTTCTGAGCTTCTGTTTGTTTTGATAGATATCTGTGAGAGTAGGAGCACTCTGCAACCTAGCTCCCATCAAAAGTGACTGTGGAGACTGAGACTGTGGTATCGGAGAACCTGGAGGGACAACAGGCAACAAAGAAAAATTCTACTTGCAGTGCTTGCAAATGTATCAATGAAACCCAAAAGTTAGAGATTGATGGTAATCTGAAAGGAGACAGGACTTGATCATCAGCTGGCTAGAAGGCAAAGAGAATGCATTTACCATTTTTTTGGACTAAGGCTACATACAGTGATCAGATGATGCACATGTTCAAGCTGCCAAGAAGCAAGATTTCAGGGTGACAGCTGTACTGGCAGCTACAGTACCTTTGGCAAGCTGCACCAAGACAAATAAAGTGGCTGGATTCAGCAGGAATGGCATAACCAACACAAGTTTCAAATGCAGCAGCCAAGACTCTAGGTTGAATAAAGGTTCTCAAGTACTGGAGTTATATTCTTGCAAACAGCATGGTGCATGCAACATTGCATGTTACATAATGTAATGACTTGGTTCACAGCCACAAAAGGCAGCTCATCTCATGGTTCTGCAAGAAAAGTAGATACTAAAAGAACCATATTATTCAGATGAAATGGTTCAGGATCTTTACTTTGGGCAGTCATTCATGTTTTCCTGTCAGAAGGACTATTTCTCAAAAGCTCACTATGTACAGAATAAGTCCCTGCTGCAGTATGAGTGTAAAGTTTCTCCTGAAGAAAATGGAAACAAAAGAGCTATAAACAGACATTTAAAGAGTGGACTTTGGAGAGATTTCCTACGAACACCTCACCTGCTAAGAAGTGCCATTCCCCTTTCAATATAAGGAATCTGAAATTCAATTAAACTGTCTTACTTATGATATTTTTATGTTTTCATCATGAGGAACTGCGTCAACTTACAAGTAGTAGTTAAGACATCAGCTTTATGGTCACAACTTCCCAGATCAAACACTTGTCTTTGTAACCTTCGAGAACTGACATTGAAGGGATGACAATTACACTCACCCTTTAGAAAACTGCAAAAGTTGGAATGAACCGTATTAAATAGTTTTTCATAGGCTGCACTGTAAATTAATATGCAAGATTTTTAAGTGCTGGCTAAGGCAATCTTCTGAGATTGGCTCCATTTCGAATGCGTGTTTGAAAAACCACCTCATCACTTTCTTGCAGTTTGCTTCGTAAAGTGCCTAGCTGTTAAGCCACATCTTTCATCAACCTTCTTAAGCCTGTGATTTTACTAGTTAAATTTTGAATATGAGCTACTTCATCTTGATTTCACTCCAGTCCATTAAACAATGTGTTTTAGAATCACCTTTCTGCCCACAGCTCCAGCAGAGTGCTCAAGTCTATCTTTCACTGAAATTCCAGCCAAGAATTCCCTTGTTTGAAATCCCTCTGCTCCTCTGTCTGATAGCATGGAAACTCATCATCTGTTGCTTCAGAAATGAGTTTTAAATCCCAGTAGGGATCTTGTAGGGTCATCATCATCGCAGGGAAGGCTTCTGAATTCAAAGTTTCTCCTCTGCTGCCACTAGCAGCAAAAGCAACTCAATTAGTTGAGCTGCTACATTAAGACAGACATCTTCAGTCCCTAGGAAATCTCAGTACAGATGACCTCATTTCACCCAGAAGCAGAGAGCGCTTCCCAGACCTATTTACATACTTAGAAACAGACATGCTGCAATTTGTGGTATTTTACAAATAGAATAACACCACAATCACTTGAAATTAAGACATAATACAAGTCAAATTGGAAAACAATTCAGGAAGATGATGAAGAAATGAAACATTAAATACTCTTAAAGCCAGAAAAACAGAACTGTGGTATGTTACAAATGAGTTTACTGCTGGCAAAAGGCACTAAATCAAGTTCTCCAAGACTGCACCCAAAGAAAAGATGCAACACAAATATTCTTCATATTCTTTTCATCTTCCCTCAGTTTGTTTTTTTTTTTTTTTTAAGAGAAAAGAATATTTAAAATCTGATGATTCAGTCATTCCTTGTCTTCTGCTGAAACTGCCAATAGTATGGCAATTATGATGGCAATTTTTGAGACGTGTTGTATGACCTATTTCATATGGATGAAATAATTCCCAGATATTAGAAATATATAAGTACTCCAAGAAATGAAGGCTCTATCATCTCCAGGTGATTCTGGGAAGTGTTTAAACATTGGGGGAGGGGGGGGGGGAGGGCAGAAATCACACTGAAAGTTCAGCACCACATCTTAGAAGGTCAAAAAAAGAGTATATCTAATATTTTAAATAAAGAATTTGCATCTAAGATGTGAGTAGAGAGAACAATGTACTGCTAAGTTGCACATTCTTTTGTCCTGTCTGATGTTACAGAACCATTCTGTCTTACAGGGTCTCAAAACATCTTGAAGTCCATCTATTCTCTCTGATCACTGCTTTTTCTGCTGGCATGCCCAGACAACTTATGATTGGCAAAGCTTACTGAATGCTGAGCAACACTAACATCAGATCCCAGTCAGTTTCCAAAGGGAATGATGAAAATGTGTTGCATGCTGAACACTGGCAGTTCTTCCTCCCTTTTCTGAGCACCAGCGTGACTGGTTATCAAAACCAGACTCTGAGAAGTATGTTACTACCATTCATTTTCCTCTATCCACTTCCACCCCTCTTCAGCAATTTAGAGAGAGATGTTATCAGAGCTCCTTTTTAATCTTGAGAAAAAGAAACTATGGCATCCCTCATTGTTTAGGGAATCAATTATGGGGAAAAGAGTCTTGACATAGCCAGAACTGGGCTAAGTTTTTATGAAACATCAGTTCATCACTTACCCAGTGTCTCCCATTAACTCATATTAATGTAGTGCTGACCCTCCTCCCCCTTCACAAAATCCTGTAGAAGCTGTATCAAAGTAGTACTGGTTGCATTGTCTGAAGTCACTCACCTGAAAAGTTTCTACTCCTTGATTCATGTCCTTGAAGCTGTCCGCAACAACAGTGTCCAAGCTGCTCAGGTATGGTTCCAACTATGCAAACAAAATCAAAATGCAAATTTACACTTTATACTTCACCTACAAAGGAAAGCAAAGCAAAACAAAACTTATTTTGTTTACTTTTGTCAGTCATTTAACAGAAGTGATTCTGCAAACATGATCTAGCTGGGCAGATTTTAGTTTAAGATAATTTCAAGCACAATCTACTGATCCGAATTACTGTCGCAGATAAACCTCCAGTAATTACTAAGAACTTATGGGCTCACCTAGTGGTGAAGGAGAATATGGTCTTGAAGATCCTGTGGATAACCTGCGCCCAACACCCTGTGCAGTGTCTGCAGGTACTGGAGAACAGGAGCCCATCTTCACAAAGCCCATCGGGCTAGTATTTGAGCGCCTCACAACTGCAGCTCTAACAGGGGAAAAGAATGGTTACACACATGATAGTAACTGTGGTTCTTCAAGATAAGCTTCAGAATTCTCTAGTGAGTATAATAATCAGTTAAAAAAAACCCCTGATATTTAAAGAGAAAGCTATGAAGCTGAAGTTTATTAAACTAATAAGCTGAACCTTCCACACTGAAAAAAGCAACATTTAATTCACTTTGTTCATATTGGGATTTTAACTTTTAATACCAAAATAAGCTTGTTTAACTGGATAAATTTAAAACAGATATCCCTTAGTACATAGATTCCTACTCTTCAGACAACTCAAATTTGTAACTTCATAACTGAGTGAAATGCAATGCTGCAAATGCCAGTTTTTATGGTAGGAAAAGAAAGGAACCTACAACAACAGCAAAAAAAAAAAAAAAGAAATAAAAAAAGAAAAAAAGTTTTAAGGACTGGACCTGGCATACAGGTCACAAAGTTAGAGAGGATTATTCAAGAGAAAGATCCTTCCCACATGTAGCAACAGTTATAAAATCAGAGATCCTGAAAAACCCAAAGAACCATGGTTCTATTTTTATAAAGATCACCAGTTTTGGGTAGTCTGTTTCTTCTGCTTTCACCTTCCTGATCCTGTCTGTCTTGTGGTCTATAGTAAGTCTGTCACACTAGAGCTTTGTATTAAGACACACTGGTTGATCAGCACACCAAAAAACATTCCTTGATATTCTACGTAACAACATGTTCATCTCATCACTAACATGTGAAAACAAAACATAACTTATTACTGATGTTCTAGTTCATGATGTAATGCTACATAATACACAAAGAGGAATAAAAAGACATGACTTCATCTTTTACCTTCTTGGGTAACATTTCAGTGAAAGAATATGCATATTCTGTAATAGAGAAAAATTCCAACTGCCCACCCAGTGATCTTACTACAGATTCTGAGGAACTATTACTTGTTATTCTTAAAATGTCTCTTTACCATAGTCTTGTGAAGAAAAACATGACATCAACAAGAAAGCATGGACATCTGTCAGGGTACAAACACAAACTAGAACCAAGAAAAAGGAGCTAAAACTCACCTCGGTGATCCGTGGGGGTTTGACACGGGGCTGGCAGTGGAGGAGAGGTTCTGTTCGATACGCTGATAATTCCGTAGCTGAGTGGGAACTGGAATAGGTGCCGTTTCACTGCGGGGCGATACCGAAGGCTGACAATGCCTGAAGTTGGAAGGCATTGAGAGAGGAGATGAATACAGGTAGCCAGGTCTCTCTCTAAACTGTACCATTGTCTAAATTTCAAGAAAACCTGAGAAGCAGGTAAATAAACTGATTCTGTACTCCCTGCGTGCAGTATAAGCTTAGCTTGTCCAAATCTAGCTCTAACACTCCTCTAACAGAGGAGGACAAAGAACCATTTCTTACCAGCTAGCTTCCTTACACTGGCTAGTATGGGATCGAGCTGAGAGGGCAGCACTAGCTGAAGCCCTCCGTCGTGCATCACAGCAATCTGCCGATCCCTGGGACTTCCTGCCAATCAGCCTGCTCTGTTTACCACATTTCAAAATAGCGTTCTAGGAAAACCCACTGCATTAAGAACAGGAAGTTCAGCAGCGAGGCTGGAATGTGTACAAAAGCCTCTAAAGCACAGTCAGAGATATCCTGAGAGACACAGTGAACTTACAATAAGAAAACATGTTATGTAACTAACTCCTGACAAAGTGACCAAAACCACACACCTGAACGTTGATCCACAGACTCAAACTGCAGATTAGCATTACCCAAGTTCAGCTCAGTGTCAGTGACCTGGCTTACCTCCCTGTTCCAGCCAATAAGGGAAATCGAACCATTGCAACGTAATCAGTTATTGACACTTTTAAAAGACAACAGAATTATGCTGAAAGAATTACAAAGTAAAGGGCTTTCTGGAAGACAATCAGCTTAGTATCTGGTCCTTTATTGACCATCTCTTCAGAGAATGGAAAGGCAAGAAAGAGAAATTATTAGAGGAAACGTGAAAAAAAAAGTTATACCACTCTTGCCACAAGCTCTAGAAAAAGTAGCAGCTGCAGCACTGACTGCTTGGCTACAGCTGAACAGAAATCTGGATTTCTGATTCTATTTGTCCCATTCACTTTGCTATCGCTGGGAATGAAATACTACTCCCTAATACACACAGTCCTTCCTTGGCAAAAGGAAGTTTGTCCTTTTACTGTCACCTCGTTACTAGATGCTACTGAATAATTTAGAAGGCATCTTGAACAGATCTGAATAAATCTGTGCTGGCACTCTTTGGCAGGCTCAGTTTTACCGAATTCAAACCCATACTTGCAAAGCTCCTCAGCTGCGTGTGAGGGAAGTCCTAAGCCTGGCGTACCACAGCGGCCAGCCCGGCAGAAGACAGGATAAACCTGCAGCTGTGACCACACAGTAGGTGGAAGGCCTGAAAGCATCCACGCGAAGAGAAGGCCTCAACAAGCGAAATCCCCACAAACGTGGCGGGCAGCCTGCTAGGACCAACAACAAGCTGAGGCAGCGCAGGGAGGCTCCACAGGCCTGTCCTGGAGAGGGGAAGCAGCAGCACCTGCAGCAGTGACACTGCAGGGGCTACGGAGGTAGTTAGCTTTTATGGTGCTCAGCGTGTGAAACACCTTTCCCTGCTCTCACTCAGCTTTGCGGTAGATTTTATGGCATTTGTTGCCATAAAGCAACATAAGAATGGGTGCAACTCATCGTTTGATCAACTAATCAGAAAAATCCACTGTTTCACAGGGAATAAGAGCATTTTGTGAAAAATCACCTGCTATGAAAGAACATTTCTCAGCCTGAAAATATAAAAGCAGCACCCTGCAGAATGTGGACACACACTCTGCTTCCTTCAGACCACATCCAAAGCAGCCCGTTAGTCATTGGATTTGCTAACCAATAACCAGATCAAACTATTGTAGTATTGAAAGTATGAACACTAGGCACTTGTTTCTAATCACACAACCATTTAACTCTTATCTTACTACTGTATAAAGAACACACCTATATTTTTACAAAATTCTAAAAACTGTGTATGACATAACTTAAAATAAGAAATTACAAGGTATTTATAACGAGTTGGACACAGACAATCCAGATCAAACAGATCTTTAAAAGCCAAACCATCCACATTATCTACCCTTAAAGTTAAGACTAATGCTTTCTTAATAGCCCATGTCAGCAAATCATACAAACTGCTTTTTTGATCAGCACAAAGTAGCAAACTTTTCTTACGACAAGCATTTCTAAACAAATAATGCTGACTCACAGTTCTGTAATATTAGCATAAGCCAAAAATACAGCCAACATCATAACTTGATTCCCCATTTGGCCACTCATCCTCTTTCTATTTTGTACTGAAAACAGTAAGAAATGCATTACTTGGTCAAATGACAAATTTAACCCTCCTGTTTGGATATTAAATGAATAGTTAAACATTGTGCTTTACACTTTCCAGTAAAGGAAAGACCCTGGGTAGCATTGATGAATACCAATTTTATTTCAAACCACCAGAAACTTCATCTCCATCTATATGAAAGAAAGGGTCTTTATTAACAGCTCTGCTGATGGAAAAGCTGCAATACACGTCCAACTTTTTTATGTGGTTTCTGTGGTATTTTGAGACACACAAATACCAAATTCATGATAACAGCTTCTACAGAGCCCACACCCAATTACCAAACACAAGACAATCCAGCCACGAGACATACATCCATAGGAAACTGGGCTTTATAAGTTCCTCTTCTCACACAACTTCTGAAAATGTATACTGCATTCAGCATCTTGACTCACTAAATGAAGAACATGCTGTATTTCATAACACCAAAAGGGACAGACCAGTTATCTCTCTGCAGTTTCTGCTTTCCATCAGTTCAAAATTTAAACAGACAAAAGAATACTCTATAGATAAAAGAATACTCTGCTTCAAGGAAATCTCTTTGGGATGCATCTGAGCCAGAAGTTAGCTACACAACTGTCAGCCACTACAACACATTAAGTGTAGAAAGCCTGGAATGATATCCTAGCTTCTATTTCAATTCAGTTTCTAGTAGTCATCCACAATAAAGATACAAATAGAAGGGAACCTTTTTAAAAGAGAGGAATTATTAAGCCTTCATCACGCACCTGTTAGCTGTACCAGACGCAGTACTTCGAGATGAGGTTGAGGATGGTTTCTGTACAGTTCCTGAGCTTCCAGAAATAGTTAATGGTGACTGCCTGTGAAAACAAGAAACACTGTCAAAAGACTGTTCTTCATACAAGTATTTGCTTTCCAGCAAAACCTTCTCAATTCAAGCTGTTTACATATTCATATTAAATTCAACTTGGCATATTAATCTTGAAGAGATTCCACACACAGCAATGTAAACCCATCACTGCCAAAAAACCCAGAAACCCCTTCTGAAGCTGCAGTATCAATTTTAGAACATGAGACTTCTTTTGGATAAAGCTCAGCACACCTACCCTCCACACATCAAGAACTCGCTCGAAGCCCGCCTGCCAGCTGCTCCCAATGGCATATCATCTACAGTAAGCAGAAGAACACATTGAAAACCCACATCACAGAGCAGAATCTCAAAAAACATCTCCAGCATTACTGCTGTAGAAATAGCCATTACTGACAAACTTTTGTGAACATATAAAAATTTTCCACAAACTCCTTTGTGTATGGAAATACCTCAGATATGACCTACAATAAAAACATAATCAGAGAAAGCAGTTCTTTAATAAGAGTTTGGTTGTTTTTTTGCTATACTAACAATTTTGAAACTAAATCCACTGTTTAAGGTTACAAGGTATCAGCATTGGGAAACTTATAATAGGGTACTGCAGAAACACTCCAGAGATCAAGGCACTAATTTAGTCAAATATACAACACGAGTTGGTGGCACTGTGTGGAAACCAGCTGACTGGCTTCATAACGGCAAGTCAGGTTTGGAAGATGTCATAAAATGGTAATGTGCTAAATCCAAGTCTGTCTACTGTATAAGGCAGATCTGATGCCTAACCTTTTACGTTAAGCATTTGTTGTGTTTTACCTGCACTTATTTATTATCTAATGTTCTACAGCATGGATTGTTCGGTTAGTCCAGAGGTCACAATGTGCCTGCCTCCACTGAGAGATTCCTTGGCTTTATCATCAGTGGTTGTTTACAAAAGACTAATTTTCTTCCAGTGCCAAAACACCAGTGTTTTCCGTGACTTTAAATGACTTTGGTATTATTGAACTCTCTGCCTGCATCACTGGCATGTCTAGCCGCTTAGTAGAAGGTGAAAACATCCCAGCGGGACATTAGGATGCATGGATACCAGATAGCCTCTCTTCAAAGAGCAATCAAACTGAAGAAATGAGTTCTCAATGTGAATTAAGATACATTCAAAGAAAAGAAGACCAAACAATAACAGGACATAAAGGCATGCTACGAATGGAAAAAGTTTTCAAATGCAAAAATAAGGAGAGTTCTTCAGATCACTTACATGAGTGATCTGAAGAGATGTTGTGTGGGACAAGAACAAAGTCATCTGTGTCACAAGAGGAGTTCTTGCTACTGGTACTGGCAGAGTCTTTAGACACTTGAAGATAGTTAGGAGGACCCAACGGAGGGGAGGACAAATTTTCTTCTTGAATATGCTGCATGTCTGGCAGAGACTGGAGGGGAGGGGAAAAAAGAAAAAAAAAAAAAAAGTAAAAAACAGCTATAAATCCAGTGATTCAGAATGTAGAATTGCTCTTTTAACTATAAAGCTTCCAAAATAAGAATCATCAGTAGCTTTTGCACAACTTGTTGAAAAGGATGCAGGGAGCAAAAAGTTGAAAACCAGACACATTTTGGGCTGGTGTGGGATTTCTTAAGTCTTTAAAAATGTAAGTTGTATTTGAATTTGGAGACTTCAAATACCAAATAATCCTGTAATGTCAATTTAGACAGTTCTGTATTAAATCAGCAGTGTATTTAATTGACTGCTATTTAATCAATCGTTCCTGATGATACAGATGCACTACTTCTAAAAACCACATACAATGAAAGCCAACAGTTCATATCAGAATAAGAGACCTTGACCACAAAGACCAATTCAAGAATCATCTGTAACATTCATTATGTTGCAAGCCATATTAGCAAATCTAAAGATTTGTTACTCTATTATTTAATATTTGTTTTTTCTTTTTTTTACCAAATAAAAACCAACAACAAAAAAACCCACAAAGCACAACACAAGGAGCAAGAGAAGACCAAAATGTTCTACCAAAAGACAGTGGCATTCCTTGCTCTGCATTCTTTAACATAACAGTTTACACTGTCCAAGAATTGAAAAGATTGAAGATTCGCAGCTCTTGCCTAAACACTACAGAAAATATTTTCGAGAGACTGTGCCGAAAAACAGATAACTTACTGGAGGAGAAGCAAAACGACACGAAGGAGAACTACCACAGGAACTGCCAGAGACTGAGCCTGTGTATGTGGGCACTGGTACGGGACAAGCTAGAAGAGGAAAATCCAGGAGAAAAAAAATGGAACTAATACTCTGAAAGGCTGAATTTCAAACAAATTCATTTCCTCACTGATTTGCTTTTATAAACTCTTATACGGCTTATAAGCACAGCACATCCTTAAACATACAAAGGTATTTAGTTTAAATGTCAAAGGAACTGGTAAATAAGTATCACATTTCAGCACATCATAAAACAAAAGGATTTAACTCTTTTAGACTTAAAACAGAGCATAACAATCAAATTCAGGAAAATGTCTTAAAAATACTGTGATATCTGACAGGTTTCCCCTCCTCCCCAACATTTACCATTTACACAAATAAGTGGAAAAACAAAACTACTTACACTTTTTGACTGTTGAAACCTGATCCAGGAAAGGGTGGTTGAAAAATGCTTCTGTAGAACAAGAAACAACAACTAATGTGAGTTAACATGCAAGTGACATAGAACCTGAAGCCTATACTGCAGATGATGATAAATCATTGCTTTTCCTGAATCAGTATTTCATAGCCAGAGAGTGAAGGGCTTATAAAAGACTAAAGCCTTTATGTTATATGTTGCAACTGCATTTGTAAAGGAAACACAATCAACTGAATAACTCCAAAGTAAGAGCCAGCAAGGCAAACCAGACTGGATTACCAAAGGATATTTTATGACTGGGCTTAAGAATCATGTGCAGTAGAAGCCTTCTACTGGTCATCGTGAAATTAGGTTTTCTATATTCAATACAGCTTAGTTCAGTTTTAATTTGTTTTTCAAAATGATGAGTATCTTTCACTTCTAACACTAAGTATTTCCACTTTAACAGTGCCAGCATCTTTCCCAAGGCCCGATGCTAACTTATTTTTGAATCCATTAATAATGCTGCTCCTTAGGTGGCCAAAGATCAAAACGGAGCAGCAGCAATTCTCCTTCCCTCTTCCCAACAGCAAAACACACTGCCTGGGCAGCTGCTTCACAGTTTAGAGCAGAATTACATACAATTTTCCTTATCAGTTTGGTCAGTTAGCTTGTTACTGTTTCAACAACAGAAGCATTTGCTTTTGTTTGTAACTGGATACACTGGGATGCACTTAATTGACTTAGTGCATCCAGTTGGCTAACAGATTACATGGTGGGTTTCATTATGCAAGAAGAGACCTTCAGCTAACTAGGGAAAATTGAAGGATGGTGGAAGCTAGCTGCAGATCTTTGTGAACTATAATGTTCTAGCAGTTGAGGAAAAACAATGCTGCTCATTGGACCTAAGCAAATAACAAGAAAAAAACAACACTGAGGCCTGCAGTCTCTCGTCCTTCAACAACACTTTCTTCAATGACCTGATAAGGAAGGGAGGCTAGCTGTAATGTATGAACAATATAATGATTAATACGAGGATCAGGTGTTCTCGAGCTTTCGTACAACACCTGCTGTTCTACTTTATATTGCTGTGAGATCAGCAAGATTTCCAATGCTATTTTTACTTTAACAACAACCAACTGTGCTCAGTTATACACTCTCCCTTTCACTCCCTTTGCTAAGCACATTCCAGAGCAGCCCCTTTGAGGCCCTTCAGTGGCTCGGCCAAGGGAAACATGACTTTCATCACTACCAGTCTGCTTTGTATTTTTCTTTCTAAGCACAAATACGGTCCTCCACTACTGTAAAGGATACAGTGAGTTTCCCCTGTTTGAAGAAACTGTAGGGATCAGCACATGCAGAGAGCAAGGTGGAAGCGATTACTCAAAGTCCGTGTTTGTGACGTATCAATTTTTCTATACACACAGATTTACAAATCAACATCTGAATACTGTCACTGTCATATAGGAAATTTTACCCAAATATCTTGAGTTTCTTCTCAAGTTTCTAAGGAGGGCAACTAAACCAATTTATTTCAGTCATGTCCACACACAAAAACTCATGCCAGGTTCTCTGAAGAGCAATACCTTAAATTATGCTGCTATTGATATTTTAAATTTCAAATTATCCCCCTAAAAATTGTTTGATATTTCTTGAGAGAAAAAAAAAAAAAAAGAAATTGAAAAGGAAAAAAAAAAAGTAATCAGGGAAGTCTTAAGCATCTAGTGAAGAACCAAAAAGCCTTCGAATCTTCTCTCCACAACCTAACAAATATGAAAAGTTAGTTTTCTTATCACAAACACGCAGGAACCACATCTGATAAATGAGTCCATTTGCATATTTCAGTGCTGCATCAAACCCCAGCCTGCATGTATAACTAAATAGCAATGCTCCAGTTTCATAAGCAGAAACCAAACTGAGCATGTCTAAATTTTTGTTGCTACTCTCCCTAGGATCTCAGCATCACAAGAGCTAATAGCTCGTGGTAAGGAAAGGCTAGGCCTTTTCTACAAAAAGAGCCTGAAGAGACTCCAGTTTAAGCTCTTTCACCCCATTCCATAGATTAACATGATGGATCACCCATCTTGTTGCTAAAACAAACCTCGGTATAAAATGCATTGTTATTGATAAAAATAGTTAACTTTAGCTAAGTTAACTTTAATTAGCTAAAAGTTCAAGATTAACATTTCTTGGGAGCGATGATAAACCGCAATAACCAACAGTGCAGTAATTTAAACAACCACCATGAATAACATGACATAGAGATGCAAGCACGAAGAACTGATCAAGATTTAACTTTTCAGTTATCTTCTTTTAAAAATGCTGCCTTGGTTCACATTAAAAAAAAACCCAAAGCTTCATTAACAGGAATAGCTACAAAAACAACATCAACAAAAACTCTTTTCAGGACTGAAGTGAGTAACAGACAATGCAGTCGGTACAAAGCACACACAAACCTAAACTCTACTCTTGACTAATTTTGAAGAGGGAACAGTTCTAGCCATTCTGAACGAGTCAATCGTACTGATCTGACGGCCTTGAAATCTTAAGAGGATAGAACATAATGTTCTGCAACCAAAGATCTCCGGCTAAAGAGGAAAAGCCAAACACAGCAGTAAACTGGAGCCAAACAACTTCACTTTTGTTAAGGGACTGTCAACCTAGCACGTGCTAGGCTTAGCTCCCCAACTAATCAAAATGCAGTCCTAAACAGGCATTGCGGTAACCTAATACCATGCTAACTTCAGTCAAGGCACAATAAAGATGCTGACCAAGTTGCAGCCCAAGTTTCCTCTGGAGTTTTACAGTGGAAATGAGAGTATCCCCCAAGCATACATTTTACATTTGTGACTGCCTGAGGCGTTTGTGAGGTTCCTAAGGCATGTGTGTTCTCCAAAGACTCTGATTTAAATCTTACTGCTGCTTTAGTGATTGACTAAGTATCTCAAAATCTGCGGCCTACAAATTTAAACTGGTCATAGTTTTCTGGAGAAATACGTTAATCTCCCAGGTCAGATCCTAAGGAGAGATGCTCTGCTCTTCCATGTGTTGCTTCCAAAGTCTAATAAAGATGAGGAAAACACACGTCCCAGCTCAATTATCCAACCCCACAGAGTCCCTCACAGCTAGTTTTCTGTATCAACATACACCTGTGCCAGGAATGACTGAAAAAACAAGCTAGCAGTTTGGCTGGTTTGGCCAGTTTCCACTGGCCTGTGTGAAATAAGTCTGCCTCATTTCCGCTTTTAAGTGAGGTAGCCAAATGTCCACATCACAGAATCAGCAAATTACATAGCATTAAAGTGACCCAGAAATGGGGTTCTTTCCCTCCAGAGATCTCTTTTCAGACTGGAGAGGAAGTATTTGTGCAAAGCAATCAACAAAGAATTCTGCTTTGCAGGTGCCATACTTCTTCCTGAAAGCAAAAAACATTTTCCACAGCCATCAAAATCAGATGCTTTCTATCCTTTTTAAAATTTGAGAACTCACACAATTATCAAGATACAACTGTTGTTTCTACTGCTTTTTGGCTTAAAAAAAGTACTGGAAATATTTCACTAAAATACAGAAGTCTCTAAAGCTAGCAATTTCTAAGCACAATAGTAGGAATTCACAAATATGAACAATTTTGATGTTACATTACATCTCTCATTGCCCTCCTGTACACATACATATAGCTTCCAGGTCAAATCAGACAGACAATCTGTACCACCATTAAAACACTTAAGATATTTACAGTCTTCAAGAGAAAGTAACAAGGAGTAAACAATTTAAAGCAGCTTCCTAAAGTGGGGTTCCTTCATTATTTTTTATTACATCTCTGCAACCAAAATGACATGGAGATCAGAAATGTTTTCAGGCAGTTTGAAGCCAAAAGAGCAATTAACATAACATAAAAATGACTGTGACATAAAATTTAAGGTATATTATAATGAAGACAGTTGCATCCACTGGAAAATAACCAGACAGGAAAAGCCCTTTTCCTTAGTCCCTGTGCAAATTGCTACCATGTATCTGCTGGTCAGAGATAAAATCTCAGCTTGCACATTCCCCAACAGTTACAGACACACAGATATCAGAAGAGAAACGCTATAAATAGTGTACAATCCTGTAATGTCAATACTGTTTCTTATGTTTTTTAATCATTAACTTTCTAAATGCTTACAAGTATACAATGATTACAAAAATGTTTCTTGGAAACAAAGAACTGCATGTGGGGCATTTGCACTTTATGATCTTGTATCAAGGAGTAGGTGCTCCACATCAGCTGCTTTTGGACTTGAATGGAACACTGAAGGAAGCAGAAAATTTAAAAACAAA
The DNA here is from genome assembly GCF_036370855.1 of Dromaius novaehollandiae. NCBI lineage: Eukaryota > Metazoa > Chordata > Aves > Casuariiformes > Dromaiidae > Dromaius > Dromaius novaehollandiae. The sequence goes on from NC_088116.1 coordinate 4,757,080, forward strand.
CTATCCACTCTCCATAACATTCAGTTACCACCGTTTTTCTCTATGAACTAACACTGGGGGAGAAAAAAGACCGCACTCGGAAGAATTAAATCCGTCTGCATTTCACAACTCAACCACAATCAAAGTCATACTTTACATATACCACTTACTACTGACTGACAGCAGTTACCTAATAGGTTTTTTTTGGCTACTCTGTCTCCTTTATGACAACAGAGAAGGGGAAAAAAAAAAAAAAAAAAAAAAAAAAAGGTTTCACTTGGTGTAATTGGCTGGAGACAAAAAGTCAAGACAGTTATTCTGGCTACACAAAACACAACAATGAAAGTCAAGAGAGCAAAAGGAAAAGTTACATACCAAAGTCCATCCTATCTTTTTGGTTTCTCTGAAGCAAACCCAACAGCAGGTCAGCCAGATAAGCTGATGTTTCCCTAGGAATACTGCACCCAGAAGGAAGCAAAACATACATTACACTTCTATTAACTACCCAGGAAGTCAACATTCTGCCATGTCCCCAAGTCTTCACTACACATGCTCATAGCCTTAAGACAAGACACTTTCAACTCAAGAAGGGACAACAAAGGCAAAATGCAACATGAGCCACAGATACTATAATCTTCCCTGTCAAGTAAGCAACATCAAGTATTTTTACCAATCGCAGGCATTCCCAAAGATGAAAAAGTGTTCAGTCAACAAATATAAGTAAAGGAAAGGCCATGGTGACATACCTAGGAATCAAATTCCTGTTCTTTTCATAAAACATTCTCAAGTCTTGAGGACTATTGGCCTGTCAAATAAAAATGTACATTAATTAAAGCTCAGTTTAAGGGAGAAAATAGCTTTCTTATCTACGCGCACACACATACAAAAAGGAGGTTTTTGCATATGGGCATTAAGGAGAAAATCCAAGCACACCTGTGACTTCAGTTCTGAGTATCCTTATACATTCACCCAGGACTGAACAGACTGATCTACAAAGGCTTAATTCTGAGCAACTTCTCCTTTGGTATCCTCAAGCTGCCTGGCCTTTGAAGCACCGACACTACACTCAAGGCATCACTCCTTACTTCTGCTTTCATCGGTAGAAGGAAATGCTCCAGGAATTTCCATGACAATATTCCATGACAATATAAACAGCAATGGAAAGAGGAAAGGCAAAATAAAGTGTTACCTGAAAAGGCGGTTTTCCAACAAGACATTGATAAATCACAGTTCCTATGCTCCACAGGTCTGCTTTAGCATCATAGTGTTGAGACATAATCACTTCAGGAGCCTGAAAAGTACAGGAGAATCTTAGAAGGTAAAACAAAAAAACAAAGCCATAGAAGTACGAATCACACAGTTTGTCTGCCACACCAATCTCAGAGCAGTATTGATACCAATTTGTTGAAAAGAGTAACTATTAAGGCAAAAGTAACATTTTAGCCTGCATCAGCACACCAACTGAAAGGTAACAATTGTATTATATTATCTAAAATGGAAGTTATGTTTTAAAAACAGGCTAGAAATGTTGATGTTCTAAAGAAACAGGCTAAAAATCTGCATGTATGGAAATAATAGGTAAGTGTTATTTATTTGGTTTATGCAGTCCAATTTGTGGGCAAATAACCAAGCACTTCACAAGCAATACCATTATCACCATTTTACAAATAAGAACACCAAGACAAGGGAAAGTGAAATGATTTTGCTATGACCATATAGCAGGTTAGTGGCAGTGCCACAAAGAGCTGAAAAAATTAAAAGTGATTAACTCCGAATTGCTTAAAAAACACAAACAAACAAAAAAAAAACCACCCAGGTGTGTGAGAATACATTAAACGACTGGAATGAAAACATCAAGTCGTTTTCTAGTATCAGTGTAAAGATCTTCTAGTTTGTATTCCATCATCTTCCACTTCTCCGGAAACTGGAAAAGGGACAATGCCTAATTCAGGGAGGGGGGAAAAAAGGCTTGCATTAACTACTTTATAACCAAAAAATTGATGCTGAGATGTACCGCCTTTTAATTTGCCGAAATTTTTCTTCCCTGCAGTGCTAAGGAACATTCAGTTTGTCTCTCATTCCTTTTCATTTTAACAATTGTGATCTCCAAATCACAAGAAAACAGATGCTAGCGAAACCACGGAAAGGTGAACTGCATGCCACTCCTAATACTCCTGAAGGAACAACAGGCATTTGCCTGTCTGCGAATGGTAAATTATTTCATTCTGGTAACAGAATGCTTGAGATAAGCAACATAATCTGAAAAATATTGTTACTTACCATATACATAGGGGAACCACACAGAGTTGCAGCCATCATGTTGCTATGCAGATAACGAGCAAAACCAAAGTCAGCTATATATAAAGAAACACATTTGTCAATGAAAAGAAAGATAGTTTTCTACTTTTTACAGTCTAGAAATAATCTATTGAAATCTGATATAATCACTTGTCAGAGAGGAAAAAACCAGGTATAATATATAACTAACTTCACGGAATAGCAAAATCTGTGTTATACACTGAAAGAAGAATGCATCATCTTCCAAATAGCAAGCCAAGAAACAGCAGTGGCATCATTTGTACAAACTGCTGCTCAGCCAACTCTCCAGCTGCAGAGCATGCCGTCTGGCGTCAGCAGGAAAGGATTAAAGTCAGTGGCTAAATATAAGTGGTTCATTAAGAGTGATGAATATACAATCTGCTTCAGTTAAATGACATCAGGTAAAAGTTTAAGAAATGAAGTTTTCAGATGCCTGAATTTTCACACAGGCAACAGGATCTGAAATTATCAAGTAAGGAAGGCAAGAGAGGAAGTTTTGTCTCATCTGCGTTTTTCAGAAGATGGAGTGATTTTGTTGGAACAGACCTCAAATCTTGCATAAGCAAAAGCATACAAAGAACCTGTTAAAAGCAAGGTCTTTTTCAATGGACACTTAACAGACAGAACAATAAGAGATCAAAATTCCTGAAGTCTTTTAAGAAGTTTGTATCCTGAACAGCTGATCTCTCTCCCCAGTTACAATGCCAAATCTCCTTCTGCTAAACATAGGTCATCACCTACATTTCTAAACCTTTCAAAAAACCCATAGGGGGGTGTACCACAAAAAAAGCCCAGCTGGAACTGACTAACATCCCACATGCATACTTTTTTGAAATGGGCTAAAGGCCAAAGTTTTAAAAGTTACAGATTTACATCTAACTAAAATTAGTTTAATATTAGAAACATCAGCTTGATAGGATTTTTCTTCCTGCAGATTTAATCAAAAAGCTCTTTATGACTCAAGTTTCTTTATACTGAAAATCTGCATTGCAGCATAAAGCTTATTCTTCTGGATTTACTGTCTGATTTGCATCAGTTTAATACACAGCATCAACTCCATAGCCAGTACATCCTCTGTGCTTTAACTACTTCTGAGCAGAGAAACAACAAATAGTAATTATTTACCTTTAGATGACAGAAAAGCATATTTACCTATTTTGATGCGTATGCCACTGACACTTGACTTCCTACGACTTGCGTAAGACAACAAAATGTTCTGTGGTTTAAGATCTCTATGAATGATTCCTTTACTGTGCAAAATACGCATAGCTGCTGCAATCTGCTGGAGGAACACTCGGATGGTATCTTCACTAAGAGTTCCTTTAGCTGAAAATTATACATACATTAGCACAGATGAGAAAATAAATATTATCTTTGGGCAAAAAGCAATAAATTTCATAGCAATCAACAGTGAAAACAATGAAGACAAATCATAGTGAAATCTATTCAAAACAATCCAGTTTCCCATATTTTTCTATAAATGTATACACTCTAATTATATATTCATCTCCATAGTTTTACCCTAGCTTCAGTACTCTAAATTATCTGTTCTTACAGTACTTTATTCAATTCAGTAGCATAATAATTGTAAAAGCTTCTCAATTACCATGTAATTCTAAACCCTTTAAAAAGGCAAAGAACCACAGAACCACAAAAATAAAACTCCACAATTTTTAACATTAACAGTATGTATGATCATGTTACCTGAAACTTTAAATCTGTCTTTTCTTTAAACAAGTTATGTGGATGCAGATAACCACTCTGATCACAGATTTCATCCATGATAAAATACATTCTCTGAAGGGAAAAACTAAAATGTATTTTTCAAAGACTCTTTAGAATACATTAGCTCGTTCTGCAGTCTGAAAATGTACTGAACACAGGAGCTGGATTATACCATATGAGTCTTTCCAAGGACTTTAATGGCAGGTGAATTAAGCTTTTAATATACACAGTTACCATAACAATAGCTGTTCACAAAGAGATTCATTCAACATACTGTAGACGTAAAGGCAAGTAGAACAATAAAGATGTTCACCAGAAAAATATGAAGATTAAAATATCTGCTCAAAATTTTGTTTTTAAGAAGAATCAACTTGTCATGATTCTGTAACATCTGCCTTCACTTTGGGCAGAGCCATGCTGAAGGGTGAAATCTCATCTGAGCCCAAACCTCCTCTTCGCACAAAGCCTTATTATATAAGTAATTCAATATATTTTTAAGGTCACATATTGGAAAAGAAAGTGGGTATAATCAAGAGACAGGGAGCAGCACCCAAAAATATGACTTTAAAAATAGGAACTCAGCAAGTTTTTCACCATGCTACTTCTGGCTAGATAACTCTTTTCTCATATATACAAATAAGGGAACATTATATTCAAGTGTTTTGGAAGCAGTGACAAAAAGTATTTTCTGTCCATGCATTATTTTATTCACTTTCATTCTTAGTTTGTGGGTTTTATTTTTAATTATAAAATGATATTTAAAATAACTTGGAATTATTTTTAAACAAATGCAAAGCCTTATTTCTTCCTGCAGCATCAAAATTTAGTTTTCAAGTTCCTGCAGTCGTATACAAAACACAACAAACAGCACTCTGCTGATGACCTTGACTGGGGACAGTATACAGCAGTAAACAGACCCTTGGTCTGCCCCTGCACAGACATTAAGATTTTTCTCCATTAGTCTCAAGAAAACCATTGGAAAGGCTGTACAAGAGAGACAGGTGACAGCAGTCCAGCTCTCCAAAAGCAAAAGGCTCCTCCCACCCCCTCCCAATAAAAGAAAGTGGAGCAACCAACAAAAAAATTGATGCATGCTCAAAGCAAGGGACATGTTGCAACCCGAAACCTGCAATGTGTAATTCTGGCTTAACATTTACAGTCGGAGCTTTGCCATTTTGAAGCACTTGTCTATCTAGCTTTACTAGTGCTAAGACCAAACAGGCATCACAAAACGTGATCAGCTATCCTGAAAATTAACCAGAATGCACCCAGAAAGTTTTGACAGACAAGAGTGTACTTTCTTCCAAATTATGCTTTTGGGAAGGAAGAACAAGGAAGAAGGACAGCTCCAGTTCCACTACATATCCACATACCCACAGATATTATACATACACATCTGTATGATGAGGAACAACCTTCCTGTATCTGAATGCAGCATCCCTACCATTTGTTCAAAACTGTTCCTACAAAGCAGCTAATGCAGAACTGATTAATGAATTCAATTAGTCTTATAATGAGGGCACTCTAAGATTACACCAGATGAACAAGCATTATGGAATTATAGCCATTCCATAAATAGGAAAATAAAATATTTAAACCTCAAGCAAAATCTCAGAAAAATACTGATGGATTACACAAATACAGAATATAAACATGTAATGCAATAGCTTCCTAACAGGGAAATACTGTGATCAATTACCTTGTAAGTAATCTGCCAAATCCCCACCATTGCAGTACTGTTAAGAAAAAAAGTTTTTACTCAAAACACGAGCACTGAAATACACATGAGAATTTTTACTTTGTAGTCTTTTTATTAAAATTAGAAGATCCTTTCCAGTTGTTTGTCTTAATACTGTTTTGTCAATTATTTATAATTATTAATTCAAGATGTAGCATTTCATTAATACTTTCAGTTTAAAAATGACACAATTTACGGAACAAAAAATACTGATAAATTTAGTACTGCATATGAAATCAATGATCTAGTTTTCAAAATTACTTATTTTAGCATCTCAAGGTTATTTTGCAGCTGTGTCAATTAAGTTAATCTTTTCTTTACTTAAGAGTTTTGTCCAAAAATCACCTTTAAAATCAGCCGGAAAGAAATATACATTGACACATACCTCCATTACCAAAAAGACAGAATTAGGCATTTCCTAAAAGAGAAGGAGAACAAGTCCCATTTATGAATATGACAAGACAGAGCCTGGAATACTCGCATTAACCAAGTGTAATATGCGATTTTCAATCAACTGACAGACGTTACGTTAAAGGCACTGTTCTGATGGTAGCAAATACCAAGTTCCCTATAATTAAAAATTTCACATTTTAAAGAGGCATTAATACATATAAAACAAATCACCAGACAAAATCCTGAAGACTGAAGCTATCCTTTCAAAGAGCATCATACAGTAAATAGCATCAGCTTCTGGTGTATTTTGCTCCCTTAGCTTTCAATTGTCTCAGACTGACCGCTCCACTAATAAAACCTCTTTATTAAGAGCCCCTACTAATCAGCATACCTTTGCTATCAGATCACTGAAATGAGTCAGTAATGGGATAGTAATATTTAGTCACAAATATACTGGATACAATTCAAAATTGAAAACAAGACAATTTGGCTATGAAAACAAGTTTTCTACAGGAGGAATTCCAAAATTATGTTCCTTGCTTCTTGGCAAAACAGTTTTGGTTCTCCCATCTGAAAAACTGAAGGTCAGTCAGAAATCACAGAGCAGTCTGTTACATCTCTGAAATGAGCTTTGGATCCCCAAATGCACTGTTTTGCAGGATCCTTTGTTCAGGATTCTCGCATATTTTTGTAAATTATCTCCCTTAAGGAGTCATTGGCAGAAGCATGTCCACCATGGACTTAATACGTTATGGCAAAGATATGATGTGATATGGCAATCCTTTTGAGATTTTTCCAATGCACTGACCTCTTTTGACCTATTTGCAACTTGAATTCCTTCTCTTGTAACTGAGTAAGAGTTACTGAAAGACACATTAGCTAACTTCTAGTTATAAATTGTCTACGTACTTCACAAAACACAGTGAAGACTTCTGTGCTTAAACCAGACTGTTACAAGACTATTCATCTTTTTATAAACATTTATTTCGTGTCAGGAAAGAAAAAAGGCTGACTATATATACACCAATAATCAACATTAAGTTTTCTACAAAGTCTCCTGCATAAAACATTCCTGCTGTGCCCATAAAGCTGAAGGTGCGCAGAGATTTTAGACAACGTAAAAACATTTTTCCCCTCTAAGCTGAGTGGGTAAGAATGAAAGCAGAGAACTAGAAGGAAGAAACAGGCAAACAGATACTAAATAGGAGGATGTTTTAGTTAAATGGTACACTGATGTAGTGTTCACTTTAAAATGAACTTAAGCATGAGCTGTTTGAGAGTTTGTGGGAAAATAAGTTTTTAAGATACTCTAAGAGAGGGAGAGGGCATACCAGACAAGGTCAGGCATGTACCACATTTGGAAGCAGAACTGTAGACAGTCTGACTATATTCTGAAGACTACTGCCAAAAAAGTCAAAAGAGACATTGCATGGCAAAACAAAAGCTGTGAACTTGGCCATCTTTCTCAGGGTCCCTTTAAAGTCTTAGCACATGTTCAGTCTGACCACACTGGCAAGAACTACCACAACAGAGAATCATTTTCAAGGGTCCACAAACAGGTCAGTATCAGCCAGGAAATGAAAAACAAACCTCACAAGAGCAAACAAACAAACCATCCCCTGTGCTTTGACTATAATCCCAGAGCTGGACACAAAGATGAAGTGGGGGACTCCGATGCCTCCAGTGGGTACTCACCAGCCCCTGACTAGGGAAAACAATTTCCCTAAATGTCAGCTACAACACAGAGCACACGGACATCATAACCAATACGAGCCGAGCTCTACCAACACATCACAGATACAGATATTCACTGAAGCTTCCAAGAACATGTATTTAAATCTAAATAAACATCAACACTAAGCGAAACCAGTTTTGTCTGGCAAAGCTCAACAAAAACATAAAACAAACATCAGGAGGTGGGTCAGAGCAAAACAGCTTCATGAAATAATTCTCCTTGCTGAAGGGGAAACTTTTACTCAAAAAATCCTGAAGTTCAAATGATGTTACGCTAGAAGAGTGAAAAAATAAAGTTTACAAGCGCTTTGAACAGTAACTTCTAAGGTACTGTCAAGCATTACTGCTATTCAAGAGATCTTCATTAAGAAGATACCTAATGCATATGCAACTGCAAGAATAAATACAGTTTGAAGTGAACTGGATGTTTTAAGGTTAATTGTACTAGGCCACTTCACTTTCTGGAAGCATTTACTTTAGCCACGCTCATCTGCGTTCCAGAAAGGCACTTGAGGTTTCTTCCAGCTCAGAATATCAAGCGCATTACAGATTTGTTTACATTTTGAAATCAGTTTCAAAGAAAGCAAGTTTCTAGGAACACTAGTCAAGTCTGCTGGGAAGGAAGAGATAACTCCAACCAATATAGAATATTAAAGCAGCAAGAGATCACATTTGGGGGGAAAGTCTCAATTTTTCAATATTTCTGGAACAGCTGCAGCCGACATGAACCATAACTTGCAATCTTATAAATGCCTCAAAACACAGGTGCATTTTATCAGAAAGTCAACACATTAAAGCAAAAAAGGTCAAGCAACTACCTCCCCCGTAGATTACTAAAAATATGTAACGATAAACCTTGTTTCTTTCTACGTTGCTCCTCTGCAAGAAAGCCTTCTGAAACAAAAATTCCTCCTCTTTCAGGAAACCTAAGGATGCCAAGCAGCAATCTAGATCTAGAATGACAGCATCTGAATAGTCTATCAGCACTAACTAAACTAATTCCAAATACTTTTCATCATTTTGCCCAACAAAAGCTAGTCTCAGACTTGAAGAAAAAGGGAAGAAGCCAGGACACCTGCTTGCACTCTCATCTCTGACATACTTGCTCTGTGACTGTAAATAAGCATCCCTGACTCCTTTTTCCAAGCTTCACAAGAGGAATCACCATTCCCTCAAACTGGAATCACAAGAAGCAATTCACTGTAAAATGCTCTGAAGTCTTTGGAGCAGGAGTTGAGGAATTTTCTCATGCAAAATGAGTCAAAACAGAAAGCTTTCAGCAGTTGTCATTAACTTCTCTTGTGCTTCCAACTGTAATGCATCGATCCATACCCTGAGACGGCAGAATTCTCAGCTTGATAAACTGCAAACTGAGGATCACTTCACTTACAGGACGATGATGATATCCAAAGAAATAACACAGCTAAAAGCACAGAATTTGTCTCTTCTCCAGTGACAAGAAGACAGCTTAGCTAGTGGATATCCAACTGAACATAGTAATCCCACAAATCAGAAACAAAAGTCCCACAGAATTAGCGGCTCAGCTACGCAACACACTGTAGAAAAACAGCAGCTTATGATCGTACGTAATGCTCAGCTCATGACAGACATTTAGTCATCACAGAACTAAGAGAATCTGTTTTCTGGATTCCCTTGGAAGCAAAGTCCTTCCAGATGAAACCCTTCCCTTCAGAAACAGTTTGTTATTTGTCCTCTCATACTAGCCCTTACCTCTCCAGGCAGGAAAGCAGATTCTAACTACATGTGAGCATATTACTGAAGTCAAAGAAAAGACTGCACTGCAGAGTTATCTGGCCGCCCCCTGGACAGCTGGAGGAGTGGATGGGGACAGAGGGTCTGCAAAGGAAGACCATGCATGCATACACCCAGGTTCAGCAAAAACAGGGCTGTCTTGAAGCAGTTTACCAAGCCTCTTTCTTCTGCCAAGGCTCTTCTGACTACTGCATATAGGTCATTCTATTAACCTTTGGTTTCTGAGAAATAATAGTAAACTGACAATAGAGTAAAATCACAAACCCTACATTAAATATGCACTCAGCATAATTTAAAATTATGTTTAGAAGACTTAAGAACTGAACTGCTCTATCAAACTCCCAAACTTTATCTGGACTTCTAAATCTCTCCAAATTAATCCCTGAATATTTAATTCCTATAAAATTTGGTGTTTAAAAACAGTATTATCAGTGTTATTTTGAGAGCTTGTATCATCTAAAATCAAGTACTTGATTTGATGGAGTCTTTAACAGTTACATTTTTAATGAAAATACAGAATGCTTACAATAATTTACAGTAAATATTTGGACTGTAGTGTTCAGGTATTTTCTGCAACAGTTCTACAAATACGATGAAGTTTACCCACTGCATTCAAATTACCCATTCCAGTCTATTCTCCAGATATTTGGGACCTGCTCTACAATTCACTAGGCATTTTACAGACCACCAAGGCTTTTTTTTAGCCCAACATTCAACTTTGTTCACAACAAGATTATACAAGTTATCCTGGGTCCTTCATAATTTGCATTCACAGTTTGGAAGGGGAGCTTCTTCACAACAATATGATTTAGGAATATGAAAAACAACCAACATTTAATACCATTTCCAACTGCTGTTGGAACTACATACTACCCTCAGTTTTCCACAAATAGCATTACTCTTTTTTTTTATTTGACTGATACTTTTGACTAGTAATAATCAAACAAATCACTGGGTTAAAGTCATAGTAAGAAGTAGAGCGGGTTGCCTTACTGCAGGTCGGATGAATCCTTTTTTATTAAATCAGCAGAGCAGATTAGAGGTTTCACAAAGATTTTCCCAATCTGGTCAAAAGTCATATCTAATTTGTATTGCAGAAGTAATGTTTTGCATAGTGCTGGTACTAAGTTGCCCAGCCACATTTCATACCAATTTTCCCTCATAACCAAACATCTTTCAATACCCCACCCATGCAAGCTTCAGTTCAAAACATCTGGAATAGCTCATCAATTCACAGTCTCTCATATTTTGCATTAATGTTTTTGGACAGGCTGACTGAGAATACAATCTCCATTTTGAGAATATATTCAGAAAACAAGTCACATTCGGTATTCACCTTTTTCCCCATTTAAATTATTTTGCTGAGAGAACTATTCCTATCATCATTCTCTTGACTAGCGATCTTTGTTGACTGGCTAAACAGAGCAGAGTGCCCAAAAAGGAAGAGATTAGTAAACCAACACACTTCTGATCTAACATTCAGAAATAAAGCTGACCTAGCAGGCTATTTTAAAATGCTTCTTGAAACAGTAAAAAGCTTTCAAAAATTTACATTTACATACAGTTTATAAAATTATTGCAGCTGAAGTGGTTCTGGCCTACACTTCTACCTGTCCTAGAAAAAAAAAAATCTAGCAAAACAAGTGTATATTCTGTTGAAAAAATTATGGAACGTGTCTTTTCCCTGCATGTCTTGCAAAAACCTGGTTTTGTTCCTTCTTATTCTGAATCTAGGTTTTCCTTACAAGATGAAGTAAAAGATAGCAAAGGCTAATAGAAGCAGTTTTACAGTTCTGAAAGTTAACAGGTAAACCTTCTGGAAAGAGATTAAGAGGCAATATATTTGGCAAAACTTGCTCTGTTTTAATCCCAGACTTCCAGCAGTTGTCTCAGGGGAAGCAAAGTTCCAACCCAAATCACAGGCTCAGCAGAGTAGTTCCATTTAAAAAACATTAATTGCAAAAGAAGTCAAAACATCCATGGTTACTTCTGACAGTTATTGCTGGAACTCTGGAGTATTGGCAGACACATACCCTAGATTTCTTTTTGGTTAGGAAGTCCTCCTTTAGAAAAAGCTAAAGTCTGCAATGAGCTTTTAGTGAGCTGCCACAGCAGAAACAGTGGCAAATAAATAGTTACTACACTTCTGCTCCAAATTTGTAAATTCTGTTTAGCTACAGTTTATGATCCGAGTCCCAAGAGCATGAGTTAGCCTGACAGCTTGTGTGCTGCTATCAACTGATTAATTTTCTGATGTTAATTTGTGCTGTATTTGCTATAGTTTCTTGACCAGAAGTATAATCCTCATTTTTGGAACATTACATTTATTTGGCAAAAGTTCTAAGGATTTAGTGAAAAAGTACTGGTCCACATTTTTTTGAAGTTATTTCTCACTGTATTACATGACACTTTCATTTTGCTTTGTGAGTGCACCACAGCAGCAGCTTCTAATATGAAAGGACTGAACATTCTGTTAGTTCCGACTAAATGTTAAGTCTCAGACTAAATGTCAGCTGACATCTGCCTGTAGGATTCGAATAGCACGTACGCTGCCAATTATTCACATAAAAGAGCAATCAGCCATGGGAAACATACCACAGCAGCAGTATCACTCACTTTCTGGTATGTGAAATGCCACACTTTAATATATATGGTAGGTATGAATCTGAATAGTCAAACAGACTGGCCAGCTACACAACACAAAAGAAAGACAAAACTGTTCTTAGCACAACAAATACCATCCAGCGCACTCGCATACTTGAAGACCTTCTGAAACAGTTCTGAAATACAAACTAGAGTATCCAGGCGCAGCAGGTGAGTTAAGGACTATGTGGTAACTTCAGCTCTTTGCTTCTATGGGTCACACAAACTAATCGGCTCTCCCTAGCCTTCAAATCCTACCCTAGCATCACTCTTCGCAGGCCAGTATTGTGGTGGATGACCTTCCGGTTAGCATCAATTGCCAGGTGGTATTTCAAAACCTTCACATTTCCTAAAGGGTGGATTTTTTTTTTTTGGTCTAAAACTATTTTTATCATTCTGGGAGAAAAAAAACAGCAAAATTATCCGGACAGCATGTTTTCATACAACTATTCCCACTCAGGAAGGATGGATACTGACAAATACAGAGTCCGTAATCAAAAAGCTGAGGAAAAAATAAAGATATTGACACATCCTCACTTAAAAGATGATGGTCCAGAAGAGGCTATGACGAGAGTATGAAGGCAATTAAAGCAGTGAGACACCGAGCTCAAGAGCACACACCAGAATGCCTGGAGCAACCACCCCAAGAAACATAGACAATTCCACTAGACCGGCAGGAGCCTTTGGGTAAACCTAACAAGAATACTTGATTCACATTGGTAAAACACCAGAAGCAGCTGTAGGTATTTTATCTGCTCTGCACCAACAAGCTAAGACAAGGAACAATTTCTGTTCAGATACTGTTTCTCCAATAACAAGCCAGAAATTAGTTATCTCTAAACTACTGTTCAAATAGCAAACTTCAGACTCCATACAGTGAAGCCATTAATTCATTCCACCAAAACACCTCTCTCCAAGATACATTACAGGCTTTCCTTCTGGTGTCTGACATTTTAAAGAGGTTTTGAATTAAATTATTTGCTAAAAAAGGCACTGTCTGGCACTGCGAAAAGATTAGCTCTATTCAACACATACTTGGGATCATGAACTGTACAAAACTGTAAATTCATGGCCTAAATATAGCACATTCCAAATAACTTGCTGATACCTTCATACCCAGTAGAGTATTTTGTCCAAGGACACTTTGCGCTGTTAAGTTAAAGTTGTTTTAGACTCTCTTTGCTTTTGAGAAACAGTGAATTACATTTCTCTAATTAATCTGATGAGATCCAAGATTCTCTGATCTTCTTTGCAGGATCAATGATATCCCATAGCATTACCACAGGAGAAGAGCTGCACACACACACATATATATATATGTGTGTATATATATATATATATATATACACACACACACACACACACACACACACACTCATACCATTTTAGTGTTACGAGAGTAGTGTTACTCTGGAATGAAAGAATACCAAACTCTTGCACAAGAAGGTAAGTAAAAGAAATGTCTCAACAGATTATGTCTTGCTATTCATCTATTATGTTCTGATTTTTTTAAACATTTCTCTTCATGAAAAAATTAATTTCACCTTTAGAGGTGAATTGCATATATTTATTTTTCAGAGCCCTGCTACTGCAAAACATCTCTTTCTCACAGATGAAAAGATACATTTAAGTGTCTCCACAAAAGTCTTTAGTCTTAGAACCACTGCTCTCCACATCCTGTTTTCTGCAGATCCCTCAGCTTCCGAGATGGCACAAACAGCAAGGATACGCTCTGCTCACATAAAATGCTTAACTGCAGATCAAACCTGCTAGCACTGCATGTAACCACCTTACGGAAATCAAGGACAATTATTGTCTTGGCATCAGTTCAAGAAATTTTAGTGCCAACCAATGCATATACAACATTAATGGCTTACCAATTGATTTGGGGATGTCTCCAGATGAATGGGCATTTCTAGTAATTTAACTCAGTGGAGGCCATACATACTAAAAGTACTATATCAAGATGGTGTTCATAAGGAGCTGAAGCAACAGCACTGCAGAAGGTTTTTAAAAGGTTCATGTACTATCAGCAGCATGGCTCACAGGCTCTCCTTAGATCTAATTAAAAGTCTTAACAGCATACACATTTTTATTACATGGACTTATGTGACTGACCACAGATTGTGCAAAAAAAGACAACCATAAATGAACAGAGATATGAAAGAGAATATGTGAAAGTAGCTCACGTGAATACAACTCAAAATGAAGCCTTCTGCAACATGTAAAACATTAACTACCCTCTCATTCTGAAACTTAAAAGATATATTCCAAATTGCCATGTAGGCATACAGCTTTAGTCTCAAAGTACTGCCATTATGTACGAGTAATTTCGCTTAACACCACAAAAGATGTAAAAATATTTATTCTTCAGTACAATTCATTTACACTTTTTTCACATGGTTTTGCCACTTATATTGCACACCAACTTTTCCATCTGAAAATTTAGTACAACGATTAGTTTGGGGATTATTCAGCTAAATGGTCTCCCAAACAGCATATCTGAAACCTGGGCATTTTCTTATTTCAAACTAAGGTTAAAAAAAGATTCAGACCAACACAACTATAAAAATAAAACAGACTGCCAGTCACACTGAGAACTCCCTACTGTGACACAGACTCCACTGGCTCCAGCATGGAGAGGAAAAAAAATAGTTTCTGTAGCTTAAAAATTGCTTGAATTCCCAAAGCCTTATCTACTGTACTATATCTTTGTGTTCGCAATACTGTGACAAACAAAGAGGGCGGTACATGCTAGAACATGAAATCCCGAAGAAAATTAGTAGGTGTACCAGACTACCAGACATGTGAATGCCTTGCATACTGTTCATTCTTGCTGGGTTATAAATTAATATAATCATACAAGTTAATGATGTATAGTATTTCACAAACATAGCCCTATGTAGAAAAGCAAAGGCTGATTTGTGCAAGTGTCACATTCTCCAAACCGTATTTACAAAGCAATTTCTTCTACACAAGTAGCATCATACTGCCAAGCTTTATATTTGCTATGAGCGTATTTGAAATATATCCAAGGTATGAGACACGTTTTTTTCCTTCTCTTTGCTGTAACTGTTCTTTTTAAGTGCAGCATTCAGTGACAAACGGGAACATCCCCTTCTCAAATTGAGAACATAGGACTAATCACTCAAGAAGTCTTGAGATTAACATTGACTCTTAGAGTACTCTGACACATGCTTGTTGTGCTACAGGTGAAAAAGTTATGTTTCTAAATGACCTTTATGTAAAAAAAAAAACCACAGACAAGTGTAGTACTCTGTCCTCTCCTCCCTAATGGATGCTCAGTGCATAAATCAAAAGGAGCAAGAGCATCTTCAAGACTTACAGCTAGATGATGTACAACATTAAATCATCAAAACACATCATACAAAGTCAACTGCTTTCAGGTTAAGCTGCAAAGCTTAATAAGTAATCTTCACATATAAACAACTGTAAATGATAAATCAGAAAGTCAGCTGCTTACTCACACACCAACACCCTCAGTCAGCAACTGCAGTTTCTCTTAAGATGTCTGGATATACTAAATTTAGGATGCTGAGACATTATTTCCATTTAGCATCTCTCAGGAAAGCTTCATCTCCTCAAGAAGTACAGGTTATACTTTCCTCTCACAGCAGCTAATATCATTCAAAATGCAGAATTCTGAAGTCAAGACACGGAAGGGAGAGAGTCTACACACCCAAATGGGAAGTTTTGATGCACAGCCCTTTACAACATGAACACCATTAACTGTATCAAGAGTCAACAGAAGTTAGTATACGTCCTGTAGTGCTATATACAATAAAACCTGAGTCTGCTTGGTGTATATCCTGTGAACACAGATTTCCCTATCTAGAGATGAACATCTGTGTGTAAGCTGAAAATCTTTTAGGACGCAAGCATGCAAAGACACAAAATGCTGAAGAACATTGAAATTGTCTATTTTACATTGCTTTAACTATGCAGTGCCCCAAGGGCTGATCTTAATAATTTTATTCATAAATGTGACTCTGTATTTAAGATTAGAATTGAGCCCAGGAGAGAAATGTATAGATCTTATTCAAGCAGAAGGAATGGCTGCATAACTTACACCATTTTGTATTTAGCTTTACTCAACACTAACAGGCCTTAAGATACAAAAAACCAACTTCCTACTAAGTAGGATATGCTACCCTAAAGAGGTAATAACTAATAGGAAAATAACTCCTTCAACTTATCAGTCAGAATCCTGGGAATAAATAAATAAGAGGAAGACAACTTAAAGCAATTTAATACCTACTTCTACTTGAAAAGATCCAAACAATCTGCCCAACCTTTATTCTATCTTTATCCTATCTGTTTAACAGCAACATACATGTGCGTGATCCCATTCTTCTACTTCCTTCAGTTCTTCCTCACAGTGACACAGAGCTATACATTTCTTTGCTACAGATACCCCAAAGGCACTGCTCCTTTTCTACACAGAGTATTTAAAGTTATGATGTCTTCTTAATGTTATGATGTCTTCTTAATGTCACTTGCTTCAGATCAACTCCTACTAGTACATTTTCCTTCAGGTGTATTCACTCATTATCCACGAACACCGACTTCCCAATTAAATTACAGGGCCAAGGAAACAATGCTAATTCAGGGGGAGAATAGCTACTGCCACCGATAGAGCGCCCAGCCCAGCCAGCTGATGCTTTTTCTCTAGAGACAGGACCAGACTACACAAACAGCCTCTGCAGAGATTCTCAGGCTTTCATTCGCCCCTGCTGCCTGGAAGTGAACCGGACTCCTCACAGCTTTCTGTTGCAACCATGCACCTGCTTATTAAGAGCAGCCAATATAAAATAAGCACATGATGTGCTGAGGATGAGAAAACATCCCCAGGCTGCTGCTAAGGAACTGGATTTCTTCAATACCAAATTACTTGCACCAACAAAATGCCATTTAAAAATTTCTACTTGCCCTATATATGCATTATATTTTCATAAATAAATTTTAATGTTGAGAAACGCATCAGGATATAATTTACCTGGACATCATAGAGAGCTACAATGTTCTCATGCTGAAGTTCCTGTAAAACAAAATATCTGTATTATGGAAATAGCCCATTATGATGATTGTTTAAATTGAATATGCCAGGTGATAATGGAAGAGAATCAAATTTTACACAGAAAGATAGTATCCTTTTTTTGCCATCTGATGGAATTTGGAGGAAATCTCAGCTATTTAGACAATAACAGGAGGAACAGGGAATTAGACAGTATCTTTAGAGCAATCATAAGATTTGATTCCAGAATTTGTTTCCATGTCTTGTTATAGGAAGTACTACAGCACAAGATCCTTTGATGAGTACCAAAAACTAACTAAATTTAATTCTGCAGTCTCACACAACTTCTTGCTCAGGAGAAAAATCAATCACATTGTAAAATGGGAAGATTGACTTGAAAACACAAAATGGAAATCATGCCAAACTACACCATATAAAACTTGCAGGACAGTTCGCATGATTATTTGCAACTGCTCAAAATAAAAGGGTCTCTGCTGAGTACTTGCAGCACACTAACTCAACCAACACTAGAATTTCTAGAATGTATACTCTAGACTATAATAGCGATGTGTTTCAAGAAGCTTGAAAACACGTAAAGACAGCAACACTAATAATTACCACAACGCTACATAAGATGAAACGTAGTGACGTTCAGAGAGCATCCACACAGGCATTTCATGGAAAACAGCACAGAACTCCTTTTTTTTTTCCCTTTGTTAGACCTACACTACACATTTTAAGTCAATTAACACAACTCAGAAATGGGAAGACTGCTTTAAGAATCAAATTCAGCATGCCAGTTTTAGTTTTCAAGCCACCTTTGGGCAAAGAAGATAAAGAAAGATCAGAGACTGATGTTTCAGTCTCTGCTATGACTTTTGCTACACATACTGTTTGGGAAAGGCACCAGACTAAGCATCCTGAAGGACAAAGTTTTCTAGATGTGCAGTAGGTAAAGCACAGAAACTGGCTCTACAACAGTTTTCCACTGAAACTGCAAAAACATGCTTTTAATCTGTTCCGAGACTATTTCCAGAATATATATCTGAAATAGAAATAGCAAATATATCTGTCTCTTTTCTTGGTCTTTTCAGTTCTGGATACCTTCTGGAATGAAGAACTGAAAGGTGGGATAGCAATTACTGTCATATTACCCATGACCCAGAATGAACTAGGTCAAAAGTCTCTGTTCTTTTTAAAGTAAAGCAGCTTTAAAAAAACACTGCAAATTAACATACCTTCAAGATTTTTATTTCTTTCCCAAGTAGAATTTGAGACTTTGACAAGTTCTTTTTGTTAATACTCTTTATGGCTACTTCCCAATCCGTTTTCTGGAAATAAAAAGAAAATTATTGTCAATTTTATACATTTTAATTTTATCTGATAAGAGCTAGCTAGTAAAGCAGCGGAGGAAACACAGCAAGCTCATCCCTACTCTACCTGCTTGTGATTACTCCTACATCACATGACACCACCAAGAACTCTGTTCCATTCCTCAGTAGTTCAGAGCTACCTAAATCCACATACACTGCATTTCCATCGACTCTAAACCCTTAAAAAAATTATTAAAACATAAATAATCACACATATGCCATTTCCGCAGCTGAGCTGTTTGCTTTTTAGTCCCCTCTCAATCATTAAGGTACTTTTCTTCGAAGACTTCCTAGCTTCAGCTTTCTCACACCCTGACACGCTTGTAAGGAAAAGGGCACAGGAAAACATTTGTTTAAAAATAGCTCTATTAATGTGTAAGGTGGAAGCGTCTCCATCGGCCTTTAAAGTTTCTAACGTTTTCATTTTCCGTAAAGCAAAAACACCCCTGTGCTGGATCCCTCCAAGTCCCGGGCCCTTTCCCCGGCTCCGAAAGGACAAACCTGCAGAGCGGTTTTCTGGAAAGCAGAGCGCTTTTGGACACCGGCACCACAATAAACTCTCACGGCCTCGAGAAACCCATCACGCAGCCACGAGCACCCGGGGCGACGAGGCCGGGCAGGGAGGCACCTCCGAATTTAGGAAATCTTCGGCCGATCCCAAAGGAGATGATCTCTCTCCCCCCCCCGCCCCCTTCTCTGTGAGATCCCTCGTTATCCAGCGAGACAAACATGACCCTGCTGCCAAACAAAGGGCTCGGCCTCCCCTGCAGCGGCAGCCGCCGTCAGGCGAGGGAGCAGCGCACAGCGCAGCCCCGGCGCTTTAAAATTAAAAAATAATAAAAAGAGGACGATAATGATAATAATAATAATAATAAGAAGAAGAAATCTGCCACGGCTCGGGGCGGCAGGGTTGGCCCTGGCAGCAGCGGCCTGCCCCCCCCCCCCGGCAGCTCGCCCCCCCCGCACCCCTTTTTTCGCCCCCCTTAACACCCAAATCGCAAGAAACGTCCCCAGAAGAGCCGCCCCCCCCCCCCCCCCCCGCGGGCGGCGTTGGCGTTGTGTAACCCGCCCCGCGCTGTTACCTTGCGGTGGCGACCTTTGAAGACCACGGCGAAGGCCCCGTGCCCGATGAGGTCCTTCTTGCTGTACTCAAAGTCCCCCACCGCCTCCATCCCCCCTCAGCCGGGCATGAAGCCCCGCCGAGGGCGGCCGGGCGGGCAGACAAAGGGGCTCTTCCCGGCGGCTACAGCCGCCTCACGGCAGCCGGCGGCGGGGCGCGAGCCTGCCCCTCTCCTGGCTGCCCCCGGCGGCGGCGGGGGCAGCTGCTCGCATAGCGCGGGGGCGGCCGCCGACCCCCGGGCCGCCGGGGCTGCTGCAGGGCGTCTCCGAGGCGAGGGGCTCCGTGGGGCATGGGGAGGGCGAGGCGGCGGTGGCGGCGGAGCCTCTCAGCGGCCCGGCCGGCGCGGCATGGGCGCCGCGGGCCCCTCAGCGGGGAAGGGGGCTCGGCGCCCCGCCGCCGCCCGCCCCCATGGCCCCGCGGCCCCCTTCAGGCACCGAGCCCCGGAGCATCCAGCGGGGCGGGGGAAGAGCGGCCGCGGGTGGGTGGGTGCTGCTGCCGCCGGCCCTCCTCCCCCGCCCCGCGGGATGGGAGGGAGGGAGGGAGGGAGCGAGCGGGGGTGTCGATGGGGGAGGGGGAAGCGCCGCTCTCAGGCCGCCGCGCCACGACCCGCACCGCACCAGCCGCGCCTCGCACTGCGCGCCCCTCCGCGCCGCCCGCCGCCTTTTATAGGCCGCAGCGCGCAGGCCCCCAGCGCTCGGCTGCTTCCGCCGGCGGCCAAAGAGTGCGTCACCCCGGTTAACCCGGCGGAGGCGCGAGGCGGGGCCGCGCCGCCATGGCCGCGCGCCGGCCGGGCCTCCGCGAGGCCGCTGCGGCTTCCGGCGCCCTCCGCGGCCCCGGCGAGGCTGAGGCGACGGGGAGCGGCCTGGGGCGCCCGCGGCCGCCGCGGGGCAGCCGGCGGTAGGGAGCGGGGTCAGCCCGTCCATTCCCGGAGCCCCGCTTCCCCCGGGCCTGGGGTGCCGCTGCCGCTCCCCGGGCCGCACACCAGGCTCAGCTGGAGGACACACGCCCCGAGCTGCTCGGCCCGTCCCCTCACAAAGCCGAATGACCCCTCTGATTTACAGCCTCTGTCCCCAGCACCTCAGATCAGCCAGGGGTGCTTACAGCAAGCCACATGTGCCCCCAAAATAAAATAAAAACCGCTCACCGCATGCCACAGCCGCACGGAGCCTTTGACCTCCGCCGCCATCTACGTGCCCGCTCCCCGTCTTGGCCGTCCACCCCTCGCTGCTCCCTTTCTCCGGCCGCGTTTTCCATCGCGCCGCCTCGGCAGCTGTGCTTCACGTGCGCCGAGCTGTGTCCGGCCTCCCAGACAGCCCCGGATGCCTCCGGCCCTGCGGCCGCCGCGTACCCACGCAGTAGCGATTAACCCTCGCTCCCCGCCTCGTGCCCGCGACGCGAGGGCGGCTGCCGGACACGGCCCGGGAGGCACTGCCTGGGCTTCGCAGACCCCAACAGCGGCCGGGCAGAGGCAGAGGCAGCTGCTTCTACCCCTAGTCTTCACTTATCTCTGTTGACTTACTCTGATTCAAAGCCCAGTACCGACAGCTTTGTGTGCCACGGCAAAACCTTCACCTCTAGACACTGCTCCAAAGGCAACGCACCTGGACGAAAAAATATTCAGCAAGAGATATTAGCAGTTTTACGAAGGACGTTTTACGCTCTGTGTCATATGGGGGCATCAGGGAAATCCTAACAAATCTATTTTGTATCAGAGAACCACAGAGCTTAAAAAAAAAATGCTATTTCCCCCTTTATTTTCCAAAGTTTTGAGCCTCCCTCCAAAAAATCCTACATAGCCCTAACTTAACATACAAAGCTGATGGAGCAAAGCTGGCCAAATAATTTCAGTGGCTTAGAAGAACGCTGCGGAAAGAATAAATGAGATGTAAAAATATTTCAAGTTAATCATAAATTAAGGTGTTGCAAGCTCTTTCCAACGTATATTCACAGTGGGCCTTTAAAACCAGGAAAAAGCCCGCAAGTCCTAATGTGTTAAATATTCTGATTCAGGAAATATTGTCCCCGAGAGAGCTGGCTGCTTATTCCCATCCCCTGACTTTCGCATTCAGTGTTAATCCTCTCGGCATCGGCACGTATCCTCAACCCAATGCCTGCGCCACAAGCTGCATATTAGGGAAGCTACAAAACACACAAATAGGTCCCGTTCAAATAGAGAAAGCCACTTGGGGAATTTCTAAGCCACCCGTTCTGTGTTACGGTTCAGAAACAAGACCCGTGTCCCTTGGGCAGCGGCGTGTCTGATGTCCTTTTGTCCTCGCAGCGGGGACGGGGCCCTCGAGCAGGTTTATTTCAGCGCAGCAAGGACAAATCAGCAGCAGCAGTGGGGAGGTTTGACCAGAATAACTAAGCGCGTTGCCGTAGCGCTGGGATCCGAGCGGGACCCCGAGGGCCGAGATCTGAAAAACGGCTCCTCCGCGAAGGCCGGCGGCGTTTGCGCGCGGGTTGTTCATTTTAACGGGGTCCTTGGCCAGTCTGGGAGAGTTTCTAGGCATCAGTGTTTGCAGAGTGCAAGAAACCCCTCAACGCCCAGCGCCTTCGCTTGTCCTCGCTGCTCAGAGAGGTCAGAGACCGCGTGGGCTGCATCTGCCCGGCTCCCCTGAAGGTGCTGGTCACCAGCCGGAGCTGCACGGTCGCCCTGTCCTGCTCGTGCTGCTTCTCCCTCCCTCCGTCCCTCCCCACGGGCTGAACGGCACATTCAGCACCAAGGGTGGCAAGGGAACCGCTGCTCCGCTCCAACAAGCCGCGTAACGTGGCAATAAAGCACAGAGTGCCCTCAGAAAGCATGCCAGGCGGCCAACACCGGTACTGTGGTCCAACAGACCTTGGTGAGCCTTCAAAAGCACAACAGGGTACTGTGTGCTGTTTTTTCCTAATATCACACTTTGGAATAGCTGCAGCCCACCTGCACAGACCACCGGCGACCCGCGGCTCAGCCAGGGCCACCGAATTCCCGGGTCGAGGAGAAGAAAGCGAGGGGTGACAGCGCTGGGGACACATTTGTTGCTCCTGATGACGTTGGTTCAGCCAAATTAATTCCTTGGTCGTAAGCCAGGACTCGCGATCGCAGGAGCTACAGGTCTGGGAAGAAATTAGCACCTTCTTGGCTGTTCATCTAAGTACACGGGGGAAGTATCCTTTCCTCTGGCAGCAGCTCCTTTGGACACCGACGTTAGCGTTCGAGTCTCCAGAACATCTTTCAGACTTGAAAGCGCTACTGCTCTTTACAAACACTCTGCTACCACGCCACCAAAATGCAGTCGTTTGTGAGGCAGAAACCGCACCTGAACGGTGCCCAGGCTGACCTAACGCAAGGCAGAGAGAAGACTGCTTTTCCTAATGCTCACGAAGAATAATTAAGACACTGATTTTCTTTCTGTTCATCAAACCTTTTTTTTTCCCCCCTAATCTCTCACCAGGCAATAAAGCCACAAGGAAGTTAGATTGCTGGGATAGCTGGGAAAACACTCAGGAGATCAGATGAGTCGGGTAGAGGATGAGCCGGTGGGTCCAAGGCGGCTGGGTCTGGGCAGCGCAGCCCCGAAGCCCCTCCGCAAGCCCTTCCGCAGAGGTGGGCAGAGCTGCTGCGTGCAGCCCTGGGAGCAATTCCCAGAGGGATGCTAAGGCCCCGCTTAACTAGATGTAACCCAAAGGGACATCAGCCTGTCACCCATCCCGCTGCAGCCTCCTCGCTGTCCAGGACAGCCTGTTTCACTCTGGATGCTCTCGCTGTTCTCGTCTCTCCATTACGCCCAGGAAGGTAATCAAGATGGCTAAACTTTACTCAGAGCCCTGGCATACTTCCCAGTTCGACCATCGCTGTCCTCACATCACTCTGGAGAGGCATTCGTAACAACAAAATCAATGGTGGCACCCCTTGAGGTATCACAGCTTTTACAGGAGAAGTGTCAGAGGGCGTTTTGGGAGGAGCACCGCATAAGGTGGATGTGCTTAAAATTATTCTGTATTATCAATGAAAAGTAATGCCCATGTTGTAGGCATACCTGTGCAGTACTGGTAATGGATAAATTGGGTAATACTGGACTAAACCAGCAGCATATACCAAGATTAGTATCACACAGCTTTTGAAAAGTCTGAATATTTCAGTACATACTTTTTGTAAGGTTTCCAGGTACCTGGAAAAGGTTCCAGGCAAAGAGAAAACCCAAGCTTACCTTCTAGACTTGTATTTTAATAAGAAGTGGTAATGTCTCACACATTAGTAAAACCTTCCACCCAAAGCTGCAAATGCAATTCTAATCATTAGCTAATTAAAGCTCGCGTCGCCAGGAGAGCGAGGCAGATCAAGGTCTCTTTCTGCTTCCTGCCCGAAAGGCAGCCACCCCCGAGGCGGAGCAGCGAGGAGGCTGCAGAGCGAGGCCCCGCACCGCCGCCCGCATCCGAGCGCGGCTGGGAGGAGCGGCGGGGGACCGCTCAGGAATACG
Organism: Dromaius novaehollandiae; assembly: GCF_036370855.1. NCBI lineage: Eukaryota > Metazoa > Chordata > Aves > Casuariiformes > Dromaiidae > Dromaius > Dromaius novaehollandiae. The sequence goes on from NC_088116.1 coordinate 4,781,375, forward strand.
GATGGAGAGGAGCCAGAACTTAGTATGCATGAAGGCTGGTGCTGCATGAATGATAAAAATAGTAGCGGCTGCTTAGATAGGAGAATACAATTTGGTCTATGCGCAAAATCATCACATAGCGGGGCTCAAAATCTCCCCGCTATCAGGTCAAAGAAAGAATGAGGCTGGGACAGCTTGTTTGGGTGCAAACTCGCTTCCAGGCCATCTCTTTGTTCAAGAATTTGCATTTTGCTTTGGAAAAGCTTTGTGGTCCAGTCTTAGGAAGTCGGGTTTTAATCAGACTCTGCTCAATGCCTAGTACTACAGGAGCAGAGAGATCGAAGGGACGGCAACAGCTTACCTGGGCGGGGAGCACGGCCGGGGCACGGCAGCTGCTTTGCTTTGGGAATCAGCGGAGGAGGAAGCGTTGTGCTCGTGCACGCGCAGAGCCCAGGCGGCCCCCGCAGACAGGATCACCGCCTCCAGCCCTGCAGTCCAGCCACCCCACGATGAAACATGCCGCAGGTCAACGGGCCACGGCAGGCACCAGCCCCTCTTCCAGCAGGAAAAGCCGTGTGCTGGCAGGGGCTGCTGCTCTCCCCGAGCCGAACCAGGGGACGGGGACAGAGCCGAGCTCGGGAGGGCGCAGGAGCTCCCCTCGCACACGCAGCCGAGGAAATGGCTTAGCGGCCTGGCTTGGGCTGGAAGTCCATCACACCCGCTCCCACCGGCACGCATCGGCATGCCTCTCCTTCCCAGGGCATGGCCGCCTGGGGGGCACAGGCACCAGCTTTAAACCGCTCTCTGCCATGACATTAACTGCAGCAAATTACAAAAGCCTTTGTTTATGCAAAGTTTATGCAAACGGACATGACGTGGCCTTCACAGTCCCCCAAACCCACCGAAACGAAAGAGCAGGTACAGCATATTGAGCTCTTCCCAGAAGATCCCACAAAGACAGAGCCAGCTGATCCGGCTGGTGGAAAAAGACGCTAACCACAACGAAAGGGACATAATTTGTGTTCTCAGTCACATCAAAGACGTAACCCCTTGCTCCAGTCTCTTGCTCACGTGACTGTTTGAGGAGCAGACAAGCAAATAGCCATTAACGTCGTTACCGCGCCATCCCCTCTCCATGCTCCAAAGCAAGCCTGCCAGCAGGAACAAAGTCCTAAAGCGTTATCTCTTGTGGCTAGGAAACATCTGAGAACCGCACGCCCAGCTTGAGCTGAATTAGCCACTGAGCATCCGCCGCAGTACGAGGGCTGTGGAGAACGTTTTGGTCTTCCTGCTAACTTGCTGCAACTAAACCTGACAGTACAATCTCTACTCCTTATTAATCACATTTTGATTTCCACTGGTTTCTAACCATCCTGGAAATAAACACTAAACCCAGGTCCATTTGCTCCATGACTGTTGGAAGCCTGTATTGACTAACAAAAAAAAATAAATAAAATAATATTTAAAAAAAAAAAACTTATCAGCAAGCTTACAAATGTTAAAAGCAGTGTTTTAATCCGGAGCATGGACCCCTCTCACCCACTGGGCAAGTAAATGTGCTTGAGAAATCCAGAAGGAGCCAGGTCTGTGCAATGGAAGTTCTGCCACTTGCCGTGATGGGATCTTAAAGGCAGTCCTGGCCTTGCTGCAGACACAAATCCAGGCCATGGGACACACACCGCTCAAAACACCTGCTCCATCCTTCCCACTCCTCATCCCCCCTTCCGTCCCTGCTTCCCCCGATGGAGAGGAGAAGGAGAGTCCCTGTGCAGAGACACAAACGCTCTCGCTTCCCCCGTTCCAAGAACCACTGAGACCTGAAAACTCAGCGCAGCTCTGGCAGTACAAAGTCCATGCCTGTTGCACCCAGCCCCGAATGCATGAGCAAGGCAGGGCTCTTTCATCCCCATGGATGCGGAGGATCACCAACCAACCAAAACACCCCTCAGCACAGCCTGTAAGGAACGGGACGAGTGTAAAGGCAAAACCTTACTGGAGTAACGAGAAGCTCCCTCACCTTATTCCCTGCAGATCTTTGCCGCAGGCACGCAGCCGGGCAGAAGTCTGCAAGGCAGCGATGTTCCCCTTCCTCTCTCCCCCTCTGAAGGTCGCACAAGGACACCCCTTTCTGTTCCCACAAAAGCCTTCCTCCCTGCAGGCTTCCTCCTAAGGCAAAGAGCATGAGCCACCCCCACCCTGTGCTTTTCCCTTGAAAGGGGGCAGGCTACCGCAAGGCAGAAATTTCAATAAAAAGCAGCTTGAGATGGAGGCAGACGAGATATCCCTGCTGTAATGTTCAGAGGAAATCATCCTGCAAAGTGCAGCTCTTGGTAAGAACCGGTATTAAAATTTCCTTAAATAAATATAAGGAAAGAATCCACGGGGGAGAGCAGCTGATGGGTCCAAGGAGATGTGCTCAGGATGGCCCGTCGTCCATCGCCTCCCAGATCTCCCCAGACACACGGAGCCGAAGGCTGGGCCAGCTGAGACCGGCGGCTTCTGGTCACTGCTCCTACCTACGCCATCTGCGAACAGAAAGAGCCGTGAGTCCCGCGGTCTGGCAGAGCTGCCGCAGAGCCCAGCACGCCATGGGGGAGCAGCGCAGCGGGAGCCGCGGGGCCAGGCTCCTTCATCGGCCACAGCGAAACTCCCGTGAGCCTGTGGCTGTCTGTCTGTCTGCACGATCAAGGAGGCAGAGCGAGGCGAGAAAGGAAGCTCTGACCTGCTGTACAACTGTCCTTCCCCTCTCCAGCCCAGTGCAAGAGGGCCAAAACATCAGAGCCCAACTGCACCACTGGCTGTGCAGTTGGAGGGACTCTGCTTTCTAGACATCTACGGGGGGACAGCAACAGTTCCTGCACCGGGGCAGGCCTCCAGGCTGGAATTTGGCCCAGCGCTGTGCTCTCTGCAAGGAGAGATCGTGCCCTAACGGTGAAGGCCTCTGCAAGGAAACTGCGCCTTTGAAGGACACACAGAGCAGTTGCGACATCCTGCTCTGCCAGGGACAGACCATGGGATACTTACATCCGTAAACACTTATCTTTCCCTCCACTTGCCACCCTCTGTCCGTCCGGGCTCCAGTCTGTTGCAAACACCTAGTATCAGAGGGAGACCCAGTTATTTCTGCTGTCGCAGGAAGAGTCACCACCGCCTCTCTCAAGCGGCTCAGCTCGCCCAGACGTCTCACCTCGTCTGCATGGCCGGGGAGATCGATGGCCAGTTTCTTCGTCTTGGCGTCCCAGACCTTCAGCGTGCTGTCACTGCTGCCGCTCACCAGCAAGCGGCTGTCTGCCGACCAGGCGATCTGATACACCGCCGCGACGTGCCCTCGCAGCGACGTGAGGTACCTGGCGCGAAGGAGGCACCAAGAAGCTGTTAGATGAGTGGGTGTCTTCCAACCTGTCCTTGCCCTGCCTTCGTGCTTCTTCTCTGGCTCCTAGCAAGCAAGGTCACGGGACACCCAGCACACCCCGAGCCAGCGCGCATGCTCTGTACACATAAGGCAATCGATTGCTGGTGATTCAGTCTGTCTAGAAACCCTCTGAGACGAGCTCACAGCCTTTGAAAGGATAATCCCTTCCCATCGACCCCTCCGCTGAGAAACCCTTATCAACGCTGCAGCCTTACGGCACAGATGCGCCCTTCCTCTCTCCACCTGAGCAAACACGTGCCTGGACTCCTGCAGGATTTAGAGAGGCCACTAAATCACCGATTACTAATTACAGCCGCGGAACAAAGGCAGGACTGCTGCTCCAGAGAGCTCAGCGATACTCCAGCAGGAGGTTAAAGCCTGGATTACAGGGGCATCCAACCACCACCAGCACCCCTTGCAACTGCAAGAAGGAATCTGCATCATCCAGAACAAGGTGTTCTCTTGCACAGGTGCTGTTTAAACTGCGTCAGTCTATAGTACACATCTGTAACGGGACAAAAAAACTCACTTTCCTGTCCTACCATCCCAGAGCTTTATGGACTTGTCAAAGGAAGCACTAGCTATTATCCGGGTGTCTGGCGAGAAGAGGACTTGGTTGATCAATGCCTGGTGGCCTGTCATTCTCTCCAGCGGCTTCTTGTCTTCTGCCGGCCTCCAAAGAAACAACGTGAAATCGTCCGACCCCGAGACGAGCCTTTCTGGCCCCTGGCCCTGAGAAAGGGATGAAAGAGCCTAAGTCTCGTACAAGCCAGGCTTGGAGAGCTCGTATAAGCATACCCAGTGTTGGGGTCAACAGCCAACTGTGCACATTTAGTGCTTCCATCAGTAAAATAAAATGCAGTAGGGGCAAACTTCCCAGTGCGGACTTACCCTGACTTGGTCATACCTCTGCTGTGCCTTGTCCTTCAGTTCTGCCACTGGAAGAGGGAAAGGGAGGGGGGGAGAGGAGCTATTTGAAATCCTTAGGTGAAAGGAAACTTTACAACCCTGTGATGCCACCTCTACTCCAGGGTCTGTGGGCCAAGCAGGCATATTGCAACTGCTCACCCGCTTCCCCTTTGCTGAGGACCACACCAGGGGCAAAAGCTACCGAGCACAGGGTGGCCTTCCCAATCCCTGCACTGCGGGACTCTGCGCACAGACAGGGAGGACCATGGCTGTCAGCACGGCCAACGCTGGCCCAGGGCCTGCTCCCAGCTCTCAGGACAGTTTTGGCTCATGGCAGCACTAAGAGGAGACACCAGGTCTCCTCGCTGCACCCCAGAGCTCCTGTCCTTCCCATCGCCTACAACGCAGGTGCACTTACAGGAGCCGCTCACGTCCTGCGGGTTGATGGAGGCTTCGGCGGGTTCGAAGGCCCCGGTGCGGAGAACGTAGTCGGTGCTAAGAGCCATGGTGTTCACCCAGTGAGCGTGGCCCTGCAACGTGCGGCACAGGACCCCCTGGGAACAAAATGACCCGCTTAGAGAGGGATGCGTAGGGCAGAGCCGGACTGCACGGGACCTGCCAAACCCATCGTGCTACCGGGACCACCCCAGAACTTTCTAAGCCCTCTTCACTGAGCAGCAGGACTGCAGTCACGCTGGCTGGGAGGAAGTGACACTGCTGAACCTCTGGGACAGGTTTCCAGTAGAGCCTTGCAAGGAACCCACCAGGGTAGGTGACTCTAGGGGCATTTCCAGCTTTTAAGCCCATTTTGTGCTTTTAGGGATGAAAACATTTGCTTGCACAACAGCTACTCCCTCCAAATGATGTAAAACAAGAGGCTCCAAGGGGGTTAGAGGATACAGCATCCAGGCTGCAGCTACATTTTCCAGGGCATGATCTGCGCTGGGACGAGCAGACAGGGAGAGAAAACGTAGCTGCTCCAGTGCAGTGTGAGCAGCCCCCTCCGCCAGCGGCCCCAGGGCTGCCCGCCCGCCCATCTCACTCACGTCCTGGCTCCTCCAGACTTTGATGGTTCTGTCCTGGGAGGAGGAGTACAGCAGGCCATCTCCCCCCCACTTCACGCACGTCACCGACTGCGTGTGGCCCGTGAGGATTTTGTCACATCTGCCCATCAACGTGTCCCAGATGCGGACGCTGCCGTCCTTGGAGGCACTTGCCAGGTAGCGGCACTCGGGGTTTCTGGGTGGAGAGAGGACCACATCAGCCCCAGAGGATTTAAGGGCCCAGAAGTCAATACAAGACAACTTGCTCTTTTGGCTTAAGATCAGATCTGCAGGGTCACGGAGATCCACCGCCCTGCAGCACCGCTGCTCCCGCTGCACCAGCTTGCGTCTCCCCTCAGCTGGTCGCAGGCAGGTGACAGCGAGCAATAGCATGGTGGAGACAAAACCGTCCTCGGAAGAAAAGCAAAGCTGAGCAGCACAGAGCAGTGCCAGGCCAGCCAGGAGGCTCGTTAAAGACCGGCACCCCGACCCGCCGCGCTGCCAGCGTGCGAGCGATGCCGGGGCGAGGGAGGACATGGCTCCTGCTTTGTGCGGGAGCGGAGCAGGGAGCGCAGCTGGCTGCAGACGCCACAGCTGAGCACTGCCAGGGTCGTCTCCCTCCTCTCCATTTCCTGATCCTCCCCTGTAATCAGTTTTTGCTAACCCAGTTAACTGTTTGCAATAGCTGGAGACTCCCACTGGGGAATTCAATTTGCAGGGCTCTGCTCCGAAGGGGCCCTTTTTTATTTCTATAATGTCTTGGATTATTAGCTACAACTTTCCCCCTCCGCCCACCTCTCCCAGGCAGAGCTTTAGCTGATCAAAGGGATAAGGAGACTGCATCGTTAATCAGCCCTCACGATAAATAAAACAGAGGACAGAGGCAAGCAGGATGCAAGAGGGCAGAAAGGGAGCGTTTGGCAGGGGCCGAGCTCAGGCACCACGCGGACAGGCTTTCCTGTCCCCAGCCCAGCGCCGGGGAGGAGCACGGCTAACGCTTCTCCAGCACTGTGGAAACACTCAGCATTTTCTGTAGGCAGGTATCCTTTTTATACGGAGGGGGAAACTGAGGCACAGGCTGGCGGTGAGTTGCCAAGCACACCAGGACTGCAGGGAGAAGCTGGGGCTCCTGCGCGTGAGCCGGATGCATTTCTCCCGGCTCACCTGGCAGCTGCCTCCCTCTGCACACCGCAACACGAGAAGGGCTCACAGCAGCACTGCCCTTTAGGCTCCGCTGGTCTTTTCCTTAAAAGTAAAGGGGGAGGCGTAGGCTGGCCATCACTTACATGTGGAGCGGTTCCCAGCACAGCCACGTGATCCACTTGGAGTGGCCGCTGAGCACCCGGCCGATCTGGTTCCCCGTGGCTGGATCCCAGAGAAAGATCTGACCAAGACAGGAAGCGGGAGGGTCGCGTCAGGCCGCGCGTCACGTGAACCCCAGGGACGTTCAAACTCCACTTAGAAAGGAGAGGTGCCCTCGGGCTCGCGGTGCCAGGATTTACATTGGCAGAAGCAAGGACGAGAAAGGGAGGGCTGGATTCCTCTCCAGGTCCCTGCAGCCATCAGCTGACATCTCAAAAGCACGAGACCTGGCCGCCCTCCGCTTCGCCTAAGATGCTGCTGTGACAAAAATATCTGTCTCGTCTCAAAACTGATCCAGGTCTCCAAAAAGCCAGTCTGAGCCTGTGACACCACGTGCCAGAGAGTTTGTGAATGTTTGCAGAGCGCGATGAAAGCCAGAGAGCACTAAATGCGCCTTATTATCGGATGCTGTGGGTGGGACACATGCTGGTTTTCGGTTGTTTTTTCTCTCTCTAGATAAATGTTCATCCAGAGAGCCAAGGCGTTAGTCATCTCTTACTGGAGAACCTGGGAGAAGCCGGGAAGCGGCGGACAAGCAGCACCCCGGGTTAAAGCCAAATGCCACCAGAGCGGGGCAGAGCCACCCCGGTGCCTCAGTTTCCTTGGGGCCCTGTATCCCAGCGGCTCCTCGGAGACCGAGCACAGGACGGCAGCGCTTGCGGCTCCACGGCCGCTCCCGCTGCTCCCAGACCGCTCGAAGGTCAGAGCACCCCGTCCGAAGCGAGCGCCCCACCGCTGCCTCTCTCAATCGAGAGCTCCTGCTTCTGCAGGCATTTCCGTGAGCGCCTTGAGCAAACACAGCTCGCCCGGCAGCCGGGGCACGGCCCACGTGCCGATCCCACGAGGGGGAATTTGGCCATGTCCACGTGGGAGCCCCGGCCCTGTCTGCACGTCTGGGTCACGCAAACAGCAGCCCCGGCTTGGCCGGGCGATGCCCCTTCTCGCTCCAGACACCTCCCTCGTGACGAGTCCGTCTGCCAGGGCCCACGTCCAAAGCCTGGACTCCTTCCTATGCAAAGGGAAAAGGGCTGCAGCGAGGCAGCGGGGCTCAGCGCCGGCACGCAGCCCTTCGAAAGGCCACTTTGAAGGCCGCACGGCAAAGCCAGGCCCCCCCCGGCGCAGTGGCACCAGCTCCCAGGCACGCTCGACAGGCCGCTTGCAACCGCCGCGACACGGCCACATGACATCTTGCTCTGGACAACGGGGTGCACCTCCCGCCCCACTGCCAGAGGAAACGAGTCTTCGCCCCTCGTCCCCCACAGCCCCTTTGTCAGGTTTCATCTCAGCCCGGGACAGAGCTGCCGAGGATCCCCTGGGCCAGGCTGATCCCGCAGATCCCGCTAGATCCCCCCTTTGGCCTGGCTGTACCGGCGCATTCGCCCCTCGGCCAGGGAAGGTGGGGCCAACACGCACCTGGCTGTTCTTGCAGCCCGAGGCCAGCTTCTTGCCGTCGGGCGACCAGGCGATGCTGAGCACCCAGTGCCGGTGACCTGGGGAGAGAGCGCGAGCAGGCGTGAGCCGAGAGCTGCGGCCGTCTGTGCCCGGCGCGTTGCAGCCCCACGGCAGGGCCCAGGCGGGAGGAAACCCTCCGCGTCCCCCCGGCCAGGCCCCGTTTCTCTGCTTCGTTAGCGAGACAGCTGCTCCTCTCCCCGAGCCGTGCTCCCAGTCGTTATGGCTCACCCAGCACCCACGGTTTCGATCCGTTCACCCCCCCAAGCAGGCAGGGGGGCAGGAGCTGCCCTCCCGGGACACCCCGCACCCACCTTTGGCCGTGAACTGCGGCGTCTCCGTGCTGAGGTCCCAGAAGCGGACGGTGGTGTCTCCAGAGCCACTCGCCAGGTACCTGGACAGGGAGGAGGAGCCCGGCTCAGCGCGGTGCCCCCAGCCAGGACCACGGCTGCCGCCGGCACGCGCCGTGCCCCCACCCCGGCCGGACCCTCTTACTTTCCGGTGGGGCTGAAGGCCACGGAGATGACGGCCTCGGTGTGCCCCTCCAGGGAGCTGGTGCAGCGCGTCACCGCCCGCACCCTGAACACCGCCTGCGGCTGGTAGATGATGTCGAGCACCTTCTCGGTCTCCAGGGCCTGCCCCGCCAAGGTCTTCTCCAGCGACGCGACGATCTCGGCATCGTGGACGTAGAAGGCCAAAGGCACCGGCTCATCCTAGGAGAGATGCGGCAGGAGCACCGGCGCGGGGGTCGCGCCCCGGCAGGAGCTGGAGCCGGGCAGAGGCTGAGGCGGGGGGCGGCCCCGGGGGCCCCTCACCTTCTGCAGCAGGGCGTCGCAGACCAGCTGCAGCTTGTCCGGGGTGATGCCGAGGGGGACGTCGAAGGGGGAGCCCAGGGGCTCCCCGGCCTCGTCCCGGAACTGGATCAGGAGCCGCTCCGCGTCCTCCTCGCTCGGCGACATGATCTGCGGCACAAGGGGCTCAGGACACCGCGGGGTCCCCGCGGCTTTGGGGGGCAGGAGAGGCCGACGGCGCCCCAGCCTGGGACCCCAAATGGGGGGAGGTGGGGGCAAAAGGGTCCCCCAGCACCCAGGGGCGACCCCAGGCCCTCGAGACCCCCGGTTTTGGGGGGAGGAGGAGCAGGACTAGCCCGGGCAGGGCAATATCGGGGAGGGGGGTACCCAGCCCCGGGCAGAGGTGCCCATGGGGGGCAGAAGGAGTCACTATGGGGGGAAGCGGGCAGGGACCCCCACATGGGGGGGGAGAGAGCAGGGACCCCCACATGGGGGGGGAGAGGGCGCCCTATGGGGGAACCAGGCAGGGACCCCCCTACGTGGGGGGCAGAAGCACCCTACGGGGAAGCGGGCAGGCCCCGCACACGTGAGGCCCCCCCGCCCCGACGCCCCCCGGCCGCCCCCGCGCCCCCCGCCCCGCTCACCGCTGCCATGTGCGCGCGCGGCCCCCGTGAACCGGAAGCGGCGCCTCCTCGGGGGGGGGGGGCGGTGGCGCCGCGGCGCTGCTGCCGCCTGGCGGCCGGCGGGGGCGAGCGGCGCCCCGGGGTCGCGGGTTCGAGGCCGCTGTGGGCGAGCTCCGCCCCGCGCCGCAAGCCCGGGGGCTTTGGGCTGCACCACCACGGGGCAAGCTTGGAACAGACACTCATCCCTCCCTTCAAGACCTCATTTAATATTTAGCTTGAAATAATTCATAGCCACTACCCTGCCATTAACACGGTCAATTAAAAGAATAAGAAATCTGGGCAACTATACCAAGGACAGATGTTTCAGGGGTTCATTTCCTTCATGAACCCATGAGACCCCCACAGAAAGTATGTTAGCCCAACCCCAACAAAACAGAAAATTGACACAAATTTTAATATTCATATATTTTAAATCAAAACACAATTAAATATAGTATGTTTTAAGTACATGAATACTTGGGCATGAGAGAAATAAGAGGTGGTACATAGTACCAAAAACCTATACACAGCCTTTTTGCTTCTTTTCATAGATAATACAGTGTGTCTCTATACAATCAAATATTGCAACAGAATAACACTTGCTAGTCAATCAAGATATTTTGAACATTGGAGATGATTGAGTCCTTTATAAAGTGATTTTTTTTTTGCACAGGTTTGAGGAAAAAAGCAATCATAAGAGTAGAATAAAAAACCCAAAATAGAAGTGTTGTATACTAAAGATGCAGCGATAACATAATGGAGTGACACACCGAGTACTTCAGATACTCTGTAAAATTAATTCACGGGAAAGAATACAGGTGCTGTGTCACACAGTGGCTTTTTACTTAAATTAAAGGTTACACAAGTTTCAAGTGTTGTCAATATCAGGGAAAAGAAAGCCAGAAGTCATTAAAAATTATTTTTCTTTATAAACCAAACATCTGGAATTAGATACTAGCTTGGTCTCAGGACAACAAGCTATGGAGAATGGCAGTAATACATGGCAGCAACTACTTTTTTCCTTGGTTGTGGAAGAAAGAGGAAAGAAAACAGAGCAGTCTACTGGGTACAATCTCCTCAAAACGTGGGCTGCACCGGGAGCTGTGGCTCAGGAACGGGGGCTGCACAAGTGCAAGCTCGGCTTGCAAGTCTGCTGTGCGTCAGAAGCAGGGAATGTGTGTGTACGCGTGTGCAAGAGCTTGACAAGGAAGAGTTACACTGTCCAGGCTTCACTCCTCATCATTCTATGCTCCCTTCAAAGTTAATGTAAGTATGAAGTAAAATACATTTATCTTACAGTTGAATACTCAGCTATTTCAAGTAAGGAAAAATAAAACTTAGAACTTTTAAGGTCATTCACTGCCAATGAATTCACGGCTTCAGGTTCACTTCTCCAATGGTCAAGTGTCAGGGAGATATCCCGTGGCCTTTGCAATTACGTGTTTAAAAATTACAAGTAGTAGAACTAGAAACTACAGCAAAACCTTCCCCATCCTTGGTGTGGCTTGTGTCCCATTCCAGATATTTTGCTTAAAAGTCTTTTTGAGACAGGGTCAAGTATTTGTGAAGTTGAGCACAGTTTCTCAGTGACACGTTCATAAACTGTGTCTTCATCTCTTTAAAAAACATCATTATTGTGAATGCCGTATACAACAGGAAAAAGTGTTTCTTTGCTCTCTACAGTGGAGGTACAGGATTGCTTCTTTTTAATTCTTCCTTACAAATGAGGGAGATATCGGCGGTATGTAGTAACAGTGCTTTGCTTTTATTGGCTGTGTTAAAGAATCCACCAAAAGGGAAAGTTCACTCATTCTCAAAGCAGAAAATTAGATTTCCTGTTCTGGCATTTAAAAATCATAGCTGGAAAAGGAAAAATATGGTTAGAGTTCATTTCACCCTAAAACATACAAGGCAATCACTCAGTAGAAAGACATTTTGTGTTTGCAAATGTTGGAAGCCAGGTAAGCTGATGAGTTTGGGAGGGGGAGAAAAAACAAACACCTGCCCCCCCTTACCCACCCCAACCCCCCCACAAACAAACCTCAACCTTCCCATTACTGTAGCTATACTTGCTTAATTGAATCTAGAGTATGTGCAGCTGCTTGATATTTCTAAATACTGTGCTGAGTGACCTTTTCAACTAGCTAGATTGGAATTACATCATTTACAGCCAAGCTATTAAGTGAAATTATTATACAAGTCTTTTAAACATAACTGCTCTAGAAATAGGAAAACAGTCACATAGTGAAATTATGGACCCATTAGTTCAGGCTTATCACTGGGCTTTGGTACATGTTTACTTTCCTTAATTAAAAAAGTGCAAGTTTTTTTCTGTTTGGTTTTTTTTGTAATTGTTGTTAGAGATGTCTGGAAGCCAGAAGCACCAGTTAACTTGGTAAACCGCTCGCTGTCTTCATGATTTCACAAAGTGCAACTGTTGCATCACAGCTGTTTTGTAACACAGAACACACAGACTCATACAACAGCAAAGCCACTAAGCATCGATGTACAATGCCACAGTGCTAGTCTATCAGCAGGGCTACTGTATTTTTTTTTTTTTTAAACAGCATAGACATAGCACAGTGCTAATTTAGCACACTCAACAAGACAACTTGCTAGCTCTCAAGTAAGCTTTGGTGTTACTTTAGACAAATATACTAGCATTCACTAACAGGAAATAGCAAACGTAAACTCAAATAAGAAGTTACAGTATTGATCCTGAACTATAAATCACCCTTTTAACTAACAAGGCAGTTTTAAAATTGTCTTTGTTCCTTTACATTCTTTATAGACTTGTACAGGAGTACCACTACAAGTATCTGTCAAGAAATTCCAACCACACCATATGTAGGCTGAAACACTTCCAACCTTTGCTGGAAGTCCTGTCACACTACTAACCTGAACCCAAACTAGCGGGGGTTTCAGATGCACTAGCACAGCGAGCAAAAGCTCTGCTCCTCCCACAGTTTAGCTAAAGTCAGACAGTAAGGGCACACAGTGTTTCTACCCTCTTACCTTTGTAACCTTCTCCGAATGCTGCTCACATTGTGCCTGCTGCATAACATCATTGACTATCATCTTTGCTATCCTCCAAGCCATCTCTTCTTGAGCCTGCCGTAGAAAAAGAAACAACATCCCAAATACAGGTAGTTTGAAGTTCTTAAAATTACAAAACAGTGCGCTCAGCACAATTCACAAGCTAAACCCTACAGACATGGTCAACCTTCATAACTCTGACTTGTAGTAAACATATCTTCCCTTGATGAAAATGTGGCTGGTTTCCAAGTACAGCATTAGCTTTAATTAATGTATTTATAGTTTGATCCAATTTCCAAGAGAGTTAGTGAAATCTTCAGACTTATCTTTTGGGGACTTGCCCAAGCCCCTCTGAAGGGGAAAAATGCAGCCTTTAATCCACATACAGAGGTCATTTCACAGTAAAAACCAAAGAATGATAGTACCTCTGCTCTTATTCGCAGATTATTTCTCTTGGGGCAGGGGGAAGGGAGACACACTCCACCCTTGACTGGGTTATCCTAAAAACTAAAATAATGGATAACTGTCTGTTAGTTAAAACAGCAAGCACTTTGGGCAAAGTGCTCCTTGGCAAAGGACAAACTGGTTTCACAAGTGCAATTCAGTAATATTTAGCCTGCAGAGACTGACAGTTCTGGTTGGTCCGAGTATCAGAAAGATACTCAGAGAAAACAACCAGGATTAAGAACCTGAGCACTCCATTTCCCTAACCTGAATTTGAAGCAAGCCACAAGGACAACATAAAAAGACACACCTCATCCGTGTTTCCTTGAACCCATTTCTTCATTGCTTGTGAAAACATGGACCCTAGTTGAGATAGACAGCAAGCAAGGTACATTAGCAAACTCTGCAGCACATCTCATTTCTCTTCTCTGTAAACACGTACTTGCTTCTATCCTGAAGGGTTTGCACTGCTAGCATTAGAGAACACAAGAGCAGCATGAAGGACGAGGGATTACCAGGATTCATGGTTCACTAGGCGCTGAGCCCAGACCATTCTTTCCCAGCAACCGGACTTGAAAAGCAGCATTAACAGCAGATCTCAAAGTGGGTAGGAAGCATGTAGAGAGCTGAAGTTTTTTCATCTTGAGATCAAATCCTTGAAGGTTTGATCATCAGCTCGGCTGATAGCAGCTTTTATGCCTGCCAGGTTCCATCAACAGCTCCGACTCCCACAGGCTGTGCATACTCCCAGGAGTCCAGCTGGACCAGAAACGCAGGATTTGGCTACAGAACTGGGCCAGAGATAGGTTTTGCCTCGGTACAGGATGATCCCCTAAGCATCTCTATTTGGCTTAAAACAGATCTGGAAAGAGTCAAGAGTTTTGCTCACCTTGACTAAAGCAAGGGAAAGGACAGTTCTGCAGATGTTTACAGAAACAGAGAGAAAGGAAAGCAAACCTTTTGATTTCTTGACATCAGGCTCTGGTTCAGATTCTCTGATGAACTGTCCCAGATCACTGACTCGTCCAAATGTCATCTTCCTGAAGAGAGAAGTAGTAAAAAAAACCACACGGGTTACCAAGAGAACTCCAGCACTATGGAAAGTTATCAATCAGCAAAACAAAAATCTCACTACAATAAAGACTCTAGCGTCAGAAGACTGACATTTTACCAGTTACCACCTTTTCCACCTAAAGTTGATACATTGGGAAAAGTTTCCCACTCTCCATGTTTATCTGAATTCTAAGTATATCTTAAGATTTCTAGAAACTGAAAGTAAGCAAGCACTTCAATGACTCAATCATGTAATATCAAAAGGCAGTGCAAACAAGTGCTCTACAGTATCACAGAAACATTTCATTAGGGAACAACCAAATTACAGTACTTGGAAGCACAGCAGACTGGTATGCAGTAGAAAAGCAAGGTAGCTAGAGAAACAAAGAATTTCTGTTTGAGACCCACAGAGCAGAAGAGCTTCATATCAAAGAGCAACTTAAGAAACAGAAGAATAGCTGCGCAATCTGCTAATGAAATGAAGTACAAGCTCTTCTTTATATGGCAGTAGGGAGAAATCAATGCTGTATATTACAGTATCAAAGTCTTCCAAGCTTGTTCTTTCCTATTCCAAACCCAAACAGGAACTACTAGTTATATTTTGGAGCCAGAGAGGAATATCTAGGAGAAAGAAAAACAATTGGAAGTATTTTTCTGACTGCTGTTCTCATCAGAGAAACATTCACCGTGACATTGGCATTAAATTGCACTACTGAAAAAACAACTTACTTTCAAGTATTGAGACATATACCAAGATTGCAACATCTTGCATTTAAGTGCACTCTCAATGCAGAAGGACACAACAAAAATGAAACAGAGGTGAAACATACTCAAAAGAATGAGATACACTGAATGAACCTTACCCTGCATATGTTCGTTGATATAAAGATTCTGGATCCAGACTTGCAGCATCTACAATTATTGCTTCATCAAAATTTTTCAGGATTTTAACATTAGCCTTTTTGACATTGGACTACAAACAAAAATTCTAAATATTAGTGCCCAATGCAGACAAACTAGTAGCTTCTTAACAAAACTGCTATTTTAGTGCTTTTACAGTTTGACAAATCCCTGTGAAGTCTCTATGCAAGCATAAAAAAATTAAGAGAACATCTACACAAATGATGAATTCCTAACTCAGCAGGACATTGTTCTTAAACAGAGGATGATAAAGTTACATGAACAGAGCCAAACACACAATGTACAGGTCAGCATACATGTATGTAGAGACTGCTGTCTAAGCATCACCAATTGAATAGATCTGTGTGCGCATGCAAATTATTTGCTTCTGAGTGCATAACACTGAGCTACCTCAAAAGCAGCAGCAACTGCACTCACCCCTGCCATGTACTTGGCAAGCAGCTCCCATGAAACACAGTGTGCTCCCCCGTACAGAGAGAACATGCATTTACCTTTCAGTCTACAGTATTTGTAAAAGATTATGAAAAAAAAAAAAAACACCCAAGGAAACATTTGAGCAACAGCAGGGAGAGCACAAAAGCACAGCAATCTACTAGCACCTTATCTTGGAACAGAAACACTAATGGTAGCTGCCTTGTAAAGTCCTGTTGGTCTGCACTAAGTGCTGTTCTTTATGCAAAAGTACAAAGCCCTAGTGACCCTTCTATGCAGATAAGTAGGAATGCACGCCACAAAAATGCAGCACTTGGTTCAGGCTATCAGTCATCAGGATTTTTCCAAGATAATCAGAACACAGATTTTATTCCCTACTTCACAATTTCATTAGAAGGTATAAAAAAATAAAAGCAGGTAGTACAGCTTCCATGTTGCTCGAAACACAGAAAGTCAATATTGTCAATCTAGACACTGTAATTTAAAACTCATGGTAGCGCTGCAGCCTTCAATAAAAGCAATTCAGCAGAAGCAGTTTTTGCTTAGCTTTTCTGCTCTCAGCTGGGCTTGACAGACTGAACTGGCTGCAGATAAACTAGAATCTGCTTATCTTCTCCCTCTTCCACACTGGAATTAAATAAAGCTAGAATTTTTGGAATAGGCAACTCAGTTAAAAATGCATCTCATTACGTGGATGGTTTCATATCGTAAAGCGTTCCACTGCCCACTTCTGAGGCTAGGCCCACATGTGAACACAGCTCTCAAAGTGGCATCGCGAAGGAGATTAAGAAGAAAGATGCTGGTCTGTGGCCAGAGACCCACACAAAACGAACTCAGTGGCCACCTCTCAATGACACCGGAAAGGTAGCAGAGCCAAAGGGGTGCAGTTACATACTCGTTTCTACACAGCACGGTGAAGAACCAGCTACATAGCTCTAATCATGCTTAATGAATGATTAGAAAGCTCTCTGCTTTACCCAGCAATGAACATTTAAGTCTTTATTCCTAGCTTTATATCAAACTATATGTATGCAAACAAAATTCAGATATCACCCCCTGAAAAGCCGCATAATACAGTAAACTGTCAGAGGTCTCTTTTGGGAATGTCAGGAGTCTGGCCATTTTCTATCAACTGACACAGCTAACTAGCTTGAGCACGACAGTATGGAAAATCTGCTGAGACAACTTGTGAACACCAGCTAGTCAGATATTAACTGTCATTGCTCTATGCCTGAGCAGAGGACTTCTGCCCTAAAGAGTCCACTCAGTGCTAGGATTTAAGGTCTGCCACTTCAATGGAATTGAGCACACAATTTGCATACTTATATTTAAATTCTACAGCATATTCACAACATCAATTTTTGCCTAAAGGTATAACTTTTGCCTAAAGATATATTGTTAAAGAAAAAAAAGCAAGCTTGTTTCTAATGAAAAGCATTAAGTGTTACAGTACTACAGAGCAGTCTTCAGCTAGTATTAATAGCTTAACTCCTTGAATCAAAGTTCTGCTTTTAATAAGTGGTAAAAGACTTTGGGTACAGAAAATACAATAAATAACTTCTACTTGCTATTGATTTCAGATAAATAGTTTTTGGCATAGATTAAATGTGTCTTTAAAATGAAATGGGAAGCTTAAAATTACAAAATGTTTCCTTAAAGGGTGCAAACTTTGATTTCAATATAGAAAAGTGACTGCACTATTTATTAGAACAGAATCAAAACAAGAAACTCCTACCTGGGAGGCAGAGCCATCAGGGCCCCCTATCTGAGAATCGCTGTCAGGAGAGCTACTGGGGCCTTGAATACTCAGTGCAATATTCCCTCCTGGAAATTCATCTCCTCGTACTGAATGGATGAGATCATTCAAGTATTTGTAATAGAGGTTGCTGGACAAGAAACCAGGTAAAAAAACCTGAGAGACAGAAGAATGAGGCCTCTTTAATCAACAAAGCCAGTCTGCGTGACTACTATAGACCATTTATAGAACAGAAAGGTCAACTGGACATCTCAGTCCTGTGTAGAGGCACAGAAGTGTACATCAACAGAATTATTCTGCATTAGCTGTTGCACTGCTATAGATTTGAATCCTACTTCAGAATGAAGCAGCAAGAACAGCCATATGTTAGCTAAACCCTCCCCAGATGGGAACCAAAAGTTCAGATTATTTTCCCCTAGAAAGGCCTGACATCCCAATACTTTTACAGGTATTTCGCTATGCTGTCCAAGAATCAACGGCAGCTCCAGAAGCAAACCATTCATCTCCAGGTACCCCAGGGTTACACTATAAACACAGCATTGGTACGTGCCTTGCAAATAACTGCTACCGGCCAGCTGTGGTGTAGCATCAGACAGAGGAGTGATAAGGAAGGACAATTTTCAAAAGATACAATAAGCTGTTGATGGCAATTGATATGGGAGGGAATTCGTTACTTCCATTAAAATGTAACAGTCACCCAAGACAAATGTTTCACAGAGAATCAACAGAAGACATGTGGGTTGTATCTTTTCAAATTAGGCTGGAGAAAATTTAGCTAATATTGTTATATTATCCAGGTAAAAAGGAAGTCAGTAAAAGAACAGGACAAATCAGAGATGCCGAGGGGAATACTCGACACACAGCAGAATCTCCCCATCATCTTCACTAACTACCAAAAACAGTTTGAAGAAGGTATCTCACCGTCTCCATAGTAGTCCAGGCCTGCCGTAAGGGAGTAGTGAAACAGTTAGGGAGGGGACCACCTTCCCTGCAGATGTTGGATTCAATCTCCAGCCTCACAGAGTCATCAAACCCAAGAGGATGCGTGGCTTGAAGGGAGAAGTATCTGCAGCACAGGTTAGGGGAAGAAAGCGACACAAAAGGATTTCCAGAATTTTGCAGGTGGTTAGTAACTACTTTTCCCACTGAAGTTAATCATGCTGCAGCCACTAGATGGTGCTGCTTCAAAAATGCAAGTACAACCGATTCTAAGTGTCAAGAAAGAAAAACCCAATTCACAGAAATGTTTTTGATAAAGCTTGACTCTGAAGATACAGGTAAAAGAGAGTCATGTGACTACTGATGAGCAGAGTCTCACACACACACACACACACTTTGTAATAGGGCAAGGAAGCAGCAAACACCCAGAACTGCAGCAGCATTTGCTCTTTTAATCACATCATTAAAAACAGTTTGTGGATGAAGTGTGTGGGGGGGTGGCTGACAAGGTGAAAATGAAGGAAATTGTTCATTTCCTCTCCAATTATTATTTCCTATTAGGGCAATAATTTGACAAACTCGCACTTAAGCTTAAGAACAAACTTCTTCCTGGAAGCAGTTTTGATGTCTGTCCTTCAGTTGCATAATTGGTAAGCTGAAGCACAAAAGGGAAAAAAGTTACACCACTGAGAGCAAGGGGAAAGTCTACACTAAAGAGGATCTGTTTGCTTCCTTAAAGAAAGGAAAACAAACAAAGAAAAAGAAAGAACCCCCAGACAAAACCCCTCAAAACCAGTTTTGAAATATTAAGAAGAAGCACTATTTTGGCTTGCTTTTAATGTCCTGGCAGGACTCCTATTTTGTGCGGTAAAAGCTCTTGAAGCCTCTTTTAAACGGATAGCAGTATCCGAACCTTAACATTTTTCTACAGCAGCTATGCAGCTGCTATTAGCATTAAAGTTTTTCCAAATGACTACCAATTGGCTTTGATATCTTATGAGAAACACATTAGTTCTCAAGCAACCAAGTCCTGGAAATAAAGATTTTGTGTTCTTAGACAAAATTCAGTAAAAGGATTTTCTCTTTATGCATAAAATAAAAAGTTCTTGTCTGCATACACTGGAGGCTGCTGTAATAAACGGGCATTTCAGCATATGTTAAGACAACAGCAGAAGAATGCAAGGCATAGTTTGAAAATGAAAAGTGCCTTTTGCACAATGCAACAGAAAGATACACAGATAAAATTACAGCTTCAGAAGTAAATAATTGTTGAACTCACTCACTTGTCATATAAAATCATAGCATCGTTCTGTGCTTCTTGCCCATCGTATTGACCTTCTTTGGCAGCAAGCTGAGACTGGAAGTTATCTGCTGCCAACCAGAACTGCAACACATTAACTGCGTCTTCCTTTTCCATATACTAAAAGGGAAATTAGAAAAAAGAAGAAAAATTAAAGCAGAAGCTTTAGCAAGAAACTACAGCAAGCACAGACAAACCTGCTCCTTCCCATTTTAAATAAATGTAGTCCATATATCAATGATACAAAATTGTCACCAGAGGATAAAAATATTCTGATTTTTCAGATACAGCGTTGCAGACAGATTTAGCCTGCTCAGTTTGTTAAAGAAACAAACTAGTGAAGTCTCTTTTCCTTAGTGATTTTCAAATTTAGTTTCCAAACATTTTAGCTATTTGTATCGTATTAGAGACAGAAAACCCATTTTCAAGCTATGCTTAACTTACACTGAACACAGCATATTGTCTGTTCCTCACAGCTTGCTGCTTCAAACCATATTGGCTTGTCAGACTATCAGCATGAGTATTTTACTACTAACAGATGATTCCCTAAAGGTTATACAACTTTTACATTTAATCTATCACATTCTGATCTCCTCTCTAAGCAAAGCTAGAGAATTATTCTTTATCTGTAAAAGGGTCACAAAGAACAGTACTTTGCTTAAGGCTTTCAAAGCCACAGCTTCATTTGGCAAGATGAAGAAGTCTGTGTCGGAGCTTCTACAAAGCAAAGAAACAAGAGTGGCCACTAAACTGGAGATGATGTACATTAATATTCATTCTACAATATGGTGTAGAAGTTCAAGCATTTGCAATAATTCTACATAGACAGGAAGCTGCTAATGCATTTTCTCTCAGAACAACATACACCTCAGTTTTTTTCTTATATAGAGGTATCTTTATTAAAGCCTTCAGGGCATGGATGTTTTCCCACTTGATAGAAAGGAAAAAACCCAAAGAATAAAAAACATGCACCCCTGACACTTACCTCGGAGAAATAAAACAGGGCTGATTCACAGAAAAGTATGTCAGCCAGATAAACAGTTCCACTAGTCAGCACCTCAATCTGGTATTTACAGAAATGATGACTTCGCAAAAATTCACTAAAGTGCCTGCACACGGACAGAATAATAGTTAGCAAGAGCCAATAGCATCAAGGCACTTTATGAACCAGCTAGTTCTTACCTCAGAAGTCTTATAATTTTAGTCTGACAAAAGCAAAACCACCAAGAAACAATACAGGGTATATGAACATCACAAAAATGATATAAAGAACATAGTAACAGCACACACAAAAGTTCAACAAGTGATCATAAAAATGGATTCGGAGGAAGATACTTGAAGACAGTTTAAAATATAGGAGACTGCATGGAAAAGTTACTTTACAGTTATGTCTTCACAGACATTTTATGGAACTGTGTTTTGCAAACGGACAGTATACATGAGAAGCCAAACCATTCAATCAACTTACTCTTGTTCCATTGCATTAAACACTATTGACTGTGCTGTAACAAAACAGTTAGGATCCACTTGTCCATCTTCCCCACAAATCTTTGCTGTAAAGAGAGACCAGGTTAATTTAAATGTGTGTTTGGTTTAATGAGCTGAAGGACACAAGTGATGACTAGTTAACGGAAAACTGCAGTTCAAATCCACTAGAATCAGTTGGCTCTGACTGCGCAAAGAGCTTTTAGAAGACATGAGCACTGTTTTCTATAGCATTACAGATAGCTCGATGATGATACTCTGGCTAAAATACTGTATTGAGACAGATCTGGATTCACCAAATAGCTACCTGGAATTCTTTAACTAATTTAAGAAAAGTCTATGAAGGTTCTTCAGGGAATATTGCACAGGATTACTGAAAGTGCTATTTGTAATGTGTTTATATGCTATCAAGATAAGCATGAGGAAATGTTCTGCAACTATCTTTTTACCACTGACTTTAAAATTCATAAAAACAAAAAGAAATACCTTTATGTGTGCATGTGGGGGTGTATTAAACATTTACGGAGAAGGAGGCGTTCTAAAGTAGGAGATGGTATATATTCTTACCAACTATATCGTTTCTCATTGCCTCTGTAATTGGTATTGGTTTAGCAGCATCTGGAGAAATATATTTGGTAAAAGTACTAACTGCGTCCCGTTCTATACCTACAAAGAGGAAACACAGAATCAAACTTTAAATTCACTGGCATAGGTCTAAAAAGAGGAGTGAATAACAAACATCTGTTCTCCATAAAAGCAAGTATCTGATTAACAGTGACAGTTTATTTCCCATGAAGCTTTCAGTGCACTAGTCGATACTTTGCTACTGGCAAACTACCATGACTGTGTTATCTATAGCCAGGTCACAATAAGCCCACAATGAATCAACTAGCAAGATGGAGTAAAACAATCTAACTCTTAATTTCCTACCACCAGACAGACAGCACCTCTTCCTCAGCTGCACACCTTCATCCCAATAGAAATCTATCTGCAGCAAGAGCTGTGATGATGTTCCCAATTTCTAGTCCTCACCATAGTAGAATAGAAAGCACTTGCATTACAAAGGAATTAAACAAACAAACAAAAAAAATCTTTAAACAAGATGACTCAGAATGAGATCTAGTGTACCTTTTACATGTCACCTTTCAAGAGAGAGCTGGGACACTGCTTAGGTACACAGAAAAAAAGAAAAAAAAAGATTGTCATTCTACTCCAAATTTCGTATTTCTCAGAAAAGACCCAGTTCCTTGACATTCAATATTTTCATACGTTAGAACCCAGAGGTGCTATTCACGACTCAAGTATCATTGTGTTTGTCTAAGATACTTTGCGGCTGAGGTTACATATTGTGGAACTATATGATAACCAGCTATACAAGAGAGACAAATAGCAAGAGAAAGGGATGCAACATAAGGAAACAGTTGGGCAAACGAGAGGAACCAATATGAAGAAAGGAGTATTTCCTTTTTTGTCTGTAAGCTTTCACAAACAAGGGAGGACTGAGTAGGTGCAGAGTAAAGAAAACAGGTTACTGTGCATGTAGCTTACTATCAGAAGTAAATATTTTAATTTCATCCTTACTTCCAGTAGCCTTTGAAGAGGTGGACTCCAAATGAGAACAAATCAGTTACAAGGGGAGGAACTCTATCAAATAAATCTAAGAACAGAAAGAGTACGTTCCATACAAAATCTCTACAAATCTTTTCGCAACCATTACTTATGCCATTTTACATGATACAGGACATTTATCTTCCATGGAAATTATCACTTCTCAGCCCCACCATCATCCAAATTTTATGCAATACTTTTAAATTGGGGCAGAGGGAAGAGAAGGGGGAAAACAGGACATTGCAATGCTCATCTTTATTTCTTAAGATTACACATGTAGGAACAGAAGTAAACTAAGTTTTTCAGAATATGTAATGATTCTGAAGTTTCTTCAGTGGCACATTTATTTTTTAAGCAACCAGACAGTCAAACAATACATAGATCTTAAATTGACCATTAGCTTATTCAGAACATTAACATTACCCATTTTCAAAATTATTTTCCTCCTCCCAACACCACACGATACTTACGAAGAACACAGGAAAAATGAGGCCGCTTACCATACCACACCAGGCAAGCAGCAGCCAGTACGACCCCATCCCACCACTTTCAGAGAAAGTTAATACGTGACACTTACTTTTCATTAGTTTTCCTGACAAGTCCTTTAGTGCAGACGAGGGACTGTTTCTATTTGATACTGTAAGCTTGGAAGATTCTTGCTGATCAGCTGGAACAGAATGGGTCCCTGTCTCAGATTTTCTCAGACAAAGAACACCGGCATTATCACTCTCCTGACCTGACAGCACGTGGTTCTGGCTGTTGCTATTTCTGTCGCTCTTGCCTGGAGCCACTGGCTTGGTCCTGAGCAGATGGGCTGTGCTAGAATCCTCCAGTCTCTCTTCAAGCAATCCAGTTGGAGAAGACGACATGATTTCCTGCTGTTTTGAGGGAGACACTGGCTCTGCCAAAGAACTCTGCTTAACTGTGTTCAGGCTATGTGCTCTTATGCGGGACCATGTCGTGGAGTGAAAGCTTTCGGCCTCTAACCAAAATTTAACCAAGTGTTCCATTCTACGTAGTTCCATAAACTGGATAAAATAAGGGAGGGCTACATTGTCCTGCAAAACTTGTTCAAGGGTCTTTGAAAGGCTTGATTTGGTCTCCTGGGCCTGATAATTCAGACACGATCTGCCTAAAGAGAAATATCAAGGGAATGACTCTGTATTACACTACAGGCATTGGTGTTTGATACAAAAATGTCTTGGGATGCAGTTGCTGAAGAGACGATTCTAAGGACTGCAACATACACTTGAAATAAAACATATTTCCTGCCAGTAAACAAGTAGATAACAAAAACACGTACCACTGAACATTGATATCTGATCAATACTCTAAAAGTCCAATTCTACTATTAAAAAAAAAGAGTCTGGTCAACAAACTAATAATTTGAATCCAACAGCATCTTAAATTAAGCAAGCTCACAACCACTTTCTGTCTGATTACGTTGTGCAAGGTACAAAAAAAAAAAAAAAGGTAGCAGTGTTAAGATGTTGTTCCACATTCTGTCCTCTATATCCAATACTTTCAAATATTAAATCCATGATAGCCAAATTAAATGCCAACTGAACTCTCCCTGAAAAGTGACTACACAGGTAGATGATGTACAATGATGATAAGCCATTACAATGTGCACTCAGTCCCTTAGACATATTGCAGTCTAGCCTGCTTTTCCTTGCAAGCTACACCATCATTCATTAGTGCAATCCATCTCTAACAGTCAGTAGCTCGTACATTTAGCAGTGCCACAAGGCTTCTTCTACATGATGCTTGTTGAATATTCTCAGACACAGGGAGAAAACTAATCAGAAGACTCTCTCCATTTTCATTAGGATTTATTATTTCACTTCCAGAAATGCCCAGCTTGCAACTTAGTAGTAAACATTGTGCTGAACTTCTCATATGTCTAAATGGTTTGCATATGCATAAACATTTGCAGTTCAGCTGCAAATTCCTTACTGATTTTTATGAACAACTTTTGTATTACTTAGTTTTGTCTTGTTAAAATTAAAAAAAAAAAAAAGAAAAAAAGAAAACAAAACCCCCCCACACCCACACATGAACCAAGAGATTTGTATAATAGGGGCTTTGTAGTCTTTAGTAAAACTCATTGTCCTACTGCTTGCAACAGTTCCCTGTTGCTCCAATCATCTCCAAAGATCCATATGCTAGCGACTGGAAGCTCTGAGCTTCAGTGTCCCACATCTAAATTCTTCAACTGTGCTCAGCAGCTAAGCTCATGACTATCAGAAGTTTAGTCCAATGAAGTCTGGGTTTGATTAAGGCAATGGAAAATTGATTCCAGGTAGAGTGGCCTTAAAAATCAGATACAAGTATATCATTTTTGTCACAGAAACACAGCAATAAATTCTGAAGAATAATATACTTCATCATTTTCTTTTAATAAACCTTCTCTGCACATCACATTTACAAGATTGAGATCAAAAGACTACTTACATTTTTAGGAAATAAACTTTTAAAAACGTAACTTTATGAACTCTTTGTGTACGAACACACAAGAGAATAATACAGTCCGCACCAGATTAGATTACAGTCTGCCAAGTACACTGTTTAATAGGGACAATTACGACAATTAAAAGGACAGCAGGAGAATTTTTATAACACAATGCTTGTACATAAAGTAAAGGAACCTCCTTTATTGAGCAGGAAACAAGTATATTGTCTATTCAAAATCCTTCTAGGGGAACTTAGATGCTACCACAATAGCAATGCCAAATTTTGTTATTACCTAATCTACCTGCCTCACAACCAAGGGATGGGGAGCATACCAGTAATACAAAGCAATATTAACTGTACTGTAGAACAGATGAAGCCTTACCTAAGTCTCCAAAATGAGCAGCTTCCATGTGACTTGGCTGCTTCTTAAGGGCAGCTGTCCGACTGCTAGAAAAAGAGTCCATGTTGGCAGAGATGGCATTAATTGCCACATGGCTTGGTCCTGCAGCCTCCAGCAAGGCATGATTTCTAGTGCTTCTTTGAGGGGAATGTACTGGTATTGGAGCTGGAATCAAGACAAGAGTCATTAGAAATAACCTAAGACCCCTTCTATGCAGTATCCAATGCTAAGCACCCCAAGATAAACTGGAGAGTTTGCATGTGTCAGTCTTATTAAAAACCTACTGTACCACTGGGTGTCATCTTTGATCAAGTTCAGATAAGAGTAAAGATAACAGAAATAAACAAGACTTATTACAGCAAGAATAAGCTCACCAAGAGATCAGAAAGCTACCATCCCCCTTTATCTTATCTACTCAGCAGCTAAACAAAGGACTTCAAGCTTAAGTTTACACACAAAATATTATTTCTGAGTCTTCCTGGTTCCTTGATAACCACTATCATAGCAGTCTAATATTTTGTCAACAATACAGTTTAGTTGCAATGGTCACGGCAAATCCATTTTCTTACCTTTTCCAAGTTTTGTGTGTGTTCAGAAAAACCCAAACTATGAAGCTATCTGTGAGCTTTAACATGAACATTTTTTTCCAAAATAGTTTCTCTGTCCCTATTTAGTTATAGAGAAAAAAGTAATATGCAAACATCTTTGAAGAAACTCAGATGATAAGGCTTAACCTCCTCTAGCTGTTTTAGAACATGGCTGGCTACTTAAGCCCAAAGAGAACAAAGAATACTTTCCTCACATAAAATTGTCTATGAAAAGCATCAAGAAATTTTTAATTCATGATAGAGCTAAAAAAAAAATCCCATAAACATACTGATAACACTTTCAAAGACTCAGGAAATTACATCTGATTAGGATGTCATGCAAGGACATCTTTCACCCCTGACTCTTAAAAAATAAAGTGAGTCAGACGACGTGCTATCTCAGTACGCCATTCCATAATGATGTATTTCATCAAGGTGCCAAGAAAGTTTGTTTTGATGACCTCCATGCTGCATAACTTCATTTTTGTTCACAATTTTATGGCACACGATGACAGAAGCTGACAAATTCACACTTACATGTCATGGTACCAGACACCTTAAAAGCAATGGTATAGGAGAGCTATCATGTTCAAGATATTCCAAAGTGTTCCTCCAGCTGAAGTAGTTGGTACCAAGATACTGCTTGCCACCCTTTACAAAGCCTTTGGCATTTCACATCAGCAATAATGGAAAAAAAACCACAGGTTTTCTAGGCCAACGGAAGGCAGCCAGTTGCTCGGCTGATGACAGTAGCTGGGGATAACTATCTGGAAGCTACTTCTGTAGAACCATAGCTGCACTCCTCATAATTGTTGAGACTTTTGTGAATTGGACTTAATTTTGTATTATAAACATTTTGAGCAAAAGTGTTGTTTTTAATCAAAAGATCAAACACCTGTTCTAAAGTTTCTAGACAACACTACATCACTAACCTAACATCATACAGATCACAGAGCAGCTTTCTGCCAAACCGGAAAGATGCTTCCTGTTTGCTCAATGTCAGCAGCTCATGATTTATAATAAAATAAATCTGAAAATTTATTTTTATTTACACAGAGACCATACTGCAGCCTTTCCCTAGCTACCTGTTTCAGCTAGTCACTGGTCATTGTAATTACACGGTAATCACAGCATGTGCTATAAAATGGATAAGATTAACAGTTTCCTATATTTGACTTCAGAGACAGATGAACAATGTGAAAGAAGCCTTTAATTTTCTCTTGATATCCAGATAACACATTAAAAAGTACAGAAAGAGGATTTTGTTCGAGGAAGATATAAAAGCAACAGATCAGATTTACACATACTTCTTCATCTCCTTGTAGTAATGCAATAAAAACTGACAGGATAAACTAACTTGTTTTCCCATAGTTTACTGGCTTACTGCCCATCAAGATTTTTTTCTCTCCCAACAGATTGAGCAGCAAAGTTTCTGTGGCACACAGGGCACTATTACAATACCGATATATTCTGAACAAGATTCAGATCTTCAGGCTCACAAGACACATCAGTCAAAGTTAAATCAGACACTGGCACCCTATTCTGCAAATTAGGCACAGTAAAGCTGCATTTTAGAAACTGTAAAATACATGACATACTAGCATGGAATCTCAGAAGCAATTTGCTTAGATAAGGAGTAACCGCTATTTGTGAGGTGACTCAATTTTACTATCACTTTGAATTCAAGATCATGTCTGACAGTTTCTTCTGTCCTTACCGATTCAGCAAGAAGACTAGGAAAGATTAGTTACTATAAATACTTAGAATCAAGTTTTGGGTCTGCTTTGTTTTTGAGGCACAGGCCATGTTTGTGTTCAGCCATAAGGACACTGTTCTTCTAGTTAAAATAAAGATGGCAGATAATATCAGAGATAAAAATTTATAAAGAAAGTAAATATTGATCTTACTTTTAATTGCTTTCACATCTGTGGTCTTTTCTTGTTCTTTGCCTTTCACTGTAAAGTATAAAGGAAAATGTTAAGGCTATTCTGGGTGACTAACGGCATTTATACGTGAACAAACATACAATTGGAAGATGCAAACCATGATTTTGTTAAAAGTAACTTTTCAGATCTGACATCAAGTAATTGACAGAGAATTTCAAAACTCCTGTGTTGCTTTTGCTCTTCAAAAGCACAACTTTGTCATTCATACTCAGGGATTAAGTCTAAGGAAACAGTGTGTTAAATTTTCTAAAACATTCTGAAAGATGCTTTCTGTCTATATGGTTAAACCGAGGCTACATTCAAGGGTACTTTAATAAATTGCATGAACTGGAAAGAATGGCATAGATGTGTTTTAAGAGCAGAGTATCAGCAGATGTTTTCCATGAACGACAAATCAAACGTCTAAGAACAACATCTCTCTGCAATTACAGGCAGACTGGTAGAACATGCACAGTGGGAAGGATGTAAATGGAACAAGCTCCATGAAACCAGTCACTGCTCACTCTCGCTCATGAACAGATATCACAGAAGTGTTTTGGAAATTCACTATAAATAGCTAGCTCCCTCACAAACAATATTGCCTAAATATCATCAAGCATATGACAAACAACTGATGGGAAGATAGTAGCTAAAAGAAAAGCTTTTTTTAAAAACAACAAAAAAAACCCACCTTTTTTTAAAAATCAAAGGAAGATTTTAAAGAGAGAATAAGGCAATATATTTTAAAACAAAAATAA
This sequence comes from Dromaius novaehollandiae, assembly GCF_036370855.1. Taxonomy (NCBI): domain Eukaryota; kingdom Metazoa; phylum Chordata; class Aves; order Casuariiformes; family Dromaiidae; genus Dromaius; species Dromaius novaehollandiae. The sequence goes on from NC_088116.1 coordinate 4,810,080, forward strand.
AGAAACTGAAGGAGTACATAAACACAGTGATATTTAAGCATGCAATCTACCAGTGAAACCGTCTATGGCTGCTACAGGCTGGGATTATTACTACAAATAGGTCATCTTTGACCACAGATTTTTTGAGTCCTTCCAAATTTAACCACAAATCATAACTAAGTAGAATCAAACATTTACATTACAAAACATGAACAGATTCAAAACCCCTTCCTATTCTGACCTAAGTATTTCTCATATTTTAAAGGGAAACTTCAATCTCTTGTTACATAATTGTCCTGCACAATCGTAGCTGCAGTATTATCATGCTGCCAACCTTTTCTATGAGAACTAAAAGTGTTGCAGATCTGTAAATTGGCAACTCAGCATTTAAAATTTATGCTACCGGTTAGCACATTCTCTTTGCGATAGAAAGGTTTAAGCCTCAGTTTAATGACCTGGGCTCTTTTTGCATCTGACTCTAAAAGTTCAGTTTAACTGTAAAGATAAAAAAGTGTTTAGGATAACCATTTTTTTTTTACATAACTGACTGAATGCTGCTATGCAGGAAAAGCTATCTGAAAAAACTGTACATATCTGAAATAAGGCTGAGGTAGAATGGAAATGATGCAACCTGCATACAGTATTATGAACTCTCTCTCTCTCTAAAATGATTCCAATAGTTGATTGATCAAACTGATTCCCAGCCAGCAGCAATAATTTCTGAGTTTCCACAGAAGAGTCCTCCATAAGCTTTTAGTTTAAACATACTTGTTATTTCTTACCAGCTGCCCAGTTCTTCTCCACCTGATTACCAACTTATTACTAGTAGTATAAACTCCTTGTTCACACTGCCAACCTCTTTGATACATAAGCTTCTTGTGTCACTACTTGCCTCAAGTAGGACAGAATTAAAAAGTAACAGCTGAAGACAGAGGAAAACTGGTAGATGTGACAAAAGTGCATTTTAGAAAGCAAAGTTTCACTACAGGACAAAAACAAAACCAGATGTCATTTTATGTCTGCATGCAAAATTGGCTATGGTACATGATTATCAGGGACTAGACACTTGTCAAAGTTTCCAATAGCAAAGTCCATTTGCAAGGGAGTAACACATCAAACCAACTAAAGCTGACCACGCAAGATTGGAGAATTGTAACTCACAGTTTGGAATAGAGACTGAACAAGTCTAAACTGTCCATGCATGTACTTACACAAAAAGCAACAACTTGACAGGTCAGCCAACTAATAGGGCTGTATACGTTATTTCCAAAATATCCCTAGTAAATGAGTATGCAGTCTGAATGTTTTCACCAATAACAATTTCATGATCTGCCCTCAAGCCCCCTGGCTGCTGGTCCAACTGTTATTGTTTAATTTCTCAACCTATTATCCACCCTGAATTTTACTAGACCTTTATTTTAAAAGTCCTTTCTGATCAATTATTTCACTATTATTTTTGAGATTTCTCTACATGTCAGTACTTTTATCCCTTGTTTAATTGAAAAAAGGTTATTTTTTACCCAGTGCTATATCCTCTCAAACAATGATAACACAAAGATACTGATGCTTTTTTATACAGTTTTGGACTGCACACATCTAGTCAGAGTTTTAATACAAGCCTTTATACGTTGCTTTTCTCCCAGCTGCAATGTAAAATCTTCTCTAAGAAGCATTATCTCTAATGGAGATGCATGAAACAATGTTATTTTAGGTACAACCCAGATGAAGGCTTACTTATCTCCTCTCCGTGAGGGTGCCTCTCCAGTGCATTTAGTTCTAACTGTGCTTCTCTGATCAGAGATCTTTCAATCAAACATAAATAGATACTGGATTAGACATTTCACTACCTTCTCCTTGAGAAGTTTTCTGCCAACCTTATATTGTTCCTATGATTAAGCATCAGGATGGAATACCAGCTCCACAATTCTGTCAGTGAAGCACTGGAAGATGTTTTTGGAAGAGTTTATAAGCAGCATGGAACTTATATTCTACAGCTCAACATTAATATGTAAACACCCCATAAAGGATTATAGCATTTGCAAAATCTTCAGTGCATTTCAAAGAGTTTTCAGAACTTTTTCTAATAAGAACAGAAGTTTAAACTCTTTTTCCAGGACTACTGCACTAATCTCCAAAAAGAATGAATTTTTTAACGCTGCTACTTTGGCTGAGAAAGCTTATAATAGAACATGTCAATCAGCAGCAAAAACACAGGCTCAGATAATATATTCTTTCCTTCTCAGTCTTACCTCCCAAAAAGTGCAGTTTGAGTTTCACTAATTAAGAAACACTTTAGAGGAGCGTTGGATCAGCCACTGCTGAAGAACAACGGTTCACTACCTGAGCTACCGCACCACAAGCTAGTAGAAGCGCTTTCTGAAGAGGGGCAACTTTCAACAAAAGCACTCGAACCATGTAGCTCACAGGCTGAAGGCATACCATACCATATTTTATCGCAAGCTGCAGCACCAGTGCCTTCAGGATGCTTAACTCTCAGAGGACAGTTAACCATACCTTTTTGAGCCACAGGAATATTTTGAAATTCAGGGATGCTAAAATACCTATAATTTAACTTGTGGCACATAACATCTACAAATACATTACCGAGTAGATTCATGAAAACCTTTGTCAACGACTCCTTCTCCTTTTATGAAGGACTCAGCATAACGAGGTCCCGCTTTTCATTAGGATTTTTAACTAGTGCTACAATGTATAAGGCCATTTATATTTTTACAAAAAAAAAAAGCATTTAGACGAGGACTGTAAAAGATGTATTAGTTCAGCAAAAAGTGAACCAAAAGACTCAAAAATTGCACGGAGCAACTGGCACTTCACACCAGCCTCCCTGAAAGGCACAGCAGTCACCTGCTCCAGCACCGTCAAGCTACATTTCTTCCTCAAAGGAGCGCGGAAAGCCCAGCCCGGGCGCCGCCAGCTGCAGCTCGCCGCCGCGGGGGAAGCGCCGCGCTCAGCGGGGTTCCGCGAGGCCGCCGGGGGCCCGAGCCCGGGCGGCGGGCAGCGGGCACCCCACCCCCGTAACTCAGCGCTGCAACGACCCCGAAAACGGACGCTCTGCCCTCAGCACGGCGGGAGGCAGCGGCCTCCCCCCCGCCGCCGCGGAGCCGCCGCCGGGGCAGGGCCGAGCTCGGCCGCAGGCGGCCCCCGCGCCTCCCGCCCCCCTACCTTTCCGCCTGAAGAAGGACATGGTGCCGGGGAGGGGGCGAGGCGGCCGCCGGGGAGGGGGGGAGAAGGGGAGGGAGGGGGCGAGGGCAGCGAGCCGGGCTCCCTATGAATGAGACTCCTTCCTCCGCCCGCCGCCTCCTCTCCCTCCGCCTCTTCCTCCCGCGGAGGGGCCAGCGGCCGCCATGTTGTCAACAACCGCCCCGCTCCTTCTTCCGGGGAGCGGGCGGCGCGTGAGGCATCACGGGATGCGGCCAGACCGCCGGCGGACCCCCTCCCCCCTCACTCAACATGGCCGCCTCGGCGTCAGGCGGCCCGGCCAATCCGCGGGGCGGGGCCATGCTAGATGAGGGCAAGAAGCTCGGGGGGGGGGGGGGGTTTTAAACGGTGACGGCGGGGTGCCCATCTTTGATCAGGGCAAGGGGGGCATCTGACCGAGTGAGGCCCGGGCGGCCATCTTGAGTGAGGGCAAGATGGCCAGGAGGTGGCAGCAGGGTGGCCTTTGCCTAGGAGCGGGAAATGTCGTGGCTCTGAAGAGCCATTTTCGGGAAGCTCCAGCTCTTTGGGCACATGTTGTGGGCAGCTGCCCACCTTGGGGACAGGCGGCAGCGACGGAGGGTCGGGAGAGAGCTGCACGGCAGGGCCGAGGCGCCGCACGAAGCGCTCCGGGGTCTGCGCGTCCCCTGAGGCACAGGGCCCACAGTGGCCTCCCTGGCCTTGAAGGGATGGGGCAGAAGGGACGCGGTGGCAGCAGCCGTCCATGGTACAACCTTACGTCTGTCTAAACACTGCTGTGGGGATGCAGGGCTTCACGCTGCATCGCAGCAGCGTCCCCTCGACCACAGACCGACTGAGGCAACCTCACGCAGTGGGTCTCCTCCAGAGCCGAGCTCTGGTCGCTGCAGACGAAATGCTGGCCCACCACGAAGTGGTTACGCCGCCGCACGTTTGCGCGGTGCCAGGAGTGTCGCAGGGCTTTTCACAGCGCTGTCGTTTCAGTGCAAAATACCAGGGTATTGATGCGGCGCAACCCAAAAAGCCTGCAAAACTGCATACCGCCGGTCCGGATTTAGGGACCGTGCATGCTGACACTAAAAAGCACAGGCTGGCTGATAAGTCAGTGTTGTCTGTACCCCAACCCTTTCCACAAAATAAATCCTCTGAGTTATCCTTCGGTGCCAAATTTTGGATTTTACCAACCACAAAGGACATTTGTAGTTGCAACACACTACTTATATTTACCTCTAAAGAGCGGTATATGGTACAAATGCTCTATCAACACTATTCTTATAATTTCTGTTTTATGTAGGAGGAAACTGAGTCACAGAGCCAGAAAGCACTTGGGTACGTCCAGCTATGACGAACGTGGAGCAAAGACGAATCCAGCCTCCTTTCCGGCAGGCGTTGCCGCTCCGTACCAACAGCCAAGAATTACCTTTCCAAACACATAGCTGTCAGCCCAATTCCTATTCAGGCTCCTCGGTGCCAAGACATTTCAGCCCCACCTCTGGGCTTGACCTTGTCCCGCGGGGCAAGGCACCAGCGCAGGTCCCAGAACAAACCCTGCGGGTTGTGCAGGACTCAGAGGAGGCGTCTGCGCTGCCTCGCCGTGCCGTACCGGATCGCCGCAGCGTCATCCCTTTGCAATGTAACTGTCCTGCTGTTGGCATTTGAGCCGTAAGAAAGTGAAGTCACTCGTAGTCGTTACGTAGGTTCCTTCAGCATCTTTCAGCCAAGTCTTCCAAAGCTCTTCACAAACACTCGTTAATTAAAACTCATAAATTGCAAATTGCGTAAGAGGCATATGGGGATCTCTTCAGCACCAAGACGAAGCCGTCTCTTGAGCAGGATGTTGCAGGTGATTAACACCCTATACCATTTTCTTTTTTAATATTATTTTTGCTAACTGATGCTTTTTGATACATTTTTGCACATATGCCCAGAGGCTGGTTTGAGGAAGTCTTTTCTGCATAATGAATTGACTTATTTAATTGGCACATAATAGGTTAGTAATGGACTAAATTATTTGAAAGGTGAGTAAAGTTAAAAGAATGGGATGAATCAGTTACGGGCCACTAAATTAACATCTTCTATCAAAAAAAAGGTTTGCCTCCAGCCATCTATGAACATGTGTAATAACTTGCATCGTAAAGAGAACCCTAATGCAACCAGTCTGGTCCTCCAGTATGTGGCACACAGATTTCTTTTCATTTCGATGTGATTTGGTGTAGTCAAAAGGTTTGGTTTTGCAGATCAAGCTGTAGGTTTGGGACCCTGACTTGTACAACACACTTAGAGACACCAATGTTGCATGAAATCTGAGACCCATTTAAATGACTGATAAAGCTTTCACTGCTATCACTAAAGCTGAATTTTCACCCAGTTTCTTTCCACAGATTTATGGTATTGTACAGATCACAGGTATCCTCAGTAAAACAGAATCCAAATTATAAAGCCCTCATTTTGTGCCTGCAAAGCTCCAAATGATGGAGACTTTATATTTAATTACACTCTATTAAGTTCTTGAATACCATGATTAGGAGCAGGTAAGTTAATGAGACAGTATATCCATCTGTCCTTCAATTGACATGTTGGGCTTGAAGCAGGATGCAATGTATTAAAAAATCGTGGCCTGATGGGCTGACTACATTGCAATCCGGGGTAAAATTCCCATGGAAGTCTGGGTTCTGGGTCCTCTTTCTGACCTTGCACACTGGTCTTTTTCTGCAGCCATAGTAACACAAACCAGTAGATCAGTCTTCAAGCTTCAGTCCAACTGGACCTTTCCCTGCTGGGACACCCAGTCTCTGCAGACGGCACAATCAGCTGCGACATGACAACTGCTCCCACAACGAGGTGAAGCTGCCAGAAAGCTGCCCAGCTGGCAGGGGGGTTTTGGTGCAGGTATAGTGCGGGCTTCCCCCGTCGCACCAGACGAGGAAGAACTTCCATTTTGCAATTAATTTTCAAGCAGCAGCTCCTTTTTCAAAAACCTCATCCAAAACCCGTCAGTGTCATTGGGACGATTCAATTATGTCGGTGTCGGATCCCAGATAACTGACGAAATCGCAAGCTACAAGCATGTTTGGCCTGAACCACATTTCCCAGGCTGAAATTTTCTCCCCGTTTTGGGATCATGCAGAAGGGCTGAAGCTCCAGTCCGCAGCACGTCAGTCAGCCTCGGACCCTGGAGGGCTGAACTGGAAGCATGAAAAGCAGCAGGTTCAGGAGCTTTTAACAGAACATGACAGTTTAATTAACTGAGCAGCCAGTTGAAATATGACTTCAGGACATAGGTTGGCCAACATCAAAGAAGCTGGGGGAGGCCTCCCCCAAATGAAAATATACAAAGAAAAATGAAATCTCCCTAGTTCCTCATTGCCTAGTGATTTTGCCATCTCTCCAGAGAGAGGAAAATAAACAAACTTCAGTATTTGCAAAGATGTAAATGGGATGTGCTGTTTGGGCAGAATTAAGAAATCACAAGGCTTTGTGACAGCTTGGCATCTTTGACTCAGCTAATTAACCAAAGTGAACCTCTCTGTTCAATTACAGCGGTCAGAAAAACACACGTTTAACAAATCACGATACAGGTCATTTCCAGTCCTTTGAGACAGGAACAGGCTATTCATTTAGTTACGTGGTTTTATACGGTGTTGGGATCCTAGGTCATGAGGAGACTACTAGCTACTTTGGAAATACAAATAATAAAAAGTTATCTGAATATGGGGCTTAAGAGCCTGGATCTTTTTTCTGAAATCAGGGTAATAATAGCCAAAATATATTAGGAGTCAAAGATGTCTGCACAGAAACACACTACAACTGAAAAATCATATACTCTAAACATTGCCATTATCACTATTAAAAACATTATAGATGATTAATGAAATGGAAATAATTAAACATCTTAGCCCAACTTGAAAAGTAAGCAGTAAAAATATTAGTCACGAAGAACCCAAGGATAAACGGAGTGGGAGAGCGTAGCAGGAGCGATGCAGGACGTGTAACGGGGCGCAGCGGGGTGCCGGGGAGCTGTAAAATCGGGACGTGATGCCATTGCCGGAGAGGTGCTCTCGCACAGCTTCAGCTGGAGTCGTTTTTTCCCGTGTCTACAGGAAAACAGGCGGCTACACGCACACACAAAGCTCACCAGCAGTCCCAGCGCGGCTGACCCCAGCCCGCCAGCCTCACCGGCCGCAGGAGGCTCGATGCTGCCTTCGCTGCCATGCTGAGGAGTTCAAAGAAGGGAATTATCCCACATTACAGCCAGGCAAAAATTAGCTTTTAAAATCAGTTTTCACTCTCAGCGTCTCCTTCCCACCTGCGCAGGGAGCGAGTGTCATCCCCCCCCACCGGCCACGACGCCACGGGGGCCTCTTAGCGTGAGCTGGGGCCAGGGGCTCCCGTCTGCCCCACGGCGCGAGCGAGTGGATTAAAACTGACCTTTGACGTGAAATACAGAACAAAGTGACCAAAAAAGGCCTCCAGCAGATAAAGAGCTGCGTCGGGGACCTGCAGTTTCACCAGCTTCTGCAGCTCTTCCCCAGCCCTGATGCTGCCGCATGGGGCTGTTCCTCACTGCCCCTTCTGCAGCCGGTTTTGCCCTGCTTTGGACTTATTCTGGTTTGCTGAAAATAACCCGGCTCCTCCTTGCCTCTGCCTGCCCACGCGGTGATGTGCACCTCCTCGCCACAGAGGACCCGCTCCCGTTCACAGTGTTATTTCCAAGTCCACGGTCGCTAACAGCATCGTAAATACTTGGCTTTTATAACAAGTGGCAAAAAAGATCTGGTTTCAACTACTACCTACCTTTTTCCATTTATGTTTTTTATTTCCTCTGGGCTTTTCTAAATGCCCCAAGGCGTACGGGAAGCGACACCCTACGTGGCGGTGGGCAGGCGTTTCCGCAAGCCGGGGAGCCCGGGAAAGGACGAGCCTCGACGCTGCTTCGTCCCTTCGAACGGCTTTTCTGGAGGTCACGGGGGAAAAAGCACGCACAGCGTTTTTAAGTGCAAGAAGGAGACACGCGAAAACTCAAGCATGTTATCCAGCCGCTTTGGCCATGGATTCAGCTGCGAAATGATCTGGCCGTGCGGCTAAGCGGGGCTGGGCAGGCCGGACCCGGCGCCCGGCAGCAATGTCGGCGCGCACCAGGAGAGGGGGCCAGGCCCCCGGCTGCGGAGCTCCCGGCTGCTGCGCCCGCTTCACCAGCCAAGTCCCGCACTTGGCCTCAAAGGGTGGAAACTGGGACGCCACCAGCCAGGGAGCCCCAAATCTGAGGGGAAAGCGGCTTTTTTTGCCCGGAGAGCTGCCTGAGCGCTCCTTGAGCGGCGTCAGCGCTGAGACCCACTTGGGGACACCGGGGCAGAGCGGTTTCTTGCCTGATCCCCGTGTGGTTATTTCAGGGTGTCAGGGAGGGACGCCAGCTCCGTGGGCCTGGCTCTGCCCGCCGGGCGCGGGGGGGTCCCCGCTTTTACCCTCTCCGCACTCGCAGCGCTGCGGAGGATAAAATGAGCAGCGGCCGGGGGGGGCGAAGCCGCAGCAGGGCTGCGCGACCCGCTGCGCGGCCCCAATAGCCGCAACTTTGGGGAAGGAGCCGCGTCCCCGCGGGCGGCGAGCACCCCCCCCCGCCGCCCCCCCCCGCGGCGGGTGTCGCGAGCGCGCCCGGCCTCAGCCGCGCCCCGCGGCGGCGGCGCGCAGGCAGCGCGCAGGCAGCGCGCAGGCGGCGCGGGCAGGGCCCCCGCGCCTGGCCCCGGCGGCCGCGCCGGCCCCGCCGATGCTGTCGCGGCCGGGCGCGGAGCGGGGCGCGGGGGCGGCGCGGCCCGCCGGCTCCCTGCCCCGCCGGCCGAGGATGTGCAGCGGCGTGGGCTGCTTCTGGGCGCTGCTCTCGGCGGGGCTCCTGGCCGCCTGCGCCGCCGCCTTCCTCTCGCCCGCCTGGCTGCTGCCGCCGGGCCGCGCCGCCGCCGGCTTCGCCTTCGGCTTGCTCTGGCGCTGCGCCGAGCCGCCCCGCGGCTGCCACGGCTCCGCGGGGCCCGGCCGCTTCGCCGACATCCCCTCCGGCTCCTGGCAGGTGAGCGCACCCCCGCCCCCGGCCCGCCCCGCGCTCCGCCGCGGTCCCCCGGCATCCTCCCGACATCCCCCCGCATCCCTCCATTCTGCCCCGGGCTCCCCGACATCCCCCCGACATCCCCCCGACATCCCCCCGACATCCCCCCGCATCCCTCCATCCTGCCCCGGGCTCCCCGGCATCCTCCCGACATCCCCCCGCATCCCTCCATCCTGCCCCGGGCTCCCCGACATCCCCCCGACATCCTCCCGATATCCCCCCGCATCCCTCTGTCCTGCCCCAGGCTCCGCAGCATCCCCCCGGCATCCTCCCGGCATCCCCCCGCATCCCTCCATCCTGCCCCGGGCTCCCCGGCATCCTCCCGACATCTCCTCTACATCCCCCTGACGTCCCCCGGCCGCCCCCCACATCCCCCCAGCCTGCCCCGGGCTCTGCAGCATCCCTCCGGCATCCACCGACATCCCCCCAACATCTCCCTGCATCCCTCCATCCTGCCCCGGGCTCCCCGGCATCCCCCCGACATCCCCCTGCATCCCCCCGTCCTGCCCCTGGCTCTCCGGCATCCCCCTGACATCTCCTCAACATCCCCCCTACATCCCCCCTCCTTCCCCGGGCTCCCTGACATCCCCCCCGCATCCCTCCGACATCTCCCTGGCATCCCCCCGTCTTGCCCCGGGCTCCCCAGCGTCCCTCCAGCACCCGGCTACCCCCACCCCGGGCTCCCCAGCATCCTCCCAGCATCTCACCGTCCTGCCCCGTGCTCCCGGCACACCCTGAATCCCACCGGCATCCTCTCACCCTGCTCCCCAGACCTGGCCCGGCATCCCCTCAGCATCCCTCCATCCTGCCCCCGAACGTCCCCTGCATCCCCCCGTCCTGCCCCCGAGCATCCCCTGCATCCCTCCATCCTGCCCCCGAGCATCCCTCCATCCTGCCCCCGAGCATCCCTCCATCCTGCCCCCGAGCATCCCCCCGTCCTGCCCCCGAACGTCCCCTCCATCCCCCCGTCCTGCCCCCGAGCGTCCCCTGCATCCCCCCGTCCTGCCCCGTGCGTCCCCCCGTCCTGCCCCCGAGCGTCCCCTGCATCCCCCCGTCCTGCCCCGTGCGTCCCCCCGGCCCCGGGGTGCAGGTGCTGCCGGGACGTCCCTCGGGTGCTCGGGGCGCCGTGCGGCAGCCTCCCGGGTGGGTGCCTCGGTGCGGGTGCTGGCAGCCCGGGCTGCCTGGACGCGGCCCCGGGGGGGGGATCCCCAACCGGCCCGGGGGCACTGGGGGCCCTGCTAGGACCGTGGCGGTGCGGGGCAGCCGGGGTCCCGCCGCGCTCCCCCCCGAGCGGGATGAAATCGGGGCAGAAATGGGTCGGCTTCGGCCTCCCTCCTCGTTGCGCCCAGGTTCGCTCGGCACCAACGCCGAAACCGAGCCTCCACGGCGCCGCTCGCCCCGGCCTCCCCTCTCCCGCCCTTCTATCCCTGCGGTTTCGCCGCAGCTTCCCGAAACGGAGGAGCTTGGCTTGGCTCAGGGTTGCTACGCGGCCGAAATCCCCGCGCGAGGGATAAACCCCGGGGGGGGGCCGTGCCCGCGCCCGCACGCCGGGTGCTCAGGCGCCGGGTTTCTCGGGCTGCCGCGAAATCGCGCTGTCGTCTCGCCCGGGAAGCGGGGTCCGTGCCGGACTGCCGCCGGAACGCTGCCGGGCTCCTTCGCGGTGGCATTAAAGACGAGCAAGTAGCTTGTGCTTTGCAGAGGGAAGCGCTGGCTGCACAAAACCCTTCCCATTTCCACAAGAACGTGCAAAACCGATGCCGTTTCTAGAACTTGGCCTTCGATCAGCTGCTTTTGCAAAATGCAATTCAGATAAACGCGTCCAAGGAATAACAAACTTTAAAGATAAGAAAGACGCTCCGCAGTGACTCATTTAAGCAAGATTCGACCAGGCAGAGCCTCGGCCACCCAACAGCCTTTAAAAAGACGCTAGACGCAGAGCGTAGCCTAACACAAAGCCTGGGAGCTTCTTGGTCGGGCTGTGGTCAGAGGGAATAATGCTGCGGTGTCGAGCGGCATGAGTCTCCTTCCTGGCACGAGCGGGGAAAAACGGAGCGCTCTTGGCTCGCAGACCGCGTTTCCGACCTTCCAAGCCATCCTGCGGGCAGCTCCGCTGAAGGAAAGCCGAGCGCTCGCCTTCGCTCGGGCCTAGGAGCTTCCCGCGACAGTCACCAGCTTTTTGGTGAACTCGTGGAAGCCGCAAGCCGGCAGAGCAGCGGGGCGGTGCCCAGGGCTGGGGGGCTCAGCAAGCCAAGGCCGAGGTGGGGCTCGGCAGCTCTTCTGGTGGCCCGTGGGTGACATCTGGGGGGATGTCAACAGCACATCTGGAGGGGATGCTGACAACACATCCCATAAGGATGCTGACGGCACATCTGGAGGGGATGCTGACAACACATCCCATAAGGATGCTGACGGCACACCTGGAGGGGATGCTGACAACACGCCCCATGAGGATGTTGGCAGCACATCTGGAGGGGATGCTGACAGCACATCCCATAAGGATGCTGACGGCACATCTGGAGGGGATGCTGACACCACTCCTGCGGAGCATGCTGACAACATATCCCATAAGGATGTTGACAGCACATCTGGGGAGGCTGCTGACAGCACATCTGGGGAGGACGCACACCTGCGGCGCGCGGAGGGGCAGGAGCAGAGGCGGCCGGGATGCCCCTTCCCCGGGGACGGTGCTCTTTCGGCTGCGTGAACGGCGCGCTGCCAAAGCCACCAAAGCTGCCAAAGCCGCCAAAGCCGCCAAAGCTGCGACCGCGCTTCTATGCAGACCCGGGGAGGGGGCGGGGAGCGTTCAGCTCCGCAAACGATCGCTAATGCCGGTTGTGCGTCTGCACTTGGGGGATTATGTTAATCATCCTACAAATGATGCTTTGAATCATGTCTGGAGGTTAATTAACGTGCCTTTCTGCTCTTAAGAGGGCCTTCTCGGCTGCCTGCCCGTGCTGCTGCTTTTCTGCTCCCCTCCGTAATCCCAGCGCCGCTTTCCGCCGGCCCCGGCACCTTTAATTTAACCCTGTCGGCTCGGCACAGCCGCGGCGGTGCTGGGGACGGCAGGAGCCCCTTGGGAGCCCGCGCGGCCACGAGGAGCCGTCGGGGCAGGATCCGGCCCAGCGAGGGCTGCAGGGGGCCGTGGGAGGGGGTGAAACCGCGGCTGCCCCCGGGCACCGGCGGCAGGGCTGGGCGAGATGGGCGCCCTTCGGGCTCGGAGGCCCTTCGCGCCTCGCCGAGGCTCTTTCGGGGTGACGTGGACGTGCAGAACAGCGCTTTACCCTGCGCTAACCTCTCCTTCCCTTAGTCATCCCCAGCCCTGGGAAGGGCGTTGCTGCCCCCCGCACGAGCCCCCGCCGTCCCGCGGGGCTCCCAGCCGCCGCAGCGCCTGCGCCACGTCCAAACTGGGGGGCTGCTGTTAATCGCAGTTTATTACGCTGCGTAAAAGCGCATTACGGCCCCCCTGGGGGCCTGCTAAATTGTTTGGGGATAAATGATTCATCTCCCGGGGAGCAGCAAACACGACGGGTTTTGCATCTTTTGCTGGCGGGAGGGAGCTGCTGGGTCCCTGCCCCGGGTCCCGGTGCATCCCGCCTCTCCCCGGCCGGTCTCCCGCATTTCTGCAGCAACGAGCGGCCCCATCCGAAATCCTCCTGGCTGGGCACGCGATGGACCCCAGTTATTTCCCCCCGTCTATTTTTGGTCCTCGGCCACGTCCTGTTTCCCGAACCGCTTCCGCTCGGGATGCAGCAGCCGGCGGGAGGGAGGGAGGCACCGCGCCGCGGCGGAGAGGCTTTCGAGCCGATGCTGGCCGGTATCGTCGCTCCACCAGCGAAGTTTCTCCTGAAACCTCGCTGCTTTTCGCAGCAAGCCGCTGTTTGGGCTGGGGGCACCACGGTGGCACAGGGCTGTTTCCCAAAAAGCTCCCAAAAACTGAGCGCGCAGCGAGAGCCTGCCGGCAGCCAGCAGCAGAGCAAGGAGCTTGCTCCTCCAAGGCTTCTCTACGTGGGGCTCCCGTTCCCCTTTTTTAATACTTTTTAAAAAATATATATATATATTTATATATACATACACACACACACGCACACACACCGGTTCCCACGGGATGCCCATCACCGGGCATCCACTGCCGCCCTTGTAAACGCCAAGGGCAGGATCCCCACAAAAAGCGGCTCTTCTTTAAATATAGCGCTCATCCGCGTCGATCCGGCCTTTTCTCCCAGCCCAGCGGCCCAAAACCCACCCTGGCCCTAAACCCACCCCGGGCCCCTGCGCCGCGGCCTCTGAGCCGGGATTAGCGGCGCGAGCCGCTAATAGCTTGTTGCCAGCGGGAGCTGCGAGTTTCCAGGGGATTGGCGCTAACGTAATTAAGATGAGCCTGGATCGTTAAAAACAACAGGCGCCGCGCGGGGAGGAGCGGGGCTGCTTCCCGCGGCCCCTTCCGCTGGGATGTCCATCCCGCTCGGTGTTTCCCGGGCCCCGTCACTTGTCTCGGTGGAGCTCGGTGGCTTTGAAACCCTCGAAAAGGGGCGGACGGCCCTGTGCCGAGCACGGGGAGAGCCCAAAGACCCCGTTTTTTTGATATATAATATAAAACGTGGATACAAGGGCGGGAAGGACAGGGTCAGGCCGCCTGGCTCGTGCTGCGCCGCGGCATCTCCGCATCCCGGGATCTTGCCGGGAAGGGAGGGCGCAGCATGGGTGGCCTGGCTATGGGCGCTTGTTGGGTTTGTTCCTGCAGGAACCGCGGTGGCCCGAGAGCTGCAATTAAGGGAGGAAAAAAAGAAGGAAAGAAAGGAAAAAAAAGAAGAGCAGCATCTCTAGCTCTGCTGTCCCGCGGGGACGCATCGGCTCCCGCACACGTTATGACGATGGGGCTCGTTGGGAAAAGCGGGACGAGGCCCCTATCCCGGCTGCAAAAAAGCCGATGCGGCTTCTCCGGCCCGGCGGCATCCGTGCACGAGCCCCTTTTGGCCAAAGAGTGGCATTTTCCGCAGCCTTTGGCAGCAAGCACGGGGGGACGTGGCGGGGACGTGGCGGTGGCACTGACGCCCGCGTGTCGTTGCAGGCGAGCGCCGTGCTGTGCGCGGGCGGCTGTGCCCTGCTGGCCCTGGGCGCCCTGCTGGCCCTGCTCGCCGTCCTGCTGCCCGCCGGAGCCTGCGAGAGGCGAGCGTGCATCCTGGCCGGCTACGTGCAGACCGCCGCAGGCAAGTGCGGGGCCCGCTCGGGGCGGGGGGCACCGGGGGGCGGGTCCCCCCCATCCGCGTGCGGCTCTCGCGGAGGGTTTTTTTTGCATTTCCCGCGGGGCCGAGCTCGTTCCCGCGGTGGTGGGCGACAGCCGGCAGCACCCCGACACCCATGGGGGGATGCCCAGGCTGCAAAGCTGGAGCTAAAACTCCCCAATTTGCCCAGAATAAACTCCCTTAATCAGAAAAGCCCTCCCGGCTTGCTGGGGGAATCCTCCTATGCGGCCTCCCGCCGCTGATCCCGGGGGAGCAGATGGCCGGAGCTGGTTCCCGCGGCCGGAGCCGCTTAGCACCGGCTGCTGGGGCTGAGCCGCCCGCCGCGGCCCTCGGGCCCCTCGAAGCCGCTTTACGGACCCGCGTTATCGGCGCGGGGCGACGGGTTCACGGATACCTTCCCGTGTCGGGCAGCGAGGCCGTCCAGGGGCTTCGGCAGCATCGGACGGGCTGTAAATGAACCGTCAGCTAAGTGTTATCGACAAGTGAATTCGCTGGTGCATTTGCTCAAGCTAATGGTTTTCTTTAAAACCACGCGGTGCAAGGTGGCCCCGCGTCAGCGGGACCAAGCGGCTGAATCGGTTTGGGCTCGGCAACGACAGCCCTGTCGCTTGGCTCCCGCGGGCGCAGCTGCCGAAGCTGCACGCCCGCGTTCGCCTTTTTGTCGCGTGACCCCAAAAAGAGGCTCCAGGGCGAGCTGCAGTGCAGTTAAAAGCAGAATTTGCAGCGCCATCGGTGCTCACCAGCCCGTGTGCATCCTCCCGTGCCGCTCTGCTCCCCTTTTCCCGTCGCGCAGGATCCCGGGAATCGCCCATGCAAGGCCAAACCGAGCCAGACGACGGCCCAAGAGCGGCCCGATCCTGAGCACAGCCCCACAGAGCAAAGGGCAGCCAGGCTCGGGCTATGCATTTAGCACTTTTCTGCTATTTTTGGAGGTCTGAGCCATGCCCTTTCCGGCTGCAGAAGGAATAAACCCCACGCAGACAAGACAGAGCACTAACCGCAGCAGCCGTCGTGCCACCAGGGCCCGGAGAGCCGGGGTAACTGCGCACGTGATTGCGGATGGCTGCTGTCAACCCCCGAGAAAATAAACCCATCCAAGCAAATCGCCAGAGCGCGATCCCTTACGAAAGGGTAAACGAGCAGCAGGGAGAGCAAAGACGGACGCGGGAGCGTTCGCTCACCGTTACACCACGGGCAAAGCCAAAGCCGCCCCGAGACCCCCAACCTCGCCCAGCCCGGCCCCGGCTTGCTGAGGCTGAATTTCGGCCGGCCCCATCCACCCCGGGGCTGGCAGCAGCCGGGCGAGACCCAAAGCGCTGGATCGCACTGGGATGCTGCTGGGAAAAGCCGGGTGTTGGGAGCGGAGCAGCGCTTTGCTGGTGCCCCGCGGCTCGGCGGCCGCCTCGCGACGGCTCCTCTCGCTTCGGAGAGCGATTTCCCGGCCTCGCTGTGACAGAATGAGAACAGCCAGGAGGAAAACGGGGGGGAAAAACCAACAACAACAACAAAAAAAGCCACTTATGCAATTCCCTTCACCTCGTCTCACCCCCTGGGCAGGAAGCGCCAGCGTCCCGCTGACGCCGAAGGGTTGTTTGTCCAAAAAACGACCCTGGGACTCGGAGGAGGATACCCGGCTGCGGGGAGAGGGGAAAAGCAGCACCCTGCGTCCGGGCATTGATTTGGATTCAAGGCAACCCAGAGCTCCCCCCGTCCCCGGTTTAAAAATAGCATCCGGTGCCGGCGCGCGGGCGGCTGCTCTTCCTGCGGCCGAAACGCTTTCCCGCGAAAGCTGGCGTTCAGCGCTGCCGGCTTCGTCGTGCCCGTCTCGAGCAGAAGGCCGTTTGCAGCACGACGCGCTGCTCATTTGCTTAGCAAACTTTGCGAGGCAGCAGCGACGCTGGCGCAGAGCCGATGCAGGGCCGCGACCAGCCGGGCGGCCGCAAATGAAAGCCTCGGTGCCCCGGCACCTTGCCAGCACCCCGACGGCTCGCAGAAAACCAGGGACCTCTTGCATGGTGCCAAAAAAAAAAAAAAAAAGTTTAGATGTATATCCCATTTTTTCAATATGCCCATAAACACAATAAAAGTGCAGTTTGCAGAATAAGCACATCCATTAGAAGTGTAGAAATCCAGCTGCCACGTTTAGTTTTCTCCAGCCCCGCAGGAAGGCAGGGATGCCGGCAGACTCCTCGTAAGGGGGGCTGCAAACGGGACCAAGCTCGACCCAGCCACTTCTGCCCCTTGCCGCCCAAAACGCGGCCACGCGAGCGTCTCCGCGCTCGACCGACGGCTGACGCAGCTCCCGGTGCCGCCGAGCCCTACGGGGAGCTGTAGGCAATTGCTCTTGCTGTCGCAGGTGCTGCGATTTTTCATGCCCCAATTTAGGAAGCACAAGAGAAGTGACAGAAAACATTTTAAATGATGGGCAAGACCCGCGTTACCTAACCGCGTCGGTAGTTAAGCCTCGCAACCGAAAGCCGCCGCGATGCTTTTCCGACGGCACCACGCTCGCTGCCGAGGTCCACGACGGCGGACTCGCGGGGTGCAGACGCGCTGCGCTGCGGGACTTGCGTCCTCCTTGCTATGGCACGAATCACATTTCCACGCCACGGCTGGAAGTGGCGCAGACTTTTCCCTTTGGGGAAGGCAGCACGCGAGAACACGGCTCCTCCTTGCTAGGAGGATGCATTTTTCTCCCTCCCCTCGTCCGGGCTCCTTTATCATGTTATCCAAAACCTGGCAGCCCAGTAACAGCCGGGAACACGAGACCATTAGCACCGTTATTACTTACCGTCTTTGCGTGCCCAAGACCATGCATCGACCCCCTCGCTGTTGCTCTCCACCGAGCTCGCCCCCCTGCCAAGCTTGTTTTTAAAACCCCTGTCAGCTGCGAGGCTGCAGATGGCCACATTTGCATCAAACAACTTTTAAATTATCATTCAAATTAGATTAGATTGGGAGCAGGATGAGCTGCTCCTGTAGGACCAGGCGCACAAAGGCAAGTTAACGAAGGTCACATTTGCACCCGGTGGAGAGCAGGGGACTGGGTCACGCCTGGCACGTGTGCCACGACAACAACGTGCTTTTATAAATAGGGGTGAATTAGTGCTCGGTGCGGGATGACTCCCGCTCCCCGGGAAGGCCGGCACGGGGGAGCTTGGCAGCTTGCGCAGCAAGGAGCTGGGATGGTCTCGTGCACTGGGATGCGTCTGGGCCGTGCGGGAACGGCCAGCTCCCAGCGCTGCTCCCTCCTTCGCGCCGGGACACGGAGGCAGGACGGATGGCACTAAACCACGGGGCCTTTCTCCAAACAAGCATCCAGTCCGCGTGCTTCTGGTGGTCATCACCTCACTTACCTGCACAACGTTTTGTGCGTTTTGCACTGCATTTGCAGCCGTCTTTGAAAAACCGCCCTTTAATGGCTCGGGCGACATCCATCATCTTCACAGCACCGCGTTGTCACTACGACACCGTGGGAATTAACCACGCTTATTTCTGCATGCTGAGATGAAAAACGCAACCGGTTGGGCTTGCCAGCCCCCGACTCCGGCCGCTTTCCGGCCTCAGCTCCGGGCACCCCGGGCCGGGCCGGCGCTGCCATCAAGCGCCCCAGCAAGCCAGCGCCGAGCCGGGGCTTTCGGTCACTGCTTTTCCACTCATCTCCCTGTGCTCAATACTGCACCTCATCTGCAACCACTTCAGGCCACAGCACATGTTTCTTCCAGAGAAATGAATTTAGAACAGGGAAATAAATAGCAAAAATAAACACCAGCTGCTCCTTAGTGCCTCGGATCCTGTTTTCACGCATCTGCTGTTCCACACTCAGGTGTGAACTCAGACAGTGAGAGATCAGAGAAACCTGTGAAATCCAAGCGTAATAATTGGCAGGGCTTTTGGCATCTGGAGATGGTTTTTGCAAGCAAAAGCTTAAGGGCTGCTGCTTTGCTTCCTCTCTTGAAGAAAAGCGCTAACGCCCTCACCAAAAGGTGCTCATGCACTTGCTTTAATTAGCTGCAGAGGAGCGCGTATATCCAGCAAGGCTGCTCAGAAGGGACTGCATCCAGGATTTTGGGAAGCAAGTGTTATAAAATCCACCCAGCACGAAGAGTGCTGTGTTTCTGACAAACTCGAACCAAAGCGAGTCTCAGCTGAAAGCAGGAGGAGCTGATAATCCCTTGCAACAAGAGGCACCCGGTTGGGTTGCAGAGCTGCAGACCCTGCCTAAGTGGGTTAACCCTTGCAACGGGCCCCCCCGGAAGCGGTGATGGGCCTTCGCACGCTCTGCGAAGAGCATCACTCAGATTTTTTTTTTTAAAAAAGCAATCACACGGTTAGAAAGCTGAGGAAAGTCCTTTTGATCTCAGTGGCTGATGGTCTAATTCGCATCGGCCCAACTGAGAACCATACCCAGACCTGAACGTGCTACTGCCGGAGAGCTTGTGTGACAGCACCTGAGAAATTGTCTGCAGCAACTGGCATTAAACTGTTTTACATAATCCATTCATAAGATATGGCTCATAAATAATAGTGGGAAAACAAAATGTCAAGCCAAACTGATTAAAAAACAAGCTCGAGAGCTGCCTTACAAATGAGAGGCACAATAGAGGCTCCGCGGTGAATGGTGATTTACTCGCTGGCACA
The DNA here is from genome assembly GCF_036370855.1 of Dromaius novaehollandiae. Taxonomy (NCBI): domain Eukaryota; kingdom Metazoa; phylum Chordata; class Aves; order Casuariiformes; family Dromaiidae; genus Dromaius; species Dromaius novaehollandiae. The sequence goes on from NC_088116.1 coordinate 4,829,229, forward strand.
TAAACCAATTTATTTATCAATAGCTGAAGTCAAAAGATTATGCAAAATGCAAAAATAACAAAGCCGAGGATACGTGGCTAGGAGGAGTACGTTATCGCTGTGGCCCGTCTGCGTTGAGTGGAGGTCTCGGAGGCTTTGGCTTATCCCGGATAGCTGCCGGAGCGCTCCCCGAGGGAAGGCATCTCCCATCAGGCTGGGGAGCCGGCGCCTGGCCTCGGCACCCGGCGTCGGCAGAGACGGCCCCGGCGGCTTTGCGGGAGCCGACGTCTCCCACCGCAAAGCCCTGCCGTGCCGCGTCCGAGCATCGCGCATGGGCTGTGCCAGCTGCTCCCTTGCTCCTACCGGTCTTCACGGGAAGATTTTCCCCCTTGAGATGCTCCATTAGGAAGTGCTGATGCAGAAGCCATCAGAGCCATTAGAAGTCCAGGAAGCCTGTAGGGCTGCTGTGTGCTCTCCCGCGCTGGCTAAAGAACCCGGATGGCCACGAGCCACGTGTCGGATGCGGCACGTTATCCCGCGCTGGCTGGAGATGCGTTTCTCGCTGCAGTGTCTCATATGCAACGTGGTTTGGGAAGGCGAGAGGATGCAAGCCACATCTCGCAGGCCTGGATCACGAGGCGCCTTTGAATTGTGTTACCCCAAAGTGACAGCTGTGGAAGACGCACAGCGAGTGAAGGCCAAGGAGTTTGACCCAAAATACACCTTGACACCTTGCAGCAGGACCGTCTTGAGCCCACGGCCTTTGCCCTCTCGTTGGTCGTGAACGATTCATTCCCCCCTAATGGCTGCATCAAACGAGATGCCGCAGTTACAGCGAGGTATATATTATGTTGAAATTGAAGATCAGCGATACCAGAAATCCTAACTACCTTGTGTGTTAGCCAGAGTGAGAAGTCGCATATGATGTCGCAGAGCATTTTGCAAACTGGAATTAACGCGTGAGTTACACCATACATGCAGAGGGTTCCTTCGGGTGACGCCACGACAGAGCTACTGCCAAGAGACAGCAAGGCCCAACCGCTCTGTGCGACCTGGAACGACGGGGGCTTTACCAGAGCGGACTTTGGCCAGGACACAGGACTCGTTTCTCTGAACTAGGGTCAAGGTCGACTCCAGCTGCCTTTGTCAGAATGGTTGTCTGAACCAGGCTCGCAGTTTGTGTATAGCATAGGGAAAAATCCTTTGGAAACTTAAGTTTCATGAAGAGCTGAATCTTGGCTTCCTATCTGATATCCAGCAAGAATAAAAAAAATAATAAAAAAACCCAAGCTGCTTACCTTGGCCCATTTATCAGTACTGAGTCAATGGGAAAGCAGCAACTTAATAGAAACCAAGTAGTTTATGAATGTCTTATAACCCAGCCAACTGTTGCGACATGTCATCCTTTATTAGCAGTTATCCTTGAACCCTTGCTGTGTCATCCGCCTTTGTTTCTCTTTTCATATTGACGCTTTGCAGCTCTTCTGCATCACCAAGACCAGTCATTCTCTTCTGTAATCTGCCATCGCATACTTTCCTCGGTTGTAACGTCAGGGGATCTGTCACTGGCATGGCTCCGATTTCAATTCCCCGTGTCGTAGTAAGAGGAAAGCACCATTCATGCATTTTTGTTTATTAATTCAAATAATAGATTTGGTATGCAGCAGGGCTGACCGATGGTTAGATTTATCAGAGCGCTAAATGCGTGCCATCCTATCTGACTCCAAAAATAAGTACGTTTTTTCTTTAAGCTGTGAGTTGTGGCTGCTCTATCGACACGCGGCGTCTCGGGAAAGCCACGCTTGACTTGCGGCTCTACGCGTCACGCCGCGGAGGTCAGCCGCCGAGCATGCCAGACGCTGTTTGGGTTGCTTAACGTGGCTTTGCAACGCGGGCATCCCACGGCAGGAAACTCCCCTGAACGACGAGTCCGATGTGGTTAAACAAAGCCGTTTCTGAAACGCAGAGCTCCAAACGCAGGTTTCCCCACGCACGGTCCATCGGGGCGGGCGCGAGCAAGCCTCTGCTCCGACGGCTGCCTGTCTGGGGGACGCGGTGAACGCCGGCTCGGTGAAAGAGGTGTCGGGCAGGTCGAGAGGCGAGACGGACACGGTGCCCTGGAAATGCAAACCTTTGTTATCCGGTCGCCAGGGGATTTCCTTTCCTACGTGGAAAAATGCATGGTAATGCCATAGCAACAACAAAGGACCAAACATAGCAGGACCTCTCCCTGCCGGTTAAGGCTTAGCAGGCCGGATTTTGTAAAAGCCTGCACTTCCAGGACGGCTATTTTGCTTGGAGTAGTAGAAGCAATGAAAATCAGAGCTAAAGGCACAAGAAGCGATGGCAAAGCAGCCGCCCCGTGCAAGCAAGCCGGGCTGGCGGGACCGGCACCCGCTCTGCTATCCGGTTCCTGCACAGGGCTGGCACCGATGGCTTTTGCAAACGTTAAATCAACGCGATTTAATCAACATCGGGCTATAATCGTGACGGGGATGCGGCTGTCTTATACTGCCACTGGTTTCCCCGTCTCTCCCTTTGAATCACCAAAGTCAGATGGCATAAGGCAAAACGGCTGCGCTAATTAGGTGAATTCTCTAATAGTTTGATACATGTTGAAATTGTTTCACTAGGCATAAAAAAAAGAAGTAACACGAGATTAACACTCCGAGATGGAGAGCAGCTGGGTTCAGCAAACAGCTTGGTTAGACAGCTCGCTTCTGCAGGGCTTTGCAGGGTTATTTCCCCCTTTGGATTAATCTCCTCGCCTACAGGATAAGTATTTTTCCGACCTGCCAGCGGAGACATTATTAATAGTTTCTAATTCTTTAGTCAGCAGAACAATAAGGCAGATGCGTGCCTGGGATTGGGCAGGGGAGGCCTTTACGATCCTCCAGCATCCCTTTAAATTCTCCTTCTGTCACTTGCAACAAAACAGGCACTTTTTGGTATGGGAAAGGCATGGCACACAAAGCGAGAGGGAGAACCAGCCTGCCGCCTTTAAATGCCGAGCTGGGATCGGATTTATGGGGTTGTGGCTAAGAAACAGAGTAACAGCTGATATGTTCTGATGGGAGATTGGGAAAAAGTGGATGTATTTCATGGTATAATACAATGATTAGTGATCTTAAAGAGGGAGTAAATGGACTTTTTTTTTTCTTCATTAAAAAGCCATTTTCTAATGGAATGGGTGGGAGGAGCCGTTGACTTGGTAGTGGTAAATGACCTGCTCACAGGTGAATAATAATTAATGTGCATTGAAACAATCAGTGCCAACTTGACAGATAGCTTAGATCTGACCTATAATATTTGGCATCAAACCTCATTTCTATGCATCCTGCTTCGCGCCTTCTATCTCTATTACCCAGTGCATTTGCTTGGCTGAGAGCAGCCTGATTGCTGCTAATCTTCCCGCCTGTAACCTAATGCTCCCTCTTTAAATGAGGTCCCCATACTGTCGATAAAGAGCCATCGCGCGGGCTTATCTCCCGCCTCTCCAGAAGCGAGAGCGTGAAATCCGACTTCTCAATTAACCTGCGCTGAATTAGAATCTTTATGATCAAATTGGCTGATGTGATTTTTTTTTTAATCCGGGCTGCCCGAAGCTCGGTGAGAAGCAGGGCTCGCGCGCCTTACCCGCGTCTCCCTCGGTGTGGCGGATCGCTGTGCTGAACGCGAATAAGAAGCCATTTTTCTGTCATTCTTACAAATTGCTTCGCTTTCTGAAATTTTCAGAGGAGGGATGCACATGGCACCGTGCTGCAGAGAAAGCAACAGACATGAGATCGCTTATGCACAGGGCAAAATAATGGACGTTTCAGAGATGTTGCAAACGAAGGCGGGTATGGCATAGATCTGCCTGTAGGACAGGAGCCAGACCTGCCGCAAATTAATGAAAATGGTTATTTAAAGTGTATTTTGAACAGATGCAATACTATACATTGGCATGTAAGAACGAAGACATCCAAAACCCAGTATCCATGCGTCTTCTGCATGTTGTCCAAAATGTCCTTTTCTGAATAAAATAATCTATGGCTCACAAATGCCACCTCGCACGTGGGACTCTCCAAGGTTGGGGAAAAAGCAGATCAGGGACTAGTCGGAGTGGGCTGACGGCGGGGGTCTCGTGTCCCGGTGCTCAGCGTGCCTGCGGCTCTGCTCCCGCGCCGGCCCGCGGCCGGTGGTGACACCCGAGTTGGGGACCCGCTTCCCGGCACAGCCTGGAGCTGAAGCAGGGCTTCACCTGCACAATAAGGCTTGCGCCAGTTTCTTGGCATTCTGCATGGATAAAGCAAGGAGTTTAGATAATGTTTAACTAGAGACTGGATTTAAGGTCATCAGAACATCTCCTACATTAAAAAAGCATCTCATTAAGATACGGATAGCCAAAGCAAAGAGATTCAGAGGCTAAGCGGAGCCTCTCTCATGAGCGCTTCACTTTCTTGCTGCCGTTGAGTTTTGCCAGGAAGGGCCCTGGCAGCAGGTCCTGCTCTGATAAACGCGTTTCCGTTTAAGCTTCCACCTGGAATTACCCGCGGTGTGAACACAAGGACCTGGACAGGTTATAAGCAGCCAGATACTCCAAATATTCTTCTCGTTCAAACCAGGCTGCAGAGTTACAGCTATGTGGAGGGCTGATCTAGGCTATTAACTCTTTACCTGGAGTGAGAAAGTCTCCACTAACACGCACAGCGGTACCAATTAAGTTATCCATCTCCCATTACAGATTAAGGCATAAACTAAAACAAATGCCATAAAATAAAAAGAGGACACAATACAAATGCTTAGTCTATACTTTATGAAGGAGTGAGGATGTCATAGAAGTGTGATAGGAAGGATGGAAGGAGCCCAAAGTACCAGTAAAAGTCAGAGATAATTCCTGGTGAGCCACAGGACAGCGGCAGGCATGAAAATGAGAGCGGACAGGAAACATGAAAGTCAGTAAGAAGGAAAACTTTGGGGTGAAATAGTATAGATGAAAAATTAGATTATAGATAGAGTTATGTAGAGCTCTGAAGGGATGTGGCTATGAATAAAGGTTTTTGGTGTTCACTTAGAAAAGTGTTCTGCACACTTTCAGCAGAGACGCTGCCTGGAAGAGTTCTCTCTCCTGAAGAATATGGGTGAATAATGACACTGCCCTGTAATGTTGCTTTTTTAGGTTGTTTTGCTGGTAGGGAAAGATTCTTCCTGATCTTTACCCTTTGCACATGGAGCTGCCCATCAGGAGCTGGTGCCTGAGCACAGGCTTGTGCTGACACCCACGTGGAAAATGCACTGTAAAACTCCAGCTCAAAAGCAAATACCTTTTTAAAAAATACTCCCTTGCTGGAAATGTATTTCAACAAATGCTTTCTCCTCCACCTAGTGTTTTTGCTTTCCTTGTTAGAGTCTGTTAAAATTCACATTATTTCAGGACCATTTTGTAACGTTTGCACCTCCCAGTCAAAAGGCATTAGGGTAATCTATGATGTAAGAGGCTTTTTTAAGAAAGTCCTTGAGTCCTTTTGCTCTAAGGACAGCAGGCCTCATTAAAGAGCTGCACGTACGGCGCAGGCTGGCAACGTGCAACACACGCCTGTGCTTTGCGACAGCCCTGCAGACGACCCCCGAGCACAGCCGCGACGGGCACCGGGGCTGCATTTGGGCTGCAGAAGGAGCCCAGATCCCCAGACTGGCTTTCCCCCAGCGCTTGCGGTGCTGTCTCCCTTCGCCGCTGCATGCATCGCTGTGCGGTTCCAGCCGAGCCTGCAAATATTCCCTGGGTTGTTTTTAACACGGGACACACGGGCACTTTGGGAACACGGGGTTAAGTTGTTTTGATGCAAACAAGGAGCAAAGCCTTTCCAGAAGGGGTTTTCAGAACAAGCACATGCATCAAGAATACATGACAAATTACAGACAAAAAGAGGATATAGTAAGGACAGAGCAGTCAGCCCAAGGCCAGAGCAGCTCCAAAGTGCAGCATGTCACATACCTGAGCACAAAATCCCGCTCGAGAGGCTCTTAAAAGGCTGAGCAAACCCAGCCAAGCACTTGTTGTCCCATGAAGCTGCTAAGAGTTCAGCTCGCTCATACAGAGGTGAAACGGTCCAGCCGCAGTGCCCAGGCACGCAGGGGATTAACTAAGACTTTGCAATTTGCCATTGGAAAATCCAGGCTCCAAACTTGTCTGCAAATCACCCCACCGCGGCCGAGGGGGCAATCCTCGACAGGTCCCATCCTCGACGGGTCCCCGGCCGCACGCAAGTCATTTCATGAAATACCGTTCCTCCGGCTACGCGTATACAGAGCGCCCAGCTTCCAGGCTCCTGAATTAAAGCTGTAAATTTGAGCTCAAAGCCGAAAGAGGCTGGACCAGGTGGCAGGTACCTCTGTGACACTTGCTTGTTACGAGCCCCGAGATGCTGCTGCTGGCAGGAGGCATTAAATCAAAGCACACAGAGCAGCCAAGGCAGGAACCAGCCTTGCACCCAAATTTAAGTGTCTCTGCCCAGTGACAATTACCTTAACGAAGTTAACCTGCCCAGCAGCTGGCCAGCCCCTTGGCAGGCCCACAGCTGCCCACGCTGCCCCGACTGATGTTTAACCCTTTGCATCGTTCAGGTTTTTGGGTGGATGCATCTCGCGCATCCTTCGGTTACGCCGTGGGTCCCCGGCCCGACGGTGCAACTTGGGCTTTGCAATTGCTCCACTCGTTCCTTCGTTATAGTCCATCAAATTTCAAGCGGTAATGACATGTTCTTGCTTTGATGCCGGGCTAATAGACCACCTCAGGCTCTGTGTAAATTAGTTAATGTTTCCTTCTGCAAAGCTGGCGTTTTCCCCGCGTTACGGTGGCAGGTGCAAAACGTTCCTCGCCGAAGCATATGGCGAATCGCTGGAGCACGGCGAGCGCTGACGGGCTGCGAAGGACAGGGTTAAAGGAGCATGTTCTTTATGGTATTATATATGAGCGCAATGTTGATTTTACAGTTTTTTGGTAGCCTGAAATGCCTTAAAATTGCTGAGGAGGAAGTAGATATCTCAGAGGAAAAAAAAGTTATAAGGAAGATGGAGACGAAATAATTTCAGAAGGTGCTTAAGCAAAGTGGAAGTGGCCACGTTTAGGCAAACGGGCTAAAAAAGGGGCACGGATCAGTGTGTCTTGCATGGAAAAACAAACCTGTAGAGCAAAGTTTTCAGGCCAGCAGAATAAAAATAAAGGATTGTGTAGGGAAAGATAAGCTGTAAGTACTTGGTTACTGTAGCTTCAAAGATGCCTGATGGCGTTGCACATTTATTTGCTTGTCACGTTGCAGAAGAATTGTGGTTCTTTGTAGATACGTGGGAGCAAAACCTGGCCAAGTGACGCCGGTGGCCACCTTTCTGTCCGGGCAGGATTTCATTCCCACTCTTTAACTGCTTTTATTTCCCGTAAATAATCCCTGCTAGAGATGCAGAGCATTTTTAAGGGAGGGTTTATTACTGAGTGCATAATTGCAATGCATTAATAAACCAGTAGCCAAACCAAATACCTACCCCTTTCCAGCTCTGTTCCAGCCTTCCCATTTAGTTCTTCTTTCCCTCTTTCTGGTGCTGTTTGAAAGCACTGCAAAGCTGTGCATCCTCCCGGGAGCACGGGGATAGAATATTTCCCTGACTGAGCTTCCAAACACACAGAAAAAAGCACAATGCATCTGCTTTTAGTTTCCCCTGCCTGTGGCTTAGTCGAAAATGAACCCTAGGGAAATATGTGCACGGCACCGAGGTTGCGCATCGTTTTTAGCAGACGCTGGGCAGCAAACTCCGGGGTGCCAGGCTGCAAAGTTCACGTGCCTGCGATGGAGCGCAGCGAGGTCGGCAGTCAGCGGCATGCGGCGGTTCTCGGGTGCTACCAGCCTAGGCAGGAATTTCCATCAGCTGATGAAAAACCCTTTAAATCCTCCGCCTTGTTGCCGAGTCGCTCGTGCTGCAGTCCGGCGCTGCAGCTGAGGCCTCCACGGAAAAGCGGGGATTTCTTAGCTCGAAAGCGGTGACGTGCCCGAGAAGGAAAGGCACCAGGGACACACTAAAGGCACCAAATGAACAAAACATGTATTAGCATCACGGCTTCTAGTCCTTCGCCTTTCCCATGTGCGCATTTAACAGGCAGATGTGAGCCGCCTGCTCTGAATAAGATACTTCCAAGTAGCATAAGAGGGAGAAGAGGTGCCCCCATCCCGGCGCTGGGCCGAAACCTGCTCTTCCTTTCTTAGAAAGTGACTCAGGCCAACGGCAGCTTCTGGCCCCGCTGGCTGCCGCCTGGGCTTGGGGCTCGGGGCTCGTCCTGCCCTGGTGCACATCAGCTCCTCCAGCGCAAATCGCTGCTGCCGGATTAATCAGGGGTCGGCGGGGAAATGCTCTTGCCGCCCGTATTTTGCGACCGTGAAGCGCCCCTCGGGTCCTGCGCTTGCTCCAGCATGCGGAAAACGCAGAGCGAGTTGTGCAAAACGCGCCGCGTTCGTTAGCCGCATTTCGCCGTGTGGCTTTCAGTAGCGGCGTAACTCCGCATCCCGAGAAGACAAACGACGTAATTAAGTTCATTTTTCCGCGCTGCCCCATAGACGTTACTGACTCCAGCACTCACACGCAGGCGGACGGAGGCACCGGCTGACTTTGCCGCCCCGGGAGGAGGCTCCCGCCGGGGCCGGGGCCGGAGCCGGGCAGCCGCAGCGCCCGCGCAGAGGTCGGTCTGCTGCCGGAGGGCAGAGCCCTGGTCCTTCCCTGGCGCCCGCGTCGGCGCGAGAGAGACCCGTCTTCAGTTTCTCTAGGTATTTAGATGAATTTCCAGTGCTCGTGCCCCTGTCTATGGTTTGGGGCCTTAAGGAGTTTGTTTCTTAAGAAAGATCAATGCATATTTTACATAAACATTTCAGCTCTCCTTCGAAGTCTCCAAAGTAAATAAATTCCAGTGCCAGATGATCCATAGCAGCACTAGTCCCGATATTAATAAAACAAAGGGAATAATACAGATGTCCTTGAGAGGAGCTGTTTCTTACAGAGATAAGAGGGTGATTAATGGAAAATTTGTTCTTGCCAGAGGTGGCTATCGAGTGTAAGTAAATAAATGGTATGGGCCCGTTCCTACCTCCCATAAATACCGTTTCTGGTAATAGGAAGCCGTACCACTGCTGGCTGTTCGGAGTTAGGAGCCTGAAAACCTCCCTGCCCCTCAGGTTATTCTGCTGATGATGCCATTTACTATCATGCCACAGGACAAACAAATGGCCAAATGGCATGGCAACCGATTGAATTTAGCTCTAAAATAATTTCCAGGATAGGGTATTATTTCGTGACGGTGTCGCGGCACCTGGCTGCGTTAGGCAGAGCGCTGAACCTCGCGAAATGGCATCGCCTTTTGGAGCCGGGCTTTGAGCGCGATGGAGCCTGGGACAGAGCAGTGCGGTGATGCCCCGCGGTGCCGCGACTCGCACCCTGCCCGCGCCCGCCTGAGGTTACCCCCGAGGCAGAGCGGCTTTTCATGCTACCTTTACTGGAGATGCAAAAAACCCTCCCCCAGACATTCAACTGCCCCTGCAGTTTATTTATGGCCTTTGTATTTCATGGTCCGAATGCGTTAACTCGGTTATTCTGTCAGGAAATATAAATGATGATCATTTGTTAGCTGCAGCACTTGAATAATTGTATCGAAGAGTAATAAATTTATTGGAGGGATATATTAACCTCGCAAGGTAATTCATTAAATCCTTGAAGTGCATTAACGAAGGAGGACGTGCGGGCCCTTTCGGTGTGGCTGAAGACGGAAACTTGTGCAGCGGGGCCAGCCTGAGGCCAGCGATCGGCTATCCCGAAACACGTTTTATTCAGCTGCTCATTTGGGGCATTTCTGCCAGTCCTGCGGACTGCTGCGGGAGGAACCAGCCCTGTCTGAGGATTCGCACCTGCGACGACCCGCAGCATCGCCAGGCAGCTTTCGGCGACCCCGCAGCGACAATCCCATCCCCTGTTCGCAGTGCAATGTGCGAGTCCGAGCCACCCGTCTGCAGCACCGCAGAGCCTGCCGGCACCCCGGCAGCGTTCCTCGCCCCGGGGGGACGCAGCCCCCCGCGCGGCGCCTGGGCCGGAGAAGGAGGGGAGCCCTGGAGCGGACGGTGATTTCCGACATTACTCGTGGCGCTGCTGATTTACGGCGCGCTGGAATCGGGAGCGTGAAATGAGGGCTGTTACCGAACTGGTTTTATGACCAGGTGGCAGTACGGCTGCTTCTCCTGAGTGATGACATTCACAAGGCCAGGACATCCGAGGAGTAGAAATCTCCGGCTTTGACCCCTCTGTCAAAGAGTTTTTATTAGGAAGTATGAAAACGAGCAATTTGTGTCTTCCTGGTAATTCCCGTGCCCTGGGAAAACCAAAGCTAGTCTTTGTAGCTTGGATCAATTAGGAGGAGGATGTAGGATGATGCCTCTTTTGTTGCAGGTGTGTATTTTTCGTGGTAGCATTCCCTATAAAATGCTCTGCTGTCAGGGTTTCTAATCACCTCTCAGCCATCTATGCAAAACAGCCGCCTCTGCAAGAAGGAACGGCTGTGACACCCCGGAGCTTGGGGACTGCCGGGACGCGAGGCGCGGCGGGAGCGCAGGGAGACGCGAGCATCTTTCCGAGGCACCACGACTGCCGCCGGCACGGCGCGGCTCGGCTCGGTTCAGCTGCCAGCAAGCGAGGCTCAGCGGCGTGGGAGACAACATGCAGAATGTATAAAGTCAGAATAAATTCGCCGTACAGTGCCTGCACAATAAGGCCACTTCTGATGTAGAGCTAGTATTTAATGGCTCCCAGTTTCATTATAAATTCTGTTTTCCTGAACGTCTGCTCTTCTTAAATTGCGAGTCTTGGGAGAGGAAAAACCTGATTTAAAACAGCCCTGCGAAGCGAGCAGGTGGGGGAGAGAAGGGAGCAAATGTGTCATGCCAAATGATGACATTTCAGGTGAGCTACGCATCGCTGCCCGTCTTTTGGACCTCATCCCCCGCCCTAAATAGCTATTTAGGAACTTGGAATTGACAGGCAGAGCAAGAGCCAAGCCTTGCCGTAGGCTGGGCAGAATGTCACTTCCCAGCCGAGCCGGCTCCTGGGGAGAGACCGCGTGCTACGGGGGAAAGTGTCTGCTCCCTCGCTGCCTCCGGCTGCGCACCGGCCCACGCTGCTGCCCCTCCTTGCTAGCGAATGTGTCAGATGGCGAGTTGGAGCTGCACTTGCGCTTTGCCAAAAAAATCACAAGAAGAAATATTAATTAATTTTTCAGTCGGCACTTTCATTCCCTGCCTGCGCTGGGAGAACGTGGTGAAAGCTGGCACGGGTAGGTAAAACCCAAAGAAAAGCAAAGCATTTGCCTCCTTTATTTCTATTAGTAGAAATGGAGCTGAGCAGTTAAGCAATGTGCATTGCTTGGAAAATGTGCACCGTATTATTTTTGCCTAAAACAGAGCAAGTAAAAGATGCACTTTTTATTAGCACTTCTTAACTGTTGAATAAAATGTAGCACAGAGATGAGGGAAAACTGGCACCTTGCAGGCACAATACATTCTGAACACGCTGCTCTCGCCTAAAAGATACCAGCACTTGAACAAGTCAATATTATAGTATTTGTCTGCTTCTGTGCTTGCTGTTCTGAAAAAGCTAAAGTGAGCATGACTTATCTAATGTCCAAAAAGTTAAATAGAAAATATATATAATTATTGAAGCAACACAAAAAGAAAATTGTAAAGGCTTCCAAATTAGAGTGCATCTGACAGTCCCCATTTCTTAGCTCCCTGATTCTTGTAAAATTTTGTGTAACACAGTTTACTGTTTTGAGACACTTTAGCGCTTGTCTCTCCCTTTTACAGTCAGCTAAATAGGCTGTATGTCTTCTAACCTTGCAGATGACAAAGTGCACTCCTTCACCACAGACCACACAGCGCTAGATCATTTCAGCCTTTTTGAGTATATGACATGCAACTCTATAACTGCATGATTAGGCCCATAGATTACCAGATTACATCTATAAATCTTCACCATAGCCAGCACTGACTTGGCAGAAACAGTGAAGTTTCATCATTTGTTCTCATGTAGAAAACACGCTGGGAAACGCAGCCTCAAAGGTCACCGGGATGGCATTTCCTTTGGCGGCCCTTAATAAACTTGCAGCTAATGCAGCAGTTACCAAACCCAATTACTTGTACGTTGGCTTCAGAGAATTGCTCTTCCACAGTCCGGATAGTTAGATTTCACTCCCTTTGGTTAAAGAAGTGGGACAGATTTAGCTATTTGTGCAATTGTTAGACAGTTCTGAACCACTGTTAGCCTATTTGTGCAATAAGGGCCTGTCTGAACGAGGAAGTTGTGCCAGCAGAACTCAAATGAGTATTTAAGTGGTCCTAAAAAGCTGTGTACAAACAAAGATGTGTGGGTGCTCTTCTGTGTTAGTTTTATTTAAATAATCTGTTGCTAATGAACTTCAGCTAAATCCAGATAAACTGGAATGCTGCAGTAACACTGTCCAGCCTTTTGCATACATGTATTTCCCAGCAGTTCTGCACACGTACGTATATAAAAATACCAATTCCTGTATCTGATGCAGTAACTTAGCTTGTGAGCTGCAGTCACATATTTGGCGTTTATTTAATCATAGAGTTTGGAGACATTATACAAACTAGTACATTTTCTTTGTTAGCTAACAAAGGGTTTTGACAGGCTCTATAGCTTTCTTTATCACCACATTTATACTGTAGCTGTTAAACGCTACCTTGTGAGTTGCACCATTTAGACAAGCTAGAAAAAAACCTGGCATAATCTTCTACTTATTTGGCAACGGTCCAGGACTGATACATGTTCTTCAAATCACAACATGACTGAAATGAAGCCAACAGAATAATTTTTTACAAAAGAAGAGAGCTAAACTGTAATATGTCAGAAATGGCTGTAGCATTACTCGTTCCAGCTCTTTGTTCGGTTACAAAGGAAGATAGATGCATTTTTGAGACCAAATATGCGGGTGTTATTATCCCTTCTCCCTGCTCTCCATTTCCCTTGGAGGGAATAATTGCAGGGGCTGCTTTCAGGAGCCCAAGCTGTGTGTGCCTGACCTGCACTGCTAGTCATCTCGCAGAAACCAAGGGCATTTAATAGCAGCACCTGTGTCTCATCCCTCCAAAGTTTCCCTTTCATAACAGCAGGATTTAGTCTGGTTTTGTTTTATCTTTGAAAAGTCACTTTCCTGTGCATTGTATTTACGCTCAATTGACATTTAAAATGCTGCCTGCTGATTTTGGGTGCATTTCAGCTTTCATCAAAATTACCTGAAGTAATTTGTCCTTTTCTGAAGTAGCCGCGGAGGATCAGTAATTTGCCTATCACCCAAAATTCTGTCCTGCCTCTTGTTTCCTGCACTTGTGTGCAAATATTACCGTGGAGAGCAACTGTGCTTTGATCTTATTTGGCATTGCCTTTAGGGGAGCTTGTACCACCTGTGTCCAAAATGTCCTAAATATGGTAGCTTTCCAGACATGCTACAAAAACACACGCTTGGGAAGGGAGTGCTGGAAATTACTGAGCGCAGGCCAGGCAGTGCGGGAGAGCGAGAGGTGCTGTTCTTGTCGCTGCCTGGCTGAGTTACCGCCTGAAGGGTTTCCCTGGTGCTGCTCAGATGTTAGCTGCGCTCCTGGCTTTGCATTAGGGTGTCTGTGCTTTTGATCAGCATCTGCCTTCCTATTTGAAATGATAGAAATAAAATCAAATAAACATAAGGAAAGCTTAAGAAAAGCTAGTAAAATGATTAGAAAATGCTGTGTAAACCTGAAAGGAAATGTGTTTTTCAAAGTCAACTGAGTGTGCATGAGAAGAACCACCAGGTCTGAGGAGAGCAAGAATGGATTTTATGTGAGAGGAAACCTCCTGATGAGATGAGTGAGAAAGTATAGCTGACTGCTTTGGTAGATTAAGCTCTGTCAATAAAAATGTTCCAGGAAGAGATAAAACTGTGATAATCTGTAATAGGGCTGGAAGAATACTCTTGCTCGCCTACGATTCAGCCCTAATTCTACTGATTGGCTGACATGTCCCACAATTTCCAATTAATTCATCACAGTCACGAGTGTCAGGAATATAATATACTGCCAAAATAAGCAAATTAAAATTCTAAGACAAACTAATCTTCTTACTGTAGGTATTTTCAGGAAGATAATTCAGGCACACAGCATATTTTGCTACCTGTGGCTTCAGCAGTTTTTTTGTAACAAGTAGACTTTTAATTAGAAATCCCTAACATCATGTGCTATTTGGAAACCCTTGCAGCTCTGTTATGTCAATTTTATTTTACATGCGCATTTGGGTACGGAAGGAAGTGAAACAGAAATGTGATTTTTTTCCAGAAGTACCTTTTGCTGTTACCTCTTGCCAAGGCCATAACCCATATTCGCTCTTTTGCCTTTGAAGCCGCAGCGCCAGTGACTTAGCTGGACTAGAGACAGATCCCCACGCTGCCCGTGGTCGTCTGTTCCTCGGGGGCCCTGAGCAGTGCCGTTTCCTAACGTAGCCTCTCCTAGTCTGCATTAGAAGGGGTCCTGTGTGAAACTTGAGTTGATTTTAAAATTCCTTCCATAGAAGAAAATGACTATCCTATTCCCTGAATTCACCTCTCACTTTTGTGGAGTTCCTTTCATGGCTTAATAGGATAAAACTAACCTCAAAGCAATAAGCAAAAGTAGGCCATTGCTTTTTCAAATACATTTATTTTTAAAATTGTCAGCAGTTCTATTCCAAGCATTTTCACATCCAGTCCAGGCAGCTGACTCCCTGATGAATCTTTGTTTCAGCCAGTAGATTCATAAGTGTATCTTCAATCCTGATAAATCACAAATGCAGCAAAGTATAAATAGAGACCTCAAGTTTACTGGACGGCTTGGCATTGCTCAGAACAGAGCCTGCGTGTTGTCCGCCCTGTCCATGAGTTATTAGCCCCATGCAGAGATATGCAGAGAATCACTCCATCGAGAGGGCTCTCAATTTAGGGATTCCATGGGGAGGCTCAATACTGGCTCCCAGCTCCAAGGATATAGAAAGTAGACGGTCATTGGTCTGACTGACAGGGCACACATCGTCTAAACATATTAGCAAATACAATAAAATAAAATAATCCCCCCCCCCAGTTCTTTTTGATCTCTGTCACATTTATGGTCCATTTTTGGATCTCCATCCTCAGTTCTCAGAGTTCAAACATTAGTTACAGTGCCTTTCATTATAAAATACCAAAGGTACAGATTCTCCTGGTTACTGTTTTCATTAAGGAATGTAAAAAGCACAATCCTACACTAAAAAGAAGTTATCATTCCTTTTGTATTAATTCAGTAGTGTTTTGGCAGTCTAAAAAGGGGAGGGAAGTCACAGAGGGCTAGGCTGTATTTTAGAAAAGAGATGGCCTAAATGTGGATCATTGTTCAGGTATATTCTGAGAATTAACTGCGAAAATAGCCTTACGGATCACCTACTCCAGGCCAGCTTTGCTACATTTTCTATTAAAATATCATCACTACAGACTCCAGCTGAAAGGCATCTGTTGCTGGATCACCTACTCCAGGCCAGCTTTGCTACATTTTCTATTAAAATATCATCACTACAGACTCCAGCTGAAAGGCATCTGTTGCTGGTATAGTCATGATGGCCAGGAATGCACAACAGGTGATGAATGCTCAGTTACAATTCCTGTTGATTATCCATATGTTAAATACACGAGGAAAATATTGAAAACTTACGATATCATTTTGCTACTGTCTTTCTTGGTAGCCAGTGAAAGGATGTTTGTGAACCTGGAATGGGAATCAGATTGGAAACCCTTCTGGGTTACTGTCCTAGTGATGTCACCAGATGCAGAAACAGAAAACTGTAAATATGCCCTGTGGAAATGGAGCATTTTGAGTGACAAGAAATATTTCATTTTTATGATCAATGATTCCTGATAATACTTAGTTTAATGATGATTAAGAGTTTATTCTTGCATAATTTGGATGGAAACCTGCTGGAAAAAAAAGATGGGTTTTCAGTACTGCCTTCTAAATGAGCAAATGCATGAAAAGACAATGTGAACAGGCAAGAGATTAATGCTGATGGAAATTATTTTCTTAACCTGTTGCACTTGTGGTTGCTAACTGTGGTTGCATAAGCTTAACTAGTTTTGTACTCCTGCCTCCCGTTACAGAAA
Source organism: Dromaius novaehollandiae (assembly GCF_036370855.1). Taxonomy (NCBI): domain Eukaryota; kingdom Metazoa; phylum Chordata; class Aves; order Casuariiformes; family Dromaiidae; genus Dromaius; species Dromaius novaehollandiae. The sequence goes on from NC_088116.1 coordinate 4,845,424, forward strand.
ACTGTCCAATTATTTCTGTTTTGTACCTTGAAAACTCCAGCAACCTTGGAGAAAGAAGTGGAGATGGGAATAGCCATTTGGGCGCTTTTGTGCATGGTATTTAAGAGAGTTGTACATTGGTGCCCTCTACACACATGCTAGGGAACTGCAAACCACTACTTCAGGAGCTTAGTGAAATGAATGAACCAGTGCAATGATAGAGAGTTACAGTTTATTGGATTTTAAAATAGCAAAAATCGCTATTTTTCCCTGAGTAGAAGTGACATTAATTCATTACTATTATCATGAATCGTTTAAAACTTTTTGTACAAAATGCCCAGTTTCCCATGCAAAGTGCCTTCCTAATATTCTCTTATTCCTATTAATTACTTTCTTTAGAAATTGACAAATTCAGGAGCCTACTTTTTTTTTAAAAAAAGAGGAAAGCCACCTTTCTAAAGCTGTGGGCCAGCACACGGAGCGAGAGCACAGCCCCATGGTACTGCCTCGGCTACCAAGCCCCGCTGAGGAGCAGCTGCCAGGTACTGCCTGGCTGTGGGACACCAGCAAAGCAAAGAGGAAGAGCGAGGAAGAGGGTGAGAGTGTAGCTGCTTGGGAGGGCAGAAGATTAGAAAGTCGAAATAAAAAGTAACTTACAGCTGAACTGATGCACGTGGACTTGGCTAGAAACCACCTCGCCGTCAGCAATGGCTGTGACTTACTGGTGAGACCACGAGTGATGAGGTCCTCGTGATAACACATACCGCGCGTCAGTGCTGAAACGAAAGAAGGCATGTTTTTAACAATATCCAGGGATATGAGTGTCAACAGTGTGAGGAACCAAATAATTAGTCAAACCATGTTAAGGAAAGAAATCCAACTATTTTACCAGCAAATCCTCTCTACACTCGATCTGCTTCCCACTGCAGAATAGGCCCAAATCTGTTGTCTAGCTTTCTGACCATCTTGTATGACAGGGGGTTATACTACATGTAATGGTGACACACGTTCACTGCCATACTCTGACACCTTTTAAAGTGATGCTTGCTGCTGGAAAGCGGTGCAGAGGGCTGAGCGTTATACGAAGAGCCCAAACGGAGCCCCACTGCCCCTTTGTGCGGCTCCCCACTAAAGCCCCGCCGACAGACAGCACCATTACGCAGTCATTAGCACCACGGCTGCAAGCTTGGCTTCTGCGGATAATAACGGGCCATTCAGTATTTTGAGCCTTTGTAAGAAAGAGGGCACCTAAATGAGAATAATGAGGTCATTCTATGACATGCCTGAGGATATAAAATCCTGGGTAACTTTTTAGCCTGTTTGATATGTGAACACATTGCATTCTACTGTGACAGATTATTTCTAGCCTTCAAAAAAACAATCTTCTTCCATTAAATCCAACTGTAAAACATCAGCACCAAGTGGTAATCAAAACACTGGTTGTCACTGTAAAGCACAACCTTCAGATTAATTCCGTGCTACCCAATTGAAAAGAAAACGTCTATATGGACAGATATATGAGGTAGAGCAAGGGTTTGAGAAAGTGTCAGAAAAATACCAAATTTTAACAGTTAACAAAGTTTTAAAAGGATTATGATAAAATTACTGCTTACATTTCTGCATAATGTTTTGTTTTGCAGAATGAGATGTGTGGACTATTTTGGCTTTGAATAGATGAACAAACTGAAATTTAAATTTTAGAGCTGCTTCTTGCTTAGAACAGTTGCTGTTTCTCTTAAAACTGGCTCAGCTTCTTTCACAAATCGGCCCAACATTTTACAGAAGGTTTTGCACCGCGGGGCTATTTCAGGAGTCTTCGTGCAGCGCGAAGCTCTTGTGCAGCTGCTGTTGGAGCACGGCCATGCTGTGTATCCAGTTTCCATCGCAGTCTCTTGTTCTGCTTCTTAGCTGCAGTAGCCCACGAGTGAATGCTACAGCACATGTAGGCCTAGGGATGAACATGGTTTATTGCTCAACTTCAGTGGTTTAAACACACACAGACTTTCCAACAAGAAAAGTCTCTGCTCCTGGTTGTTCTCCAAGGTTGCTTCCGTGTGTTTCTGCCTGCGGCGGTGGCGCTCGGGGGGTCTCCGGGGCGCACAGCAGTGCCACGCGGCTTTCAGGCTGAGCTAGTGCACAGCGGGCACGTGCCGGTCCTGGTGCTTTTTCTTCCTTTGTGGAAGCTCGGTGACCTTTGCTAGACTAGATATTTGTGTGCGTCTAGTTTAGCTTCGTTTTCAGTTTTGTATTGTTTTCAGTGGTCTAATGCATGTGTAGTTACGAAAGTTCTGCACAATATACACCTTTATTCTGCGTATTTAGCTTCAGCTTGAGCCAAGATGCTGAAGACAGGCTTCTCTGCTTTTAATGGCAGAGTAGTATAGTAGTAGCATTGTTTTTTAAAAGACATTAACTCAGTGGTTCCATGTATACTAGAAGGAAAGGTTTTATTCAAATTATGCAAGGACTTTACAAGCTGAGTGTGTTAAACTTTTTCACTTTGAGCAGGCTACAAGCTTATTAATTTTTTTTTTTAATTAAGAAAAGATTAATAAGTGGTTGCCCATTTTAGTGGATACTTTTTAGATTAAACCTCTCCAATATTATAATTAAAGTCATATGCACATGCCCTACCTGAAAGGCAATTCAGGTTTGCAATTGCAAATGCAGAGAACAGCATGTAGTGTTTGTTTTATCATCTTAATATTTCATTAAATATTTGCTGACTATGAATTAGCTACCACTTTGAACATAACAGGTAATTCTAATTACCATTATTCTTGAATTACTAACAATCCAGTCCAAATTTGAACCAAATGGTATTCTGGAAGAATGGGGGTGTGTGAACTGCTTCATCGTATCTTTTTGATATATAAAATCGAGCCTTTTAAAATGCAGTAGAGATTTTAAATGCGGTGGTAATTCATTAACACAAAGAACACAAAAGATGGTTTCTCAGCGCTCCTCTTCTCTCAAACAAGGGGTATACACAGTGGCTGGGACTGCATAACTCTTCCGATCAGCCCAGCTCAGCTGCTCTTCACTTCACAGGTGGACAAAAACAGGCTCTGAGAATTGTACCTAGAGTATTTTGCTGCATCTGTATCGTTGCCATGACTTTTAGCTTGGGCGGACAAATTACTTATTTTCAAAGCTGGAAAAACAGTTCTGCTGAAGTTCATTAAAATAATTGCATAAACCGTGATATTTAAATATAAAATACAGACTGTGTAATTGCAGGAGGCAGGTCCAGCTCTCCAACACTGAGAGATGGCATAAGCTTTGCTTGTATTTTGGACATACTTCCTCATTATATGCTGAATTACTCTACTACTGTATTTGGCTAGAAGGACTAAAAACCTTGACTCACTGGTAGGGCTTTCCTGTTACTTTAATGTTTTTGTGCCTTTACTTAATGAAACTTCAGATTTTTATGCAATATCTTGTTATATTTAGTGTGTGTTTTTTTATAGCCCAAGCTGTCAAAATGATATGGGAACTTTAGGTTGGAATTTTTTTCTTATCCTCAAGTTTACAGAGAAAACTCCACAAAAATACTCTCTGAAAGGCTCAAATGCTAAAAGGCAATTAAAAAGAACACTGACTGTATTGTTTTTCATCTCACGATCTTTGGGCCAAACACAGGATTGTTTTTAACAATTTAAGTCTGTTATACTGAGAATAATGAAAAAATGCTTATATTATTAGAACCTAATTAACAGAATCTGAAAAACTACGTTGAAACCCTTCACTGAAAGTTTTTATTTGGCTGAACAAAGTAATAGTTTCTCACAAGTGCAAAAATGCTATTCAGAAGAAAATCAAGCTGTTTTAGAACCTGCAAAGTTAGCAATTCTTCTCCTCTGGAGTCCATCACATTTGAAACATCTTATTTTGTAAATGGCTGTATAATTTGGACTACAACATTTTTGAAGTTATGTAACAGGCAGCAATCCTCATGAAAATAATCTCTATGCCAACTTGCTGTCATGTTATGACATTGCTGTCCATAGGAGGTAATTATGAAAGGGAAGATATTCTGAGACAAATCATAGGTGCTTTTTTAAGCTTTGACTTTTTCCATCATTTGTAATATAACATACATTTGCCTTTCTAAAATAAACACTTTTTTTTTCCAAGGAACTAAGTGCTCAATAATAATTACTGTTTTTTTCCTCCTCTCTAGTGTTCATAATGGCTTCTGGGCTTTTGGTTTATCCTTTTGGTTTCAACTCTGCTACTGTGAAGAGATTCTGTGAAAATTCAGACATCTACTATGCAGGAGACTGCCAGATTGGATGGGGGTATATGCTGGCAATTGTTGGGGTCATGCTGTCTGTCTTTTTACCATTCTTTGCAAAATATGCACCAAAAGAGCACATATCTCCAACTCCAATACCTACTATTTTATAGTATTTTATTATTGTTTAAGAATAGAACATCCCTGTCTACAGGCAATGGGCAGAAATTATTATAGCACTTCCATTTAGCTGTATGGCTAAAGAAAAAAAGGAGATGGGGAGAGAAGGTCAGATACACAAAGACCAAAAGTGCATTGATAGTCTTCCGTAAGTATGAGTAGCGAACACTCTGGAATTGAACTAAGATTAATCAGCAGCCTTTATACTGCTCTAAACATATACTGGCATAATGCCTTAGACAAAAAAAAAATCTGTTTATCCTCAATACATCTGTCTACCTCCCAAACAGTTTCTTTTGTGTCTCAAAACCTTAAGTCTTCTAAAAGCTTCGATTCACTTTTTATATATTATTAAATGTCAAAACTTTTATGAACCCAATAATTTTAAAACCAATAATATTTTGTTATGATTACTTTGATTAGTGAAAAAAAGCCTGCTAGTAGCTGTGGCCTAAAATTAAGCTTGATACCTAAAAAAGAATTGTATACAAGCAAAAAGTTTCTTTTTAATCTATATGTTTTAGTAGTACCTGCATATTGTAAGTCGTAGGCACACTTTTTTAATATTGAGCTGATATTCAAGATATAAAGTCATCTTCACGGAGACTTGCATAAGTTTTAGATGACTTTTTGTCAGAAAGAGATCTGACTACTTCCAAAGGCTCAATGATGATCTGTTTAACAACGGGAAAAAAAAGTGATAAGAATTTGTTTTACCTATTTCTCTAGATTGTAATTTTATGTGCAATTTTACAAAATCATTTGAACTATGACAACTGTAGGTTTTGGTTTTTGTTGGATGCTTTTTAAGGCTGGAAAAGCAAATACTTTGTTAAAAAACATATGTGCCCAAAGGCCCTTTGATGGAGTGACAATACAAGTGAGAACAGACTGGATTCTGATATTTCCATTCCTATTGAATGGCCCATTATCCTAACTAAAACGACTGTGAAGTGAAATGCTACTTAACATGAATAAGAATCTGATGCTATGTCAGAACAAGAAAATGGCCATATTTCATGGGTATTTGTGAAATTTCTTAAGTCTAATTGACAGAATAGCATTTGGATTCATTACTATCACAGATTGAAATAAGTGCACTTTTGATTGCCTTATGCAAAAGAAACATTAGATTCTAATCTCACTCCACTCTTGTTTTTCATTTAAAATAAAAATTGAATCCTAATCCTATTCTCATTTTACTACATAATCTTTTATTTTCTATTATTTATTAATAAAGAAATAAACAGCATAGTTTATATTTAATTCAGAGCTGTACTTCTCAGTTTTGTATTTTGGCACAAACCAAGTGATCAAATTTATTATTCTTCACTTAGTTGAGCCCAACTAATTTGTGAATTTCCTTTTTTTTTTAATTAAAAGTGTACATGAAGGGACTGATAGAGAAATCTTGAGGATGTATAAGAAAATGCAAACAGAACAGACAGTTTTGTTTTAATACATGTCAAAGAGTTCTGCAGTCTTGTTTACATTCCTCCAGCTTCTGAACATCAATGGAATGTTATTATTTTCCAAAATAATTGTTTGTTGTTACATTTTCATGCACTCTAAAAGCAAGTTGTGCACATAAACTTATTCACTTCCATTACTAATCTTCTAAAATACAGATTTCAGAGTAGAAGTGAGTACTTTGAGAGAGAGAGAGCTATGTGTTTTTACCCACAGTAACTAAGGAATTAAATCTTCCACATATTTAATGAAATAGGTTGAAGGAATGTCTCTAAAGTAAAAAGAATAATTCCAGTCATTTCTTTATAGCAATGTACTTTTTAGTAATGTCTTACTTTTTTTAATGAATGGCTGAAATTGATAATTTTCATACAAAAATCAGAAAAGTGAGGAAAAATGAACAAAAAACAGGTAAAAAGAAAATCATAACTGCAATGTAGAGAGAGAAAGAGATGCAGGCTTTTCTTTCCTAACCAACCTGTGCCTTTACACTAGAACCATTATACAAGACAGGATCAATATGGTAAAAAAAAAAATCAACAACTGAAAAATGTTGAATAATGTGTAAAAACTGTATTATGTAGGGTTTTTTCTGTTTTGTGTAATGTTTACGATTGTTCACTTAATGTTTCACTGGAAAAAGTGATTTGTTAGTGTAAAATAGAAAACATTTTTAGCAAAGATCCAAATGCTTACTGACAGTAAAATTATGTTACATTTTTATTAATATCCGTAACATACCTAGTAGACATAAATGGCCCATTCCTGTCACTGCTTGTTAATCAACTTTCATATGTGCAAGACTGGAACCATCATTCATTCAATAGAATCAGGAGGACTACAACACTTGTGTGCTGCTGATTATGTGCACACTTGCTTGCAGGCCTGGTCCCATACTTCAAGCTTCCTTTGTGATTTTAACTTACTCTCGCAATGGAGTCTTACGATTTACAACACTGCTGTACCAAACCCTTTACTTTTTAAAACTTGATTTTTTTCTGCTTTGAACATTTTAAAGCTCTACTTGCTGTAACCTTCTTCACCTTTTATGAGTTAAACTAATGCCTCCATATGGAACTTTCTTTAATTTTTATATTTAAAGGAAATTGAGGATATGTATATGACATCTACAACTGGATAGATGAAACTGTCATGTAAAAGCCCATGTTCCGAATTAGTTTACCACAGAAGCTAGAGTTGATAAAATACATGATTCTAACAACAATTAGTTAAGCATATACTTTAGATCCTCAACTGGAACTTAAAGTGGGATATTGTTAACAATATGTTTTCTAACACTGACAGATCACTTTTCTTAATAAAGACTGTCTGCAAGTTAAATTGTGTAAAAGCGTTTTCTTGTTAAAAGTCAAACAATTTACTGGATCAGGTTCAAGTTTTATTCTAAATATATAATTTTTTAAGTGTAACTAAAGCTGTATTTTCCATTAATGTGTTTCTGCGTTGACTAGCTGACTCCTTTTTAGAATATTAACTGTTTTCTGTATTTGACTTGTTGGATACAATATTTCAATTATTTTAAATGTGAAATTTCCAATTGCCAACACTGTATAATAAAAAAAATCACACTGTTCAGTATTTTCTTGACTTTTTTTTTTGGTTTACCCCTGAAGTAGGGTAACAGTATAAGGGTAAAAGGAAATATAAACAGCAGGAATAATCTATGAAAGTTAATGTTTGAAGGCAAAGACACATAAACAAGAATCTGGTCCATCCATCATGAAAGATGGTCCCCTGGCAAGGGCAAGGAAGTTCTGTGTCACCTCTCCCCAAACTCCTCTGTGCCCTTAAGCAATTTTCCTACAGCTTCAGTGATCCATATACCTCCATCCACAAGAGATAACAGACAGAAGTGCTATGAATAGGATACTCCTTGCAATTTTCACAGTGAAAAAGGACCATAAAGGTTTTTTTTTTTTGATAAAATTGAGTAAAAAATCCATTCCATTACAAAGGATAGGACTTGGCTTCTCCTAGTTAAACAAGAACAGTTTGTATAAATAAGCTACTTACAATCAAGTTCAACATTTTTTATTCAGAATTTCTTCAATAAACTCTAATCAAGTAAGGAACAAAAAGCTGTTATTGCATTGATAACCAGCAAAGATAAACTCTGAAATGTAACGTGGAAACATCAAAACATTGTTATCAACATTTGTTGGATAATACAGCCTAGTAACATTTGAATTATTTAATAAGACTTTCAGTATTAGTTTTGGTAAATGCTTCAGGATGTCCAGCCTTTATGGGTAGTGATGAACTAAAGTAAGCTTTGGACAACCATTTCAACTGTTTTAAATTTCATTCATTGTTTTTACATATGCTGTCATCTCAACATCTGCAATTTTAACAAATTCTTGGAAGGCGTTTTGTTCTGGAATAGTTGCTGGTCTTACAGAGACGCACTTGAAAATGTTCCTTTTTGTGTCATAGTTTCCCATGCACCTGTGCACTCGACCTCTAATCAGTCTTGGAAGGTCCCGGTCCTTCATAATGAGCATAATAAACAAACAAACAAAAAATCACCTTTCTGATCTGAACAAAGCTTTAAAAATGTCTGGGGAATAAATGTTGTTAGTTATTAGTGGATTTCCAAAGACTACTTCAAATGCAGAAGGCATTTACCTCCATGCCAGCTTCTTTGCCATTATCAACTACTTAGGAGCTGAACTGAAACTCCCATCTACATCTTCAATATTTTTGGTAAAATAGAAGTCTAAGGCTGCTTAAATAGTGGCTGTATTACTGCTCTAGACCAGTTTGGGAGCAATACGGTATGTAAGTTTCCAGCTTTCCTTTTATACATTAACCTTCTCTTTTATTAGAATATGTACTATTAACTTCATAAAAGCCACCGCATTTAACTGTTGTCTGCAGTATGTGAGGATATGGAAATGCTTACAATTTCATAAAATACACATGGCAGACTCTCCTTTCCATCTCTCAGAAGAAAATTCTTTGCCCCATACGCTCCAGTTGTGACTGCAGAATCGAGTGTGCCTACGCCATTTAGCAAAAAATAGATTAGGATGTAAATACCAGTGCAGTACTAAATACAATATACAAATATATTGGGACAACATCTACTACACAAAAGCACTAAGATATGTATCAGCCTCAGCTTTCTACCACAACTCATGTTGGCAATACTGGAAGTTCCAATGCAAATTACGGACTTTACATAGTGAGTGACCAAATGTGGTTTTCATCACCATCACTATAAACCAAAGCAAAACAAAATTCTCTTAAAGCTTTGTTTATCCTCATATGCAAATCAACTTTACAAATATTTGCAGTCTTGTCAATATAGGAGTTTCCTGAGATCCCATTGTAACATATATTCTCATTCATTTTGATTTAAAGACTTCAGTCATTTCTGTCATCTCTGGTTATTTTCATTTTTCAGATAACATCAATTATAATGCAAAGTGAAGCCACTAAATGTCATCTACATTTAGAAGCACTCCAGGTTTGGACTGATTCCCAGATTAATTCTATTAAAAATTACTGTAAAACTGTACCTCCCTACAGAAGGCCTCTATTTAGTAGGAAAATTTATTGTAATACATATCAAAAAAGGAAAGAAAAGAAACAGGATAGAAAGAGTTTAAATACTGGAGGATCACTGTATTATTAATTTTGTTTCTATTTTGGTCACCTTTAATAGCTGAATGGATCTCCTAGCAGAAAAATTAAATGGCACTCATGCCAGTATTTTGGGTTTGAAAGTATTTCAGCTATTGTTCCTATAGTTAATAACACATTTTTTCTTGGTGGCTGTCCTACCATTATTAACAGTTATAGCACAATCTACCATGCTTACCTAAAACCTCAAATAATAGTGCAGTTTTGTAAGTATACTGACTCCAGTGCTTCATACTTTCAATGACTGCAGATATGATTCGCAAAGAATTCTGTTTAAGTTTTAATTGAGATGATGAAACTTCCTTTCAGAGAAAGATGAAAACTCCAGTTAGAAACACTTACAGATTTTTAAAAGGCAGACAGACATTTACATATTATGTTAAATATGCAATATTTACATTAACATTAGAATATTTTTTCAGACTGGACAAATAACGCCCTGTCAATTTATATGATCATGCTGGGGATTTTAGGTTATTATAACATAAAAATCTCAAATTTAAATTTTCAGAAACTTAAGGGTTTACTAAGACAGCTAGAATTGATAAAAGCCTCATCAATTTTCTTTCTCTTTACTGTTTTCCTCATTGCATCTTCATGTTAATTCTCTGCAGAAGTTTACCTGAATTTTGTCTTCTTGAACACAATCAAATTGTTTTTCATTCATTTTATTTTGCTGCATATTGTGGTTAAATTGATATGCCAGACTATGATCCTGAAGACTTCTTGATACAGTGTGAGGTTTCACTGGCCACTGTGCTTTAGATGAATATATTTGGCTTGTTTCTGTTGTTTTGATGTGCTGAGAAGAATTATGGTTACCAGGGTTTTTTTGCTGCTGAATAGGTTTCAAACTACTTGAAATGTTCTCAAACTTTTGAATAATTTCACTATCAGATATTAAATCTGTTCTGTTACTTAAAGGAGTATACACATTTCTGTTCCAACCTTTAGTATTGGTAGTCTTCTCTTCTGCCCTGCAGTGTAACATAATATATAATTCAATATTACAACACCTATTCTAAATACTCAGATAAGTAATGTGTCATTCTTTTAGATTAAAAAAAAAATCTGGCATATATTTAGACTCCAATAAACTGCACTCCAACAGACTCCACTTGAGTGTGCACTTAAACCTGTCCATATATAGGGCTGTAATTACACGCATTTAAATCCTGCTGAATTCATTAGGACTTTAAAACTTTCTTAATTACTGTCCTGCACAAGGGCTCTTTCCTGACGTAAGATTTACATGTCTTTTTTAACTTTAGAATAAAATAAGGAAAATTTCTTCTGAGCATGATATTTCTGAACTATCCTTCTACCACCATTACTGAAGAAACCATTTACAACAACCTCTAGTGCTGACTTTATGATTTTCCAGGTCTACATTATAAAAAGGAGGTCTAGAAATTGCTTCCATTTCCATTCCATTTTGCCTTAAAAGGCACTTCTTTGAAATATATTTACTCACACTCTCTTCTTGCCATTTGAAAATAACAGGAGGAAGGGAAGAGAGAAAAGGATAATTACAACATTACTGGAAGATTTTCTACCAGCTCTGGGCATCTGAGTCTGAAAGCTTTTGCTTGGTTTGCAAGACCATGCAATTCACAATTAAGCTTAGTTTTAACTGAATGTTCTGATATTTAATTGCCCCACTGCACACTGATAGAAACTTTTTTGAACTTATTGATAAGTAATTCCTGGAATTCTAATTCTGAGTATCTCTCCTAGCTGTCTGTTGATCCCCTTCCTTTCTAAAGCATTTATTTCTAAAGGTTCTGATTCAGCAAAGAGGCTTATGTATGTGCTTGAGTGTTTTGCTGATATGAAACCATCACAATAAAAAAACAAATATAGGTCGAAAGTGGGCAAAACTTCACTGCAAGCAAAGTGGAGTCTCAAAGACTTACTTTTTTTGTACTATGAAAATTAGAATTAGTAAAGTAGCTTATCTAGTTAATCTCAGACATGCCTGATACTTAAGCCATAACTCAGTAACATTTAAGAACAGCAAAATTCTATCAACTTTTATTGCAAGGTTGAATTTTAAGCCTGATAATGCAAAATATTAGGCCTAATTAATAGGCCTCAATAGGTACACTGGAAAGATACTCACTGATTTCACTAGGTATTGGCTCATAAGCAGAATTTAACCATTTAGGAGTACAGTAATAATCTGAGGATTAAAAGCGTCTTTCTGAATGCTACTATAATATAGCATGATACAGGATATATTTTCTTATGAGAATAGTTTTGGTTAAGGATAATCAAAACTACAGACTTTTTACCAACCTGAAGGCATACAAGTTTTTTCCAGTATTTGCTGAATTAGACTTTGATGCATTTTGTGATTTCGTAAGGGAAGGAGCCATCTGATGTTCTGTTTGACTTTGAAAGATAAAGTATCAGAGACATAGTACCAGCTTTATTGTAACAGAGACACATGAACTGTAGTTTATGAAACAAATAATAACCAAATAAAAATTAAAAAGCAAAATAATCTGCTTTTACATACCCATTGTTTGCTGCTTTCTGTAGTTCATCCACTTCTGGGTTTGCAATTCCCCAGCCTAATTCTCAAAAGAAAAAGGATTGCATATAGATACAAACTGAAAAGATTGAAAGGCAATAAGTATACTTAGGGCTCCTATCATTTATTTGCTTAATGTTCCACAAATAGTCTCATTCATTTAAAAAAAAAAAAAAAAGGAATCTGATCCTCTGATATCTGTAAATATAGGCCTTTTCTAGACGATGCTTAAATTACAAACATTAGACTTATTTCTTGTTACCAGAGAGACATTTCTGCTGTAAGTGAACCATAATAAACAATGAAAATAATAGAGAATTCTGAATTGTTCTTTCAAAGCACGATTTGGGGAACAGAAGTTCTCTTCTGGATTACAAAAAAGACATCTTATAAATGTTTCTTCTTGTAACACAGGCCTTGAATTTTGATTGAAATCAACCAAAAACAAAAGGTCAGAGTTCCAAGGGACTCCATTTAAATGCCAGCATGCTACTGCATTCTCTAACACACAAAGAGTCAACCTCCCTCTAGGCACAAAGTAAAAAGCTCTTTTGTACAGAGGAGAAAGAAACTTCCTGGAGGACATTTTTTACATAATGAACTTTTCAGCAATAATCATAAAGGAGGCATATAGTTCTTGATAGGATGATGTCTAATTTAATAAAATACATCATAAAGTTAACATTTAAGTGGATGTAGAGCCATTTAAAATACTTATCTTATTTACCCGATGATGTGGGAGAAAAGTCATAAGCCCGAGTCCCAGAACTGGTACAAGGCTCATTTTTAAGTGGATTTGAAGTGAGAGGCTGTCTGTTTCTTTTTTTCTGATTGAACAGAGGTACTGGCAGACAACCTAAAAAATTAAAATTCACATAATAGCATATCGGCAGCAAAAGGATACACAACCTATACTTAAATATGTAAATAATAATTATGTAATAATTTTATTATTTTACATTACCCAGAGGAGTGATATTCCCTAAAAAGGTAAGATAGACTGGCTACTGTCCTACAGAATTTATATGCCCTGACCTCTGTCTTGCAAATATTTCCCTCAGTTACTTTTCACTTGGTGACCAGTCCCCTGAATATATATATATATATATACACACACACACACACACACACATATATATATACACACACACACAAAAGCATAATGAGATGTAAACTGTAAGGTACAAAAGAATGAATGGTACCTGCTGTGCTACGAGTGGAAGTGTCAGTTAAACTCCTTTTCATATCTCTTTGTGTATCCTAATAAACAAGAATGTATTGCTTACTCCAAATTCACTGTATGACAGTTATATAAGTGGAGAAAGTAAACCAATCCATGCACTAAAGACATCCAATTTTGATGCAATGTTGTGACAATTTGTCTTAATTCTTTGTATACCCCACTGCATGCATCAATTTAGACAACATTTCTAACAGGCAGTCAAGTATCATGCAAACTGCTCTTTGTAGAGCAAGGGCCCAAATGATTACATTCCTGAAGTAAAAGTCATATTCTCTACATTCTTAAAAAAGATAAATGCTGTAAAAACACTGAATCCACTTCTGAATTTAAACATATATATATATTCAAATACAAGGAATATTTCTGAGTTCCTGAAAATACAGTATTAATAGAAAACAAGTACTTCACTTAAACACTGCTGCAAACTGTGATGGCAAGGTATATGGCTTTGAATGTAAAACTGATGATTTAACTATTCCGTGAAAAACAGCGTCACACTTCAAAAAATAAATTACTTTTCTGTATGTTATAGCATAGACCTAAAACTTTTAACCAATTGCCTCATATAAGACATTTTACATGACAGAAACCATTATTACCCACCAAATATTCTTTCATAACTATGAACAGAAAAAGTTTAATTAGCATGTTAGATACAGCTTGCTGCATTTGCTTTCTGATTAACCTGCTTCTAAAGTAAATGTCCATGTATTATTGTATACACTGAGGACACTACACAGTTTGAACGTTGTGTAGTATCAGTTGCTATTCTATCCAAGTTAGTTGTGTATACTTGCTTTTAATGGTATGTGACCACCACCACGTAATTGTGTATAGAAATAAAACATTGCCTCTACATTTATTTTGTTGATTCAGTAGTTAACCGCATGCAGCTATTAAGCATGTTGATCAGAATTAAACCCAAGTATCTATCACAGCTAGACTGGAAGAGCTGATCAATCTGCTCTTTCCTTCTGTGATATACATAAATTACATGTCTGACAACATTACAGCAGCTCCTGGTTCACTGGTGCGATGTAATTTACATTTAAACTGCTTTGGTGGCACAATAAAGCTTAATAGCCATCAGTAAGTAATATACTTGTAAAATAAAGCCTCATAAACATTTCAGTTTACGAAGCCAGCTTTGGCCTTGTATAGGATTTAGATTGACTTATTTTGCTTATTGCCTTTTCTTGAGGCTGAGTAAACAGAAAACAAAAGCTCAGAGCTAAACGTTGAGAAAAAAGCACATCTAAAGATGGGGAGTGGAGGATATCAGGGTAAACCTCCCCAGTTCTCAGACAGCAGCAGCACTCGGCGGCAGGCTAAAGGGAACGCTTTGCATCTCAAAGGATACGGCCGAGGGGAAGCCCGCCAAAAATTAACGGAAAAAACGGTCACCCCCTCACTCCCCGCTCTGCCTCCAGCGCGAGGCGGACAAGGGCGGGAAACCACCGCGCGCGCCCTCGCCTCGAACGCGGCGGCGCGGCGCCGCCCGCTGCTCGCGCAGCCGCCGTTGGGCGGCGGTTGGCGGGGGGGGGGGGGCGTGCCCGGCTGCCGGGGGCGGGAGCCGGGCGCTGCGGGCGGAGCTGCGCGACCCGGAACCGCCCGTGCGCGGCTGGGGAGAGCGGAGCGGGGAGGGTGCTTGGCGGGAGCCATGGACTGGTTGCCTGTAGGGTTCATTGAGTATCTCCCTACTCGTGGTAGTGGCGCACGTGGTGAGATATTTGCGGCTTCCAGAATACTGGACAAAAGCTGAATGTGTGAACACAAATGTGGATATAAATAAACGTATCTTAATTTTGCTCCTCGACCACTAGCTCTGGGCTGGGTTTTACCCACCACTGTTTTCAACCATTTAACTCCTGACTGGCTCCTGTGTAAAGTCTTAGCTCAAGGCAGGGTTTCAGCCTGTCATCTTGTTATAATCCCTTTTTCTTCAGCCAGTACCCGGGAAGGCTTCGGCTAGGCACTAGAGCATGCAGTGTTACTACATTTATGTATACCTTTGTGGTTTTGATACCCAGACTTTCTCTCATTTACCTTCTTTTATTATTGTTTATGTGTTTCAACTCATTTGGCACACATGCTAAGCTTTCAGGTGCACCGCCAGATACTCAAACACAGTGTTAGATCAAAAAAAAGTGAAGCTGTAGTGCCCTTAGTGCAACTACTGGTTAGGTGCTAAGGAAAGAGACTGAATAAAAAAGTAGAAGCATGCCCAGTGGCTCTGCATACACTGACGGGGACTGGCCAGGGAAGGGCATTTCTAGTATGCACCATTACTCTAGTAATCATAATCTAGGTCCATCTAGTAGCTCACGGCAGTTGTTTTTAATCCATGCAGGAGGATCCTACCGAAAGTACCGGTCACCTCTGAGCTGGCAGGAGCTGCAGAGCCTGCGTTGTCCATCTGAGGAGAGGGGAGCCTGTTGTAGCGAAACCACCATTTCTGCTGTAGGTAGGAGTGGTGATGGGGCAGCCCAGGGCGTTTTGGTGCTGCAAGTAACAGCTGCTGCCTGTCTGCAGTGACCCATACTGAGCCCACACAGCTTACCGAACATTTTGAGGTTCCCACTTGGTTTTTCCAACAGGCAACTCTCTCCGCTGCCTTTAGATTCAATCCCAAGTTGTCATGCTTCAGAGAGCGGTCTGTTCTCTTCTACGGGGTTTAGAGCAGGTGACCTCAGTGGGGAGAGAGGTACATAAAACATTTCACACTATGTAGTATCATTGTTGATAACTGTATATCCTCCTACACTCCTTACTCATAAACCTTTAGTTTTGTTGAAAAAAAATGCAGTGCACAAAAGCAATACTGAATTCTTAATAAACCATGTGCTTTTCTAAATATTTTTCAAAGTATGAATGTTGCCCAAGCACAGTAATAAAGAATTGTTCCCAGCATTTAATTCAGCAGAATGAAAGCTTTTCAAGTGTTTTCATTTATGACCGTAAGTTTGCAGGCACTAGTAATGTCCTGGGAGTCCAGGAGTTAAAAACTGTTTGGAAGTTAAGTTGCTCTAAGGGTATAAAAGAGGCTTCCATGGCTTTAGTGCCTAAACTCGTGTTTGGAAATGCACTGTATCTGTCCTAAGAAAGCTCTTCTTAGGAGACATACTTCTTGCATATTAAATGAGGTAAGTGCATAGACGATCTCTGTATTTCATTCAACCTTTTGCAAGGAATTATAACCATTACAATACCATCAGAAATGAAAGACACACTATATTTACTAGCAGTGCATATTTGCATTTTCCCATTTACTCTTCAAAGTGCTGTGCTGTTTAAATTCAACAAACCAAGATTCAAAGTGTGAGTCATTTTTTCAGGCGGCGTGTAAATAGCAGTTTTGGCACCATCACTAAAGAGAAGAGGGTCAAAGGACAGTACAAACTGTCCAGCATTGTAAAATACAACTTTATTGCTTTGTTTAATAAATTACTTACTATGATTGCATATCTAACAACAACAAGTACAGGAGTAATACAGCTGACAAAGTAAACACAGTATTAACTCACTATAAGGTTCAGCAAATCTGTATGCATAAGCTGACATGCAGAGAATAACTTTTGTAGGAAGTACGCTCACGGCAGAATTTATCTAGACGTGTAAGTACTGTGTTTAGCTTTCTTTTTGTATACCTATAACCTATCAGTCTGGGATTACGAAACCTCTCCTGGATACTAGCCAAATCTTCTCCTCAATCACTGGAGTATAATCTTAATAAAAAGGAATTCAGTTTTAATAAACACTATTTTATTCCTTTAAATGCAGTATTTTTATATTTATGTTCTGTGCTGGACACTGATTCAAAGTACTTCTGTTATGTATAGTGGTAAAGCTTACTGTTTGTTACTGAGACCTTTTATTTGAAAAGTTTTAGCCCTCTATAGTAAAGCATTTGGGAATGAAAGTGTTTATTGTCATGCACTCAAGGAGCTCAAGACTGAAGCTGGACTGTACATGGAAGGCGAGATCAGCATCAGTTTGTAGGAGGGTAATGGAAGTTCTGGCTGCTGTTTAGCTTAAGTTTCCTTTGAGTAAACCTATCTGAACACTTTTAGAACTGGAAGAAGTCAGGTTTGTTGACTGAGTTTTGGGGGAAGAGAGCACAACTCTTGTTCCATTGTGGTCTATATCTATTTCCTTTTTCTATAAGGGGATAACAGAAATTAGAAGAGTCATCACCAAGTTGTTTCAACGTCACAAAGGTCTGTTAGCAGATCCCAATACAGAACTATAGCAAAGAATACTAAATAAATTGTGGATAAATTGCACTTTAATTTTAGTTAATATTCCTTTCAATCACTGTTCTTCAGATACTATAAAACAAACAAACAAAAGGGTCATACAAGCAACAACACGTTTTGAGGAACTCAGCTGTTCTTGTTTTATAGATGGAAGTACTTGATGTTTCATCATTATGTGTTGATCTCAAGCCAAGATATGATTCATATTTACCGGCTTTGCTCAGTTTAAATCATTCTGCTCTTGTGTACTGTAATGTGTACACAGTTTAAAAATACATGAATATACTTGTTACACCTAGTTTGAAATGCAAAACTATCAGACGTTTAAGTGAATATTGTTTTAAAGCATACATTAGAAAAGTCTGTTCATACTTTCTTCATTAGTACATTATTTACCTATATTTCATATATTAATGGAGATTGCCTGAAGAAGTTAACTTTTGAACTGTATGACAGGACCACTAACAGACTTGGAGATACTACTAAATATGGTAAATAAAGGGGAGGGAGCCTTTAGAGGGAGGAGTGTCAGTTTAGCAACTCCCCCAGTTGCAACGGGAACCTAAAACTGTTCCAGAAATGTTAATACACTTTCATTCACATCTGACCTAAACAGGCTTAAAGAAGTTCCTGTTACAAAACATTTAAAGAATTTTTACTTGAAAACAAAAGTTTTACTTTATCATTATTTTCTGTTTTGCCTTCAGCAATTCTTAAAGCTGCTGAATAGCATGACTTCCCGTACTGTTGTTCATAAACCTCCGGTAAGAAAGGTCGCTATCTTTGGAGGAACTCATGGTAATGAGTTATCAGGGATATATTTGGTCAAGCACTGGCAAGAGTATGGAGCTGAGATTCAAAGAACAGGAGTGGAAGTGAAACCATTTATAAGCAACCCAAGAGCTGTGAAGAAATGTACTAGATACATTGACTGTGATCTGAACCGTGTTTTTGACCCTGATAATCTTGGGTAAGAATAGCTGTTCTTTGTGTTGTTTTAATTTTCTGCTTTTAAAATTGTCAGGAGCTTCCCTTCTAGATTAAAATGTTAACACAAGTTCCACTACTATTTTATCTGTGGAGTCACATAACTGAAATTATTGACCTTTAACCCAAAAATAACAAATTGCCTGAATGTAACAGATTCATTTAAAAAAAAACCTGTTAGTACAAGGAGTCTGAAACCAACACATAAATCTTAAACATTGTATTTTAAATCAGGATTAGATTAGCTATATTTGTGTAAACTTAAAGTATTGTTGCTTTTCTGAGTTGTGCAATTCAGCTTTGGATCTCTTCTGAATACAATTATATTTGCAGGAAGGTAGCGGATGTGGAAACACAAAGCCATTTAAATAGAAACATATTGCTAAGCATCTGAAAAAAGAATAAAACTGGCATGCACTTGGGGAAGTATATTTAATTTCTGTTATATATAATAAAACATGAAATCTTGAAATTAGCTAAGTTAGAAATATGTGTACTATGGCAAAATAATACATAAACCGACACATTATTTTAAAGAAGGAATACAGTCTATAATAAGAAAATTGACATGAATCCACCTATTCATATTTGAGAAATATATTTTACATTTTTAATGGGATTTTATGTTATTCTGCCTTTGCGGAAGTTATTCCAGATGTGTACTTTGCTGTATGAACCAAATGTTTTTATACTTGATATAGTTTCAGGCTAAAGACATAATAATACATCAGAAAGGTCTTAAAGCTGAATATCAGTGAAGGAAATATATATATCACATATATTTTATAAGCATGATTCTTTTTACAGTGCATCCATGCCTCTTCATCTGACTTTTTATCTTACAGAGAATTTTGTTGTTAGTTATTATATATAAGGTAAACAGACTTTTTAAGAAATGTGACAAATGCTTAGGCCGTTCTTTTAACTGCTTACTTAGGATAAACATATATGAAATACTTAGGATAAATATATACGAAAAGGGTGGGTTTGTTTGTTTTCAGCTGTTTTGAACATAAAAGGCTTGAGTAAATATTATGTTAAGACACCTGTGGGTTGTTTTCATTTTTGTGCAATCTTTACTAACGTTTCTTAGTTAATTCTTTTCCATTGCCCAGTCCTTTTGCAGCATTAGTGAGTATTTTTGAAAGACTTTCACCTGACCCCTCCAACTATAGGCTCTTCAAGATTACAAGTGATTTTACAAAATAAGAAAAAGAGAATGAAATCATGATACTACTGAAAGTAATGGTGGATGTCGCATTGGCTTTAATAAGATGACTGTAAGAGTCTTATTGGAAGAAACCTTTAATTTCAAAGGCAGAACCAAAGAATACAAAGGTAGAATATGTTATATACAGAATCATAAAAATAGAAAAGGAGCTTGAGTGGTCACATAAAAATTCTTAACCATCTCTTGTCCCACCACTAGATCAATTCAAGGCAACCATTCCTAATAGATTGTGCCTTGCCGATTCTTAGAAAACTTCAGCAATGGTGATCTCATAATTTTCCTCAGCAACTTCTGATGTGTAAATATACTTGCAGTTAGTAAGGTTTTTTGTTAATATCTAACAAACATTTCTTTATGCAACTTAATACCATTATTTCTTTGAAATTAATAAAGTCTTATAAAGCTTGAGCTGTAGTAAGAAAGAAAGCTTGATTTAGCCCAAAAGATAATAGGTGTTTCTGTGTTGCATATGGGTGGTATCCCAAGTCTATCATCAAAAACAGGTTTGCTGTCTATGCGGAACAAGCCTGAACCTACAGTAATTTTGTACGCTGTTAATGTAAGTAAGATATCTTTGTGTCGTACATGAATTGCCTGTAGGCCCCCAATACAGACAGGAAACAGAAGATCTTAGACCTTTCCTTAGGCTAAGACCATTCTTTAAGTGTAGTATAGTCCTAGTCACTTATGATTAAAAATATCAAAATCTTGGATGAACAGATGTGAGGTAGCAAGATGAGCTACCTCACAAAGCTATGAGCTTTGTGGGTCAAGAAGGCTCCAAATAATAGATTGTAAAAGCCTGATCAGAAGCAAGCTGTAAAAGACTTTGCAGCTGAGGTCCAAGATGAAAGGGCATGAACCATGCTCCGAATGATTATCTTCAGTAGGAGCTAGATCTAATCTTGGAAGTGGCTTTAAGTTGTCAACAAATTTTGAGTTAGTTTTCTGCATATAGAGAAATTCTGGGCTGTACGGACTAGAAGTCAATGTAAAGAAATAAAAGCAAAGTAAATAATTCTCCAGCTAAGATCAGATTAAAAAATTCTTAATACCCTTTGAACAAGATACATAATAATAAGACCCATTTTATATTAAGAGTCATACTTGCTTTGTTCAAGCACAAATTCCTCAACTTTTAAAAGATTGGTAATTAAATAGATTTTAATTCCAGTCAAATATGGAATTAAAGTAAAAACAAAAGGCTATATGTATTTTTGTTGACTGTAAAGCCATAGACTGAGTTTGCTAATTTCTTTGTACTAATATTAACAGCAGAACAGTGGTGGAAGATATTCCATATGAAGTGAGAAGGGCTCAGGAAATCAATCATATATTTGGTCCAAAAGGTAGTGATGATGCCTATGACCTTATTTTTGACCTTCACAACACCACTTCTAACATGGGTTGTACTCTTATTCTTGAAGACTCCAGGGATGACTTTACAATTCAAATGTCTCATTATATCAAGGTAAAATTAATTTAAATGAACTATTAAAATAGATTATTTGTAATATTGTATTACTGTATATTACTTTGTAGCTTCTTTAAATACACTTTTTTCTGCAAAACTGTTTAACTATTCATAGGACAGGTTATTAATATCAGAGATAATTAAGAATTTCATTTTAGTATCAGTTCAGATTTGAACTCTCTTAATCTTCATGTATTAATAACTGGTGGGCTAAGAGCAATGCCTCAAATAACATACATGAAAATAAATGTAATTGAACCTGCTTTTACACTGTTCTGTCAGGAACTTGGAAAAATTTGGGTCACAGATACTGAATAGTTAAAACATTAATTTTATGAATTAAAGACATGGAAAAAAATAATGGAATTAGGTGATGGCAAATGTTCCCTTGATCAGTATTCATAGGAATAGTAGCATGTCTTTGAAAGTTGTTTGATTTTGCTATTCCTGAAGCTGATAAGTACTGGTAGAGTGGGGCTTTCAAAAGTGCTGGCTTAAGTGTACTCTGGTTGAAGCTATTGGTGATTTAGACAGTGACTGATGACATCGAGATTAAGCCAACGGAACAGATTTTTTAAAATTTCTTCTTTTAGAAACAAGATATACAACATCTGATTTTTTCTTGTTACCTGTATCCTATTTAAGTCTTTATAAAACATTTGAAGATACAGACAGCTTATGGTTGAAATTATATGAAGACTGATATCCAACAAAGCAGTGGTAGGCAGCAATGAGGAAAAAGATCCAAAGTAGGACTCTATGTTAAAACAAGTTGGAAAAAAAAGGGTTAGTTCACAACTAATGCTTAAATTTAACATGAAAAATATTTGAAATCTGCTTTATACCATTTTGATTCTGTTTTGAAACATTGATGAGTAGCGTTTTTTTTCCTGTTAGCAATCTAAGACTAGAACTGTGTTCATTTATATTAGCAGACAGCAAAGTTCAGTGGAGCATGCCTGGCATGAGCTAATGGAAAGGAGACCAACAAATACAGCTTTGTTTGTTTTCTAAAGATGTCCTATTTCTTTGAGGGCCGTGAAATAAAGGCAACATATTGAAGACATTGTGTAAATCACTTCTGCATCAGTAATCTTTTGTAGCACAACATTTAAAAATATTTGCATAACAAAGACATTTTTAAACAATCTTCACAGAACGCTTTGGCTCCAGAACGCTGTCCTATTTTGCTGATTGAACATCCAACCTTGAAATATGCAACAACTCGCTCTGTAGCAAAACATCTTGTTGGTAAATATGAAAATTAAAGACCATTTTTAACCCACCAGAAATGATTAAAGACACACCTGTCTCCGTATCTGTTTATTTCATTACATTACACAGAATGGTCTGATAGTAGTAAATATTTGTTTGGCAATGTATTTACTAAATAAAACATACATGATTATGTCTTCTTTCTAAAAAGCACTCATTTTTGTTTGCCTTACAAAATACAGAAGCCTGATGGAATTTCGTAAGTTCAGTTAACCCACTGTTTTCAGAAAATATTTATAATATTTGAAGATAATGAAGAAATATCAGTTTCAGGAAGAAAAAAAGTTTACTTCCTCTAAATAAGCCGTGGATGAAATGCGGTTTGCTAGCCAAGAAAAGGAAGATAACTGATGTGATAAAGGAAGGGGGAAATGATGTTCTGGATAGAAGTAGTTAACTTTTCCATTTATGGAATCAAACCATAACCATAGACCAAAAAAACACATTATTTTGCCTTTTGTTTTAAATAATGAGTTCTGTAAAGGGTAGCATGGAAAGGAGGGAAAAGAATAAGAGAACATATATTGTGACACTTTCCTCTTACCCTAGTAGCACATCCAAAAATGTGTATACAGTTCTTTGATACTGACTAGTGAGCTATATTTCCTGCTTGCTTTACACAATCACATACTTTTGTACTATAAAATTCATCTTAAACATAAAACAAAGAATTATGTATTTCTGCTGTTTATTCTAAGCATGTCATATGTGGTAGCTATATCAATAATTTCCCTCATTTGTAAACAGGCGTGGAGGTGGGTCCGCAACCACATGGTGTTGTTAGAGCTGATATTTTGGAGAAAATGAGGAAGACTGTCAAACATGGTCTTGATTTTGTGCACCTTTTCAATAAAGGTAGAGTAAGTATTGCAAGAATAAATTCCCATGTGTCATGTCAGTAGATTATTGCAAGAGAATTTTTTTTTTTTTAATAGATCAGGCTACAACATTTTACACTTCAACAGTTAAATTTTTGGGGAAAGGGATTATTACTAAAAAGGTGAATGAACTCAGTGTCTCATTATTTTGAATTACTGAGTACTGACAATTTACCTGTACGTAGGTGTATTTTACTTGTACTACCCTTTACAGGGATTTTAAGCCAGTAGCTATCTGTGACCATAAGTGATCTTTTATTTACCAGTTGTAAGCTATTATTCATGAACTAAGAATTTGCAAAACATACTGTATTAGTTTCAATAGTACCAAAGATAAATGACAAAAATGCATCCTTTTTGCTAATATTGGTAAAAGTTCCATCAGTTCCATAATAGCTTTAATCAATAAAGGGTACTTATCCCCTAACAGCATGTTAAGTGGTGGGTACATATTTCAGAGCTGAGTTAGTCTCAGGGTTGCTCTAGTCTTTGCTGGCTAATTGCAGTCCTAGGATACTTAAGTCAGAAATTTTCCATTAATACTTTCATACATTCTGTATACCACCTACACATTAGTTTCAGGTCAGAAGAACTCCTATATAGCTCCTTAGGATGGCTTTAAGGCTATTTCCCCTTTCTGAAGATTCAGTAAGTATTCTGAACCTTGATCTTAAAGTAGCTTTGCAAATCTGAAATAATAGTTAGCAGTATTTGTATAGTAGTATGTACACTGAGAACACTATATACATAAATTAATATTAAGAAAGGAGTGTTTAATAACCATGCACAGAAGGCATGAAAATCTCAAATTGAGAAATTTTGTAAGATTTTATTATAACCTCTGTACAATATAAAATACATACTGAGAAAAATGGGTGCTGAAGGTTGCTTCTGAGTACATTTTGTCAGGAGGATTTTTTTTTTGGAAGCAGAAGGAAAAGAAAATAGTTGTCAGGATTGCCATTATTGTGCTGAAATGGCAAAGATTCGATAGCACTGATACCATTCCATGTTAGCAACACTACCAAAGGTATTACATTAAGAAGATATATTTTGTAGATGAGGAAATTAAGTATACAGAACTGACTGGAAGATCACATTTCAGCACTACTGATCAAATTGAGATCAGGGCTCTGTATGCAACAGTACACAACTGGATCCTCTTTCTGCAATTTGGCTTTCAGGGGACTAAAATCTGGACCTGACCATTTATGATACCTGAGCTAATCACTAATATAAACTTTGATGAGTTACAGCCTTGTGACTTAAGTCATTCTAAAGAGAATAAGTAATGCAATGCTCTTTTTGACAGGCAGTTGGTCATTTCAGTCTTAATTTACATTTATTCTTTCTAGGAAAAGAATTTCCACCATGTACAGTTGAGGTTTACAAAATAATGGAGGAAGTAGATTACCCCAGGAATAAAAATGATGAAATTACTGCTATTATTCACCCTAAACTGCAGGTAAATTCTATAATAATTCCATCTGAAACAATATGTAAGTATTCATGTGCTGGTTGTGTTATAGTATATTTTTAATAGCAAATAAGATACTGAAAATGACAATATTGCCAATGGATTTACTGAATATTTTAGGCTCTCCATCTAGCAGGTTGTATCACTAAGGTTATACAGTATTTCAGTAACCAACTTGGGATTCTCTGAACCAAAAACCAATTTTGAACCCAAAACTGAAAGGAAAAGATGGTATCTAGAAAGACATCTCATATTCTGAAAGGTAAATCTAATTTTAGATTCTGAAATGAAGGTCTGTTTTTAATCAATTGTGAACATAAACAATTTCCTTTCAGCTCACCTTTACCAGTGAACTCTGTAGAAGCCTGAAAACCAGGGCCAGAAACCAAACATAAGTAGTGAAGATGAAAAGGAATTCTTTTAAAAGCTTTTGCCATAAACTGCAGAGAATGTAACTTAAGAGCATAAGCTTAGAAATCACATGAAAGTTACAAAAACTTGTAAATAAATATATTCTATTTATTTTCTTTCTCTAAGGATCAAGATTGGCAGCCACTGAACAAAGGCGATCCTCTATTTTTGACTCTTGATGGAGAAGTAATTGCATATAAAGGGGACAGTACTGTCTATCCGACATTTATTAATGAAGCTGCATATTATGAAAAGAATCAAGCTTTTGTAAAAACAGTCAAAGTAAAACTCACTGCAGAATGTATCAGATCTTAGACCAGAACACTTAAAAGCTGATTACAGATTTTATATACAAAGCGTCTATTTCTCCTCTGTGAAGTTGAGTTTCAGACAGTAGTAACTTACGGAATAAATAAATGCAGAATCTAATTTAAAATAGTAATTTAATTAACATTGCTGAGCACTTTTAAGACCAAAACTACTGTCATAATGTGAATTATGACTACTGTTTACCCATTCTAATAGATTACTATAGATACAAAGAATAAATACTATTTTTAGGTAGTTTGCTAATTCATACTATATAAAATCCACATATATGGATTAGTAGCTATAAAACTTCTTTCAGAGTCACATATAAACATGCGTATTCCCCAAATTATCTTGTATTAAAAAAAAAGAACACAGAGTTTTTACTTTATAACCCCAAACCAAACCTAAGATAACCAACACTTTAAAGATGGGATGATTCTTGAAAATAATTCCTCAGATAACCCATACATGGTGTTACACAAAGGAAATAAGCTGGGATAAAATACCTGTTAAAACAGAGTATTGTGAGATTAATACAAGCTGTTTCTGATTTATCTTTAAAGACAGATATTTTTGAGTTTAGAAAGTATCCAGTACTTAGAAACATACTGGAGCAGTATTATAATTTATGAAAAATGTGTTTATCCTTTTCCAAGGCTATCTCTATTGCAATGGAGACAAGAGTTGTTCATATCTTTATAACTTTTTTAGCTGCATCCACCTACTGCTTGGACCATTTTCCAAATACAATATTGATCAACTGTTGTACACCAAAAGCTTTTAAAGAAGGTGGCAGGATGAGGTAAAATTGTCTGGATTTTGATGAAGAGCAACGCACAGATCATATGCAGGCATTTCAGAATGGAAATTAAGAAGTATTCTATATCTGGAGACTTCTCAGAATTTTGAGACTAACTTGTTCTGTATTTGTAGAAACAAAGCCTGACTTTCAGAGTGACTGACAAGAAGAAGAAAATGGGGATTTAATTAACTTTCTCAAGTTGTTCTAACATATTTGACAATTATCAGGGACAGAGAAAACATTAAAAACTTCACATAAATTCTGAAAGCATACAATAATTAGCTATTTACTAAAAGGTTCTTTGTCCAGAAAACCCCCAAATTATATCATTTGGAAAGTGATGTGTTCCTTATTCACTACTCAGTCAAAAGCCTTTTTTCCTTGCTTTCTGCAGTTCTGATGACATGGCAATAAAATAAAAACACAGGGCAGAATGAGATGTTTATTGAATTACATGTTTTATTTCTTTATATTTAAATAAATACTGTATAAAAAATTCAGACCGATCTGTTGTAGTCGTTCATAGAGTTCTTGATCAGAGCCTCAACAATCATACAAGATAGGAAACAGCTGTTTTGCATGATCTGGCAAGGCTCTGTGGCCACAAACACAAAGTATTTTCTCAGTGAGGAACTTCTAGAAACAATCCCCCAGCTCCTTCCTCAGTTTTATCACACACTTTCGTACCTGGACATCACCACAGCAAGTTCCTTGCATTTGTTTTGCCTTCTCTATTTTATGGCTATGCCTACATAGCAACCTCAATATAGCACAGAGACATCTGAACTTGTTTTAAATGAGAAGTCTATCCATAGCAACATGGAGTACAGTGCAAGCTAGTTTATTCTGGTTCCTGAGTATATGTGAAGAGGTATTTTTGGTACAAAAACTGGCATTCAAAAGAATCCAAACAGAACTGCATGGCCCTAAAGCAGTACTCTTTGTTAGCAGTTTCAATGCAAAATTAACCAGCAGAGATTAAAGATTCCCAGAAGACAATTTTTCTTCTCATATTCACATACCCTAAGATGACCAAACAATGCTTAGATATTATACTGGTATACTGATACTCATGACTGTTCTTGCCCTCAGATTCCCATCCCCTCTAAAAAAGTTACTGAATGAAAGATTTCACTTTGACCCTGTCCCTCAGGGCCATTCACAGTAGGGAACACAGGATACACCATCTAGAGAAGACCAGGTCGTAGCGAGAACCACGTTTACCATTCCTGCAAATAGCTTTGCACTATCCTCTCTGCTGGAGAGTTCATCCTTGCTCCCTTTTGTGGCGAGACAGTCTTTTGGATCATTTTGCCCACTTTAGGATTAACTATAAGAATCCAATGCAAATCATTGTCATTCAAACATAGAACAGAATTTAGCTGTTTTCTAAATAGCACCTTTAAAACAGGCACCAAATCAATGTATTAGATAAAAACTCATGACAGTTAAGACACATACTGTATTAACTGAATACTGAAAGTCCGTAGAACACAAATATTTCTTTTTATACATACACAAATAAAATAGAAAACTAAAAATATAATTCATAGTCCTAGATCATCACAGATAATGAAATAAAAAGTGCTACAGAAATGCATTACACAGTCCTCTGAATAAAAAAAAGTTTTTAAAGGTCTGCATTTAACTTATTTTGATTCTTTGGGGAAAAAATACTGACTTCCAATTTTTGTGAAGTAGTTGAATGTAGAAGTTAATTTACTTAAACCTGAAGAACTTCAAATGTGAAGCTTTTTTTATGCAAGAAGATGTAACAGCATGGAAAATCCAAGTAGTAACAGGAAATTTAAAGTCACTGTGATTTGAACCAACTCAGAAGTACTCTCCATTAAATGAATTATGTTTCTGCCCTATTATTGTACAGCAAGGCATATATATATATCCTCCAGAATAAAAAGCAGTAAAACTCATTACACCCTAGGCATTATAAACAAAAAAACAGATCAGGCAAAGCTAATAAGAATTGAAGAGGGTGGCTTTTCACTTGAGGCTTTCTTCAGCTTGCTAGATCAAGCCCCCAGTAACACTGACAGTCAATATGAAAGCTTCAAATACATTCCAAACATTTCAAAACAACAACTTCATTTGGTAGTATTCAAAATTGAAATGCCTTTTTCTCCATAACAAGAACTTTTGTTCAGCATAATGTCCCTCATGAGTTAAAGATTCCAAAACAAAAGACAGTGGACTAGATCAAAGACCTTAATTTTCCACAAAAGGAAGAAATATCTCATATTTGACTCTTTTGTAAGCAGTACAAAGTCTAGAGCCAAGTTTGAGTAGTGTCACGCAAACTTGGACAATGTTTTTTTTTTCCCCAAGAGGCTCAAAACTGAACCAGTGAAATTGTCCACTTTATTTCAGCTTAGCTGCTCTGATTTGATGGGTTAAAGTTATCAGATCATGTCACTGAAAGTTTGTGTTACAGCTGGTTACAGCTGTCCAAAATATCAACAAAGATTTCGACATCAGCTCCTTATACTGATGTGCAACTAAACAGAAACAGTGTGCAACTAAACAGAAGTTTCAGGCAAATCATCCATTTCATCAAATGTATTCAGGGTGTTTTTGCTATTACTTCTTGAATTATCTTGAACTTTACTTGGATCTGCAAAAAAATGCATTATAAACAAAACAGGATATGGTAGAAACTGTGTACATGCAAGATCAAATTAAAAAAAATACATGCATTTATTTAAACAGTGAATTGTCAGTTTACTACCATATCTTATACAGAAGCTTTTCTGTCTGTCCCTTTTGGCTATTACTAAGATCATTCTACTAAGAATCGTATGTACTAATTGACTAAAGAACAAATCCTAAACTAATCTCTCTGATCCTCATATGCCTCTATGGTAAACTCTGAGGCTGGCTGCCAGAAGGGCATCTGATATCTCAAAGTTCAGTCATTTCTGTATTACACTTTCAACAATGTCAGCAGATGGGTATCTTGAATTTCCTGGTTAACATTCTCAAGGGGCAATTTGTTATCCAATAAGTATCACAAGATGTAAACAAATCTTCTAGGGCACACCATTCACAGCAAACTATTGGATAGGGTCAGTGTGACTTCTTGCCAAATTTTGCAATGATATATATGACTATGCAAGGAGTAAAGCAAAGTAGTTTATGACAATTTAGTGTTTTCCATCTCTTGAAAAGTTATTCAGCCTTATACCATTCAAATGCTGTAAGAGAATGTAACTCTTGGATCAAGCATAACTGCTTAGAGAAAAATGAATAAAGAAAAGGTAAAAACCATGATGTTTTGGTGCCACAACATAACTAATAAGAATTAGTGACCAACCCTCTCCAGATCTTTAAAAATAAGTTTATGCCCCTACCATATTAGCCACCAGTTTCCCTAGCAGTAAAGAGAGTGGCTGAGGATCCAGATTATGAAAGTTTATATTTTAAAGAATATAAAAATATTACAGCATTTAAAAAAAGCAGTTTCACAAACATGGTGGTGTAAAATTCAGCAGTACCTGTTGGCCCTGGATCTTCATTAATAAATGAAACATGTGTTTTCCACTCGGTCCATTTCACTTCGTTAATTCTGTTTATATTGTATATAAAGTGTGTTATTAGCATGCATTATCTTCCAGCTACTTAGCTACACTTCCCCTTTTTTCTTCATTCCTTCTTGGAATTGTCATGGCTTACCATCAATACCTGCTTTACTAGTACTAAAAAGGATGACTGTCTTTTGCAGTATTATGTACTGTATGTAGAGGAGAATAACGCTCAGACTATTTAATAATTTCAGGCATTATGAGCACAAGCTTGAAATTAACATTACACATGAGTATTTTTCATAAAACAGCAGAGTAACATTTTTTCAGTATGCTAATCACATCAATTAACAATCAATTACAAAGATAATCTCTTTTAAACTAACATTTAAAGGAGATTACAATGAAGTAACATCTACTGGCAAAGACTTAGTACTCATACATTAAAAACATACATGAAGTTGAAGAAAACCTGTTTTCTGCCAAGAAAGTTAATCGTCTACATAAAAAGCTATGCCTTTTCCCTTTTTTTTAACTGTTGATCACAGCTGAAAGACCCTAATTGGATTTTTGTACAATATATTTACTATTTCTTCATATAAAAATCTAAGCATTAAAAGCAGAAAATAGCTATAGAGAATGTTCTGAAGAGGCTTTTAACAGAAATAACCTTGAAGAGACATACAAAGAAGAATCAGTAGCACCGTATTCTAGCTTTGCTTTACCTTAAACACACCCTTGTGTCATTTTCAGCCACTTTACACCGTTCTCCCAGTTGGAATCTTTTCTTCAAAGATTTTGGCAAGAATTTTTCAAATTCCAAAATGGTCCGGGCTCTCTGTTAACAACAAGATTTAACACAAGTATGACTAACCATATTCAAAATTGTCCGATTGCATAGCATACACAGTTTGCAGGCTCCATGTTCCATTATAACATGTCATGCCTCCATCCACCATGCATAACCTACACTGACATCATCATCAGCAAATATCATACCACTTGTTATTTGGCATACGCAAGTAGGAAGTCTGCAGCTTCCTCTAGTTAGTCCCACTGCAGGAGGCACACTCAGAGACAAATCAAGAAAGCTTACTCCAGAGTCAGTGTTAGGTTTTAACTCTAACACCATCGTGCAATGCTCTGCCACAGGGATATATATCCTGTAGTAGGATGCTGCCAGCCACACAAAGCGGCCAATCCTAATTCTGACTGCATCCTCACTGGCAGCTTGGGGCTCTGAGCTGACTAGCCTCGGTAAGAGACCAGACTCAGGTAGAGTATGAGAAACGGGAGCGAACTCATGCATTGTGCAAATTCAAGAGGAGGAGTAGCAGAACACAATATGTTGCAGTTGTCTGGGCAGATCATAAAACACATCTTCCTGGTGACATATCAAGGGGAATGTCATAAAGGTATGTGACTGCGCATGAGGTTGAAAATCTGAGCCACAAAGTTACCTTTAGAATAGCTGTTAATTCCAGAGTTATTAGGTTAACCCAATACTACAATCAAGTAATTTCTATTATTTGCATCCATATAATTCTTGATGACTCCCATAATTAATACATAATCCCATCTATCAGTGTGGTAAGTGATCATAGGTACAGCTCAGAAGATTTTGGCCAACGCATTTCTACTCCACTAAGCGAACTAGCTTGCCAACAGACCTGGAGTTTCCAAATGTGCTCACTCTCTTTAGAAATATCTTCCACAGTCTCTCCCATTAATGCAATAAGCATGTTCAAGAGAAGAACAAAAGTCAACACGACGTAAGTTATGAGGAGAAGAAGAAACAGCACAGGATACTTTGAATTTTCATGGATCTCCAGATCTCCCAGTCCTAGAGTGAGCTTAAAAAGATCCATCAGAACAGGTCCCAGACTGCTGTTGGAATGGCATTCCCTGCTGCCTGGGCAAGTTTCGATCAATGCAGCAAGAGCTGAGAAAAAAACATGAGAGAATTTTGATCGCGATAATGCTTTATGCATACATTGCATTTTATCCTAAAGAAATCAAAATGCACTGCATGGTAAAGAGCTATAGCTGCCCAGCAACATGCACAGCAGCAGCGAGATGACGGATTAGCAAGATGAAGCAAAAAGAGCCCACATCCAAATGAAACTGCAGGCAATTGAACAAGAGCCAAATTACTTATCTGTTCAGATATTCTCTAGACAGAGTTTAAAACTCTAAACTTGGCTTTTTAATATCCAGCAGAAACCCTGACATGAGCTCTCATCATGACAATAGGGTTTTTATTCATAACAGTGCCAGAATTTTTACTCACACAGAGCATCAGTGCTTTTCTCCAGTAATATTTACCTACGCCAAATCCCAGCAAAAACACGATATAGACAACTAAAAACTTTATTACATCTTGAAGGATGACCTGAAAATTAAATTAAATATTTATCAGAAATAAAAACTGAGAACTAGTTTTATGGGTATGTGTTCTGCAGGGGTACAGGTGTGGGACACACTACAAAATCAGATTGTTTTCATTAAGCAAACTGGTTGTAGTCTCAGTGAGAAATCTAGAGAAGATATAAGTTTGATTTTTCATATGACATGACTGGCAGCCTGGTATGCTTGTGCACTTCCAAGAGTGAATATAACTGTGCACAATAGTGGCATCACAGAGGATGCTGCAATTAAACAGCAGAACTCTATTGGATGAAAAAACACAAATTGCTGGCATATTTAATACAATGTTAATTTTAAGAAATAAGCTAGTTTCTGCTATTGAAGTGCATTATATAGTGCATTCTACAAACTAAAAATAGGAAATTTCAATGTGAACTATAATATATGTCTAAATTGCTGAACATGCATGATTAGAATTATATACATAAAGTAAACATCATAACAAGCAAGGCAGGTAAAAAAATATACTTGCCTTTTGAATCATAACACTGTAAATTCCCATGGACTGGAAACCTCTGGTGAAATAGAGCATATTAGCCCATCCTAGGGCCATTGCCAAAACAAGACACACGAGGTGTTCTTTGTAGGAAAACAAGTACAAAAAGACAGAGAAGATCACAAGCACAGCTTGTATAAAACTGTTAAAAAACAAACATTATGTAAAAGGAACGTATTAGCACAAAACCAACAATACAATCGAAAAATATGAAAACAAGACTTCTTTGCTTCTTATGCTTCGCTTCTAATTTCATATTTCATTCCATTCTCTCCTATGAACTTTACTATAATTTAACAATAACAGATGAATACAGAAAAGGTAGATATATTAACATACTGTTATGCTTATTAAAGTTTACTTTCATTAAACTATTCTCCCAACAATAGCTGGTCAATGTAAATTTTGCTGACAAGAGAGGTTAGGAATTCTGAACAGTATCTTTGAAGCAATTATTAACGTTTTAGTTCAACAAGCTGTTAAAGTCATTACAGAGTTTCCATGAACGCAAGGAAGACGCTATCTGCTAAGAGAGCCCGTGATGTGCTGTGATAGCATGTGGGCCAGATTCTTGGCAGCGCAAGATTGATCTTGGCACAGCAGAAGGAGCAGGAGGAAAGGTAGAGTTAAGCCATCTCTCTTTTCCTTGATCCAACAACCAGGAGGAGCCAGACCAAATGCAGAGTAATTTAGCTCAACCTTAGGGCTGCCTTAAATCCTACCAGACAGGAATAAACATTTTTCCCCAAAGGGTCATTTCAAAGCATCAAATTACTGAAGTACAACAGCAAACTGGGCAGACCTAGCACTGGTAATACTTCTTTTGCCAGGACTGAGAAGGAATCACCTACATTGTATCTAGGCCAGCTGAACCAGCTTTATGCTATTTTTCCTTCCTGGAGTAGCCAAGAGGAGTTGGAAGCTAGATCTGGTTTATTAACCAGTTTTTTTTTAAGCACTTTTCTCAATATACAGCTCACTCTATACTCAATTTTTCTTTAAATTACAGTTTTCAGAGGGATGGATGTGATCTTACATGGAACTTCACTATAACATGCACTAATGTTTTCACTGATCAACAACAATACTGGGGGTTAATACGTACAGACTGCTTGTTTTTTTTTTTCCCCCCAAGTACAGTAGTCTTTAGCTTCTCTAGGTGTTTTATCTCTTAAGAGTGAGTATCTGCTACAGGAGTACATTCTTTGTGACCATGGAGTAGATAACAGATGCTATGTATTATATACACAATATACACATAAAAATATATGCAAGCCACACTTACAATGCAAAGTGGAACCACGCATCAGAGAGAATTGACTGCAGGTCTGAAGGCCTAAGCAGAAAGATGGCTACACTCTAGGTAGACAGATACATAAAATACAGAAAGAGTAATATGAGAAAGCAGGGATCATAACTTATTTTTCAAAATCATGTATTTGAAGTTGATCTTTTAAAAAGTTTGTCTACTGATATGATAGCCTCTAAAATTAAAAATCTTTTCCTGGTGCTGTAACTTCAAAAATACTTTTACAGAAGTTTACAAAGCAAAACATGAGAGTGAGTTTGTCATCTCTAGCATAATTTAATAATTAACTTTTGAAAAGGAGTTACTAATTATTTTTAATTACTTATAATAAGGTAAACAATATATCCTGGTCTTTACTGTTGCAGGTTTTAATTCAGCAGTGTCCTTAAAACCAATACTAAATCTCTTTGTCCTCATAGTTGTTTCACAGAGCAATACCGTTATATTCAGATATATACCTAGGGTCATTCAGAACGGGTGATGCATTGTGCCCAAAACATTATAAAAATGACAAAGATATTGCCCATGTGTTGCCTAGGTTATCAGCAATGCATTCACAGATCCAGAGAAGTTCTTTACATATTTTGTTATGTATTTGTTATTAAAAAGTCTTACCTCTTTTATAGCTAAAAATATTGCTCCTAACATAACCATCACCTGTCCTGATAACTGCAGCCATCCCGTGCCACGTGTTAGTGCTAGTGGGTAAGGTGGAGCCTGCAAGACAGGTCCAAAATGGACAAGAGAGTGAGTTCAGTATCTGTAGGAAGCCTCCCGTATGTAGCCCTCTGGGTACCCAATTTCTTCCATTTCATTCAAAGTTTTCTTCATGGAGGATTTACAGGATCAGACCCTTAACATGGATATTTGAAATAGCAGAAGTTTCTTTCTCAGTTCATTAGAAATTAAGCAAAAGAAAAAACCCTTCTCATGCTTTCAGAAATTTAACTACCTCTCTTAATTCCATTTGCATTTTGCAAAAGCATTCCAAAAGCAACTTAATATCATCTCCTCTATTACTGCTCTCCTTCCTTCCAGATACATGGATCTAACGTGGGAGAACCTGGTCTCACTACAGTCAGATATGCTGACATCTGGTTTTGTTTTTCCGATTCACAAACATGTTAAATATGAATCAGGAAATATTACTGCATTTTAAAACAGTGAAATTGGTTGAGTGTTTAAGTTGTTGTACTCACTTCAGCTTCATTAGGCCTGTGGTAGGAAACTAATGTTAGTGTTACATTGTACAGGAAATAAAAGCAACATGACATAAAAAACATGTGTCGTGCAAACTTCTTCCATTTCATTCTCAGAAGGGAATTCAGAGGCTCCAAAGTCAGCATTTCGTGACGATTCTGTAGAAGAAAGCAAGCAATATTTGACCTTGTCGCTTGTAAGGAAACCGAGACAATTTCAGGCATGCATTTTGTGTGTTTCATTCAGCATCTGTCCCTGTTGATCCAGAAACACATCTATGCTCAAGGATATATGTCAGACCCCTGGCAAAGTACAGTCAGCCTGCTCCAGCTCACACTGTGATAACCTGCCATGCTCCAGTAAAGCATGAGTGAGCTACAGCTGCAGTGTGAACTTCTGGTCCGGCCTCCTACAAAAGTTTCATTGCAGTATTTAACAAATGCCAAATTCTAGCTTTGAAACACTAAAATTCTGTGATAAGGTACTGCTTAAATGCCTATGATACATACATTAGGTAAAGTTTGCAACTGTTTTAGGTAAAGCCACAACTATAGGGCTGTATTGACTCTTAATAGCAATTTCTTTTAAATCAACTGCGCACAGTGTATCAGTTAATGGTAGTAATTGTATTAGTTGTATTAACAGGAAAAAAAATAGGGTTTGCTGACAGCCTAAGAACATTTTATGTGCCATGAGAAGAAACAGCAGCACAGCAACAACCATGGTATTAGCAGAGACAGGGAACTCCTGTCCACAGGCTTTTAAGGGGCTAAACATCGACAGGCATTTCATCAGGGCACAGAATAAAAAAACCCACCACCTCTGACTCAGGAAGCCGGTGGAGTGCAATCTGGGGACAGATGCAGTGCTCTGGGGAGGCATCACTGCCCGTTTGCCCTGTTCTCGTGTGCCTTCCTAGGCAGCCACTAATGGCCACCGAAGAAGTCAAGACACTAGCTTTGGTCTCACCAGCTGGGCCATTCTCACGTTATTATGCACAGCAAATTAATGCTCCAAATGTAGAGAAGGCACTCCCAAAAGGCCTAGCCAAAGTTTCAGGAGCTGAATGCATATGTGCTAACATCTGAGAGTCCACAGAGGTATAAAATTCATCTTGCTCCCAATATAAAACCAAGAACTAGAAGTTACATAGTTTCCTGTTTTACAGGCTCTTCAATCAAATGTATAGGCTAACACACCTGAAATGAGTGTACGGCTAGAGAATATATAGATTTTAATAACAAGCAACTTACGCCAATATTCGTATTATAGACAATAATTTCCAGTACTGAATTGTCTGCGGTGGTATCTAGTTCTGTCAGATCATAAAGGGAAGACTGAACAGGACCATAAGCCCAGTCTGTGAATTTTCTTGACAGGCTCCTGTTAGGCTTATCTCTTATCTCTCTGCTGAGGATGTATTTCAGGATCTAAAACATTAACAAAATCATCTGTAAGCAGATGCATTCTTCTTCATGGGAAAGGAGAGAGCACATACATCTTTGCCAAAACCTGTACTTTATAACTATCACATTTACTACAGTGGTGCAATTCAATGTACTTGTAATTCTGCCATTGAGTAAGTGGTGTTAGAGGTGACAGATCCCTGGGGAAAAACACAGCATCTTTCATGCCTCTGGATCATCTGTTAAAGAGACATTTTCCTCAGAAATGAAAGCACAATTTTCCTTATGTTCACATTTATATTTTCTGTTAACTTAATAACTTTCTAAATTATCCCATCTTCAGTTATTTACCACAATACAACCACTTGATTTCTGAGGGCCAAATTCTATAGCAGTGCAACAGAACAATAGATTTATTTTTCACCTTTTACATACTAGCACAAAATTCCAAATACTGCAAAAAAGTTCTATTTGCATAAAAGCAAATTTTATTTTAATCTGTAAAGCCATACTATCAATATCAGCTTTCAGAAGCTAAAATTCTTGGTTCAAATTACATGTTCTACTTAGAAAGGTTGAAAGTAGATTTCATTCCTATTGCTAAGCTCTCAGCGAAGGTGTTTTTATTTCTTCGCCCAGCAGGAAGCAGGAATGAAGCACAAAATACCAAAACAGTCACTCAGCATGATAGTGAGATTTGTACTGTGAGCAAATCACTTCTTGGTTACACGAAGCAGCACGCGGTACTGAGGACACCCCTCCTTGGCTGGGTCAGGCCCGTTCTCTCTGAAACACCACGTTCACAGGACAGAAAAACAAGTACAACTTGGTACGGGGTGATGCCGCTAGCCCCTGCACCAAGCACAGTGTTTTGTACCAGGCAAATGTTGCCTGTGTCTCTTGTTACTGTGGGCGCATTTAACACAATGAGCATCCACCTCTTTCTCCAGAACCTCCCTCCGTAACACAGAAAGGTTTGCAAGGTTGTTTTTAAGTAAAGCAGAGGGGTTGTTAGATAAAACTTTGAGGAGTAGAAGCAACATCACAATAGAAATATCTGCTTCCATTTTGAATAAAACTGACTCACCAAATACTACTAATACATAGTACAGCATAACCAGCATAGAAAACTACACATCAGAGCACTAGTGTCTGATTACACAGTTGGCCTAGACTCCTTCACCATATTTACTTTCTCTTAGATATTACTGAAATAAGACCCACCTCCAATTTCCCGGTTTTTGCAGCTAATTGTAGTGGTGTCAAACCGTCCTTATTCTTCACTGTTTCCAAATTTCTATCTTTACTTTTCAATAAAATCATATCATACATTCTGATTACAAAGTCATTCTGGGTTTTAAAGTCTTCTGCCACAGTAACTAGTGCATGCAGGATATTGTTTCCTCTGGAATCCTGAAAAGTAATGTTAGTCTTGGTATTGTCCATTAATAGCTGAATTATATCTGGTTGATTGGTACATGCAGCTAATGCCAGTGCAGTTTCACCTACAAAATTACAAAACATAACAAGTGTTCATGGTTTATTACAAGCACCCGAGTCATATTACAAGAGTGACTGTTTTAAGCATCTTAATATGTTAAGGCACAGTTATATATTGATTATATAGAATTCAGCTCTTGGTTTATAGAAAAGCTTAATTTGCATGAAAACATTATTTGGAGGAAAATCTTCGAATTCAAATTAGCTACATTTTATTTACAAGTAATTGCTTTACAATCATTTCTGAGTGTTTGTAATACATTGCACTCCAGCAAGGTACTTCTACTCACACTAAATTTTAAAAAACAAAACTACTGTGCCATTATTGTATCTTGTGCACGAGTTTCTTAAAGTAGGTTTAGTAATGATCTGCACTTGCCCCCTCTTCCATAGTGTCTTAATTGTTTGGTTGTTCCTTCCCAACTTTTCCAGACAGATTGCACTTCCACTTACCAAAATAAAAACCTTCATGCTTATGCTTGGGATTAAAGAAAATACCCTCAGCATGAGCATTGACATCAGCTCCTTTTTCTATAAGGATCTGAGTGATTTCAGATTGTCTTCTTTCGATGGCAATATTCAGAGCTGTCTGACCTGAAAAAACAGACATGATATTTAAAATGTTGGATCTCTGTACAGCATTAAGCACACTGATGTTTCATAACAGATAGCACCATTAATACTGAATAAAAATTGTTTAAAAATGTAAACCATCATTAGAATGCTTGAGGAAACTATTATATTTATGGATGGTACATTTGACCCTACACCTGAAATTGGTATCAAATATCAATACCTTTATATGCCTCTTCTGTGTATGCTGCATTGATAAACCTCTCCAAAATACCATTTTCTTCTGCAAAGGATAACAGCATATTCACTATCTCATTTGTGTTTTGGCTGATGTTCAGCAGCGCTTTCATCAAACAAGTTTTGCCAGTATCTGAAGCTGTGAGTTTTTTCATCAGATAATCTGCAAGAGTGAATTTTGAGATTAAATCATGGTAGGCTTCATTATCTATTGAGTGGATGGAGAAATTCCAACCTTTTGTTTATTATATTTCCCCCAGGTTCCACCCATATGTGCATAAACTATTTGGCAAATAATTATTCCATCCTATTCACTCTGTATTTGAGTTATGCTTAGTTGGCAAGACAATATATTCAGAGGTGGGTACTCGTGAATAAGTTAGACAACGGGCTAGGTTTCTTTCTCACATCCCACTGCCCCGTTAACTCCAGACAAATGCAAAGCCCTCTTTAAGCATAGGTTTCCCTGGCAGAAAGGCCATAAGAGCATAGCTCTTCCTCACTTCTCTGCCCGTTCTTCCAGGCTACACACATTGCAAGTTCTGTTACTGCAATTAAACTGACTGTTGGCTGCAATTAAACTGGCTGCAGTTTGAACAGACACATCAGCTTTGAGTCTCACACTGCAGAAGGCTAGCTCGGGTACGGCTGTGGGAGTACGACGCAGATACACCCTCGGTGTATCACAAACAGAAAAGAAATGCTCTCCAGTGTTGCCTCAGAGGCTGCGAGCAGGTAGCTTATTGGATATTTTCTCATTTCTAAATGAAAGCTTACATGTGACATACATTAAACTGCAACCGGTTGACTTCATATTGACAGGCAAGTAGCTCGTGTACAGAGATATGTCCCAGTTTTAGACTGTATGTATGCTGCCAGAAGAGGTAATGATCTTCCTTTAGGCAACTCCACAGCTTACCTGGCACAGTCATGTTCGTACATGTGTTCGATCTTTCCTTCAGCTCTGTGAGCAGACATTGCAATTCTTCTATATTCCCCTCAGACACTGCCCTAAATATATATTTTTTCAACTTCTTCCGGGCACTAGTCTGCTCAAGTCCTTGTGATAGGTTAGCACTGAATTATGACAAATAATGAAATAGCCAATTAAATTTACTGTGTTTTATTTTCTATGTAAGAGAAGAGGAAAGAAATAGAATTACTTGCCCCAGACTACATATACTTATCCCATTACCATATATATTCCTGACATTTATCTCAAAATGTTTCTGCAGATAGCCATTTCTCTACATTTAAGCAATTAAGAGTCTTTTTTAATAAAAAGTGTATATTTTTCACGTGATTTTTTTGCATTTCTGTCAGTCTGTACATTCTTCTAATACAAAAGCTAAGTAATCCTAGTGAACTCAGTTCTTTCCACCTTTCTTTACAGTGTCTTCAGTGCTACTGCTCTCTCTGCTTCTCTGATCTGTCCACACCCATCTTCAGTGCCCAGACCTGATGCTGCATGCCAGCTGTGGCCACCCCCTCACAGCAGAGGATAAGTTTTAACCTCACATCATCTTACACAGCTTTCCTGGTGATACGTTATTCTGGAACAAGACTTTAATATCTCCTCCCTTCACCTCCCGCACCAGAAATACTCCGAGCTGATTTCCTTTGGAAGCTTCTGTTCAAACATTAGCTATATGTCTTCCTTTCTGAGTGAAATTGGCTACCAAGATTATTAGCCCTCAGAAATGTTAAGCGAGTGCATTTTGTTGATTCCATCAAGCTAACAAATATTTCTTAATACTGACTGAAATAGAGGGCAATACTTCACCTCTAAAATAAATATTCTTTATATTTAGAAGAGTGTGCTTTCGAAGTAAGGAAGTGCTGTATTGCTGCTAAAGAATATTGATATTTGAGCATGTGCTCATGCCTTGTGTGTGGTGTTTAGGTGTTGCGCTGTCTTCAGTGAAACTTAAACAACTCTAACCTCTGCTTTTCTCAAATCTCATATTTAGTGTTAGGATGCTTGACATAATTTCTTAGTTTAATTACTGAAGATTCAGAAATGTATACATACATATGATCTTATTTCTAAATAATGGCAGGTAAAAATCAGTAATACCTACCCTACCATATACTTAATCCATAGCAAATGCACTAAGAAACACTTCACGTCTCCAC
This sequence comes from Dromaius novaehollandiae, assembly GCF_036370855.1. NCBI lineage: Eukaryota > Metazoa > Chordata > Aves > Casuariiformes > Dromaiidae > Dromaius > Dromaius novaehollandiae. The sequence goes on from NC_088116.1 coordinate 4,886,661, forward strand.
TCACCAGCTCTCCACATTAGGGCTGTATTCAGTCGCATCATCCTGGAGAGACTGTGGGGAATCCATATCCTCCCCATTTCCAGATGCACTAAAAGTAGTACAAAAAAGGATAAGTGCTAAGTCAGGCAGACATTTTGGCAAATTGCATGAAGAAACAGTCAATACAAGGAAGCAGTATCTACAGTAAAGCTGAAATTAATCTAATTTCACATGTTTAATTCCATCATTTTATCTCCCCTGTGTATTTTTAAAAAGTGATAAAAAGGAGAAGACTCGCAGGATTTTATTATATTAAAAATCATTAGGAAGGCAACCTATTTTGTGTATTTCTATGTTATTTCATTACAGATCCTGAAGTTGTGGGGTTTTTTTTTTTAAATTCACTCCTTTTTATGCATCTCCCTGAATACAAAGATTATGTTCTTCCTTTTTGCATGCTGAATTTGTCATCTACCACAAAACAAATATTGAAGCAGTTACTGTGCATGGGTTGCAAACACCCAATGAAAGGGATATACCTAAAGATTTACTACACAGTACACTGTAGGTAACTGAAGAGGAATTTGGCAGCTGACTAGAATGGAAGCTTCAGCTAAAAGAAACTGCAACTGGGCCCTAAATACATATTTAGGTAATAAATTTAAAGTATTCCAGTGGTATTGGTATTCTGTAATTACTGTACACCCTCTTCCAGATATTTCTGAATGCAGATCTGACTTAAAGATGAATTGATGGTAATTTTTCTTACTTGTATTTTGGTTTTCTATAAGGTTTATATTTTATGAACAACTTCAGGTTATGACATGGGAGACTGAACTATTATTGATAAAATGGGTACACGGACAGTAATGCAGAGATTCTGCACTGCTCTGCAGATATTCCCACCGCTTTGAAATAAGGCTGGTAGCTCAGAATCCATTCTTATTCAGTCCATCACTTCTCTGCAGAAAACCGTGAGGAATCTGGTGACAATGTGTGTGTCGGGTCTGCAGGTCTGGCTCTGAATGAGAAGATATTTGGATACCTTTCTGAAACCTAAACAGGATTGTCAGCTAATTCCACATAGTTGACCAAACACCCAGACAAAAACATCCGGCCATTCTGGGCTTATGCTAGATTTGAGGCATATTTCTCTTATTCATAATTATTGGCTTTTAGTACCTCTCCACATTTTAAAAATTAAGTGCATTCTTCCCAGTCATAATTATTCTCTATTCATTGAGCATAAATGTCTGTCTTTAAATATCTCATACTCAGCATCTTCCTATTGTTTGATTGTTGATGAGCAACAGAGGGAGGATGCCGGCACACAGCTGGGAACAGGGCTTGCTAAATTAGGCTGTGGTCTTCATGCTGGTTTTGCAGCAGAAAATACATAAATGGGTAAGTGGATTTCCTCCTACTATATCACAAACAGGGGCTAAGGAAAAAAACTCACCAAAATAGAAAGTATTGATTTTAAATTTATTCTAATTTGAGGCCTAATTTATTCAGACTAAATGACAGCAATAAAGATAAGTCATCTGGCAACAACTGACATCCAGAGTTCTGTCTCTGATGTAACCAAAAGCTATGAAAAGCCACCTGAAATTTTAGTTCTGAAGCACAGGGAGAAATGAGGAGTAAATGCTGAAAAGAAAGTAGCTATATTTGCAATATGACTATTGCATATGCATCTAACTTACCATGGACGAATATTTGAATCCATGGGTTTTGAAAACACAGGGGGAGATGTATTATTTGGAGTTGCATTGCTTTCAAAACCATCAATCTCTAGAAAAAAGTGGGAACTGTTGAACACATTGCATTAAAAAATTGTTAGTAAAAAGGCAAACCACCATAACATAAACAAAGCAATATACATACATGCCTTGGACAAGCTTGACAGTTTATATTTTCTGGCATCATATCTAATAAAATGCTGGAATAGAGGCTTATCTGCTTTTCCCTGGGGGAATCCCAGCCTCAAACATCATGCCCAGCACTTTTGTGCTGGCAGATGGGCAAAAGATCCTGAGATATTTTTAGGAGACACAGCATCAGATCCTGACATGTCTAAGCAACCACCCTAGCAGTCTAAAAACAACCTTGCATCCAACCTCTGTGCAAATAGCTAAATGCAACACCAGCCATTTATTGAACAGCCATACATGTATGTGTGCACACATACATATGCATATGCTTTTAAATCTACTGCATTCTAGCCCCTATATGTCCAGCTAGGAACCAGCAAGATGGATCATTCAAAGACCATCAGCAGTGATAAACACTAAATCAGAAAGCTGGAAAGGTCACATGTTAAATGGCATAAGACATTTCCACCCTCCAGGACTGAATTTGTAATCTCGCCAGTCAGAGCATGACATTTAACTATATCTAGCTAACGGACAGCTATTTATAGGGAAAAGAAAAAAGTGAAACAACACAGGGAAAAGGAGCATGAGAAAAATAGTAAGATTTAACCCTTTAAAAGCCTGTGGAGTTTGGAGGGAAAGTCGATGGCTCGAGATTACTAGGTCTCATTAAGCCATTGTGACATTTCACCTAAGACACGGGAGTTTCAGCGGTGAATACAGTGATTCCCACATGGCCTATAGTTTAGAATCTATCTTATACTTCTAAAATGTTCCAGTAATCAGCTGGCAAATATTTCAAATCACCTAATATTTGTAGTTTAGACAGTGGGATATTTCTTCCTTTCTTTTACCTGCACTCTCCTCACGCCCAAAGAATCCAGTGGAATGAAAGCACACATATTGATGTTAAAATGCATCATGTTATTAGAATACTACTGAACAACCTGTTGATGTCTGCTAAAAATAGCACAGTCTAACATCCCTCTCATTTTCCAATGTCTTGGTGATCCAAGTGTTAATTCACGGTGTGTAGATGTTTAAATTTATGACCTTTTAACATTTGAGATGTGCCTGTGAATGTATTCTAAGCATGCAGCAAATAAAATGCCACTTCTGGTTAGCAGGACTGTGTCCCTGCAATTACTTAGGCAGGGAAGTGCTCTTTACAGTATAAGAAAGACCTAGACAGAAACAGGACCGTTGCCATTACTTATACCACGCTTGCCAGATTCACAGCTGCTGCAAATCACTGTTGCTTCTTTGGGATCTGAATTTAGCACAGAGACTAAGGAGGATCGGAAAAAAACATGGGTCCATCCTGTTTTTTTGCATTCCCTATGACGCACAGGATCTACCCCAACAGGCAAACAGCTTTTGGTGGCCACAGTGAAGAAAGCCTGGAGAAGTGCCACACTTGAGGCTTTGAGGACCCTCTCCCCTGCCCTTGGCTCAGCACTGGAAGGGAAGTGCATGCCACCAGCTGATGTCCCTGAGAGCAGTTTCTGCTCTCCCAAAAGTGCCTTCATGCTGAAGAATTTGGTATTCAATGGATTTATAGCAGCTATGAAATGGGCCCTATTTTGGAGGCTGACAAACCTAACCTATCCCAGCATGTAGCTTATCTGGGGATACTACAGGTGGAGAAAGAAAAAAAAAAACACCGTGCAAAACAAGTGGACAATTGCCAAATACCGAAGTGCTTACGTGGCCACGGTGCTCACTGTCAGGAACACTGCCCACAGACACGATCAGGCTCTGACAACATTGGCAACACTCCTCCCAGCCTGCCTGTCGGTTTTCCTGAACTTGATTATATGCTGTTAGTTCACCCGAATACCAGGGGCTTCAAGAAGGGAGAAGTCATTGTCTTCATAAAGTACATATTGCCAGCACCTTTGACAAGTTAGAAATGCCACCCATGGACGTGTACTAGCTGCTTAGTGGTACAGTACACCAGAAGGAAGCAACAGAAGGACAGCAGCATAGAAACATATAATTAATAGAACATGTTAAGCCTCTGTATTAAAATTCACATGATCTTCATCCCCTATATTACAGGAATGTTGTCTGCCACAACCTGAGCTCTCAGGTGCGAGATGGGAAAAACCCCTAGGTTACTGTTATTGATGCCACAAAACTGAATGGAAGAGAGGAGCTTAAGTAACCGAAGGGCAATATTTGTCAGTATTTGCTGTAACTAGACAATCTTCCATGGAATTGCCTCTTTTTGAAGTACTACGTATATTGTGAGCTGTTCAGACACCTTGTCTCACCCTTTTACAACTACTGTGATGATACAAATGAAGAACTTCTTTTTGAACTTAATGACAGAAGGAGAAATTGGGCCACCCAGGCAGTGGGTCTCAAATAACTAATTACATCATTTCTGTAGATTATTAAGAATTATAAATGTCAGAACAGCCACAGTTCCCTGGGCCTTGAGAGTTTCAAAAATTGCTATAATAACTAGTGATTAGCCATGGAGTGAAAAGTTTATGAATGAAAATCCATGCTCACTCTACAGTAACTATCAGAGATGAATGACTACTTATATTTCCCTATTCATATTAAATACAAACCTTTAATCCACATCTTAATTCTACAGCATAAATTATACATGAAAATGAATATTTTATTCTATAAAATAAAATAGTTGAGAAAACTCATTAACCAGAATCATGAAAAATAGAGTGAATTCAGGTTTCTGTCTGTGATGGGACTTCTCCAACCGCCTGCTCTGCCAGCCCTCATCTTTTAATTTTACCTCTGCCTCTCCAATATCTGTCACGCTCCCATGTGAGGCTAAATTTGAAATATTCCCCTGTTTCCAGGTCAGCATCTCTTATTTAAAAGCCAGAGTACCTTGCCGTGTGATCTCTTTGAAAAGATCTCTCCACTTTCTCTTAAAATGCTGACCATTGTTAGACCATGTTCTTGTAGGCTCATACAGACGCAAAGAGTAGATGAAGAATGCCCAGCTGACATGAGACACAAGCTTAAGACTGGTGCATGAGTATAATACCTCTGGGATAGGGATTAAGTCTTTGTCCCGTTAAAGTGAACACACTATACATCTACCGAACTACCAGTATAATCTTCCACTTAACAGCATAAGCACACTATTTTTTAGGGCACCTTGTATTCATCAGGCCCATCTCATTCATATACACTACATGAAAAAAGTTGTTAGTGATATTTCAGTGCTAACATCTACTAAAGGGGATAAAAGAGGTAGTTTTATTATTTTAGACTAAGCTGAAGTCCTACCTTTTCTTTGTGGGAGTGCTTTCAGTTGGCTTTTTCTCTTGCTGGTTTGAAGTGGAGATACCAGACGGATTTGCTTTCTTGCCCATTAGGGGAATAATTTCTTTGTTATCTTTAATCATGTTTCTGCAGTAGATAGATTTACAGTTATTCAACTCCCTGTTCATTTGAAGAAAGCATGGTGACCAAATTGCCTATTTCCACTCTCTTCACATGTAAGCACACAAATCTTGACTTTTTTCCCCCCCTCAAAGTTTTTCATTTTCAGTTAAGCACATACATACTGTTTTGTGTGTCAAGGTTGGAAGGTTATATTCATGACTGATTAAATTACATTCTAACAAAAGTGGCATAAAGAGAGATACCATAAATCCAGGAGAACCATAACTTCAAACATGCACCTAAATTAAACTGAAGGGAGCCCATCAATCACAATGACAGTATCTGTTATTTAGAGAAACAAAAAGAGCAGAATGACTTTTATAAGTAGCCCCAAAGTTTGGGCATCTCTGCAGTTAATCTAAGGAATCCGTTCTTTCTTATCCAAGATAACTTTAGGAAACTGGTAAATTCCGGGAACATCTGCTGCAACACACACAATGTGTGAAGGAAGGTTTCAGACACAAAGCACAGTGAGCACAGAAAAAGCCCTGAAGTTTTTCAATATGTAGGAATAACGGAAGCAACAGACAGTCCGAATACTAACCCCAGGCAGAGCTTAGCTGAAAACAAACTATAACATGGATCACGCCAAGGACTTTTGTGTCCTGGTGACACTTCTTCACATTTCTTCAGGAAAAAGAAAAATCATGACTCTATTAAATGTGAACAAACGCCAGCATGTGACACAAAAGGACCTTAATGCATGTATCTGCCTATGAACACTCACAGCATGAATTCTGTAAGTAATAATGAATAATTATCTTCCTATTTCTCAATATAATACTTAAGGGCATCATTTTAAATCACCAAGGATAACTGAAAAGCAAGAGAGCAAATTCAAGATCCTTTAAAATTCATTGCATGTAGAAATAGCAAGTTTTATGAGGTCATGGATGCATTGGCAAGCAAATCGGGGAAGTGCTCTCCATAACCAAGGACTTACAATAATCACAGCCTGCAGGTTTGAACAAAATGATTTTTCCCCTCCCTTCTCCACTTTCCTTAATGTGACAAATGTACAAAGAAATTTTTACATTCCTGTGACAATGTTGTCAACTAGAATTTGTTCATTATGGGAATAACAAGATGCAGAAAGCAGACTGTGGAGTGTGTTTGAACACACATGACTGCTGGTGTTAGAGAAGAAATGGACACGTGGAATACATTGATATTTGAATGAAAATCCATTAGTGTGTATACAACAATTGTTTAAATATAGGAAGATTTTCCATCCCAAGGATAGAGAATTGAGAGTTTGCAAGGCTCAAACACCTGTAAATGCAGTTGTAATTTCTTGTAACTAACAGGAACAGAGGAGAAATCTGAAATACTGGAAAGTACCCTTTATCTTGGAGGGCTTTGTTTAAAAAATGAACATATCAAAAATAAAATGTTACTGTCTTTTCTACCATTGGTAGACATTTTTACATGACAAATGTGAAATCACACCAGTGCAACTCAGAATCCTGCATAATTTGGATGCATTTCTTGAGAATTCATATCACAACACTCAGAAATAATTCAGAAAGGGCAAATCTGATGTTACTTTATACACTTGCAAGCAAAGGACACTTATTCACTGAAGTAAGTGTACAAAAGAACAAAACTTGGATATTACATAATTTGAGGTAGTAAATAGTTTTGTCCATGCCTTTGAAAAATGCAGTACTGTAGATCTGCAGACATGTTGTATCAGTTATTAAAATGCAGCTAAAACAAATTACTTCTGACTTGTTTAGTTGACAAATAATTCTGCTATTTATTTCTTACAGAGTGCCATAAGAATACACTGCAGCTTACAAGTGCATTAAAAACATGGTTCCCATCCAGAGGAAGAGATAAATGAGATACTTGAATAAATCAAATATAAGGGGAGTAAAATAAGACAGAGACTGGCATTAAATACTATCACAAAAGCAGTGACTTTAGAGAAAGAGAACAGCTGGAAACAGACCAAGAGGTAGAAGAGCAGGTCAAACAGGAGGCTGTGCGAAAGGAGTTGCTGAGCTAAGATTGGCACAGCCAGCATGCGTGCGAGTTGGAGAAGTCAGAGTGTGCTAGGAAGAGCTGGAGAAAATAAAAACTGAGGCTGACGTCAGTAAAGCATACAAGGGACATAGGGAAGAGCCGCTCATTTGTGAGCGATGCCAGAGCTGCTCAGATACACCATGCTTCGGCATGGGCCAGCTGCAGGAGAGCAAGATTAAGCCCTGTCTGCAACCAGTTTTCACAGAAGAGGTTTTAGCAATGGCTTAAGAGAAGGCGAGGTGGTTTAGGAGATATAATGTTAGAGCACTGAGGTTGTACTGTGTAATGAAAGACTACCGAACCATCAGTGATTCAAGGAAACAATCTGGGAAGGAAAAAGAGGAAAGATTCATTTTTGCATACATGGACTACAGCTTTCAAAGGCACTTGGGAGACTGGACTGTGTAGTTGCAGCCACAGAGACTATTTTAAATGAGATCTCAAGTCTGCACAAGTAAATAACTGCAGGCACAGTGGAAGAAGGACCTTGCTACTGTGCTGAGGTAGCATCTGTTTCTCATTTGTAATCACAATTAATTGCATGCTCAGATGAAAACCAAGGCAAGGCTTTTGACAGTATGGCCTACGGAGCTCACTTCTTGTTCTAGCTTTATCCATGCAAATCTCATGGAAGTTAATGGAGCTTTTATGCTTATCAGCTTCTTCCCTCTGTCTCGTTAGTTTAATGACCAACTGCTTCCATCATCTTCTGAGATCTCCCCCTGCATTATCACTAATCTATAGTATATAGAGTAAAATAGTGCAACCATCCAGAGAATGTCAAATCATATGTTGTGCAGCTTGCACAACCTGATATGGACTGCCTTCTTTGGTGTAACTACTTTTCACTCTCATTATCTAGTTAATTGTTACCTTCAGGCCACCTGAGACAAGGTTTACTTGCAGTGGGCAAGGAGACAAAAATATGTTGATTTATAGTATTAAGAATTAATTTGGAGGGGACAGTGAGTACACTGAGGACTTAGTATCTCACTTGCAGTGTGGTGGGGATAAGAAAAGGCCATTTATCTGTGATGGTGAATGGGACTGTGCCACTCTTACAGCAAGTGGTACTTTTTGCACTATCACAAACTCCTCATGCTTATCTGAGACCAAGAAAAATCATACATATTTGTATCTCTATAGATCAATGATAGCACGAACACAGTGGCTAAAGAGAGAATCATACAAATGACAAGAAACACTCAGCTGTGCTGTCACGGTACAAGCTACTTCCTTAGGGGCAGAGGAGCAGAAGTGACTACTAATAGTTGTTTAATTCACAGGCTCCTCCGAACATCCACAGCACAGACCACCCTTTCCAGCACCTACAAGCTAATTCTTACTAGCTCATAGAAAAAATATCCCCTCCCCCAGGGGAAAGACGATAAAACTCCATTTTGGCTTTTGTGTATTATTTTTGATATGGTATGACTCTTATCAGGAGAAAGGTACTCGTGATAGAAAAAGAGTTTCATCTTTCAGTAAGATTTTCAAACTTTTGAGAGGCTGTAGTGGAGATTAGGTGCTATCTAAGAGTCATTTTCTTCTTGGTGAGAAATTTGTTCCTTTCTAGAAAGGCTTTTTTAAAGAGGAATTAAAAAAGATCTCTGTGAAGAGCAACCTTTCTTCCCTGAGGAAAATGTTATTCACCTGCCTATGCCCATATTAGACAAAAAGACGACATTCTGATGAGTTGAAATAAAGATTGTTCCACCCGGCCAGGTATTTTACTTTTGATACAGGAACTGAGACTTTCAACAGGAGGTGAAAATATTGAAGTTTAGGTTGTATGACAGTATATTTTGGATCCCCTTAGCACAGAAATTAAGAAATGCTACAGTGCATGAAGTTGAAAAATACAAACGAAATTGATTTTATCTTTTTCTTCACTTCTGAATGCCCAAGGAGTCAATGTGACACAACTCAGGAGAAAGATTAATAAACTAGAAAAACAGCAAGAAGTACAAAAGAACAGCCTTCTCCAGTTGAAAGAGAGGTTTAGTCTTTGTCTTTTGAAGATTTCACTCTCCATAAGAGCATCGCACCTACACCAAACACTCACAGCAGTGCTCAGACAACTTACCACGCTGATGAAACTTGCATTCAGGTGTAAAAGAAGCACCTCAGAACTGTAGGATCCCGCTGACGCTGCGGCAACATCCAAAGACACTAATCTGCCAAATGAGTAAAGCTATAATCAGGCTCAAAACTATGTGAAAAACGCAAAAACACCCTCCTTCGGCCTGCCGGTTTTCTCGGCCGATGGAAAGCCCAGAGCAGTACAGTGCCGGAGTACTGCAGCCTTACAGGATTTGTTACACCGTAAATTAGGGAGCTGAGAGAAACTTGCTAGACAACAAACTCTTTACTTCATAGCTGCCAAACTGGGATGACACATATGCAAGCAATAATTATATACCAAAGTGTTACTAAAGCTGAGTCGCTTAAGGATGATTTAATGGCAGCAGTAGAGTATCTAAAGCAATCACAGCCCTCTGCAGTTTACTTACTGTTTTCAAAAGAAAATGGTTATGCACACACATTTGGGTTGCAAATGACATCCCTTTACGTCATGCTTAGTTTATTTTATGTTACAGTACCTTTCAGAAAGCACAAGGTAAAAATGAGAAAAAGATCATGGTAAGTGTGCCAGAAAGCAGAAATATTTGCTATTATTGAGAAAATAGAAATGGGCTTAGAAAATGTTACATTTTCACAGTGATAACGGCAGTGAAAACCCAGTGGATGTCTTTACATCTTTCCCTGTCTAGTTTTTGATGAACATGTACTTTTAGGCTCTGCAAGGATACAAACGGGCATGTTGCACATAAACAGCACTGGTGTTATTTCTTGCTGTGCTGTCTACAGGAATTGGCATTTTTCAGCTTTGCTCATTTTGAGCTCTTGAGCAGCTGCTAATACAGACTTCTTTATGGGACATGCTGGATAGAGTTTTTCCTTTATCTCTAGAAACAGCATGTTTAAAACTTCCACATCTTTGTAGCGATGCCTAAGAGATATTCTTATGGCTACTGTTCTCTCCTTTACAGATTTTAAATAAGTGGATTTAAGGGGATTTATGCACATCAGCTAAACAGAAAGCTTCCTCAGGCTATAGACAAGGGAAGAAAGCATCAAATTTGGGGGGAGTTTGGTGGAAGGTGGATAGAGAATTTGGAAAGCAAAGCATAATACAGCTTAGGATGTTAAGACCTGGAATCAAATATTTGAAACCTGAAGAACATGGCTTTAAAATATATCTGCAAACTGTAGGCAAACCCCTCCTGTTCATCAAGTAGATCTCTTTAAAGAAGACTGCTGAGCATTAAATTTGCCTCAAATCAAGGTCAAATCTACTGTGTGAAATACCAGGGAGCACTGCCCTGTCTCTGGAAGTGAATTAGCTTCCCATAAGCAGCGTGGTGAAACGGGCTGTGCCTAGGCCAGCTTGATTTTGCCCTGCAAGACCTTGGTTGGATGTGCTGAGCACACATCCAGCTTTGCCTGAGGCAAATTTATGATGATGTACTCCAAACCCTGCACCAGGAAGGTGGTTCACACCTTGTCCAGTGACTGTGCCTAAGCTAATATACTACAATATTGAGACAGCTGCTTTGATAGCCCCCCAGGTGCTGGTCTACCCACCTGGAATAAGGGCTGAATATTGACATTTAAGCTTGCCTGGGAGATGATTGACTTAGCTGTCCATGCAAACTGCAAGAGAAGACTGTTTAATTGAAGTCATTCTGAGGTGGGAGAGTCACATGTGAAAACAGGCAAAGTTAGATTAACTGTGTGAAGGTGCATTTGAGGACTCTTGCTTTAACTCGCATCTAAACCACAGTAACAGACTGGTTAAGAAATTCCTCTGGTAAAGAGAGAGAAAATGCATTTGTCAGCAAGCAGTACCTTGAACTCAGAAAGCAGCTAGATCTGAAAGGACCCAGATCCGCATGGCTTAGCAGAATACAGGACCGAGCAGCGTGGTAACTTATAATGTAGTGCCAGATATCCAAAAAGAAAAACCAGGACAAGCTACAGCAAGAGAGTCAGACCGCTGCATCAAACCTGCCTAGGAAAAGGTGCAGAGGATTACAAGAGCTGTAACAGTTCACGTGCTTGGAAATTACACTTCATCCCGCCTGATCTGTTTTAACAGCTTCTCATTCCATTACGAGGACAGCCTTGACTTGCTATACCTAAGCGTGGCCTTTTCCGTGCAATTGTCAGATTTAGGAAACATGAGCCCAGACTGTTTCTAGCTAATCCTCCTGAAAACAGATAAGAATGGCACACATTAGAGATAGGTGTTGTGAGCTTGAACTGAGTTATTTTTAAGGGCAGACTTAAGAGGCAGGAAATGAGAGGCAGAACTACAGTAAGTCACATCTGTGCAAACATTTTCTTATGGTTTTAATCATTAACCCACTTAACCTTTATGTTCCCAGACCTGTTCCACCCAGAGATTTCTGACAAGGCTAGCATTTTTCAGAAGCCATAGAGGGTTTTGCAACAGGTTGTATCATGGCTGTGTAGACCTTTCTACAGAGTTTTACAACAGTTACCAGCTGGTTCAATGTCAAAAGGGCCTCAAACAATAATGTTATGCTGCTTTTTACCAGTTACTAACAGAGATGCCATAAAGGTCAGGAACATTAATACCCAGGCACAGATCTCCTATGAAAAATTACTTGAAAATGTTAGCTTTGGATAGTCTGTGTGGTACCAGTAAGCAGCACATATGCATCCTATTTGGCATTCATTATTTTGTTTTTCTAACAAGTGCTAGACTTGCTAGAAACTAAAATGAACAAGATGAAGGAAGCCCCAGATGGGAGGGATTGAGCATTTGGAGATCTGCCATCTGACATCAGGGAGTCAGAGCTGCCTTTTCTGTTCTGCTGTTACGTGACATGATCAGAGTCAAACTCACATTAGGAAGTTATTCAGATGTTATATTTAATTCTCTGATTTTTGCTACTCCAACAGGGACTCACTAAGAGGAAAAGCCATTGTCTAAAAAGCATTTTTAACATTAATGAGTAACAGCAAGAATAATTGTAAGTTACTTATTGTCAGCATTCCCGTCCTCAAACTCCAAAGCTTAAGTATTAAAACACTGTACATGCCAACCACCAGTATCAGCCCTGATCAGTTCCCCTGAGCTTAATGTTTAATTGATTCACAAGAGACTTCATGATTTTTCACTGTTGAAAAAGTGCATTTAAATTCTCTTCATTTCTGTAGAAAAGAATTCAGAATCATTGTTTTGATGTGGGCAGAATCCACAAGAGATCACATACAGACTGGTTTTAAAGAATGCTTATGCATTTGATGTTAGTAGCATAGTTTATGCTGAAGAACCACATAAAGATGTACTTCAGTAGGGTCTGAAAAGCAGCGTAAGATACTACCATTTTCCCATAGATTTTTCCAGGTAACTTGAAACCAGGTATAAGGAGGGAAGAAGGTGGGAGAGGAAAGGAAGGTCACAACAGCGTGCTGCTGTGCTACCCTGACTAGGGCACGGAAAGAGTGCTCTGCTGTTGGCAGTGTGCTTTAAGAGAGTGTGAACAAAGAAACCATTCCACAGGAAATGCAGCAAGGCAGAGCTTTCCCAATCTTATGGGCTTGCTTTCTAACATTGAACTCCTGATTTTAGGAGTCAGATTTTCTTCATATATGTCCAGTACCCAGTATTAAGAGGATTCATGTTATTCATTCCTCTTCAGTTAACCACGATAAAAGCAGCCAGTTGTCTCCCTTGCAACAGACCTTCTTATGCCACCAGAAAAACATAGCAGCAGGAAAAAAAAAAAAAAAAGATACCTGTCTATACATCTTAAATCAACAAATTGACCTTGATCCTTAACATTTTCCTTCACAGGGCATTTTACACAAACTGTATAAGGAAAAAATGATGAAATAACTGTTGCTTAACAGATCAGTGTTACTATCTCTTTCAATTTCTCCTACTGCAAAAAAAATGAAAGTCTAATCATACAAAATTCTACCTGAACTCAGAGATGCATGTTGCTGTTTAAAGATTGCTTTTCCATTTTCACAGTAATTCATACAAGTGTTGTCCTAGGCAGAAAACTTCCCCTTAGCAACTACTATTTTAGCAATATGACCATTTTTACTCAGTTCTATAAATGATTTTTTTTAATAATTGTACCTGACTTTTTAACCAAATCATTCCTCGTTTTCCAGATGTTGCTGAAATTCACACTTTGTTTAGCTATTTTCACTCTGAAGTGTGGAAGATAAGGGACTTTGAGGAACAGCTGAATTCTGGGCTGAATTTGTTTTTACAGTGATAACACTTTCAGACATGTACACTGTGCAATATGCCAAGCAACTAGTTGAAAACACATTTTCAGACGCAGAGACTGCAGCTAGCAGAATTAAATAGTGTATTCCTGACTGTGCATTAAGTACCCAGCTTCAGTAACGCTATCTCCCCAATTCCTCCACTCTTAAAGTTAAACTCATTATAAGATTATATCTGTGAACTGCTACACCTGTATGAAGAGCTTTTCACCCCCATCCAGACAACTGAATGGCACTTGCAAATATTTAAGTATTAGGCACACTGTGAGATAAGAGATTATTGTGTACAGCTGAGCAGTAGAGATATGTATTAGGCTGTACATATTTGCTATCGCTTAACAAGAGACTGCCTGGGGGAAAATCCTTCCAGGAAAATACTGGGATATCACCTGACAGCTGGTACAGTCCAGACTCCAGGGGAAAGTCAGCCTCTTTAGCAATATAATCATGCACATTTGCTTAACATTCATACCTGGATTTTTTTAATTCCTTAGGGATTCCTGTCATGGAATAGCAGTCATATTCACCAGAGGACTGAGAAGTGTTATTGCAGTCTCCCTCCATCATGAGCATCTTCTCTGCAACTATGTCACCATGCATGCAGCTTATTTGTTGTCCCTTTTTTCCTCAGGGGAAGCAAAAGAGATGAGCCTGGTACACTGAAGGAACAGCACCACTCTTGGGACTGTCAAAATTACCCAGCAGCCAGACACCTTAATTATTTTGCTGTACACAATAGCTGAATCTTCTAGACTCAATTCAAGCAGATTCCTCCAGGTGCAGTTCTGATGCCCTGAAACTCCTGGCTATTCCAATGAGCAATACTGCCCATGACACTCCTCAGCCTGACTCTAATTTGTTGTTGTCTTGTCTATCATAGCTAAGCTGCTAGCTTTGGGAAGAAGGACATTTCTATTTTGTATTTGCACAGCACTCAGCATAGCAGTACCCTGATTCATGGCTAGAGCTCACAGAGACTATTCTAATACACAGAAAAAAAGAAGAGAGTCTGATCCTACATCCCAGCTTCTACCCATTCCCCCATTCCCAAAGAAGAAGGACAAGTTCCCTTTCTCCCTTTTTATACTCCTTCTCCACCTGCTAATGCAGTCATCTCCACCTGAATCGCTCCAATTCCTGCACTGAGTGTAGACACCTGTAGCTACTTCCCTACGCAGGGAGTTGCTCAGTCATGAATTGGTTGAAATCAGTGTAGTAAAAAACTGCTCTGTGTTAGTGGCACCAGCATTTGCCTTCAGGTCATAGTTAACCCCTCTCTTGGCAAAATTACAGGAGACTGCATAAACACCAGGTAATAATAAATGATGGGAAGAATGACTCTGTCACTCTTTTCCTGTCTTTTGTCTCGTATCTGTGCTGCTGGTAGTGCTCCCTGCCATTCCCAGGGCACAGACTAACCATGCAGACCTACAAGGACCCTTGCCAGTTGTCACTCCATCCATCGGTGCGGTGTTGGGCACTTTTCCTTGTGCCTGTCCTGCATGTACCATCTGCTGGCGCTGCAGGTCACAGGCTGTGTGCGGTCAGCGGACGATGCTCACGTGTATATGTGACCTTCCGAGGCTTCTATTTTAGGAAGAAAGAAAGTCAGTTTTAAGACCATGAGATAGGCAGTTTTTATGGCCATTGGCTCTGACTTCAGGGTCACCCAGAAGGGCACCATATCTCCTGCATGAATCAACGTGTAACACTTCTTTCAGATCTTTCAAAGCACAAACTTTGCTTGGCTGTTCTGAGACCCACAGTCCCAACTAGGTCAGGGTTGTTCTCAGCCTGAGTTTGTACCATTAGTAAATCTTCAGTTGTGGTGTGTAATTTCTGGTAACACTTAGCAGTGCAAAGGAATTAAGCAATACAAAAATGCTTCAAGGAATACACCATGTACAGAGTGTGCCCCACCCATGCACTACATTTTTTTGCCCAAGTCTGTTCTGCTACTTTTTCACTCAAGCAGCCTTTTGAGGGTAATCGTCAAATCCAGGGAGGCACTTCAATATTATCATAGTTTCAGGTTGAATTTATAGCTCAGTCATCTGGTTTTAAGAGCATCAAGCCTCCTTTTCTAAAAGGAAAAAATGTCACCTGTCTCCTCCATCTAAATCTGGGGAACATTTCTTTTCCCTTCCCCCCACAAAAAGCTGATTAGAGCTAGAAAAAAAATCTGAGGCCAACCAAAATTCACCCACTATCAGGTCCTACACTGGGAGCTAAATTCTGCATCAACTACAGCAGCATATGGGACACTCACTAACCATAACAAATTAAAGTCCTGCAGATTCTTTGCACTTACCATCATGACCTCTCTGGGAAATAAGTGAAGCAGAATTCAAGGTGACCATCTACCAGTCAAAATCAATCCTCTTATACTTTGGTTTCCCCAAAATAAGAGAGTTGAAACCTGCAGGTCTCATGTTGCTGCTGTCATGATGGCACTGAATGTATTTGCTTACATGTGCTGAAGTTTGAATCTTCCAGGGTTTCCAAAGGGAGTTCTTTGGGCAGACACACATCATATACTCTTCATAGACAGATCATCTTTCCAGGATATATTTTCCCTGTTTCAATTTCAACCCATTTTTCTCAGTAAAACCCCTTTTATTATGTAAATCATTTCCTCTCTTTGTCAGTGCTTAGATTTTCTCTTATTCAGTGCTTAGCTAAGATACAGTTAACTGCTGCCACTTGTCCTTGCAAATCAGTCTTTTGAGAACTCTCTATGCATTTCCAGCACTGAACTTCACTTTTCAATATCCTTCTGGTAATGAGGGACATTGAACTGATGACCTCCCTATATCTTTCTCTACACCAGTTAAACAGTTTTGGCTTTCTCCCTCTAACAGCAACTGAGGACACCATCCCTTTTCTCTGGGTGGTTCTCTATCCACATTCTCCTTTGGAATATGAGGAACTGTCTGGGCTAAACCTACTACGTCAGGTTGGAAATGAATGACTTCCATTTGGTGATGTGGCTTAAAACTGCTCTT
Source organism: Dromaius novaehollandiae (assembly GCF_036370855.1). Taxonomy (NCBI): domain Eukaryota; kingdom Metazoa; phylum Chordata; class Aves; order Casuariiformes; family Dromaiidae; genus Dromaius; species Dromaius novaehollandiae. The sequence goes on from NC_088116.1 coordinate 4,903,312, forward strand.
ACTGGCTGAGTGAGTAGGATACTTCCTTCCAGTTCCTGTAATTGGGAGTTGCTCTCACTGGCTACTCCATAGCTGGCTGACATGGCAATTCCAGGAAAGATGAGTTTTCATGTCAACGTTGAGATGACTAAAATGTTCACAGAGGTCCATTACAACAACAATGGAGAAATATAGTTCTGCATGATGATGGATTCTGAAAACCACAGCGATTCTGTAAATGTTCATGTCTCCTCATGTCCATTCATTACCTGTGTGTTGAAACAGGAAGCGTTACTAATGATGAGGTAGCTTTGCTGCAGAATCACAAGCACACCAGAAAGATAGAAGTCTCAGGAGGTCATTTGGTTGATTTCTCCTTCTTTCCAGGGAGACAGGGTGCTCTCCACCGTCAATTTCCAAGTGCTTTGCACAGTTTAATGTCAGATGTAGGAGAAACTGGGCATCCATATTGTCTCTGTGGAAACTAATTCAGCATCAGAAGTGATCTCAGTCTCAGTCTGCATGACGGGAAGCACTTCAGAGCCCTATAACCACATCAGAAGACCTGGGATGCCCATGCTGCATCTAGCAGTGTCAGCAAAGACAGCTTCCCCCTAGGCCCTAGTAAATCCATGCCTGTAGCCTAACGGAGCAAGACTCACAAGAACCTTTACTACAAGAGGATTGTCTCTAATGCAGCAAAAAGTACAAGCTGGCATTATATATCCAAACACATTGGCTGCCAGTGGGTTGCTCTGAGTATGGCTTATCTGGGATTTTTAATGTACATGAATTCTTTTGGCTTGGAAGATTTACCACAACAGCTTTCTCTAAAATATACAGAATTCCTACTGATGGGGACATGAAAAGCTCTAGCGCCAGAACCTGAGTCCACTGGCTTTATCTCATAAGGTTATGGGGTTGGTGGGATCCCCTGTGTTTTGTAACACTGCAGTGCTCACTGGGCACACACCTTGGGGATTTTGGAGTATTGGGCACTCCAGCAAAGATGCTTGGCTGAGTAACATGCTAGTATGATACACACATTTGCCACAGACAAATGATGGGAGTAGCTGTCATTTGGCAAAGAGAAACCTGATTCTGCTTAATGAATCTGAATGGGGGCAGCAAAGCAGGGCAGTGGTGTTAGAGGGAGAAGGACTTTCCTGGGACAGGTTAGCTGTGGGGTAGCCCAGAGGGACTGGGTAGCATCCCTGCACGTGGCTTGTGGGCCTTCCTGTGGGCCCTGGAGTCTGCCACGGACCCCACCACAAACTAGCAGCGAGTTGCACAAGGAGGCATTAGCATTAGTGTTTAATTAGGACAAGGGTTATCTAGATACCAGCAGCAGTTGTTGCGGAGGGCACAGTGAGCACAGACAGAAATATGGGCTGTGCGGCTCCAGGTCTTACAGGCAGGGTGTATATTTTTCTCAGCTAATTCAGAAATTACTAGAGTTTGAAAGACATGACAGCTCAGCTCATGTGGCAGGCTAGACACAGGTCACATCTCAGGTGTTGCAATGCTCTGACATACTGGGATCGTATCTGCCCATTTTCAGTTATTGAAGGAGTGTAGCCCAACCCATCTTAGCCCAACTCATCTCTTCTCATTATCTCCCATCACACACACATCCGCACTCATCTGTAAGCTATTCTTAAAGCACGAATATTTCCTGGCAAGCCAGCTCTCTGCCTGGGGGTTACTTGCAGTCCTCCACCGCGAGAGCGTGTCTTTGTGCTCTCTGTCCATCCAGAAGCAGCGTGTTCCCCGCAGGCATCCCACCCAATCTGCCAGAGCAGAGACGCACCTTCTTTTCCAGAGGCAAACCTCTGCACTTAGGTGGAAAGCAGATGAAGGAAGTAAATTGTGGCAAACAGAGACACGGCCAGCTGAATCGGAATGAATGGATGTGGCACTGGGCTAGAGCCACTGCCAAGCTGTATCTCCCCACCTGTGGGAAACGAATTTCTGCCCATAGCAGTAACTAAGTGATAATATAACTGGAAATTCTGACAGTTTACTAATAATTTACTTTAGAAAAAAATGAGATAATTTTGTTTGCTTTCCTAGAGAAGGCTAAAGGATTTTTAAAAATGTAACCAAAAAACCCACCAGCACCAGCCTATACTGCAACTGCAGGGCATTTACAGTTTGAACCACGGCATTGTATTGATGTGTATATTTACTCTAGATTTTAGCACTTCATTTTGTTTCTTAAAAAGTCCCTGTGGTCTTTGTAATCCTGAAAACAGGAACAGGGAAGAAAAAGGGGGGGGGGCAGGAAAGTAGAGGTCTATATTCTGCTCAGGTAAGCCACGGCAGATCAGTCCTTCTGGTTTGGAACCTGATGTAGTTCAAGGTGGAATTTAATGGATAAGAGCAGGTCTCTACACAAGCCGATAATTATGAGAAATGTAATGCTTCCAGGAGATATAAGAGCTTTATTTAACTAATGAAAGCTTTCCAACTACGTCATGTTGCCGTCATGCTTTCAAGCATAAATTTGCCCTGGCACATAAAGGCGTAGAGGCAATGAACTATATGTTTTTCTGGTGAACCCCTTTCTACATTTATGATTAATATTTATAATTTCACTGTCTCAGCCTGTCTTGTTTACTTAGCTGTACTTGTTCAACATGTGGGCTTTTACCACGTTCAGCATGGAGCACGACGAGGCCCTTATCTCCTCTATAGGGACTGCTACCAAGTGTATAGAGATGCACCTTTGTAATGGTACACTGAACATGCGTACTTCAAACATCTTTTGTGGTTTCCTTCTCTACTAGAGACAAAATGAATGGCTTGTTGGGTTTAAATTACAGTTTTTTGAAAGGAATTATTTCAAATGCTTTGGAAATTTTCTATGGTTATACTCTGCAAAACTATGAAATAAAATGATGTCTCTCCTGAATGATAGTTTAGCAAAAGAAACAGGAATTATTAGTCCTCTAGATGGTGCTACTATTTCAAATAAAGCAGCTGGATCCTAGAAGACTTTGTTGAAACATATTGCTATAATACCCTAGGAGGAAGAAGCACTGTGAAAAATCCTGACCCCTGTAAATGAACTGGCTTCAGACAGTATTTCATCTAATAGTGTGAGCAGTTGAGGGCACTGTCTATGTAAATATATTAATTGCTTCTCTTTAAGGACAGTGAATGTTTCAGTACCTTACTAAATGCAGAAAAATTATAGGATGTATTGATGAAAATCACTTTCACAAGCTTTCTATTTCTTTGCTTTCCAATTTTCCCAATAATTTGCTGCTGACCCCTCCAGCATACCACCACTGTTCAGCTACAGTGACTCATATAAATGTTCTCTGACCACAGCCTTTTGACACGTCACAGGCCAAGCACGATGGCTCTCTCTGGCAAAGGGCTGTGCATTCTGGCCCGATTTTGCAGAAGAGCTTTAACACATCTGTACTTCAAGTGCAGTCACAGGAACAGTGCAAAAGTTCAGACTTAAACTCATGCTTTAAAACTCTGTTGGCTTAAGGATACCTGCATATGCACCCTGCCTGTACTTGCACATTAAAGGCTGTTAAGTCTTAGTGCTTTACTGATACATAACAAAGAAAGAAGATAAAACAATTTACCTTTTCCTGCCCAACACAGTTGCACCGGTCCAGCACTACAATACTGGGCCAGTTATAAGTTGGTATAAGACAAATTTTCTTATCCTTGGTTCCTTCCTGTCGAGACACTTTTGTGAGGAGGTAGAAGTCCCTCCTATTCTTTTCTCTCTTTCCACAGTTCCTGTCTGTAGTTTAGAACATCTGCCTATTTTCTCTCTCAGATAGTTTTCCTGATTCTCTGTGTATATCCAGCTAGATGGACTTGCAACATCAGATTTCCTTCCTCTTGTTGTTGCTGTCAAAGTCAAGAACAAAAACTTTCTGATATCAAGATTATTGTTATACATTATTATACATCTGACCTTTGAAATATACATTCTCTATAACCACCATCTCTTACTTTGTGCAAAGTTCATCTGTTATCTAAATAAATGTCAAATTTGGGATCTTGTTAAGCCTTTAGCCTCAATAACAGTAACTCTGAATTCTGGAGTTTACTCAAACACTGTAAGAGTAACATTTATTTCATTGATTTTGACTATCCAACCTTTAAAATTTCATAGAATATATTTGTTCCTGTGTTATGAGAAAAGAGTAACAAGCCCACAATTTTTACATCCCAAGACCACTCATTATTTTGTATTCTTTCTTTGGGTCACCATTTATTTATTTCCTTTCCAAGCAAGTTTCTTCATAGGAGCATACTCCTGTGTTCTTGATTTTTATTGCTCTTTTATGAGTCCTTCTCCAGTTTCATAATAGTTTAGTTGGTTAGCTTTTGAGGCTGGGAAATCATGAAATCAGCGCCTGTAGCTTCTCACACAAATACTTTTGAAAATATGGAAAGAAAATCTAAAAGCAAGCAGAACGTATTAAATCCCCTGTTTGGGATGTCGAATGACAGCCATTTTTGTAGAGGTGCTTTTGCTGTTTTCATATAATCAACAGAATACCCACTCTCACTGGCCACTTGCACCAACTTGCTAAGGTTAGTGAAGCTCCCGTCAGCTAATGATGCAAATGCCAATCTTCTTCCCAAGATTCCTGGGAAACACCGTCCTTCATGCCATAATGACAGCTGATGATTCAGAGGAGAATGCAGTATCTTTGATGAAAATGCATGAGAGCAATTTGAAAGACTAAAAGAAACAGCTCAAAACTGGAAAATCTGCACTAAAAAGGGCTCTCTCCCTTACAGCAAGCTCTGAACTGTGGGAAAGTCTCAAGTTATTTCCTCTTTTTTAAAAAACAACTATGCGAAGTGTTTCTCATACTTCATGAGACAGCCTACATGGAAATATTTAGCCAGATAAATTTAAACCAAGTACTAAATAGCCATTTTCTTGCAGATTAATATTAAAGATAACCATGTAGACATGAGTTTAAACAACAAACAGTTTATTTAGCATACTTAATGAATCCTTCCACACAGTAATCTCCTAAGTCCTTTGACCTTTTTCCATAAATGCCTGTTCTTATGAATGAGGTGCTCTAATTCTGTGCTTGTAAGTACCAACACAGGCAACTAGAATAATCTTCTAAAAACAAAATACAATTACACTGACTTTGGAAGTGACTCCTTCAATGCCTCAGAGTCTTCTGGCTCATAATAAGGTTCCAAAATGGGTTTTAATTTGACTTCTTCTGGTAATTTTTGTGTCTCTTCTCTCCTGCTTCCATCCCTTAAAAGCGGAACCAATGTTTTCCAGTTTTTCCCTGAAACTAAAAAGGAAAGGAATGGTTGATTTTTTCCCCTCCACAGAAACAGAAGAAAGTATACCAGTGGTTTGAATAGGAAGCTGATGAAAAAAGAAAGAAGCAGGAAGAAAGGGCTCTATGGGTTTTTTTTTCCCCCATATTGTCCCACAAGTTTTCCATATCTGAGCCAGCAAGCACAGCAGAGATTGATTTTAGGGTTGAACAATTCTGTGCTAGGTGCTGAGCTCCCAAACTAAAGAGTCTGGGGCCTCCAAGGTAGCTTCTTAGATATCTGGCTGCCTTTATACACTGCTTTACTCCTCAGGATTTACTCTTATCTGCCTTCCAAAATCTACAATCAGAATAAAGAATCCATGAGGCTTTTATTCCAAATAGAACTGCTAAGTGAATAATGAGTCCACTTAGTCCTTTACATTTTGCATTGATCAAAAAAGCCATTAACTTAGCTACAGCCATCATCACTAGTTAAACTGACTGCCCTCTAAAAATTAATCTGTGCTGCTTCCGTCATCAGTGTGTAGTCCATTCCAGGATCTATGTCCCTGAAACCCTCACCTCGACCAGCCTTAATAGAGCAGCTGGGATTTCTTTTGAGGTCCCCAGAGCACCCAGGGTCTTCGTTGATTATGCCCAGATTAGTATTCCACGTTGACCAGTTCACTTCATCAACTCTGGGGAGAGAATGACAAAAGCAATATGTGTTCTAAGGATCAACAGACAACTTCAGGATGAGTTTATATCTCATATTGCCACCTCTCAGGCTTCAAATCTGACCAAGGAAACAAACTAAGCTGACTACAGCAGACAGTGTCTACACATCACTGTTCAGAGGAGCGCCCCAAAGGAAAAGTTCTGCTTCCCATTACCATTTTCAAATACTTCAGTGTTGTTTGTCTGTAAAAGATTGTTCATTTGCCATACAAACAGATTACCTAAAGCACCATCTGTAATCATCTTGGCCATCAGGCGTGATCCCCACCAAAACTCGCTTCCCAGATCGGAACGAGCGCCTCAAACAGTTCAAGTAGCTGTTTTCAATATCCAAGATTGTAATGGCTCTCTACCAGGTAAAAGAAAGAGCAGCACTGAGAAGTTGCTGTTTCAAGTCATACAAATCCTGAATTCTGCCTTTATAAAAGAAACCTTCAGCTTTTATCATTATCATCATCTTAGAGCAAGCATCATATCCATCACTAAATCATTACCTCTACAAACGTGCCATTTAAAATGTTGAATTATTGCCCTGTGGTTAGAACTATGAAGTTCCCTTTCTTACCCAAAACAAAAGCTGATATGGCTTTGTATGAGACTCTGGAAAGATTTTCTTTTTTTTCCCCCTATATAATCCCTGTCTTCATACTCTGATCAGGATTTTCCATCATCAAAAGCCCAAATAACTCTGTCTAATTACAAAAGTACTTCTCTTCTTAAATTCTGAACATCTGTGGAACACTAGGAACATCTGCTCAGGCAAAACATTAAACATGCATGGAAAAGGAACCAGTTTACTTTTTTTTTTTTTTTTTTTTTTTTTTTTTTTGGATCTGTTTAGGTGAATCAGAAATAAGGAGAAACCTGTTATTTAGAAATAAGCCAGTTCCTACAAATTCTCTGTGAAATTTCTTATCATTCCCCACTCCCTATTTCTAGGATAGCGCCTCACGGAACCAAAATACCTGGAGTTTCCAGATGCTCTTGCTCTCCTGTGCAATTTTGCTCACAGTTTCCCCCATCAGTGCAATGAGCATGTTGAGCAGGAGGATGTATGTAAGGATGACATAGAGAACCAAAAGGATGACAAACACAGACTTGAACCTGTAGTTCTCAGTGAACTCCAGGTCCCCCATCCCAATAGTGAACTTGAAAAGCTCCAAGCAGGTATAATACAGACTATTATAGGATGTGCGGCCTCGTTTCAGATGGCAACACCGGGTAGAGTCAGAGCTATTGGTATCTTGTCCCTCATTGTCATCTTCAATTAAAGTCACCACAGCTGTTGCAAAAAAGGAACCATATAGGCAAGATGAAAACACAATCTGACATCATAATTCTACTGCAATGAAAACAAGCATCAAGGCATAAGGTAAGACAGAATATCTTTATGGGTCATTGTCCCCAGTTATAGTTACAAAATTCCTCTATAAGATATTCCCCACAGCTGATACCCTCTCAGAATGTGTTGTCTCAGTTTTCTCTGTATAGAACAAGATGAGTGTTTTTTTCATTCAGCTTTGCTAAGCAGCTTGAGGTCTGAGGATAAAAGCGCTACAGAACTGCTGTACATTGTTATTCTGAAGACATTTTTGTAATGAGGTTAATTGGTTAGTTTTTAGTTGAAAACAAAAAAATCTAAGTCACTTGACAATATAACTTTCTGCAACTTTAAGATAACAAAAAGTAACTCCAAGTATGGTATTACCTGTGGAAAATCCCAAGAGGAATACTAGGTAGACAAACATGAAGCGACATAAATCTCTGAGGATCATCTGCAACATGGAAACAGAACATTTTTATATTCCCCAAACTTGAATATAAACTGCAACAAATATATGCAGAAAATACTGCTTCAGCTCAAGAAGGCATTTGCTGTGAACTTGCTGTTCGTCCATTAAACTGTTGTTTATCCAGATGAGGCTAATACAGAAAGTATTTTTCTCCATTATTCATGCAACACTTTACACACATATGCATGCCAAATAGTTTCATCTTTGTGAATATAAACCACATTAAGACAGTTGTCTCTTTGTTCCTCTCTTGGGCTAGTTGGTTAAATCCTACATAGAGTTTTATTAGTCTGCTACTGCCTCTTAGCTAATTGCTCTGTTTTGTAATGTTCTAAATATTCCTAAGGAAACTTCCAGCTGGTAGAAAGCTGTGCTATTTCATGCTAGACAAAATCTGCACTGTTCTCAGTCTTCTTACATCCATTTCTACCCAAATGTAGAGTTATTTTGAAGCATCGCAGGTAATACAGTGTATCAGGACTGTTATAAAGTGCATGGATGAGAAACAGGTGTTTTTTGTACATGACAAAATGTGACCTCTTTGATCAGAAAATAATGGCTGAGTGTAGTTGACTGATATGAGCCTTCCTAACAGCATCCTGGAGGTATATATTGCCACTTCTCTCCTGAGGCTGTTGGCAAGAGTTTCCTGACCTGAGCACTCAGCTGGCCTCACTACCCACTCACTGGACTGACCTTTGCAATCATGACAGAGTAAATGCCCATCTGCTGGAAGCCACGGGTGTAGTACAGCATGTTAGCCCAGCCCAGAGCCAAGGAGAAGACCACGGAGGCCACGTAGAGTTCCTGGCCACAGAAGTACAGCACCACAGAGCTCAGGAGGAGCAGGGAGTGAACAAAGCTGAAAGACAGGCGCAGTCTGAATGCAGAGTGCTGAGTCAGCCACAGGTGGTGTGAATGGAGTACCATGTGCATGCAGCAGAATCAGGGATTCTCCAAAGCACACTTGGAGCCTTGGCAGACAATTCCTCTCTTCCCTTCACTCTTTCCCTTCTAGAAATCCTACAGTTTCTTTTGCAAACTCCTCAGTTTCCCGCATACAAATTTCTGTAGTCTCATTCTTGTTCTTCCTTGTGACTGGAGGGAAGCCAATTCCCTGAAGACACACTCATTTCTTTCACACTCCCTTTCTTTCCATGGACCACTGTACCATCCCATGAAGTTGCCCTGTTTAGTTGCCATCTAGCTGGGAAGGCAAAGGGTTTAAATTACAGAGAGGCAAAGCTCCCTCTAGGAATAGGAGGACTCCTGCACATCCAGTGCTCACACTGGATTGCAAGTCAGTTAAGATGGAGATCTATTCCCAGCTCTGCTGCATGACCCAGTTACTGAACTTCTCAGCACTTCATTTGCTTTACCTCCAAAGGACGTTACTGATCCACACCCACTTTTTCGAGTGCTACGACATCCACTGCCAAGTGTTTTGTAAGAGCCCAGGAAATTATAGCAAAGCTTCTACCTGTTAGAACTGGCTTCAGCCAAAGCTACGGGTATCACACACTCCTCTGTTTCATGCTGAAATGTGATCAAAAATATTGGAGCTTACAAAAGAACCTCACTGTAGCTGTCAACTATCAGCGTCTTGAATGATGGGCGCCTCTGCACGAAATACTGTATCTGAAAAAAAATGGGAATGAATACCAAATTTGCATCCTAGGAGGGAGTAAATATCCCATGTGAATGCACCAGCAAGACCCTGGACTGGGTACCTATACAGTATTTCACAAGAATAGCTGAAGAATGACACTGGTGCAATGTCCACTGAGGACTCTTGATAGCACTAGGTCTCTCGGACACCTGGGGCCTCTTTTGAAGGCAGCAACCTGTTCAGTCAGTGGACCCATCAGAGAACCCATGATCTCACCATATTCACTGTACACTCTTCACTGGCTGCCAAGAGAAAGCAAGCTGACCTTAAGCTAAGATAGGTAATCTTGAATGTAGACCTAGCTATTTGTAATGTGCCATTCTTAAGCTTTGGCCAGACTGATATCTACCCAGATGCCTCCTTGACTTCTCAGGGTCTTCTTTTTCATCCAATAGGTAAAACTGTACCTGAGAGCTTATTAGTAATCTGAAAGCTCCTGCTAAGACAAAGGAAAAAAATTGTAGCTTTTGACTAAGATGTGGATTATCCTAGCAATCTTTTCTAATGAAAGGGAAAGGTGATTTTGGGTCTCACCTACACCTATCCAAACAGCACAAAGGAAAAGTTTCAAATATCTTACCCCTCTGAAAAAAAAATAGAGACCTCCCAGTACACTCAGGATCTCTCCAGTCACTCGAAAATATTCCCCAGTGCTGTGACCAAATCTGAAGGGAGGCTGTGTAAGACAGGAACATAGAGATGTTCAGCAGAGCTGGAGATAGGAAAGACCTGTCCTTGCCAGCAGCTGAAAGCAACTACATTTCCTGAGGAATAGGTTAAGTTTCTAAATGTGCTGCAGAAAGGGAGCAGGGCTGGGAAGCAAGCAGGGTAAAAATCTCCCTCCTACCTTTAGGAAAGAAGCAAAACTGACATTGGGGGCACACAATCAAATGGGAGGCAGATCTGGGATATCATACACTGGATGGTTCCCCTGATATGCGAGAGGAGTGACATACCTTTCCCTCCTTCTGCACAGGTCTGTAGTAGGCAGCTGTAGTGAGGATGATGATGTGTATGGCATAGACAAAGAAGTTGAAGTAAAATAAATGTTTGACAAACCGGTCCCACTTGTCTTGCAGCAGCCTGTTGAGGGGTTCCACCAGCAGCATCTCATGCCGGTTCTGTTTGGAATGACAAAGAGGAGAACCTTGACAAGATCAGTATCTACTGGGCTTTGAAAACAGCAAATGATATTCATCTTCAGCAAATGTTCCCTCTAATACCTTTCAACTCAGGAAATGAGATTGCTGTTTTATAGAAATGAGGCAAATTGACTTGTCCACACAGGTATGCTGAGTTGGGAGCAGAGCTAGGGACAGCTGGAACAGTTCCAGCTACCCAGTCTCCTGCTCTAGCCACTAGAAGCTCTTCACAGGAGGAGGAGGCAGGAAAGAGGAAGAAATGGCAGGGAGTGACACAGACCCCAGAGAAGGATGGCAAGAGTCTGCAACCCTCCTGTGCATAACCAGCATAACTCCAAATCCCTTGGAGGGAGTATTCCTGGGGGAATACAGACTGCACTGAGTGACATTAGCATACCACACACTCTGCCAGAAAGGGAAGATCTTCAAAAAGATGCATCATGTGGAATACAGAGCTCTTCCCTAGCAGTCCCCCAACCCATGAAGAAAATGCCAAGGAGATGCATACTCACTGGTGTTTCACTGCTGTAGGCAATGATCTCAAGCACTGAATTTTTCTCACATGTGTCTATACAAGACAGGTCATAAAGAGATGAGTGGACAGGTCCGTAGGCCCATTCAGTGAACTTTCTAGACAAGTGTCTGCACTCAGGATCTTTGATCTCTCGTCTGAGGATGTAAGCGAAAATCTAATTGCAAAAGAATAATACAACCAACATTTCAGTGCTAATGGAGTTTAAGTTCTTCAGTATCTCCATGAGAGGGCAGGGCTAATTTCTCCCTAGTTTAACTGTGCTGAAGTCAACTTACTGGAGGACTGCAGAGACCAAAGGCTGAACTAAACAATATCAATTTTCTCATTGGTTTCTGGGGCACGAAAAACAAGAATATGGCAGGAAGCCCATCTCTTTGCTCTCTGCCACTTATATTGTGCCACTATATCCGTTTCAGAACGGAAAGAGAAATGCAGAGATATTAGTCACGCATCTCTCGGTTTGCGCTTATGGTGAACAGGAATTGTCAGAAGGCAAGTTTTACCAGCCAGTCAAAAGTACAATGCCTTTAGTAGCTCAGATAACAGCCAAGACCTGCTTTCTGCTTCCACCTTGGTTGGCACACGTGTACCGGTGGTACATGCACAATGCCAGCTGGGCCTCCACAGACACACACTTCATAGCCTTCAGGACTCTGCAGTTCCGCATGTGAAACTGCAGCATCAATTCCTATGAACTAAAAGGCCCATGCAACAAGCAGTCATAAAATCTGTCCTACATAAATGTTTTACAGGTACTCTATAATTTGATGCAGCGTTGGGACAGTGATACACACGTGCCCACCTACCCCTATCTTTCCTGTTTTGGCTGCCAGAGTTAACGGTGTCAGCCCTTTCTTGTTGGTGAGTTCTTCTAGCTTCAAGATCGGGTTAATTTTGGCACCAAAGATCAGTATGTTATTGTACATCTTGGTAACAAACTTGGTGTTATCCTTAGTGTTATCCGCGATCTCCACCAGCGTGTGCAGGACTGTATTGCCCATGGAGTCCTCAGCAGTGATGCTGGCTGCCTGGTAGGGGTTCTCAAGGAGGAATTTCACAATGCAGAGCTGGTTGGTGCAGGCAGCCAGGGACAGAGGCAGCTCCCCTATGGGTAAGCAATGGGAATGAATGGTCAGAAAGCCCAGCACACGTGCAAGCATTACTTCACATGCATAAATGAAAAGGAGACCATGCTGTTTTCATCTTCCACCAGCAGGAGAAAGAGGTGAGTTTTTCTGTCTGATACAGCACCAGCTCTTGAGATAGCTGTTAGAATTGCATTTTATTTGGTTTAACTGAAACTTAAGCACCACGGAATCATGGCTGCCTATAAAAGCACTAAAAGGAGGGCGTGCAGAAGGTTACAACCTTTCAAAGATGATGGACCTCAGTAAACAAACGGATGTAGGCAGCAAGCTGACACTAAACAGCTGTGTAAACCCCACAGGTTTCTTTATAATTGTAGCTTTTATGAGTAAGTATTTGGACTAAGTAGTGGATTAGCCCACTTGGTACCTGTGGGTTTCCACTCCCACATAAACAGTATTATCTGAATAGCTTTGCACCGAGGATAATGATATGGATAACTCAATCAATAAAGCACATACTGTGCTCAATCCTACCGAAATAAAAGCCAGGTTTCCCTTTGATTTTCCTGAAAAACTCCCCACAGGCTCTTGCATGAACATCTGCTCCATTCTGGACCAAGAGCTTCACCAGGTACATGTTCCTTCGTTCAATAGCAATGTGAAGTGCAGTCTGGCCTACAGAGACACTCATCAGACACAGAAATCTATAACACGTAACGCAGACTGACAGCTTTCAGGCACAATTCATTCAGCTCCTTGTAAGAGGGTGGAACTGAGAGCTCTGCACACTGAAAAGTTCTAAAATTAAACAAGTCAGATGGCACAGACAGCAAATGCAAGTTCCCCAAACCTGCTGATAAATCAGCATGTATCAGAAAGGGCACAATATTGCACCTGTCTAACCAAATACTGCCCTGCCATGAACGCATTGACTGTTAATCAGATGTTGGCACTTTGGGATGCTGCATCCCCAGAAGGCCTCATGCAGAAGCCTGTTCCAGAGCCCTGTTTATCCCTACCTTCAGTCTCATCAGCAAGTGTTCATTGCATTGCCTGTTTCTCTTACCCTTGTAGTAGTTGTCAGTATACTCAGCGTTAACAAACTCTTTCAGAGTTCCAGTTTTCTTTGCAATTTCCAGTAGCAGTGGAATGGTGTCATTTTTGCCATCATGCAGATTCAACATGGCTTTCAATAAGCATGTTTTCCCAGTTTCTGGTTCTGTAACACAGAAGATTACAGATATATGGAAGTGACTACAAACCTACCATGAGTCCCAGGCATGCAGGAGTTCCTGAGGATCTTTTGAAAAGACAAGAAAATCCATTTGGGGTTTCCACAGAAAAATTCTTGAACTTTTCTAAACTCTCTTTCAACCTGACAATCAAGGGGTTGCCCAATTAATGGGAGAAGCACTGGCAATTAGAGGTCCTTCTACAGCTACTTTAACACAATAATGGGTTTTTTTTTTTTTTCATCTCAGTAGCACTACTGGAAGAAGACAAGGGCAACTGAAGATAAATGACACTAAAAAGTACCTTTGAATTCATCATCTGTGAGATGCTTCAAGGTCCTATTAAGATAGATTAGCAGATCATCCAGGTCACTTGTGTTGCCTTGGGCTACAGCATCAAAAATCCTTCTGCGATCATAGAATTTGAAAGCTTTTTCTGAGCAGCCTGTGATGGAATCAGTAGATAGGAGCCTAGCAAGGGTAAATTTCAGTTACTTAAAGACTGGTATTAAGCAGAACTTTTACAAACAAGCAGATTACTATGCTTTATTTGCTTGTTTGAAGTAGCAAGCACTACTGGTGCATGGGTCTGCAAAGTCTACAAGATCATAAAGTCTGCAGGCAACTGTTCCGATAAAATTCTGTTTCTGTTGCTGAAAAGTTGAGAACAATATTTAAAGAAGCACTGAAGTCTGACAGTAACTACAGGCCTGGGAGCCAGGCACTCTCACATTCTCATTCAGAATTATTCGCTGAACAGTCTCAAGTAAATTACTAAGGCCTGTCACCAATTATTGGGTGAGACATCCATTGGCCGAATTTTCACAGAGATGCCAAGGGCCAACAACAATTATCACTTTTACCTGTAACAGCAGGGTATTAGTTAATGTGACAGGATAGTCTCCTTACTGTGGCACTGAAAATAACAGAACTGAATACCAGGCACGCTAATGTGGGGAGAATACATGCTGCATGAAGATACACAGCCTAAAGCTGTCAAACCGCATTCATTACAACCAAATCTTACAAGGTGAACTTACTTGTGAAGTTTCCCCCTCTCCAAATTGACATGGAATTTGACGACAGAAGGTGCCATCAGCTGATCCATCTGGTAAAGGGAGTCCATGGGTGCCATATCCTTGTCACTATCCCCCATCACAAACCGCCCACGTCTTGCAAAGATGTTGCTTTTGGGTGGCTGCACCTTGGTGTTGGGGGTACCCTGGAGGCTGTCAGGCGTTTCCAGCAGGGAGTCCTCCCCATCCGTGTGTTCATCTGCCACTTCAGATTCTTCCACGTCAGAACTGCCAAACTTCTTCATCTTCCCAAGAATGGAAGACATGACAAGCAGGCAGTCTGCGAGGAACCACACAGACACCTTGAGTCAGCACATTACAAGGCTGTGAGTCCCCTTTTTCCTAGGGCTACTCTCCGGAAACAGCAGGGAACAAATTGGTTGCTGTCATCCCAGAAGCGAGACAGACAGACACAGTCACGATGCCTAGAGTTGGAGCAGTTTGGCAGGTGATTATTCCCACACTGTTTGTTGCTCCCCATTGCCTTTACCCATTTCAGAACAGAGAGAGCAAACCAGAATGGCCCTGAGCCCCCCAGGCTGCAGAGCTGGCCACCTTTGCTTAAACTAGGGCCTCCTCCTCCTCCAATATAGTCCTGCCATTGCTGTTAAACCCTGAACAACCTCCAACCCAGAACAACCCCTGCTTTTCTTCTCTATTTGCTAACTCTTTTGTGCCACAAGATATTTTCAAGAATATATTTGGCATATGAAAAAAAGTGATGGAGAGTTTTGTGCCATAACAATATCTCAGTGATGCTGTGCACAAAGGGTTTCCTGCATGTAGGAAAATTATCACCTAATGACTTTACCAGAGTTACAACAGTACTAGATGAAAATTGGGCTGTATGATTCTTGGGAGATTAGTGTCACCTCAGACATGAGACACAGAAACAGAAAGGAAAACGTTACCACAGATAAGAGATCCTGGTAAGACCACAGCTCTGATCTTGTCTGATTTACAACCACAAAGAATTTGAAAGAAGTTAACAAATATACAATAATGAAGACAAGAGCAGAGATTTTTTTTGCTTTCTTAGCAAACTGTTTTAAACAGCCAGACATTGATATTTATACCACTGAATGCAAAATATTCTGGAAGTCCAGCAATGGAGACAGCAACAACATCGTATTTGAACTGCTGTGTACCTGGCTTTTAGAGGGTGCTAAACAGCCTTAGCAAAGTACTCCAAAATCATAGCTTGCTTTGGAAATCTTACTGCTTTGAACACAGGGATGTTACAAAATCTTGAAAAGGCCTTCAATTATAAACCAATTGCAGTGGTCAGTAATCTTCTCTATATCCACTGTGAAAGCAATGTCACAAATATGTTTCCCAGCTGTTTCTCTTCACAAAAATATTCTGAGGAAATGTCGATAAACCTACATATTACTCTACAACCAGATTTGCAGTTCTATGGGACTAATTAATATTTACACTAAGGCACAATTACATTTTCCTGTGCAAGTATGATGGGAATGAGACTTCTGTCATACATTTGCATTTTCTATAATTTTGAATAACGTATATGGAATGAAAACATCAATTTACAAACTTGCACATTTAGACTAACTGGAAGCAAATCAGCATAATATAGATGAAATACTAACAACAACAGTTTAACTTATTGTGACCTCAAACCTTTCATGTTCTTTGCATCCTAAGAGACACTCTGAAAGAATAACATAGTATCTTATTATCTTAATTATTCTATAAATAAGAAATTATCTATAGAAAAATACTTTCATTTGGAATTTGATATTAAAAATACTGAAGAACAATTAATTTAGGGAAGAAGTTATAAAAATAGATTTATTAAAAGTCTGAAAACAGCCATATATAATTTTCTTTATTTTTTTTTCCTCAATTAAATTAGTGTGGATCAGGCCAAAAATGTTGAGAGAGATTGCTGTGGACAATTGAATCATTTATTTTCCATGAAATAGGTGCAATAAGAGCATAAGCAGAAATGATTTGTCCTTGGCTCCCTGGCAATTTGCTCAGTTTTGTTTTAGTCACTACATGTGCTTTTGTTTCTAAAGCCTGTTGGTAACATCTTTGATAATAAAGAAAAAGTCGCTTTTCCTCATGAGTATGAATTTGCAAGGGAAATAACCTTCAAAATTCTGTGGAAAGATTATTAAAAAAAGATTCTCTAACCTGAAAAAATGCATAACCTATTTGGACTCTTTGAATCCTATGTACAAAGTTTGACCTGTAAAATGAGATATAAGGAAATACTATTGTTGAGAGTATCTAACTGAACCACAACTAATGATAAACACCAAAGAGAGCTTACAAACAACCAACAAGCATGCTATTCAAATATACATGAAAAACTTACAAATATTGCAAAAAATCCTGTCTTCTGCAAAATATTCCAGTCTCAGTAAGCACCCTCTGATCTATAGGAATTTGGTGCCACAGATTCCTTCTCCTAGGTGCCCGGACCAAAAAGACCTCACAGTTTGCTTCTCCACTTCATTTGTCTGCAAAATTGTTCTATGTGCTGATGATTTTTCGAATCAAGGGAAGTTCACTAGAAGAACAGGGAATACAGTAATAAAATCATCAAGAACAATTCTGGAAGCAGAAACATCAGTAGCTACTACTCCCAGGGGTTTAGCAAAGCTTTTTACAAGAATTGCAATATGTTGTTGTTGTTGTTTCTTTCCCCCCTAATTGCATTTAGTAATGGACATTCCTCTTCAGATTTCCTCTTTGAAAATTCACTCATGCTGCAAAAAAAAAAACCCCAAATCACCAAACAACGCAATTGTTTCTGTGGATCAGAGTTCCATTTCGCTTTGCAAAACTTTCTGAAATATGCTACAGCTCTTCTCTGAGCTCTTTCACCTTTTCTGGAGGCTCTTGGCAGCTGCCATAAAACCTCGCCAAGTATCTTAAAGATAAATTGATTCTGAGCAAAGTTAAAGAACCATCTGATCACAGAAGATCCTAAGGCCACTCTATCATTCCATGTTCCTGCTATGTTTTAAATAAAAATATACACGTAACAGTTTTAAATGTTAGCATCATCAGGAAAAAAAATATCTAATCCAGGCTGGTTTTAATCCCCTGAAAAATAAGAATGATGTCAAATATTGTTAAATATACCATTATATAGGATCTCTCTGCCAAAGACTAGGCTGGAGAGACAGCTTTTCCAGCAAGCTGAGCTGGTAGGCTGTAGTTGTCAGGCTAGAAGCTCCAAACTTCTAGCTCCTGAGGTTTGACGCTACATAAAGAAATTACTGGATGAAATTATCTGGTGTATGCTTTGCAAAAGGTCAAACTACAGGATAAGAAGTCTTTCTAGTCTTGCCATCTATTAAAAATAATATATTTGCCTAATTTAATAGTGAACTAAACATACTACTTAAAACACCCTATGGTATTGTACTCAAAGGAAATAAAATGCCCATTTATTAATGCGTAAGTATAGACTACGAGTGCACCAGATCCTCAGCTGGCGCTCCTGGAATTTTGCTGAGCAGAGCATCTGATTCAGCATTATGATTAACTCCTTCACCATTTGCAATGCAGGGCTCATAAGGGAACTATATGGCTCAGCAAAGGGTCTTCCTCATTCAGTCTCAAAGCTTCTCACTGATTCCTTTTGCTAAACACTCCTTCTCCCTCTTCTCCCATTCCTGGCTTCAGTTCCTTTCAGTCTTACCACGCTCTGATGTGTATACTTTGGGAGCCTTCTGCTGTTTCCTGAGCTTTGATGTCTCCCTCATCAGCCTCCTTGACTCACATTTCTTGTGAAGACATTAATTCCCTCTTACCAGCAGCATTCTATGACTCTTGTAATGATTGATTGAGGTATCATATTCCATCTCAGGAGGGATCTGGTTTAAAGGTGTAAGCTCATTAGGAAATGTGAATGACTATCAAAGTAAGACAGTAATAAACTAGAAGGAAATTATTCGTTTTTCTTGGGCCTGCATCCATGCACCCACACATGAATGTGTAGGCTGTGTGTGCTGTGCTGGAGAGTGATTTTTGCCCACTAAGAGCTCTCTCCACCACTGCAAATGAAAAAGTATCAGTAGATAAGCTAGAGATCCTAAAGATATATCCAAGGCTTGTCTGCCTCCATGTTTTATTTTGATCATTTTGTTGATATGCAAGCCAAGGCTGTATTTCATCTTTTACAGAGACAACATGCAACATGTAAAAGACAGCATTCACTCTGTGCAAGTGCCACCAAACTCCTCAAACAAGCTTGAGATCCCAGTCTGTTACCTATATGTATGTATACTATTGGACAGCTTTTAAGCACAAGATGTCTCTAATGAAAGCATCAGACTAAGTTACAGAAAGCTACTCATCTCTCTTAGCCCTTCTAAACATATTTCCTACCAGGAAAGTGAGCCTAGCATGAAATTTTCATCTTACGCAGGAACTTAATGGATCTTTCCAAGTCACTCAGTCAAATTTAATGCGGTAATTACTTCTCATTTCACAAATGGAAATGACAGAGCAAGGAAATGGAGGCCCCTGTGTACACCCAGAAGCAGAAACGAACATTAAATACAAGCTGGTTTTTGCTGTGGTGAGTGAGACGGTACATTGAATACAACTCCAGAAAAAGTTAGGAAGCGAAAGGAAACACTGTACATCCAGAGGAAAAAAAAGAAAGTGCATGTCAGACCATTCCAAACAATGACTTTATTTTCTGTGGAACATCACCATGGCAGCCCCCACAGCAGCGTCAACATCCTTCCCATAAATCACAGGGAAGGGAAAAATTCTTTCTGCTTCCTGCCTCAGCACTTCATTCCTGGCAAGGGCACTCCCGGTTCCCAGAATCCTCCTCACTCCCGTCTCCGTCAGGCGCTCAGAGGGCAGCATGGAATGGAGATTTTCAATGATCCCACGGCACAGAGCTCTAGTTACATAACCCAGGGAGAGGTCAGAGACAGAGATATTGGTCACTGAAGCCAGCTGCTCAGGCATGTGCCTCTCTCCAAATACGGTTGGGTGGATTGAGAGTTTGCTGTTGTTTTGGGCCAAGGCTGCTTTGATTATCTTAGTATAGATAGTAGTCTCCTGAACCTCAAGGCCTGCAAAAGGGAAATACCATGTTACTAATTTGAAGGGGTCTAGTATATCTTGCACATCAGACTTAAAACGGACACTGATCCACTCAGCACTGATCCCGCTCAGCAAAATATTGTATATCTGTTTTACCCTGTGCCAAAGATAACTGCTTTTCCAGGACTCTGAACCCCCCTCCCATCATCCAACATACTGTGATACTAGAATTTTTTTTCTGATTATAGAAATTGCCATTTCTGACAGTACAGCCATCCTTCTTCGCCTCCACTGTGCAAAGTTACACAAAACAACATCACTAAAGGCACTAATGGCAGACTTCACATGCAATCTAGTTACTCAAGCTAAGTGCAGAGTTTTCTTCAAGAGCTTGCTGAAAGACTAACAGATATAAGAATTCACTGCTTCACTGCAACACCCAGGAGAAGAATACAAAAAAGCCTGTAAAGACCACATTTAAAGCACTTAGGAAATATTACCTAATGGATTTTACGACTCAGGCTCATGTATTTAGAGTTCTGAAAATCTGCAGCAAAAGGCAATTGATATAATCAGAGAACTCTTTTGAACTGTAATCATGAAAAATTAGCAGCTGTCTTCAAATTTGCTGACCTTTCCTTTCGAAACATACTCTCTCATATTCTTGAAACAAAAGAAAAGCCAAAACCTGGAGATGATGTGAACGTAGGGTCCAGGCATGACTGTCCCAGCACGTTCATTAGCTTCAAAAGGAAATTCAAGATCTAGGTAGCATGGCCCAAGAGTTACACTTGTTCCTTATATAGCATGACAAAACAGCTCTAGGCTTGTTCTTGTTAAAGAATATTGAACTGAAACCATCTAGAGTTAATCACTTAGCATCAGGCTGTAAATGTGTATTAGAGATGAACCCTTCTACTTACGCAAGCATGAGCTGATGTAAACATGAGTTAACGCTACTTATATAAAACTTGCTTAGCATTAGTAGCTAAATTTGCTGAAACTTTAGGCCACACTCAGATAATACGTTGAACTTTTTACCTACTTAAGTAAATGTGGGCCCCAGAGCCAGTTCAAGCTGGAAAGGTAAGGAAGTTACAAACAGTCTGCATTCCTGTGTCTTACACTCCGAAAGGGAGGATGTTAAGACTTTGAAATAAGGCCTGTGCAAGGCGTCAGGACCTTGAGAAACAAAGCCTGCTCTCACTGATGGGGCAGTGTTAGTTATTGTGGTCTGGAATTATCTGTTCCTCATCAGAGACAACGACGGGACCCAGTAAGACCCCAGACCTCAATATTACTATTGGTCTGAATCATCTCATGATGGGTGAGGAACTTAGGTTGTAAGGGAATAATTACCCAGGGATTTCTTTGTTCGGGGTCCCTCTTCAGAGGCACCCAGCTTGAGCTGTAATTACTGCATGTGCATCATTAAAATTTATATAATCTTGCTCTGATTTGGCTCTGAACTTCTCAGCGGGAACCTAGGGTCGGACACTGTTACAGTGGCCAGCAAGCCTTATTTTCCATAACAGTTCTTTTGCCTCAGCTACCCTGGTACCTTGCTGCTCAACCCTAATTTTAAGCTTTAACTATTCTTGAAATAACTTACCCAGCTCTGCTGTCCACTGGGCCACCATGTCCACAAACGTTGCTAGAACATTGCCTCCGTTGAGTGATGCTGCCACTGCCAAGTAGTTATCATTGAAGTAGGGAAAATAAGTAACAGCTGAGAAAGGATCTGGTTTCTCTGGAGGCTGGAATCCTGGGGGCATAGAGATGGTCAGCTGAGCAGAGGTGCTGATGTTGAGAACTAGAACACAAAAGAAAAAAATTCAGTGTTTTACCAGACAACCCTGAAGGAGGACAATGAAAAAAAAAAACCCAAATAAAATATCAAGATTAATCAATCACACAGATACAAATAAAAATGATGGTCTCAGCTGCAGCCTATCAGCTACATGATCATACCTGCATCAGTCCTCTCGGTCAGACAAGAATAAACAGAGCACTGGAGATCTCCCAGGGCAATTCCGACTTCTGCTCCCTTGGGTATTCCATGCCATGCATAGATTGTCCTGCCTGCAATACTGCCAGGGTCTCCCACCTCTGGAAGCAAGTGAACAGGAAAGCCGGACTTTTTCAAGCTGCAATCAGAACAATTTAATTGCAGAAAAGCAGTACAGGAACATGCAACATGACTACAGGGACCTCTTTGAAGTCATAGGTGAAATAGGCATTTGTGGCTGCTGGATTTATGGATGCTTTCACCTATTTAGAAAGTTTTGCCTTGGACCAGAGCAGCATTCCAGTTCCACTGGCTGGGTGGACTAGAATAGTCTAGAAGAATAAATACTTTTACTTTATATACAGTCTAATTACCTGAGATTATACAGCAGTACCTACATAGCCAGTTTAAGCTAATGCTGTCATGCACACAGGCAGTTCAGAGTTAGTTAAGGGACAATAACAAAAACAGCCTAAAAAAAAAATTTGAGCTTTCAAGTGCCAAAGAACTTGGAGCTGTTATGCAGTTAGTGGTTCAAAACCAATTCACAAATATTTAAGTTAAACACACTTCTTACACAAACAAATTGCAAGATACACTATGTTGCTAAAGCTACAACGCCAGACTAGTGAAAGATCAGTGAGCCAGATGCAAGCTTCTGTCATTCTTTCAAGGCATTAGAAATTAGTTTACCTTCATGAGCAGAAGATCTTTTCATCTTGGAGTCCTGGCCTAACCTAAGCCCTGAATGGTCCTACTCGAAAGAGCAAATCATTAAAAAAACCAAAACCAAACAAACCTGATTTCCCATAATTTCCCAGAAGACTCCCTCTAGCCTAATAACTTCTAGGTAATATGACAAGTAAATCTTAGTGTTACAAAGAGGCTCAGCTGAAAGAACTAAAAGCCCCCTTTTACCATCACACAGGTAATGTGCAGGCTGCAGCAGTCACCTGTCCATCCCATCCCATCATCATACCACAGAAAAGGAGAGGAACACTTTTGTATACAAGGCCTCACTGACGAGCCTCTCAGCTCTGCTGTTTTAGCTGTTTCTAAAAATACAGTGCCAGATTTTATATCATTTAAGTATTATGTCCCTTCCAAACCAGAGCAAACCCTCAACACTCCTGTACGGGCCACACTGCAACTGATTAAGAGTGACTTTCAACCACTTTCTATCTGTAGCACTTTCATACTTAGGGCCTGAAGAGATGTTCATGTTGCCCGATACAAGCAATGTGTAGAACCTATTGAATGACTTTAGCACTTACATGTCGATATTCCAACTTTTGCTTCTGGAATTAAAATATCCCCAGCTGGCAGCATTCTGGACAGACATCAGTGGCTTCCTCAGGTCACACAACATGGCAACCACATAGTCATGGATAGTGCCAGCCGCATCATAAGACTTCAGAAAATCTGGACTTTTGAACAAAACATTATTGAACAAAACCAATGAGGAGTGTTTCAAGGCACGAGGTAGCAAGCATACTTCCAGTGCTACAAGGAATTTCAGACAAGTGTGATCTCATCTCCTATCAAACAGTGAACCAGCAGCCTCAGTGGTCAACCTGTACTTTTGGGTCTTTTAATGGAATTTGTTTTCCAAGATGTTACCACAGCAGCAATACTTAAATCCTGATGGAAGATGGAGAGAAACGGGCTTTGAGGAAATGAGTTGTCCAGGTTCAAAAACACACCATTGCAAAACTTATCAGGAAGTTACTAACTGTTGGCACAACAGTGTCATTTTGTTGATTCTGGAGCATTTGAGAAAAACAGGAAAATTCCTGCAGTTGCTTTAGGATCCACAAATTATATGAAAGGAAATGTACCAAATGGTGAAACAAAGCAGGAACAAAACAGCTTGGACTCATGATCAATACAACACTGAGGCAACATGTGGCCACATTCCACACATTTGTTGAACACACTTTGGAAGAAATCAAGTTTTTCCCAACTTTTATAGCACCTAGACTCATTGCTGAGGAAAACATCGGCTCTTTGAGAAGCATAACATCCTGGAGATGAAATTGTCTGAAATCACTGAAGAGAAAGTCCTGCTTATGTCAAGTCATAAGTGAAAAATTACATCCTCTGCAAGCATGCCACAACAAAGCAGACCATCAATTCTACCTCATAAGGAGCTCAGTGTCAAAGGAAGGAAGGAACTGGAATTAATTTAGGGACTGTTTCTTTTAGCATCTGGCAGCAAGCAGCCAAAGCAATTCTGTTACTGTCTTGGGCACGTTTATACTTTTGACAGACAATCTGCGAAAGGCAAAATTGTAGTGTTCAAACTGTATTACCAGACCTCCTTTGAGCAGGAGGTTGGACAACAATTGTTCTGATTCCTTAAGGCTTCTGTTACTACATGGGCAGAGGATTTTCTTTTTATTCAGAGATCTGTTGTATTTTTATGAGGTCAAGGTCTCTCGTGTGTTCGGTTGCATAGAGTTTATTGAATACTGGTATTTTAAATATTCTTTGACTATTTAATTAATATTACGATTACAGAGAAATGCGGCAACTAAGCCTGTAGTGGCATTAACCTGCTACAGCAATACTGTTGCATTAGTTCAAGATGAGAAACTGCCAATGACACAGCCTGATACAAAACCCATTCTGAAAAAAATGTACCTCTTCTTTAAATACCAGTAGACTGTGGCACATCCAAATCCTGTAGCCAAGCTGGTATGTGACTGTGGCTGAGGAAGAGAAGAGAGGAAGCCAGGGCTGCAGCGGCCGTCTTGCCAAGTAATCAGATTACTGACCTCCTCGGGCTCAAAGGTTGGGCCAGTTCCACTCTCTGTCCATTTGCAACCTAAAACACACAGTATCTGAGAAGTCCAGTGATTCCCCATAGCATAGTCTTCCCAGCATTCTTCATTTCTGGATACTCGGATAATTTGTGCAATAAATTGAAAAAAGAATAGAAAAAGAGCCAGTAGAGATTGCAATCAAATGAATTAGTCATACTTTTCAGTCCTAGATAATGTCATAATGCCACAATCTTTTGCTACAACAGAGAATGCTGTCCAAAACCTCCTGTCTCTACTAGCACTCCTAGTGTCTAAAGGAACAAGGAGCTTGCGCCTTGAGATACTAATGATACAACTTAAATTATAGGTAACCCACCAAAAATTTGCAATTTTGCTAAGGGAGGTAACAACCTGCTATGACATCTCTTGCATACAAACTTTAATTGGGATCTGTCACATCATGACCTAGAGATGGTTGTATTAGTAGTGAACTGCATACAATGGATAGCACACAGTTATTTCCACCTTTTTCCACCTTTTGAGCCAAAGCAAAAGGAAACCTAGCTCTAGATTTATCAAGCAAGCGACTGCGAAGTTTTAGAGAGTACTTTCCCCTCATCTACAACAAAGCTTCACTGAAGGTAAAACAGGGTTGAATTCAATTTTCTCTTCAGTTTTATCAGTCTAGCATGTTCCGTCTGAGCAGAGGACACTACACCTTTGAAGTCGCCTTCACATTCTTCTATGCAAAGACCTCAGCTAAATTATGGCAACTCTTCAGGGCTGCAAGGAGCCTTCTCAGCAATGTCTGCTATTATTCCAGTGCAGGGCGCTACCTCCTGCCCTGACGTGCTCACTGCAAGCAGTCCTGCAAGGCAGCTCACGGTCCCGCCGGAGCAGGAAACTAAACATGGCTTGGGCTCCAGCACGTGATGTTTGCTAGCACACTCCATGGCCTCTGACAGCTACTGCTCCCCCAAGCAATGCCTGGCCACACTGCAGGGACAGGGCAGAGGGCTGACTCTGTGACCAAGGCTGCCTTTTTTTCGACTGGGGGGGTGGGGGTAGACTTCTGTCATACAGATGCAAGCTGTGCTGTGCCACTTGACCTCTCTTGAGGTCAAAGAAGAGGCCCCAGGCTGTTTTACTTACTAGTACAAACATAGCCAAAAGAGTCTTTCCTGGACTGGATACAGGGATTTGAAGTCGCACTCACACAATAAAAGCAGCCGTGAAAGCTGGGTAGTATTATATGAAACATGCAAAGCAAACATATACCTTTTCCTGTCCCCTTGGTTCTCCATTCTACCAAGTCTGTTTAAACTGAATTTCCAATTGGTTGGTTTTTCTAGTTTTAAATGGATTCTAAGAAATACTGTTAACCATAAATCTAACCCTAAAGGATGCTATTAAAAATGCAATTTGTGTCCCAAAGCGCATGGATTCACTTAGTCTACTCAAAGCAAATGAGAGCAAACAAACTCTTTCCCTTTATTGAATGCAAGAATTGAAACAAAAGTGACATGTGGCTTTAGGAAATAAAATATTAAGCAATATCACAAAAGAATCTATGTCTGTGATGAACCCATGAGACTTTGTTATATAGCCCTTGGGACAGCTGGAAAGCAAACAACAGCTCCTTCAGCCCATCAGCCTTTAGAAATATTTCTTCATAATAATTTTAGCAGTTAAGGTAAAATTATAGCCAGTAATGAATAGCATACTGTCTCTTAAGGCAGTTAAGAACCTAACAACCTTTGACAGGCAGTGACCAGCACTTTTGGGAAATCTGTTCTGTGGTTTACAATAAATCTTTGCTTAATACTTTCTTTCTATTATTATTTTAATACTTGTATAATTGCTCAGATGTTCACATCATATGGTAAAGAGAATAAGACAAGGAACCAGATTCTGAAATCTGAACCAAACGCCCTAGACTTCAGTACATTCATATCAGCTTAACCAAGAAGAGAACCTGTCCCTGGCTCTCACAGCTGGCAATCCACCTGAATTCTTCAAACATCCTCACTGTCACAAAGATTATTTTAGTATGTGCATGATCAAGCCCCATATGACTAACTCACTGTGGCCGATTTCATTTATGAGGTTTTGGCCTTTCATTCTACAAGCAGCTGTGTACCCAGGATCATGACCATAATCCTTTTCTTTTCCTTCTCATAGAAGCATAAGCAGTAAGATCAATGCAACATGAGAGTCTATGACTTGCCAGAAAAAAAAAAAAGTTTTGAGTTTTTTGAAAAAAACATGGACAGAAATCATCCTTTACTAGACTTCAATTTTTCTCCTACTCTGCTTTCAAACAGCATTTCAAATTAGCACAGCAATATTCAATGTTGGCTAGCTAATGCTACGCACATTCTCATAAAGATCTAGCGTAGCTTATTTTTCAAGGCATACACAGAACTGCTAAAACTGTTACTGCAAAATCACAGAAAGATATTAAGATATTGGGCAACAACTAGTTAAGGGTTTCATAAGGTGAATAACATTCAAAAAAAAAAAGTAAATCACACGATCTGGAAGTTCTTTCGGTTGGCAGCAGATAGTATACGATGGACAAACAATTGTCAAGCTACAAATATGCAATTCCTCCTTCATATTAATAGCTGTGTGGACTCTACAGGGATCTCATAAGACTAAATCCTTTAACTAGTTTATGTAAACAACATGGTTAACTGTAGTGAGTAGCTGACATCCTAGAAATTAAAGCAAAATCCCCACAGAACAAGATCTTCTGGATGATTTTGTCTTGCAGAAGACAAAAGTGAACATGTAGCAATTTCCTGCAAATCATTTCAATGCTAAAAATTTACTTTCTGCATCTTAATATTTGAAATAGGAATGCCAAAGAATTAATGTTACCTTGATCACTTTTCCAAAATACAATCCCATGCATTTGTCCTGAAATACCAATGTGACTGACTCTTTGAAGCTGTTGCTGGGGTAGAGCAGCAAGGCATTCATTCAGTGCTCTTATTATCTTCCGGACATCTTGCTCCATGCCCTGCAATCATAAAGCATTATACCAAGCATAGAGTCATTCGGATTCACTCACTGTATTTATTAAATAAACCTACTCTAGCCAGAAGTGAATAATATAATTCACTTAGCTTAACGTACATTAGAATAACATTCACTCCTAAATTGACAGGAATAATGCAAAAACTCAAACCACAAAATCCAAAAACCAATACTAGTAAGCTGAGACTGATATAACAGCACCTTACACTGAAGACCAAATAATTCTTGAAATAATTTCTCTGATTCTAAGTTATCGTACTCAAAATATACCTTTCTAAAAATCTGTCCCCTTCTCATTTTCATATTAATACTCTTCCTCCTCACCATATGCCTTTATTAATTCAATTTTTTATCGCTCTTCTTTTTCCTTACAAACAGGATTACCTCGTGAAGAGGTTCTGACTTGCATGCACTCTCACTTACACCTTCCTAAAGCCCCTCCAGTGTTCACTTACCTTTGATTTTGAAGAAGCTGATACTTCATTTCTGGATATTCTGTTCTTAGATCTACCCAGTGCTGATCTACTTGGTAAACTGACCAACTCATACCACAATGGAAGCTTATTAAAACTTCTACACTTTTGAAGATTCAGATTACTATGTGACAGAAGATTATAACCAAAAATGTTTAAATATAGTCTACACATCCATGTGAACTGTTCTGTGTATATATATATGTATATATAGGTGTATATATATACACTTTTGGCTGCATAAACATAACTGTAGGGAGGAGGTTTAATACCTCTGCTCAGGCAAAAGGCCTTGGACACACTACAACACTAAGCTGGAGGAATGTCTATATATATATTTTATGATTTTATTTGATCTGTGCTTTATTAGCTTGACCAACACAATGGATCTAAAGTTCTGTAACAGGACTTGGGTATTCTTGGGTGTTTCAACCAGTAATTTCCAGTTATTATTCCATCTCACACTAAAGTGCAAAATACCCTTCCAGCAGGCAAGTGGTTGCCAACAGCATCAAATAGAAAGTGATAGTTCATGGGAGAATAGTTTCAGACTGTCTTATGTCAGCTCTGAGCCTACAGTGGAAGCAGCAGCAGACTTTTCCCACAGAAAGTCTACGGAATTAGTTCTCCTCTCTGTGGTACCACTTCAGGAACATTCCCAGAAGCCATCTCCATTTTGAAACAAGGGAAAGAGTTCCTGAAGATTTACTACTCACCTAACAAACTCATCAGTTCTTGTACCATTTCAGTTTGACCTGACCATTTCAGTGACTTTTCAACACCTCAATCTTTCTTAAAATAGGAGACTTTACTTGGCTTCCTTGAACAGTAAACAGATAGCATTTTAATTCTAATTTCAGACATCCAGAAACATGCAGCAACCATCTCCCTCGTTCTAGGCACAAAGCAATCCAGGAAGGACACTCAAGTCGGCACAGTGTAGCAGCACAACCCGGCAGCTACAAGGCAAGGCTGCTGCCGGGGATGACCAGCAATGCCCCCCACCATGCCTTACCTGCGGTCCCGCGCCCGGGCTACCCGCTTGCGCCTGCGTCTCCCTGGAGCAGCTCTCGGCCACCACTTGCCCCCGCTCTCCCCCTACCACCAGGGCAGCCTTAACGGACGTGGTGCCCAGGTCAATGCCCAGCACGCAGGTGGCACCCAGCCCGCCGGCCGCCTCACTGCCCGCCATGGCCACCACAGCGGGGGCAGCTTTCACCTTCCCTGCCCAGGAGACAGCCAAGGTGCCCCTGCTCCTCGCTGCCACCTGCCCCAGGTGCCAAGGGGACACGCAGCACCTGCCCCAGCAGCTCGCAGGGACTGGGAGGACTGGGCAGACTGGGCGAGTAGCCCGGACTCTGCCCTGTGGACTCTGGCCTCAGGGCAGAGGAAGCCTCCCCTCAGCAGCGCCTTAACACTTCCCCTCCATCTTGAGCGTGGCGAACCGCCGTTCCCCTCCCCGGGGACCTGCGCGGCTTTAAGCGACAGCGCAGCACAAAGGCAAAGCCGCAGCCGGCCCCCTCCCGCCGCCGCGCTCCCGCCTCACGGCCTCGCCGCCGCCGCCCGCTCCGCCACACCCAAGATGGCAGCCGCGGGCGGCCACACCGGCGCTACGCCGGCCAAGGGGCGTTAGGCGGGGAGCTGATAGGCGGCCGCCCCACGTGAGAAGCAGAAAAGGGAAGAGCCGGAGGCGCGCGAGACGGAGCCGCGGCGTTAGGAGGAGGTAGGCGCCCTTTCCCGGGCTCTCGCCCTCGGTGCCAGCTCCCTCCTCCCCTTTTAAGCGCAGGACAGGGCTGCTGCACCGTGCCTCCTGCGGGCAGGGCGGCGGGGACTACAAGTCCCAGCATGCACCGCGCCGCGGCCGCCTCAGGCGGCGACGGCTGGCGGAGGCGCGGTGGCTGCTGAGACTTGTAGTCCCGCGCGGGAAGGGAGTTGCTGAGGTGAGGGGAGGTCCCCGGGGAGCAGGGGCGGCGGGCGTGAGGGGGCGGCAGCTCTGTGGGGAAGCCGTGAGGGGAACATGTCCCCGGTGGCCTGGGCAGAGAAAGGGGCCGAAAGGCCGGTGCCCTGTGGGGGCCGGCGGTGGGGGAGGTGGCCGAGGGTCCCTCGGCGGGGCAGGGCCGAGGGCAGGGAGCCGTTTGGCGGGCGCTGCCCCTGAGGGGATGGGGTGGTGCTGCCCCCCATAACGCGCGGAGCCAGAGCCAAGCTCCCCTCCCTTCTTCTGCAGCGCCGCCACGATGGGGACGAGACGCCTGCTCCCGCCGCTGCTGCTGTGCCTCTCGCCCCTGCTGCTGGGGCCTGGCGGTGAGTGTTTGCCCAGGGCAGGGCCGGCTCCTGGCTGGTGGAGGTGGAGGAGCCGTGCTGGGGCCTGCTCCGCGGGGTGGGTCCCTCAGGGCGCCTCTCCGGGGGGAGCTGCCCCAGGTGCCCCTCGGCCCTTCCTTCGTGCCTTTCCTCTGCCTTCGTGCGCTCCCGCAAGGACAGCGTGGCGTTGAGGCGCCGGTGGGCAAGATGGAGCGCTAGGGGAGCATACGGGTTTGCCCCAGCAGATGTGGGTTAAATACCGTGCATGGAACAGTTGGGATGAACTGGGGAGCTCTCCTGCACTTAAATAACTTAAGAACACTATGTTCTATAAGGCAACAAGAAAGGTGCGCATCACTGCTTCTGGTGCAGATAATACCTAATAACTTCCTGCAATAGTGGCTCTTGCATTTTATTCTTAACTAAACAAAGTTTCTCAATTGTTTCTAAATATATCAACTCTCAGAAGGTACAAGGAGGTGCTCCCACTGTTACATGAAGCTCCTAACACACCAGAGGGACTCACCATTGCTCTAAGGCTAACTGCTAGGGTCTGCTGCTTCTCTGTGTGCAGCCCATGTATTTTTCCAGACTATGATTTCAGTTCTAGCTGTCTTGAACTTCATAGTTCAGAAGACAAAATGGGGTGCCGATTACTCAAGCAGTGTTAGAAAATAAGTGTCCAGGACAATCCATTTATCTCTCTTCATGTATCTGATCTTATTTTTATATAGCTCTTTATTCTTCCTCCTGTCACTTTTGTCCTTTAAACATACAAACCCCAAATTGCTGACACATGATAACTTACTGTTTTTATATCAGTTATATTGGCATTTATAATCTGGGCCTCTCTCAAAACATGATTTGGTACAACCTAGCTGCATTGTTGCAGAGTGTACCCCTTAATAACATTTCAGAGCCACATAGCAAGGTGCTTGAGGATCCTG
This sequence comes from Dromaius novaehollandiae, assembly GCF_036370855.1. Classification (NCBI taxonomy): domain Eukaryota; kingdom Metazoa; phylum Chordata; class Aves; order Casuariiformes; family Dromaiidae; genus Dromaius; species Dromaius novaehollandiae. Next base: position 4,934,416 of record NC_088116.1, read on the forward strand.
AAGCGTTAGGATAATAAATACATGCTCTCCTGAACATATGGATATCTGGTTTGAATTTGTGGCTCAAGCAGCAGTTTTAAACTGAAGTTTGAGCATTTTGACTCCCAAATTACTAGGATCACAGCAAGAAACAATTAGCATGAGTTTAAAATACCATATAACTTCTGCTGACGTGAACTTTTGTTCCACTTCAGATATTTAAGTTGCTTCTTTGACTTGTTCAAATGACAGTTATTTAGTTCCTCTTTTAAGCTGTTTAGTTTGCCTTGAAATAAGCTGTAGTCCCTTTGTTTGTTGCATGTGTATTATTTTTATTAGACTGGCAGTGCAGACAGCATCTGATGAAATCTTCCTATCACAAAATAAAACAGCTAGTTCCTCAGAAGGAGTGTCTGTCATTCATAGTGATTGAGTGTGTGGGGGGATGTTTTGTTTTCCCCAGATGGAGCCATTGTATTGTCTGTCCCTGAAGTGGTTTCATTAGAAAATGGAAGTTCAACAAACATCACTATATCTCTGAGGTAAAACCACGATTGCAACTTCACTTTTTCTTTGGAACAGGGGAGGAGCTAGAGGGTAGGTGTGCAGAGTGAATCTCACTTGTGTGTGACTGGCCACGTCTAGACCATTACATCACTTTAAAACCAGTTTGGACCAAAGTGGTGCAGAAGCCTCACACACAGCTTTGTGTGGAGTGTGCCTCCAACAATATCCCATGTCATTTGTATGGAAGCTCTAGCAGGAAAAGATATTCTGTACTGTCTACTGTTATTTAACTGTCTAACTAAGTTATTTAACTGTCTGCTGTAAGTGAACTTAAGTTTCCTCCACCTCCAAAAACCAAAGCTAAAGAAAAACTTGTATTTCCTAGAAGGATCACTAGAAACTTTACCAAGCAAACAAAACTTGCTGTTTCTAGCAAATAAAAACAACTACACCGGGGCCGATGCACCTTAGTCCCATTGTTTAATGTAGTGCGTTGTTTGTCTGTGTTCTTGCTTTGTCAGCCTTTTCCCAGGAAAGCAGTATTAAATATTCAACAACTTTGAGATCTCAAAGGAGTGGTGGTGGTGGGGAGAAGGGAAAAGTCAGATGACAATGTAGTAACTGTGGTTAGGAAGGAAAATGGCTAAACATCACTGCAGCAGTCTAGAACTCTTATTTTTGCAAAGAAAGATACAGTACTGTAATCTAGTTCATGAACAAGCACAAACATTAGAATCTTATGATACTCTAAGCACAGCAGTGCAATTAAACCTTCTGGACAAGTGCCCAGTGGAGTTCTGGGGAGAAAGTTGTGCAGATCTTTATTTCAGTCAATTGATTCTTAGCTTGTAGCATTTCCATTGCTTCTGCCTTTCTTCTCCCCCACCCCCAAATCCTGTCGTGGTGCTTATTAATCCCTTGCTGGTATGCCTTTGCTCTGCCACTTATGTGGCAGAGGGAAGTAAAATGAAGAGAAGAGGGAGGTATAAATGTGGCCTTATAACTGTCCAGTGTCCACCACTAGTTCTAACTAAGTATTCAGAAGAAGGAATAGCACACTGCTAAAATACTGTGATGTTGGTTTTCCTTTGAGTACTAGGCAGGTACTGCTGTGTATGGACTGTCCATTAAGTTTGCCAAAGCTGTGAGGAATTGGCAGATATTCTCCAACAGGCCTGAGGAAAGTCTTTGAGAATTTAGGCACCAGTCTAATTTGGCTTTTCTGTCTTTGCAGCGCTCCATTAAATGAGACACTGTTGATAACTCTTAATATTACATACTCATCAAAACACAGAACCATTGTTGAACTACCTAATGAAGTAAGTCACATAAGAGACTTCTGACCTTATGCAAAAGCCTGCTGTTGGTATGGTGCAACTCTCCTCTTTCTTTCCTCCATTTTGCCTTGCAGATAAAATTGCCTGCAGGTCTCACTGAGGCAGACTTTCAAGTAAAAGCAGATGATGTTGGGCAAGTTACAGTGTATCTTCATACCAGTAATTCCAACTTAACTGGGTGAGAAACTGGTTTTTAGCTCTGCTTACTGTCTTACTGCTCCCTATGCATAAGGTGATTATTCCCTCTTTTTATAGTCAAATAGTTAATGAGACAGGGGTGGTATATAGTCAAGAATATGTAGTGACCCTCCAGCGGTCCTCAAGGTATTCAGATAAATACAGTGTATGGAAGTAGAATGGTACTCTAGGTATTTTAGATTTCATTACCAGATGACTGTGAGTTCTCATGGCTCCTTAGTCTGGTTTAATAACCCCTCCCAAGAGTCTCAAAACTACACATTAGCCTTCCTGATCCATGAAGCATTTGGCTGTAAAAATCCAGTGGGATACTGCTGTTACTTTGTAGAATTTGCTCTGGAGTGGTAATAGTCTGATTTTTAGGTTAGAGGGGCCTCCATTCACACATGCTACTGTCCTCTGTAATAGGAAAACAGTCTAGCAACATGAAGAAAACTGGATTGTATTTGCCTGTTGCCCAGATGGCACTGCACAATGCCAAACTCCCGTCTTACTTCCTCATTTCACTTCTGCTTTAAAAACTTGCAACAGATGCAGAGGTAACCACATTCATGAAATGTTCAACAGCACAGGCATGATCATGAGGCTTTGCTGGCAGAGCATGAAAAGTGAAACTCTGCTCTTGCATAACAGACCTCATGCTAAGAGAATGGAAACAATAGGCACAAGATGACGCTTTGGAAGACTTGTATGATAGTAGAATGGAAAGGAAAGGGTCAGACAAAAAGAAGAGGGTGAAGATTGAGGCTAGGTGTGGTAGAAGTCTTAAACATAACAAGGACACTAAAGGAAAGGGGAAAAAAATCAACTGAAACCAACTCAGAATCTTTACTGTTTTGTCTCAAACTCCTTGACTGTTTTCTCTATAAGCAGAACAAGGGAAAATGTCCTGAAAAAAGTGTGAATAGACAAATTGACTAACTGTATACATTAACCTTCAGACCTAGGATCCAATTTCAAGTGATTCACAGCATCATAGTGAAATATGCTGATGAGGTGATTGGCTGGATCTATTTCCTTGCCTGGTCTATCTCCTTCTATCCTCAACTCTTTGAGAACTGGCGACGGAAAAGGTAAAGAGATTTAAGATGTGTTTGCAAGTTACTCGAGCACTTCTGAAAATCGTCGTCTTAGTTTCAGTTACGTTCATCTTGGCTCTTATGAGTAATGCATAGAAAGACTGAGGAACAAAACAGGGCAAAGACAGAGCCTGAATAAATGTAGCCCCAGTGAACTTTCATGCAGGCAGGTCAGAGGAAACTAAGTGCATCCTACAGACACCTAGTCCTAAAATTTAGCATCCAATACTAATCTATAACAGAGGAGACTTCCCCATTCCCTTTGGTGCCATGCTTTACAGCATCTTACCCAGCCACTTGTGATGCCCACCTTCAAAGATTACTTACGTTGTCAGCTACTTATCAGACAGCTCTTTGTAGTGTTATCATCAGACCAGCTCCCTCTAAACTAAGTGACTGGCATAAGTAAAAAGATGAACATCTATGAAAGCTAAAGCATTGATTTTGGCAAAGAGGCACTTCTCCTTCCGCAGATTTAGGTTGGAGTAGTTTTATCAGATTAGCTGAGCTCATGCAGGGGTGAAGTTAAATAACAGGGATGCAAACTTGGTAGTGAGAATTGTTCTGAGTACCACTGTGTGGTATATAAAGGATATTTCACCTTGCTTCCTGATGAACTCAGCATCATGTTGCAGCAATGCCTGCAGCTTTGGCTTACATGAAAAATTGCCTATATTTTGGCACATCCTAATGACAGGCCCTCCCTGGAACTGGCTGTAATGCTCTGATGCATGTTTTCCAAACAACTATTTTTTTCCTCTCTAGTGTTGTTGGATTAAGCTTTGACTTTATTGCATTAAACCTAACTGGCTTCATAGCATACAGTGTGTTTAATGTTGGACTCTTCTGGATTCCCTTAATTAAGGTAAACATGATTATCTTTAGTATTTGTGGGGGAAGGAGGTTATTTACAGAGCAAGCCATGGTATTTGACTGTTTTTGGCTCCTCTTACATTTAGGAGGAATTCTTACTCAGTTATCCCAATGGAGTAAACCCTGTGGCTGTCAACGATGTTTTCTTCAGTCTCCACGCAGTAGCTCTAACTCTTCTCACCATAATTCAGTGCTGTATCTATGAGGTAGGTCTCAATGGTGGACTGACCTGTCAGCTCTGGCAGAGCTCCCTCTGTCAGACACCTCACAACACCCCGTAGTCGGGTCCACCCTTTCTGGTCTCCAAAGTCATCTTCATTGCCCCTTCCTCAGCCTCTCTAGAAGGAAGACTTCACAGTCCAACTGCCCTATCTTTCCTGAGCTAGTGGTCATTCCAGTAAGTCTAGCTACTTCAGCCTCATGGATGTTCTGAGCTTATCAGTAGACTCTTTAGGGATTCAAAATAACTAAGGCAAACAGCCAGGTTCATAAAGTTCCCAAACAGATCTCTAGCCAGTACACAGATTACAGCTCTACACAGTATAAATGCTGATATGTGTGTTGCTGTTTCCTCACCATTTGGAGCATTCCTTAGGTCAGGACTGGTCCTCAGATTGCCTGCAGCTTATGAGGTTTCTTTTTCAACCCATTCCCTCCCAAAACAGCTGCAGAGAGTCTTCTATAATTCCCATCCCATTCTATCATTAAAGTCAGGTGGTTATTTATTAAGTTCCCATTGTAAAAGCCTCTGATCTGAACAGCCAGTTTGCTCTAGATGGTAACTATTGCTAATCGATAACTATTTCTGTCTTGGAGTGCTTCCTTCAGTGATGCTAAACCTAAAACTAATGGTTCATTTGTCACTGCTGTTAGGTGTGATGATTTTTCTAGTTAAAGAATCTGAAGGCAACCATGAACTCTTTTCCATAATGGTATTAGCATCCTCTTGTATATGTAGGAACCCTTGGTATCATCAAGCTAAACTCAAGATTGTTACAGCTGTGGCACTGAATAACGGGCATTATAAATCTTCAAGAATATTGCAACAATATTGTTTCCACTCGCTCATGGACAAGCGTGTTCTAAATAAATGCTGTTGGCTGTCACTAATCAGCTCTGCAAAGCAATCAGCTCTTGGTTGCTCTAGCACTCCATTTAGTTTTAAAATTCCTTTGTGGCCTGAGTCTAATTGGTGCAACAATGGGTTTGTTCTGTAACCTTGCATAGTGCTGAGCATATTGTGTATCTTATAATGGTGTGTGGACAGTTCTAAGTACATCTGCATTTCTGTTTCAGAGAGCAGGTCAGAAAGTATCCAAAGTTGTTGTTGGACTATTGGCACTTGCATGGATTTTTACATTTACAACACTGTTTCTTGCTGCAGCTGAGGAAATGACGTGGCTACAATTCTTATTTTGCTTCTCTTACATTAAGTTAGCAGTCACACTGATAAAATATTTTCCACAGGTAAATTTGAACTTTTCTGTTTTTATACTGTATTACTGTCACCTTAAGTGTGAAGTACATGTTCTTGAAAGTCTAACTAGACTAAGCCAGTAACAATGATCATTCATTTTCTAGTGACAAAATAGTATGAAGATACCACATAGTTATCCAGAAGAGTTCTGAAATACTAATCTCAGGAATGCTCACTCTTTTTTTAATTGGGATTGTCCAGGGCACTAGGTGGTAGATCAACTTCTAACATGAACAGAGAAGTCTCCACTGTGAGCTTCCTTGCCAGGAAGGAACAGCTGAATCTCACTTGCAGACTAGAACAAGACTTTTACTAACTACTGTGATACCGCGCTAGGTAGCCAGGATTAAGGCCTCGCAGGACTACTAGGCGCTGACAGGTGCGACTAGGTGCAAACAGGCAATGAGGTACTGACCAGCTTCTTGTAACACACCAGGCGTACATGAACTTCCGTCGGAAGAGCACTGAGGGATGGAGTATTGGAAATGTATTACTAGACTTTACTGGTGGAAGCTTCAGCCTCCTGCAGATGTTCCTGCAGTCATACAACAATGGTAAGGCTGGAAATGGGAGGCTGGGGGCCTTTCTAAGTGGTAGTGTTGGGGGGAAATCCTGCTGCAAAGCAGACATAACCCTGTACGTTAACTTGGGAGGAGGATGTTTGTGTGACAGTGTGGGTAGCTGTTTCTACATTAAGAATAAAGAAGTGTTTGTATTTCCTCAAGTTAAAAAATGACAGCTATTCTGAACAAACTGCAAAACAGTTATTAGTTAGCTTTATGTAAGTAAGTTATAAACTGCAATCAGTCTTAAGGTGTATCTAAACAGTCCAGTTAAACATCAACTGTTCTACTATGTATGGCATGACCATTCAAAACAAGACTAACTTGTTAGTCTGATTAACTTGTCTTAATTCTCTAATCTTGTGTTTGACAGATCAGTGGAAGCTAATCTTTGGAGATCCAACCAAGTTTGGCCTGGGCGTCTTCTCCATTGTTTTCGATATTGTTTTCATGATCCAGCACTACTGCCTTTATAGGAGACGGGGGTATGAACCTTGTGAATAACATCTCCTGCCAAGATAAAAACTTTATATTGGACTTACCCCCATCTTGGCTAAGGGATTTCAAGATATCTCTTAACCAGTTACCAGAAATACTGACTCTGAGCTCAACTTTGATCCTTTCTGGTACAGTGTACAAGCTCTTGCCTCACCAAATGCCGATTGCCAAATGCCTTAAAGGATACCAAGCTATCTAGCCACTTGCAGATGGAAGAGATTCTCATACCTGTGGAAGCTGCAAATCCAGCTTGGCTTGAGTTGTTGAAGCAATGTGTGGCTCTCCTCCCACTAGCAACAGGAAGGGGAAAGATCAGACTGGTGTCTTTCTGCTTGTGCTTTACTTCCAAAGAGCCAAAGTTCTGGCTTCCAAAAAATGTGAGATCATGTTTAAGCGACCACTTAAAATATTAATGTAGTGACAAAGGAAGTAGGTCCAGGGATCTAACTGCTGCTGCTGACTCCTCACAGATCAAGTCACAGTAGAACACTGCTCACATCAGGTGGTAACAGCAATAATGGTACACAAAAGGGATACTGGAGGAAAAAAATGTAAAAAATAGTGATGTTAGAATCTGAACTCAAAGAAAGGAAGGGTACTGAGAAGAAACAGTGACTGTGTTCCTATCTCACTGAAAGCCCTTTCAAATGTGCTAAGACAAGTACTCAGATAAATGTATCTGAATACTTCTAGTGCACTAACTTAAATTAATTTTGCATGGTTCTACTGACATGCCTGGAGTCCTATACTCTGGATGGTAAAGAATAAAGATTGTCAAAGGGATTATTTCAAAGTGGATCATGTTAATTAACAGCCCAATGATTAAAGTTCCTAAATGCATGTTTTTGATCCTGGGCAACATTCTAAACACTTGGGGTATGTTCCAGGTAGAGATCAAGGCCTCGAGTTTCTCGAAGGTAAGTATTATACCTCTTTGAAAGAACTGGAAGGTAAAATCTATGCATTTGTACACAAACAATACTTGAATACTCAAAGTTTCTCTCTTGCTAGGTGTCAGCCTAAGGAAAACTACAACTCTTTCCTCCCACCTGCTAGAGACTAGGTGAGGTTCTGAGAGTTCACTAACGCTATGAATACCTAACAGTGAAATCAGACCTTGCTAACCTCCATTTCTAAGGCTGCATTTTTTTGACATAGTCCAAAATCCCCTCAGAAGAGAGATGTCCCAGCTGGAGGCATTCAAATATGTAGAGACACAGCTCAGGAAATCCAGCTTTGTTTTATTGAGTGTAAAATCAAGTGACATAGCAGTACAAATAGCAGTGTATCTTTATAGTAACAAAAATAACTTCAGCTTGAAAGCCTTAAAATTTACCACTGAATTCTTAATAGTTACAAAATTCAAAAGCATTATTGTAATAATTCAGTAGATACAAAAACGGTAAATAGGCATCTGCTGGTGTGTACAGAACAGTCTGAGATGCATTAATCACAATATACCTACATGGCACAGCAGTAATGTACTGAATAAGTTAGTCTGCCATCTCCTCGTGTTCTATTTACAACAGCTTACCTGAAGACTGCTTAAGGAAAGTATAGATATGTATAAATCAACTGAGGTGGATTAAGAACTCCAGTTTTCAGATAATTGTAAAGCTAGCTGGTTAACAAACCACTGAGGATGCTAGATGATTAACTTAGTTTTGCAGCAAGAATCTTAATCCTGTGGTATGTAATTGTTTTAAACAACTTAGTAGCTTACTAGAAGTTTAAATTTGGTCAAGAGGCACTTATGCAAATTACTGGCATATTCATCTCTTCCATCCCATAAATCAGTAATTTAAGGAGAGTCTTCTACAAGAGACAAACCAAAATCCACCCTCTCCACCTGATGCCTGATAGAAGTGGTATAAAGAATGGGAGACTACAGATACGAGCAGCCCCTTTGGTAAGTCCAGCAACAGTGTTTTCTTTACCTGCTCATATTGCTCTGTATTCCTGCCATTTAATCTTGATTCATTTGGTGTTACGAATTACTAAGGAACAAGGAGAATTAAGGTTTCAATCTGATAACAAAGATGAATTGTAGTGTCTAAGAGCTTTTAGCACACTTCACAGGTACTAATCTAACTCCCCTGTATTACTCTGTTGTTGTCTCTTGTCTGAAGAAGCTGTTCTGTACAGGGAATTTCTTTGCAGTAAACCATAATGCCCAAACCCTTCAGCATACTCTGTCTAGCTAGCACACAGTGTGAGATTAGTACAGTGCTCCTCCCTGCAGCAGTGTGCAACTCTTAATTGGCATTTTAACTTGATAGAACAGGAGGACAGGACAGCTCACATCTACAAGCTTGACCACAGCAAACCCTCTGATCTTCCTTGGCAGAAGCCATACTTCCTTTTGAAATAGGAAGCTTCTGTGCTACAGATGAATCTCCTCAAAGTTGAGGCTCCTCCAGCTGCTTCCTTAAATAACTAGTATTTGTCCTGTCCTCCTGAAAACCGTGACTACTATACAGTCTTACCATGTACCTGCAGGGAAGACTTTAGAGAAGCACTCTGCTTAGAGAACTAGAGTTTTACTACTGTCAATTACACCAGAAAAAGAAAAATAGTGTTTACCACAGGTAGGAACATGCACTCCTTCCAGACAGCCTGCTCAGGTCTAGTGTTTGCTTCCTTGCTTGATATCCAGTCTATGTCTCTCCCTCCCCAACCCTTCCCCAACCTCATGATTGATTAGGACATCATTGATTGTTGCACAGCCTTCTGCAGAGATTGCCTGGTCACCAGCAGCCGCACCACTTCTTCGTTTCTTTTTGTCAGCCTCTTCCTGGCTTGGTCATGAGTTACCATTGTCATATCCCAGCCATTCACCTAGAAAAAGAACATAAGGTGCTTCAATAGTCACAGATGGAGCAAGTCTTGAGAAAGCAGGGCAAGCCTGACGCACGGAGGCAAGGTCTCAGGCTGCCCCATCTCTGGGGGGTTCCCTTAGGCCATCTAGGCCTAGCAGCTCTTCTCTAAATCCAGCTACTGGAAACAAAAATCAGAGGCACGCGCACAGACTCACAGGAGTCTGGTCACTTCTTTCACTGTGTAGCTCTATAAGAGCAGTTAAGTGACGTTCGGCATAACCCCACAAACTGCCCTGGAAAGTACCTAGAAGGCAGTACTTTCCCCCAGCAGAAACTTCTCTGCAGTGCACACCTGGGTACTGCATAGCTGGGTACGGAATTAGTACTTGTCTTATGTTGGTGTTTACCTGCATGATCTTATCTCCGATCTGGAGCCCTGCAACTTCTGCTGGGCCTCCTTCGGTCACCCTCGTTACATAAATACCCTGGGAAAAAAATTAAGTGCTCATTTACTACATATGGAAGTATTAAATACTCAAAGGGCCACTTTACTGACAATAGAAAAAATACTTCGTAGTATATTACCAGATTCTAGTTAAAAACAGGTTTGTGTGATGCTGGAAAGTAAAGTCGCACAAGAGCTCACGTCAACGCAAGCCTGTCTGCAGATGATTACATGGCAGTGGAATAACTTGTCAGCCGTGTGAGATGACAGAATACAGATGCACGTGAGTATGCGCAGCATTTTGCAGAGATAGTTGCTACTGAAAGCAAAGAGCATCTGACCTTGTCAGTCTTATCTTCAGAGAAAGGATTCTGAGTAGGGTCCTGATCAATGCCACCTCCAATGCTGAATCCTAGAATCAAATTGTCACCTTGACGAAGCTTATGTATTTCAATTCTTTGCTAAAAAGAAAAGAGAATAACTGAGTATTGTGATCACTGGAAGACATCTTAAGTCTGTTTCAGAAACAGACACATATAAGCCAGTTAGATGTTTCTTTTGCAGAGATGCTATAAACCTCAGTTAACTCTACTAGAAAAGGCTGTATCACAGCCGTGGTTAGAATAAGAGCCACGTATCAAATCCACATCTGTTGCAAGCAAGCAAACAGCTCTAAAACTCCTTGGCAGAAGAAACTATTACATAGCATTTGTTGTCCACCAGTGACATATAGCCTTGGTGCTAACTACAACTGTCTCTAGACTGTTCTCAGCCCTGCCACAAAACTGCGTGGCAGAAAAGCATCTGCAAGCTCATCCCAAGGGTTCTCGTGCCACCGTATAGCCAAGCGTCTAACCTAGCCAGTGCTTTACCGCGGCACTGAGAACAAGGGGGAAGCGCTAAGAACCGAGAGCAGTTCTCCTTAAACGTGAGTCAAGGCTTGCTAAGTAGCAGTCACTCATATCTAGATTCATCTTGCTTTTTGTCCAAGTGTCTTGTGTTCTTGCATAGCCTTGTCAATGGAAATACTAGCTATTAGCAGAATAGTTCTTTTTAGATGTCGTAAGTTATCAGTTTGATTTTTTTATAATCTGAAGGTACGTAAGTTCCTTGCTGACTGAAGAACACAGGCATCTGACAAACTACAGAGTATTGAAGTTCTGTATAACTGGGAGCTTGCAGGAATTTCTGAGCCAAGATGAAGAGCCAGGATCTTTAACGGGAACAACAGCCGCTCAGAAGGTGCTTCTCAACTTCTGCCTCAGTCAGGAGCTGAGCTTCCTGGGTGGCAGTAGGCTCAGGATCTCACTGGGATACAAACTGCTTTGCTACACCAGGACAGCTGACACATCCTCAGGGACATCTGCTCTTCCACCATTAAAAGCAGCACAGCATATTCCAGCTAGGTCAACAGTCAAACCACCCAGAAGGGCAATTAAATTAATTTAGTATTTTAATTAGTGACAGAAACAATACAGCGACCCTTGCTTGTGTTCTATTTTCTGATTAAGGTGTTTAACATTTTCTTAAAAGCTCTGCTTCGTAAAACTCAAACACACAAGACAGGTCCTTGCCCTGTCCATGTCAGGCAGTTGCATTCAGCAGAGGGCACCGAACAAAGCGCTCAGCCAGTCGCTCCTGCCACATTACCCCAGAAACAGCGTAGGAAAACATCAGGTCTTGTGCAAAACGCCCTGTACAACAAAGGGGAACAGGCTCCTCTGAGGGAGGCTCCTGTATCAAGCTATAGCAGGATGTAAGAACTACTTATGGCTTCTTCTCTCAAGCAGCACCCGAAGAGAAACCCGCGGGTACCGCAGCCGCAGAGAGACGCCGGGGGCTGGGAGGCGGGTCCGTCCCGTAGCGCTGCCAAGGGCGGCCGCGGGCCGAGCGGCTCCGCGGGGGAAGCGTTGGGGCCCGAGCGAACAAACAGGCGTTTATGTCCCTCGACCAGCGGCCCGGGGCGACCCACGGCAGCCGGGCAGCCCCCGGCCGGGCCGGGCAGAGCAGCCCCGGCCCCGGGAGCAGCCACCGCCCCGGCCCCGCCCGTCGCCCGCGACTGCCCGAGGAGGAGCCGATTCCCGGCGCGGGGGCGGGAGGCGCCCCGGCCCCGCGACCCCCCGCGGCAGCCCCCACGACCCCCCCGCCCCGGCCCTGGCTCACCACCACGGCGGTGACCGGCTGCCCCGGCACGTACGACATGGCCCCGCCGCCGCCGCCGCCCGAACAAAGCGCCTCGCCCGCCGCCGCCACCGCCCCGCGCAGCCGGCCAATGGGGCGCCGCCTCGCCCGCTGCTGACGCGCGGCGCCGGAAGCCAGGCCGCTCTCCCGGCGGCCCCCGCGCCAAGATGCCCGACAGGCGCTTCCGGCGGCGCGGCGAGCGGCTCTGCGGCGGCGGTAGGTCGGGGCGGCGCGGCGGGGGCGGCGGCCGGGCCCGGGGCCGGGACTGACGGGCGGCGCGCGGTGTCCCCCGGCAGGGTGCGAGGCGTGACGGCTGGGCCCGGCCGGGGGTGCCGCGGAGCAGCTCGCCGCCGTGGATGAGAGGTACGGGCCGGGCCGGGCCGGGGAGGGGGGGGGGCGGCGGCGGGCCGGGAGCGGCGGCAGCGGCTCGTTACCGGGGGCGGGGGGGAATCGCCGCCGCCGTCGCCCAGCGCGCGTGTGCTCTGCCGCAGGCTCGCCGGGAGGGAGGCGATCCCCGGAGCCGGCGGGCGGCCATGGCCGCGGCGGCGGCTAAGCGCGAGGGGCCGCAGTTCATCAGCGAAGCGGCGGTGCGCGGCAACGCGGCGGTGCTGGACTACTGCCGCACCTCGGTGTCGGCCCTGTCGGGCGCCACGGCCGGCATCCTCGGCCTCACCGGCCTGCACGGCTTCGTCTTCTACTTCCTGGCCTCCGTGCTCCTCTCCGTGCTGCTGGTGCTGAAGGCCGGGCGGCGATGGAACAAGTACTTCAAGTCCCGGCGGCCGCTCTTCACCGGGGGGCTCGTGGGGGGCCTCTTCACCTACGTCCTCTTCTGGACTTTCCTCTACGGCATGGTCCACGTCTACTGAGGCGGCTCGGAGCCGCCTCGGCCGCAGTGTTTTTTCTCAGTGAAGCAGGAGGACTGTTGCCAAAAGAGTCGACGACACCACTAGGCCAGCTTACCTTTTAAACCGTTGTTCATTGCTCGTATTGTTAATACAGTCAGTAAATTATGTCAGAGCACAAATGAATCGGTAGCACTGTTCTAATTAAATTCATTGTGAAACATCACCTGGACATCGCCTGTGAATGTGTGTGTGGCGGTGAAGGGATGCCTTTCGTTGCAGTCGCATCCATGGGTTACAGTCACCTTAGCACCTTGCATCCCCTGCATTTTAGGATTAGAAATACCAGTCATCTTCGCTTGTAGTTTTGCTGCTGGCCCTGCTTCCAAAGACTGGTAACACATCACCCTAAGAATAATCCACTGACACAAGGAAGTGGTTCACAGTAGTATGTAATTAAGGGTACGTAAAGGTTTGGTACAGAAGTATATTTGAGTCGCTAGTGCAAATGTTATCTTTCACAGTTGCTATACGTACACTATAAATAAATGCCATTTTCATGGGCACTCTGTACTGCCATATACAAAAATCAGTACATAATATTCTCGAAAGTCAAATGCTTTGCTCTGTTTTGAATACCATTGTGTCCAATGAAATACAGGCAACCAAAGGAGAAGTACAGTATCGGAGGAACTGCTCGCTCAGTCTGTGCTGAACACACCTCTAAGGCTGCTAGCGTTTTCCCCAAGCGAACAATATATTAGTCGGGTTCTGCATGTCTTCGGCAGGAACCGAAAGAAAAAAATTCATCGTCTAATATACACGTAACCTCTCTTTGCTGTAGAGGTGATCCTGCAAACAGTGTTTGATTGGTAGGTTCAAATGAAAGGCTCCAAACTCTTGTACAGTGTCAGTGTTTTGTCCTGCACTTCCCTCCACAGCCCATGTTGCTCCATCTGGTTCTTTGAATCAGTCGTTGCTTCACCAGAACCTTCTTTAAGATATTCCCTGTTTATGCTGTACAAAGTTATTTTTACAACATGAGGTACTGTATTTAAAAAAACTTTACTGAAAAGTCAGCTTTTAGTGAAATACAGAGTTATACAAAAGGTAGATTTGATACCATAAACCTTGCCTCAGTCATGGTGCCTGTGATCTTTTGGAGGAAACATGGTCAAGTTTTTAATTCCCTCAGTAGCGTGCTTTGACAGATTCATGCCTTCAGAAAAGAACTGGCACTTGTTACCCATTAATGGGTATCTTTTATACACTTGTACTATTCAAATAGTTTCTAAACTCTTAATTACATTGCTTAGCATAAATATGTATCACCAAAAGAAACTGGGATTTACAGGGGCAAGAAGGTACCTAAAGAACATGATTTAGAGGAGTCTTGGACAGCAACGCCCTGAAATGACAAGTTTTATTGCTGTACGTAAAATTCAAGAAAAAACAAACAAACTCAAGAAGGACAGAAGCTTCTGAGAAGGAATCTGGTTGTTACATTTTATAAAAAGCAATAGTTGTGGAAATTCTGTTAAACAGAGGATATAAAGTGGGGAAATGCTCTAGGGAATCTGGGCGGGGGCTGAAGCCCCTGAAGTTTTCAGTCAGGAAATAGCTTAGGTTGGCTAACACAAAGATGTTGTTCTGTCAAGTTGAAGCATTAGTTTCAGAGGAACAAGGTCAGCTTTATGTGTTATGATGAGCTATTTGGTCTCCAGGAATTGTACCTTGGCCTAATGGCAGATGCGGTGTTCACCATGTGTTTCATCTAGAAACCATTTAAATAGAATTAAACTTTGACAGTAATGAAATCTGTGCTGTTTTATTGGTGTGGTAATTCTCACAGGCGTAACTAGTGCAGTTAGTTACACACACGTTGATTCATGTTTGCCTACAAGGGAGACTTTCAGAATGAAGAGGCTTTGGCTATGATTATAGCATCAGAGGTACACAGCTTATCATAAATATTTTATATCCAATGTTTAATTCTATTTTCTAGCTAAATGTTTGAATAGTTATCAGTACTTGCATCTGAACAGAAGGAGGAGAGCAAGTGGACCAGATTGTGTGCAATTTGTTATTGGTGACTTGGATTCAGAGTTTGCCACTGTTAACAAAGGTGAATTTTAATTTAGAATCAGACTGTTGCTTGGAGTAGCCACTTTAAGGAAGTTAAAGCAGAGGTGAGCGTGGCTCTTTGTTTCTATCCGTATGTAATATGTAAAGAACTGCAGCAGCAGGAGTCGCAACTGAAATACTTGTCTATCATGAGGACTCCTAATTGATGGTGACCTGGTGGTGTTTACAGAGCATTTGAACAGTTTGTACCAAGCCACAGTGCAGAGGCTTTAAGTGAAAGAATTAGAATTTCAAAAAAAGACAGGAATATTCACCTACCATCTTGGGGAGCTGGTGAGTCAATTCCTGTCAGCTCAAGCAAATGTAAACTTTAAACAATGTTGTTCTGTAAGCATTTTCTCCTCTTACAGTAGTTACATCCCCACATGGACATTAATTCACAAAATGGGCTGCAATGAGACTGTGCAATTGAGAAATGAAGAATCACTCTTCAAAGTTGAGAAAGCATTTAGAAAGTGGAGCTATGACTTCTAGAGTTTCCTCTTGTTGGTACATTTAGAAGAACCAAGGAAAGTTTGTTTTAACCAATAGAGCTCCCCTTTGCAACCTCTGCAGAAGAAAGGGACAGATACAGTGCAAAGTGACCAAGCAGCTATGAAAAATGGCAGAAACATAAAGACCCTAGTCAAGATCTCCTCTCGCCACCAGAAACTGTAAGTGATGCAGAAAGCATAATCCCATGTCAACAACAGCAAATGAAACCAACCCCGAAACAAAGAATGGGGAACCTAGGACCATCTCCATGCAGATACTCGGTGCCGTGTTGCTTTTCAGCACGCTAAACCCCTTCCCGCCCTGCCCCCCCCCCCCCCGTCAACCACAAAAACATCTGTCCCTGCCTTGCTTCAAAATATTCCTCTGCCTGCTGATAATTTTTCTGTACTCTGAAATGTTGGTTCTCTGGGCCAATTATGAGTGGAAAATCTGGGTAGCAGATGAGGTAGCTGGGACCCAGACATGGCTAAAATTGATTCTCCATTCAAAGTTGTGGCAGGCTCATTCTCCTCTTGTCCTAGGAGAGATGAGCAGAGCACCTTGTTGCAGCTGTTTTAAGGGCTTTTCCTGAAGGAGCACTTTTTCTAGCCCCCATGGTTACAAGAACACAGCAGTGCCCCCTGAAACATGCCTAGTCCGCACGGGCATTGCAGGATAACGAGCCCCTTTTCCCTGGGCTCTGTGAGCTGCTGGAACACTGCATTTCGCTGTACTTCCTGACACGAGCAGTTCTGCTGCTTTAAATAAAATGAGAGTTAGGAGCTGTGGCTGCAAGCCAGCGGAGCAGGAAACAGGTCGATTCTTGGCCTCCTCAGAACGCCGATGGTGTTTCACATTGCTGCTCTTTTGCACACAGAAGCAAAGCACAGTAACAGGATAATGCTGGTTATTGATATAGGTACAGATGTATCTATAAATAGATATAAAAACATTCAGTTGGTGTCCTCCTTTTCCTTTTGTAAAATCTTTTTATAAATCCATAGTGGTAACACAGCTGTAGCCAGCTCAGGATATCAGAGAATGTCTGAGGGCAAGAAGAGCTTCTCTGGAAAGACATTTTGTCTTCTCTGGGAATCCCAACAATACAGTAGATCTGATCTGTGGTGTCTCCACCTCCCAGTCCTAGTGCGATTCCACACCTGCATAGTTTTCCTGGAATATGTTCCCAGCTAGCAGACCCATCGCTGTGTCTAGAGCCCACCGAGCTGGTCTGCGCTCTGATTCCCATTATGAGTAGGGCTATTTAATGTTTTCCTGGAACTGGACCTGAGGAAACAAACACAGATGACAGTGAAGGCAAGCACACTATCTTCCTTCCAGGAGGCAATGCGGGAAGAGCTTCTCAGCCAGGCCTCTCACACCTTTCCGCAAAGGCGGTCACCCTCCGTACAGCTGAAGCTCGACTTCCCAGTTTCACGAGCTTTTGGAGCTGCCCCAGTTCCATTGCAGTCATTATGGACTAAGAATGTGAGGCCATTTATAGACACATGATACACAGCAGCTTCCCTTGTTCCCCAGCTAACTACAGCAATGATTAGGGAGGGAGGGAATAACCTGGCTGAACTCATTTAGAGGCATATAAATTCCTGGAATTGAATGGCCTTTGTGCACTATTAATGTTTACTGTAGTTACCATATCTCCAATTTCTATTAGTCATAACAATAAAGCTATTACATTTAAACACAAAAACCAAGTCACACTTACTTTACTTCCTCATACTTTTTGCCTCGATAAAAGTTACTCTTTTTAATCAAATACAGCAGCACCAGGTCACAGAAGAAAGCTCCCTGCAAAACAGCAGAAAGAATTTGTCATGTCCTATAACAAGGAACAAAATCATCTGTCTGCATGGCTACTGCTGTACACCCCTCCAAACTCACCCAAGCTGCATAACCTTCAACAATCTTTTCTCACATTTGCTCCAAGTTCTCATTTATGCATTTGTATCTACCTTTTTTTCCCCCCTAGATGCTTAAATCTTAGGGTTTTGCACCATGTTTAAGGAACACATTAGTCAGCAAGGACAGTTTAGGCCTACTGCAGTACAAATATTCTTCATTTCTCAACTCAAGCTCCTTAAGTCATTACTTGCTTCTGCTGGGAAAGCCATTGTATTCCCAGAACTCAATGCTGAACTACTAAACACAGGATAATCACAGCCAAAGAGCTGATGCATAATTGGAATTAGAGGGCAGACACAGAAAAACTGTACTCAAGGTATTTGATAGCCATCAGGACCTAGCACTTGAGCATATCATGGTCTTCACCGTGTTTGCCCTTGCCATGGTACCAAAGCTAAAATCTACTAGCACAGTTCAGTTTCTTTCACTACATGTTTTACCTTTGAAGTAGAAAAGAAAGTGTTCAGATTAAATTTGAAATGAACATTACTTAAAGAAGAATAACTTGTAGAAGCTGTATTTTCCTCCATGAACTGTAATAGTGGGGGTATGTTAACAAATGCCTTTGAGACAGGACAGACACACACCTGACTGAGCAATGAGAGTACTAAGAAACTCTTCCGGAAAAGGTATAACAAACTATCCCACTTCATACTTCTAACATCCAAATGACAGATGTGGGTCCCAATACGTTACTGTAAGAAAGTACATTAACTTACCGCTCCCATGAGAGCAAGCCCTGAACCAATATTGATAATGGTGGGAATGATGTTAAATTTCCCCGCCTGAAAGAAAAACAGGTCATGAAGTATTCAGTGGAAGAACAACCCAAGAACAAGTTTAAGGATATGAACTTATGCAAGGGAAACTACTTGGGCCTGTGGGTATGTTTTGTTAGCAAGAAGCAGGCATGGCTATAGAAAGGTCTGCAGAGAACTATTTTTGAGGCTAAAGGTTTGTGTTTCATCCAATTGCCTGTAGCTGTATTTCTGAACTTGTGTCATTCCTGGATTAGGCTTCTTTTTCTACAGTGAATATGCATGGAAAAGTCTCAGGAGCATCTTTACCTCTGTTGGACTTTACATGAGCCTGTTTTTAGGTATACGAGGTGCAGACTGCTGCCCTTTACGTCATCCACACTCCAGGTCATCTCCTTCCTTACGTGGAGTTAGCTCTGCACGAATGAATGGCAAGAGACCTTCTCTACACCAAGCCAGAGAGGCTGTCCTTGTGCCAGTGCCGCCTTTCCACCGAGAAACGTCTCCCCACTTCTTCCTCTCCAGGCTCAGAAATATTCTGGCCTGGGACCTCACCTTGCCATTCACCATCACATCAAAGCGGATTCCATATGCTTTAATGAGCGTCCGGTAGTCGACCCCATTAGCATCCTGGTAATACTTGGCAAACCTGGAATTCAACAACATTGATTTTAACTTCATCATCTGCTCCATGTGCACAGGAGCACACCTGAATTCACTGCACTGTTCAAACAGATCTATTCCCCTATCTAAGGCAGCTTTAGCTTACAAGCCTGGTCCTAACATTGAGTCTCACAGGGACACTCAGGTCGGGCACTTCCCAATAAGGTATTTCATTTCTAGCCTCAGTTCAATTCATCAGAAAGCCACTCACATTGCGAACTGTCTACATGCAGTTAGAGCTGCTTCTCTAGACATTCCTTCCTCATTGCCACAGAAATCTCTGCTAAACCAGAGATTTCATGGCTTGGGCCTGTGGGTCATCCTTGCAATTAACTGGCTGGGAGTCAGGTGGGGGAGCAGTGGTTAACACCAATTACAAAGGGACTGGCAGAAGTCATAACTAGTCTGTTTTCAGAGCTGGAATTACAGCACAGGCATCAGGAGTCTGATGCTGGCAGCACATGGAGGGTAAAGGCTTGGGCAGGGGTGTGGAAAGCGGGGAGCTGGCCATGGGTATGCTGCTCTTCCTCCCTCGGCTGAAGGCACATGCTTGGCCAGGGGCATCGCCTGGCACGACCTGATCTGGTACTGCTTCACTGCCGAGCTCTGATGCCCCAGAGCCAAACCAGCTCTGCCCCACTGCAGGTACCGCATCACATTCTCCTCTTTGCCTACCTGAAGTTGTACCCAGAAGAGACGGATTTCTCTGCAAACTTGTTATCCAGCCGGCTAAAAGAATAGTGAGGATTACATTCAGAAGGGGCTTTATCAAGATCACAGTTCCATTCAATCTGAATTCCTATCACACCACCCTTAACAAAAGAGAGAGACAGTGTGAGTTTTTTAAGCTTAGTTCAATTCATTTGTCTTCAAAATTGTCAGATCCTCAGGCAAGTTTCCCCCAGGGACAAGAACAGAAGCATTTCTGGTCACAGACACAAGCAGATACACTTCTGGATTGGTTAAGTTCATGTTTATGATATTAACCATATCATTCTACACTGCTACTCCCCTAGTTTTCCCTGTGCTAGTGTCACAGGGAAGTACAACAGTGCCTTCCTGACACTGCCTTCGCACAACCCCAAACTAGCCGAAGAGGAGATTTCTCACCCCAGGGCACTGATTTCATTCATTAAGTGGCTGCAACATACTTCAATGGAAAAGTCATTCTTCTATAAATGGACAGAGATCAAAAGTGCAGAAGCCAGCACAAAGCCTGCACTCTTCTCACCCCGTGCTTCCCAGGATGCCTCAGATGGGCTCTGTTCCCCCATGTGCTACACGAACTGGGTTGCGGCCTGTTTGGCACTGCAGCCCCAGTCCTCTGTGGGAACCCCAGGCAGAAAGATGTCTGTTCACCTGACACTTCGCACAGAGGAAGCCTCAAGGGGCACTCTCTGAGCAGGAGGAGCCCCACTGACTTCCCAGAGTTCTTCGCGTCTAAACTGCTTTAGTAACATTAAGAATAATCAAGCAGCAAACCCTGTTGGCAGAGCAGAGTTTTTGGCAGCCCCAAATAACAGACAACTGACCTGACCACCTCTTCCACTGCACCTGCAACATCGCTTTGCCTGAACAACTGTTCCTATTCCCTGGGGTTGGAATAAATGGGATTCAGCATGATTTTAAGAACCAGCATCCCTCAGCTGCCCCCTGAGCCTGGATGGGCGTCAAATTCCTAGGCAGCCAGTGGTTTTCCCCAGAGTCACTCAGGGAACAGTACATGCAGTTGGCAAAACACACGGGTCCGAGGGGCGCTCCTACCTCCAAGGCCATTTCCTGGAAGTTGCTCCCGGCCCAGCTGACAATGCTCCCCAGGAGGAAGATGGGGCAGTAGGGATGCTCTGTGCTGTAGCGGCAGCTTTTCAGGTAGGACTCATTGCTGGTTGCCAGCACATTCATCCTGTACGTGGGGAACAGGGGAAGCCATCTCGTCTCCCTCTTTGCTTGCCTACGCAGCTGGCTTAGAGAGCACCCCCATAGCTGCAGAGACCAGAGACTCCTCCAACATCCCATGTGGACAACAGCAACAGCACCTTCCGCCAACCTGGTCGCCCTGTGGGCCTTTCTACTTTGTGAAAAAAGACCTTCAGGCCAGATGGGAGCTGGCCAGCTGAATCTGGGCTCAAGGATGGACTCATCTGGAGCAGGCTGCCAGGGTGCTCCAGGGCTATTTGGTACAATGTCTTCTCAAATTAAAAAAAAAAAAAAGGTAAGGATGCTGGGAATGTCTAACTAAGCCTAGCAGAGCGGCAAGACAACACTCCTTTCTACAGTTCCTTCTTTCATTCATATTTGAGCCAGAGCTGCAGCGGCAAATGCAAACAGAATTTTAAGTTGGCATTTTCCCAGCCTTGTCCAGGTGCCTTCATTTTTACAAAGGGGAAGAGGAGGAATAACTGGGAACAAAAATGGTTGGGGAGCCTGACTGCACTAGCTTGGGAACAGATCTGTCCCCCTAGGAGCTCCCCCCCAGGCCCATCCTGTGCTATAGGAGCCATCACAGACCTTGTGTGGTGAAGGACAGCCTCACCCCAGCCGCTGTTTTCCTGAGAAGCCCCCAGAAGATTGGTGGCCTTCCCTCAACCTCCAAGCCCTCATTATCTCCTTGCTTCTGCATGGCCTGAAGCCAAAGGCCTCCTTCTGCCTTAGAAGAGGATACATTCACCTCCCCATCCCAGCCCTCAGGCAGGAGAAGGACGCTGGAGCAAATCGAGGGTATTGGCTCTGCAATGGAGAGGACACAGGGACCTCTGAGCACCCGCACTTACTTGGAGAACTTAAACTTGGGGAAGCGGATAGAGTTCTTGATGTAAATGGTGAAGTTTTCTGCACTGGCAAGAAGAGGTTTCCTGGAAGAGAATGGCTTGTTATCTGTTTTATGTTTGTATCCTGCCCATGTGTTTAAACTGGGATTTCCATTTAAGAAACAGCTCAGTTTTATCCTGTGGTGCTTCTGCAGGATGGACCCTCTGGCCAGAGCTCAGGGCTTCAGCAGCCACTGTGCACCTCCACGGACCAGCCCCGACTCCCCCCACCCCTGCAAGCCATGCCACTTGCACCCCTTTGCCAGTGAGGCATTAGAGAGGAGGGTGCAGGTTGAGGGGGGACACGGAGAGCTGGACACAGCCCTGAGACAGCTGGCGAGGCAGGTGGAGGGGAGCAGAGGGCCAGTCCTGCCAGGGGCCCGTGCAGAGCTCCCTGCTGCACGGGAACAGCCAACATTCAAACAAGCATCCAAGCAGTGGGAACCCAGAAACAGCTCTGGATGACATGCAAGCCAAAGCAACGCAAGCCTGGAAACAGCACAGGATGGCCACGTACTTGGGCTTGGATCTTTTCTCCACAGGGCACCAGGCCAATATCTCACAAGTCCCTCTGATGTTGTCCCTGTCTTTCAAACAACGGCCAGTCTTAACCCCTGCAGCACAGATATCACAGAAAAGGTCACCAAGAGCAGCCATCTCTTTGTCTACAGGGCAAATGAAAGTCACATGCTCTTCACTGCCACCCTAAGCCCTCCTCCCTGCCATGAAAGGGCTTCTCAGCTGGAACAACCGCTCTCTTGTTGCTTCTCTGAGCAGCCTGGGGTGCTTTGGCCCAGCCACTGTGGCTTAGAAGAGCTGTAAACAAGGCAGCAATCTCAATAAAAGACAACAAAGAAAAGAAAGCCATTGCCACATCCTCCCGATTACTAGTCAGAGATGTTTGGTGTTGTATCCAGGCTGATGTCTCTGAAGGAGCCTGCCTCTGCCAGAACCAGTACAAGAGGAAGGATCCTCTCCTTACCATTGCCAGCCACCACTGCTTCCCCGGCTGGGCAGTCCCCATCCGTGTGACACAGGGCATCGGGAATGCTGGCACTCTGCAAAGGGGAAGAGGACAGAAGTGAGATGTGCAGCAGGACATTGCACACTGGAGGAAACCTGTATCAGTCCCACTGCACAAACCCGCTGCGGAGGTACCCAAGCGGGCGGCAGCGGGGAGGGCAGGCAGCTCCACAGCTGCCTGCTGAGTAAATGCAGCCACTAGAGGCCAGTCGCTTCCTGAACTACGGGCTGTGCTCGCAGCCCGGGCTACCCCTGTGCTTATCACAAGACGAATTAGTCACTGCTACACGGGGATGCTCCCTGGATGGCCAGAGTCCTCCTCCCCCAGGCTCTGGCCCATTCTGAAACACGTAACCACAGAGGACATTTAAACATCACACTGCGTGAAAGACCTCATGCCCTTGGCCTGGAAGGTGCTAAGCACCCTCTAATGTCCTGAAGATAGTGAAGCCTGAGAGTTCAAGCCCTTCCCTAGCAGGTATCTTAGAAAGTCTCTTTTACCCTTAACTAGACTCAGTCACCTCCAATTTGTTTTCCCATGGCCTTTTCTGGCCCTAAACAGTCGCTCTATTGGTCTCATCTCCGCTTGGGCAGAGGTCCAACACCTTTCACTAAAGTCAGCCAGACTCTATGTGATCAGCACCTCTGGAGATTAAGATAGCTCAACCTCCCAGGTATTCAGTAACCTGCCCAATTTCCCTTATTGAGATGTTCTACTACAGAGCAAAAGCATCTGCCTTTCATTTTCCCAGTGTTTGCTGCTCCCCAGGTGTCAGTTCTAATCCCAGTTTTAGGGGTCTGGGGGTCAAGGGGCTCAGGTCTTCCTACCTCAGGACACGTAGCTTGCTTCTGGTTTGGGGTCACAATCAGGTTCGTCATGACAAAGAAGACGTTTTCACCCTAGAATAAACAAAGCAAGGTGAGAAGAGTTAGAAAACCTACCTTACTCTTACTCTTTTACCCGTTACAAGGAGGATGCAGTTCTCTGCAGAACAGTAACATCTCCCTCTCTCCTGGTGCTTTTCAGGCTGAAATGAAGCAGCGCCCTTTGTTTGGGTATTTGTTTGGATGAGGTTGGACACTGCCAATCCCACACACAGCTGGGGAAGCTCTGACACAGAGAAGTGCAGTGATTTGGTCAGTCACTCAAAAAAACAGCTGAGGGCTGAGAACAAAGAGGGGTTATGGGTGTCCCAGGTTAAGGTGTTATCATCCACTGGATCACGCTGCTTCTCTGGTGCAGCCGTGAGCCTCCTGATAGGCACACGCAGTCCGATCAGGCAGCCTCGGTGTGAGCGCACGGACATACGGCTGCAGCAGGTCTCTGTGGCATAAGGGTTCTGCTTTGGAGGCTGCGTTCGTTTGGTGAGCACACTGACAGGAGCGCTGAGCCTTGCCTTGCCGGCTGCTTGGCAACCGCTTGTCCTCCTTTCCCACGAGGAAGCAGTGCCTGAGCAAGGCCCCGTCCCACTGCAGAGCCACTGGTGTCTGCTCGCAGCCGGGGTCGCACAGGCTGGCACCGCTGCAAGCCCGAGGTCACGCAGCAAGGCAGCAGGGCACGGCTCAGGAGCAGATCTGGTGCAACGCTACGGACGCGTGATAAAACAAAGCAGAGTACTTCTAGCACGGGCTGTAGTAGATGGAATACAGATCATTTTACCAAGCAACTGGGATGACTGGCCAAGACACGCAAGGAAGAAACACTTGACTGCAGTTTTGTCCCTAACATCCTTATTTCTGGCAGTGTTGGGCTTGCTTTATGTTCAGGCAAAGCTGTAACATATGTGCTGACTCCTGTTCTGGGGCTGTCCTTTCTTTGCACACGCACAGCTTCTACCTCATTCCTTCTGCAACTTCAGCAAAAAGAGTTATGAAAGTACTGACACAGCTTCCCGTCAATAACCAACTGTTAAAGGTAACCGCAGGAAAAACAAGCCTGAAGGTGTCTGTGCAGTCAGCAAGAGGGGAGAGAAGTTGGCTTACCACAGCATTGGAAATAGAGGCTGGTTCTCTCATCCCTTGTCATTCAGAAGTGAAACGAATGCAGAAATAAAACGTGCTTTTACCACTTCCACTGCATACCATGCACATACAGGAAAAGGAGGAAGAGGAGTCAGCAACAGCCTCAGTTACAGCACTTCACTGCAGCTACAGAAGCACTGGGATTCCTGACAGCCCCCAGGGTGATGGGAAGCCTGACTCTCATCATACACCAAAGGGACACACACAGTCAATAGAGTCAGCCCAAAAGATGGGTCCAAGGTGCTGCTCACAGCGTGAGCAGTGAGAAAGACCCAGCTCCATTCACACGACCAGCACCACCATCCTGGTGCAAGGAAGGGCTGCTCCGAGCATCTTGGGCAAGCGATCCTCACTCACGACATAGAAATCAGCAGCACGCCAAGCCCTGCCAGCCATCTGCAACACTGAGTGCTCATCTGAGTGAGCACCAGGCAATAAGTATGCCCAATCTGGAGCAAGCTCTGGACCCCAGACATCACCGGGTTGCTCTGAGTCACAACAGGAAATAAGAGGTCTCTGCCAAACTGTCAAGGAATGAATGAAGTCCAGTCCAAGGAAGCAATGAGTGAAGGATTCATCAGGTGACTCCCTGCTCTGCATTATACTTAATCCCAGAATGCCATAGGTTCATCCTGTCCAAGGGTATTTTCAGCTCTCAGCGGTAAATTTCAGTAAACTGAGTGTCTACAGTTTATTCTGGAGCAGTCTCTTGGAAAAATCCCTCCAACACACAGCCCTGCTTGTTCCACACAAACATCAGAGATCTCAGGTTTCCTTTCGCAAGAGCAGAGCTCTGTGCTCTCGTGCTTGGCTGGTTCTCTTTCACTTCACTGCTGTGCTTTGCAGCAGGTGTATTTACCCCACACCCCACCAGGTCTTTGGGAACGCAGGGCAGTCAGTCCTCAGCAGGAGGGATGCTGAGCCCAGGAGAGCTGCTCACTCCTCTGTGGAGGAGGCAGAGTTTCTCCCAGCCCTCGCTGCCTCCTGCTCTGCTCCCTGAGTCTCTCTGGTACCCACCGGCCCACCCCCACCTAGACAGCTCAGAGTCCTCCCTCCCAAGTGAAATAAGAGAGAGCATGCAGCAGTTGACAGATGCAAGTGACTTAATGCACTGAGAGCAGGCACTCAAACACTCCTAAAAAGCCATAGGGGATGGATCTTATGGCTGCTGTGAGGCAGGCGGCAGACTAGCCATAATCAGCACTTGGAGAAAGAGGGCTCATGGGATGTCCACATTTGCATCTGCAGCCAACAGAGGTTGTTGTGTTTTATAGTGCTCTAAAAGAGCCCAAGGTCTAACATTGCCATGGTTACTGGAGGTTGAGGCACAGCAGGGCAGACTGCAGCAATACTGGATTCAATATTGTTGCCTGATTGCCCAAACACATTCGGATTTATGCAGTTATTGTGGAAGAATGATGCTGTAGCCTAGACATCCGCTTTACTGAGCATGCCAGCTCAGAGGGAGAGCTAGCTATCCTTATTCAGTGCATCACGCTACGAGGCCTCCCAACAAGCCAACACACGGTAACAAGATCATTGCTTGAATCACAGAAGAAATGTCAGACAAGTCGAAATACTGGCCAGTATCACCGTTTCATCTATGGGTGTGCACAAAAGCCACCTGCTTTGTTCTCCAGGGCTTCCATGCAACTCGAACAAGAGTGTTTCAGGCACCCACAAGCTTGCTGTCTGGCATTCCTGCTGCGCGGCAAACTCTGGACCGAGATCCAGAGTCTGCAGTGAGGCTTTGTGTTAAAACTGGTGGAGATGCAGAGCACAGATCTGAGCAAACCCAGGCAGCAGCAGGAGAATGAAGTCTTATTCTTATGCACAGCAAAGTAATTTGCTCAGTTTATAGCTCTCTGCCCTCTGTCAGCATAGGACCCTGACTTTCGCCTCATACATTTTCATGCACATGTGATGGATACTGGCAGGGAGGAAAGCACACATGCAAACAACCCATGGCAAGCTCAGCTGAGCAGCTCCTATCCCGGAGCCAGGCTGCATCTGCTGGGATCTTTTCTCCTTGAGCAGCAGCCACGCATCTCACTTTGACCAAGACAAGGAAGCAGCAAGGCAGTTTTAGACAGACATTTCAATCAGCTTCCACCATTCAAACTGCACCACATCTTATTTCCATCTCCTGCCTCCTCTGGGCTCCCCTGTACATGCCTGCTCCAGCCCAGCAAAGGAGGCAAGCAGGCACTTTGCTCAGATGAGCAGTCCCACTCAAATCCATGGGACATCCCACTGAAATCCATGCGACTTCTGCTGAAAGGTTTTGCTTGCTCAGTGTCAAGGGCCTTTGAGAGAGAGACAGGGCTGCTTTGACATCTGCTGGAAAGACCCAAGAGGAAGCACAGAATTGCTCTCTTGTAGCCCATCTCCTGTTTATTCACAGGAAAGGTCTGGGTACGCTGCTTTAAGCTTACCAACAGCAACCATGCTGGAACATCTTTCCAGCTGAACAGCAGAGCTGATAGCAGCAGGGTGATGCAAACCTGTGGAGGGATGACGTAGTCCGCAACATCCCACAGCCTCTCCCCCAGCTCCGAGGTGTTGGTGAAGGCCACCCCTTTCAGCTTGGTGATGACAGAGCTCTGGAGGGACGTGTCTGTGTCCTGATAGCCTTTCTTGACAACAAAAACCCACCTGCAAGGCACACAGCAAGCAGCAGCATTAGCAAGTGGGAACAAGTTAGCCAGAGATTTATACCAAGGCCAAACACCATTCAAGGGCAAATCAAAATACACCAATGACACCAAACTCTCTGCAACTGCTACTCCAGATTTAGGATGAACTCTTTGACACAGCTGCACTTACCTACAGCACAGGAGGAAAAGTTAGGACCAAGCCCACACATGCAGGGAAAGCTGAAATAACTGGTCATGGGGTATAAAACTAAGCCTCGTGCCTCCCTGTCCTGTGCTCTGCCCAGCAACCTCTGTGGAAAGACAGCAGGGCAAGATAGGGCCATCTGTTCTTCAAGATAAGAAATAAAGCAAGCTTTTGCAAGTTGCAGAAAAGAGTTTGGCTGGCTTCACAAATAAATGACTCTCATTTTAAAGCCTGCCATTAGGCTGCCAGTCCAGCAACAGATCGCGACAGGGGAGACGCAATTCCGGAAGGTGAGCTGAATATTACGAACAGAAATCTTTTGGGAGTGTTCTCAGCCAGATGTAGAGCCTTCTGTAAACAAGTGCAATGGGAACAACATGATTGCACCCTGGCCTCTATGCTGGGCAGGGCTTCTCATCAATCCACCTGGAAGAGCCACTTCCTCAATGAATGATCTGCGGAAAGACTTCTCTTGCTTCTTCCCACTAGAAACAGCAAGAACTCCATAGCACAGGGGAAAGAGCTCTCCATGTTGAATGAAATAGCTCTAGCTCCTGCACAGTACTGCCAGAGTCACTTACCAGGACAACAAAGCAGGCAAGACCCTCGAAAAAGCTGAAAGGGCCAGGGCAGGTTTCAGGGAAGGGCAGGCCAGCTGCATTTGCAGGTGCAGCTCCCCCCTGCCCTGCACTTACCTGGTGTGCACTGTTGCTTGCTGAAAGCAAAAGCAAGAGCAACCATCTCTGGGGCTGAGCAGCACTCGCATGTGCTGCCCTTCACCCACCTCTTGTTGACAAACCCGAAAAACTTTTTCTACCCTTGTGAAATCTCCTACTTTCCTGTTTTTCCAAGAAGACTGTTCTTCTCCCCAGAAAGACTCAAAGGCAGACCCCTAAGTTCTCCCAGTGAATCTGAGAGGGAGCGGCAGCCACGTCCAAAAAATGACTTGATTCAGAGGGGGCTGATGATCACAGCTCCGTGGCACTCCTCTGAATAGCTACTGGCGCGTGGTCAAACAATCAGACAGGCCAGGCTAATGCTAACCCCCTCTGTGACCACGGTGTGACTCCTCTGTGGCCAGGCTTACTGCGGATACCACCAGTGATGGTGCCAGAGGTTTGCAGAAGGCACTACATGCCTAGGAAAGGAAACAACCTGCATGGCCCAGGCAGTCTCTGAAGACTCTGGGTCACGCTATATCCTTCTTGTACAGAGGATGTGTCCTCAGCACTCTTATCTACAGGATTCCTCCTTTAGCAGCTAGTAACATGCCAGACTGCTGAGACTCCATCTCCGCCCAGCTAAATAAGCAGACTCTGGAACTGTACACCTTTCTATAAATAAATCCAGCAGGCATAAAGGACTCTTCTATATTTAATCACTGAAAACACAAGGTGAGAGAAAAGAGATCTGAAAACGCAGGCAGTGAGGGTGAAGATTTACAGATCACATTCTGAAAAGCCTCAGAAACTCAGGAAGCAATGGCACAGATGTCATGTAGGCTGGATAATTCCAGGTCTGAGCCTGCAAGCTGCAAGGACTATCGCTGTGTTTGTTAAGTGTCAGTGTGCCCAGCCTCTTGCAGAACTGGGCTTTTTCTGAGCAGTGCTCTAGCTACCTCCACGTCAATCAGCCTTGCTCTGAAATAAATGGCAGCTGACTTTCATGCTGCCTCATCCTGCACACTCCCAGCTGCTGCAGCCTGTTCCAGCAAAGGAATTAGCCACTTTGTTCTTGATTCCCTCCCATATAGACTTGAGCATGTCATGCAGCCATGGAGACAAGCCTGGTTTGTCCCAAAGCTCAGCAACCGTGGACATAAATGCTATTGTTTCTAATGAGCCAGGTATTAAGGTTTGGCATCATTCCCACAGAATACAGAAATAAAAGCCTAAATAATTCATTGCAAAGCCATAGTGCCATTTGATCTATTTTTAACCCAAACCTAACCTAATCTGAAAGGTAGAGATGAATCTAACAATCCCCCGGCAGGTAAAAAGTCAGATACATCTCTGTTAGACATTACAAAATCCTGGTTTTATAAATAAACATAAGTATCTGCATTAAGATCATAAGCCATAGCAAGCATCATTACATGCAAAGTATCTTACATTAATCTTGATAACAACACAGCAAGCAAATGTAACCACAGCAGTATATTAAACGTATGGTGATTCTTACCCCACCAGGTAAGCCAGGATGGAGAGCTGCACGACTCGGTAGAGAATCCCCACCTTCTTATTCTTTGCGATGACGTATTTCTCTGTTTTATAATCAAAAAGTGATAGAAATAAACCCTTCCAAGCCACCTGCCCCATTCTCCCAGCTCACTCTTTACTCTCGGCTGGAGCAGACAGCGGCGTTTTCAGCTTGCATTAGCCACACGTGCTCTGCACAGAAACCTGATACACCAACCCCTTCAGAGCAAAGGGCTGATCTCCTCCCTCCTGCAGCTGCTCTCCAGCAGCAGCTCTCAGGTCAGAAACCAAAAGCTGCAGTAACAAGACAGTCTTAGCTGCTTTGCAGCTAATTCATTCTCTGGGGAAACCCCTACGTAGGTTTTGCTCACATGCTTTATTCTTTTTCCCTCAGTCACAAAACGTTTATAATGAAAGCTACGTTACAGCACTCAAAGTCACAGAGCTACAGTATCGCACTGTTGAAGCCTTTCTTCGGTTTATATGATGGTAAAATGCCTGTTTATATGTTTTTATATTTTTTAATTTCTTGGGTGTTTACATGAGCTTGTGTTCTTCCATGTCATCCACAATATTTTCCTGGCTACTACATCTTCCCACCACAAAACTAACAATTTAGGAAACTAATAAATAAGTTCTGCATGTGGTTAAGGGATCGGTCACCATCACGTCTCATCAAAACACACAGTGAGTGCTGAGCTAGGTGCATCTAGATACAGAACATAAGATCTGATGAAACACCAAAGGGAGAGGAATAGATTTACCCCTCACTCAAGGAGGAGTTGTTTACTTGATGGTAGTGCAAGACATGACTCCTACTCCAACTGAGACATTTCCATGTGCAAGGAAATGAAATGATCATTACTTAAATTGAGAAGGAGAGCTAGACTGTCTCCTGGCTAAGGAGGGAACATTATGAACTCTGAGGAAGAAAATGAGATATGCCTGGATCTTCCAGCAACCTGGCTAACAGCTAACACACCTCATCACGAGAAGATCCAGCAGCAAGCTGGGGTCTGGAGCATTTCCCGTATGCATACACTGATGGGAGGTATCTCTCAGGGGGAGGTCTGGGATGGGACTGCCCAAGAGAGTGAATCTACTAGAGAGCGCCTATCGGAGACACAAGGTGCTGTACTGGGCATAGAGTACAGGGTTTGCTGCGTTCAGACACGAGCACCCAACTAGCTCACGCCCGAGCGCTGTGTTGGGCATGAATGGCAGGTTTGGGCAGCAGGGCCCTGCGCAGGGGATCTGTGTGGAGGAGGCCATCAACTGTGCTGTGCCTGTCACGGCCAGGTCCAGCCAGCTCCGAAACTGGTGTAACACCCCACCAGGCACCGCAACTGCAGGTGGAGGAGCACACGGCACCTCTGCGTGGACAGATTAAAGAGGGAGCGGCAGGCAGGAGGAAGGGGACATCACTGAGGGCATGGCTGGAGACACGATCTTGGAAGAGGTGCTCCATGCCAGCGGAGGCACACATCTGAGGGCCTGCAGCCCCTGGGCAGCCCGCACCAGTGCAGGGACATTGAAAAGCAATGAGAAATGGAGGAAAACCAGTAAACGGCAGAGAGGAACAGCATAAAGAAACTGTCAGGCACACATCCCTAACCTCCTGCATCACCCAGCACCTCACTGAAGGAACTGCGACAGACTAAGCATAACTCATGGCAAAAATACAGTAAATTGAGACTAGAAAGGAGGGAGAATAAGTGTTTGGCTTAATTTGAGCCTGGTGAAGGGAGAGGAAAGGTATTTACTTGCTTGCTTTTTTGATTATTTATGTTTTCTTTTTCTCAACTGAATCAATGATTAGAAGTTTGTGTTAACTGACAATAAATTAAATTATGTACAAATTTCCCACTGTTCTGCCTGCGATGGGAGTGCATGAAGACGGGAGCCTGGGCTAGGTCAGGACCAAGAAGGCTCTTAGGCATGCACAGTCAGCAACTGGAACGTGCACTTAGACATGGGTCAAGAGAGTGGGTCACAACCACCTTCTGAACATGTGGAACAATATTACATTATCAAGGCTGCAAACAGTGCAGTGAAGTGGTTATTCGCTCTAGCACATGTACCTGTTCCCTGTGGAATTCTCTTCCTAGAGAGAATCATTTCTCAGGATCTCAGGTTTTGTAAAAATTTTATCTTTCGTCCTCCTTAAATTCCATACCACATTTAAACAGATTGGTCAGATTTTTAAATAAGCGTGAGAGAGAGAAGCTTGCTCCAAATCACAAGATAATCACAAACAGCATAACAAAGAACAGAACATTATCCTCAAATATCTCTCATTTTTTCTCTTATCTCACAGCCATCTTTAGAGCTTCTTTCTACAAAGTGAAAGGAACTGTGTAACCGTTTTCCAGCAACTGCAAAACTAGAACAGAAATCTGCCTGTGACCTCCTTCTAACCCAGAGGTTGCAGTGCTCCCCTCACTCCAGCCCTGTGGCATGCAATTGTTTCAGCACACGCATCTTTAATGAGGAGGTCCCTGGGACATGTGGACCTCCAAGGGACGCCTGGCAGGGACCTAGCCTGGCTCGCACTGATGTGGCTGCAGCCTCTGAACTTTGTTGGCATCACTGTCGCTTGCCGCAGTTTGGGCACTCGGTGCAAGAAGCCCTGCGAGTGCCCCAGGTCCCCAGAGGATGAGGCCTCCCGCTCCCGCACACCCACCTGGCCACACTGCCACCCCACTGCCATCTCCCGGGGCTGAGACATCTGAGGGGGCCACCCTGACCCCTCTGGCTCAGGGTTAGCTCCAGCCCAGCTCCCAAACTCTGCAGCCACCCTTCAGGCTCAGAGCAGGCAAAGGGACGATCTTCTTTACCTCTCCCACCCTCCTTGACCCTCCTTTCTCTGTCCGCATGCCCCACACAGGCAGCCTCTGTTTATTTCACACCGCCAGTCTCACAAAACATTTTTGCTGCTCCCAAGCCCCTCCGAGAGCCCTCTTGCTCACTCAAGCAACTGTAACAACCAAGACTCACAGTTGCTCCCTTCCTCAAACAGTATTTGGCCTTTGAGTCCACCCCTCCTTATCAGATGCCTACACACCAGACTGTCACTGGTGACCATCTTGCAGCTCCTCTATTTGAAAGCCTGAAGCACAAAAAGGAACTTTTACAACATTTAATAACCAAAGAAAATAAAACCCTCCATGAAAGCACACTTCTGTGCAGATCAAGTAGACCACGGTGGCCAGTCAAGCCAGAAATGGATAAGAATGAACGGCAGGTCCAGCCTGTCTTCCCCAGCCACTGCCCAGACCTCAGAGGCAAGCAGTGCAGTGCTAAGTGCAGGGAGACCTGCCCAACTCCAGGGCTCCAGAGCTGTGCTGAGACAGGAGCATCCTAAAGGAACCACCAGACCTTTTCCCACTCAACCTGCTCCTAGGAGAGTTATTTTTGCAAGTACAAGCTGCTGGGTGATAGCCAAATGTTATCTATAATCACAGGCCTGGTCCCACACGAACACCATCTGCTCCCCTGGCCCTGGAACTGCTCAAGGAACTATTCTAAATCTCAAGTATGTCCCACATCTCAAGCTGCCCTATTTGCTCAGAACTGCTTCCATCAGTGCTCCAGCTGCACAGAAAACATTCAAGCCCATGGAGGATCAAAGTATCAGTGGAATCAAGCCAGTCCTTGATGGTGTCAGGAGAGCTCCCTCTCCATCCCTGCCTTCCTGGAGCCACCTTCTCATCTGTCTAGGTGACTGCACAGGCTAAAACCAGATGAGGAAACTTGCTAACAGTTAAGTAGTATGTTGCTCCCTGGCCCGGTTTTGCTTAATAGCACAGACCTAGGTCTGCTATGAGTTTTTGCAATTATTCTCCAGGTCAATTAATGTGACGAATGATTTACATAGGCTAGAAAAAAAAAAAAAAGTGTTTCTCAGCATAGGAAGTGTTCCTGTTACAGGTTTGACCTGCAGGTGTCAACAAGGCTTGAGCACTAATTAAAAAAAGAGGATGTAGAACTGATACTTTTCTTGGTTTAAAACCCATCAAGTAAAAACACAATTGCAATAACAGTTTTTAAATAAAAAAGTTTTGGTTTCTATCAAATGTACCCCAGAATATTCTGAATATTGCCCAACATGTGCAAGATTCATGCTGACAACAGTGCTGTTGGCATGCTCCCGGAGGCATCGTTCTTATCACTTTCTAGTTTTCACAACCTTATTCTTTATTGCCTGGAAAGCAAGAGTGCTGGTGGGTTTCTTAAAGTGTCCATAGGTTATTCAAATATAAGCAATTTCATTCACGTGGGTATGCGGTGGGACGAGTAAATAGCCTAACAAAACGTAACCATCAGTTAAAGACAAAAAAAAAATTAAGTTTTACTTAGTCCTTCCCGAGGGACTGGCAGGCTGGATCTCTTCTGCAACATATCTCCCTTCTTGAGTCCAGCATTTTGAATTTTCCATGGAAAAAACAGTTCTGTTCCTTTCCCATGAAGGCTATTTACTCAGTCTGGAAATTCTCACAGGGAGGATTTCTCCTTCAGTACCGAAACTCCCCGTATCTTTTTTTCATTCCTGACACATTACACCCATATGTAACTCCTCATACTGCTCACAATAATTACCTTCTCAGTATTCACGTGTAGCCATAAGATATGCAGCCCTTGTCTGCCCAGACTGCTACTCATCTACATTTCTCTCCATCTGTCAGTAGCTCTTCAGTATTAAGCTGCCTCAGACTTGAATTCAGTCCAGTAACGATCCAGTAGAGGCTGGTACAGGGACTGTGGAAATGAAACTTTAGATCCCTGCTCTAACACAGTGGCATTCTAAACACAGCCAGATCACATCTGGCTCTTTACAGCACTTTAGGATAGAAATGTTTCATGTTATCTTTAAGTCATACCCAAAAGAGACCACACATTTTCCAATTGCCAGTTCCAAATGATCATCCTCTAGGCATTAATTCTCTTGGTGATCCCCACTCAGCCCCCTACTGTGTGATCAAGTGCAACAGAAACACTCTCTCAAAGGCACAAGAGCTGATGTAGAAAACGCTAAGACATTTAAGGACTGGAAATGCTCCTGCAGCAAATGCCTGAATGATGCAGACACACCATCCTTTACAAATAGGTGCCAGACCAGCTACTGAAATAGAAAGGAGGCAAGGAGCAGAGGATGTAAGTAGGAGATAAAACTGTTCTGGCAAGGAAATGACCAGTGCAAAAGGCAGTGGTCAGCTCTCCATTACTTTTTTTTTTTCCCCCCCCTTCTCCTCTTTCTCATAGCATCATACTTTTAGGTCAACATCTAATGAAAAAAACAAGCTGATGAGTTGAACAGATGGAAGAGAGGAAGTTGCTCTTAAGCCATAGCATATGCACACTGAAACACATGCAACATCAAGCACATACTGCTTTCTGATGATGATGGGTTTAGTTGCAAGAATACAGAAATGTGTGTGAAACCTGCAAGGAAAAAATTTCCATTCAACTTCTCTTTTAATCCTTGTTATGACTTTGCAGTGTAAATAAGAAGTATGTTGCTACTTGCCAATGAAAAATTTACAAAAATGAGTTTCAATTTTTGTCCTCCTAGCTAGTACTCCTGGCTCACATGTCCTTCAATTCTTCTTTGTTTGGAAAATAAAACCTTTCTTTCAAGAGTCTTTGGAAAAGCATTCAGACCTTTTTTGCCTTCAGAAGAATTCCTTATTTCCCAGAGAGGGATAAACAAAAGATGAAATCAGCCAGACCAGGAATGTGAGGATTAATAATCCATCCTTAATCCCAGAGGCTCCTAGAAAGGGAATCTATGGAAATAATCTTTCAGTTGTTACCCACAGAAGCATCCAAATTTGTCAGTAGAAGCGAGAAATGGAAGCGTGCCCAAGTTCCTGAATATACTTTCTCTTTGGTTCAGCTCATCATTTCCAGAAGAGCAATTTTCAGGCATGCCTTTCTGCGTTGCTCCCCTACTATCTCCTGGCAGAAATGCGCATTTATTACAGAATGAGGAGACACTAAAAATATGACTCAGTTCAACAGCTCTCAGCTTTCACCATGGCTCTCTCCTTTGAATGCACTCCAGGTTGCTACCCCAGGTCCTGAATCTCCTATGCAGTGCGCAGGACATTCAGGAAGGTTTTGTTGTCATCACTAGCTGGAATTTTATCCACTCCTCTCCCCCAGCCCAAGTAGTGAAAGTGCTTGAGGAAGAGTACTAAAGAGAGGGAAGAAAAATACAGCACCTCTAATGAAATTGATCCGTCATGCCCTGTTTTGTGAGAGAGCTGGCACTAAGCCAGAAAAGAGAAGTGGAATACAAATGCACATAAAAACATCATTGGGAAATTGAGTGCAGTAAGACATGTAACAGCAGTATTATACAGTGCTGTACTGCAATGTTTTCACCTTCTAAAGCCAGCCAATAAAAGCATCAACAGGGAATAAGTGGGAAATGTTAAGTTAAAGGCCTGAAAGCCAAACATTTTTAATAAAATGTGTGTTCACATTAACTAATGACTTAAAAGGCAAAAATCTACTCTTGAATATTCTTGACAGATCATCTCCATTAGTACATTAATGCTTCCTTGCCTTGCCAATATGCTTCACTCCCGACCTGGAGGAATGCGAAACCGATCCAGGCTTGACAGCTCCACCAGCGGCTGCCTGCCTTACTATGAGTGCCGAGGAGACACTTTCATCTCCTTCTGCCAATGACAAGTTTCACCACGTAAACATCTAGAAACTGCAGACTGAGGCTTCTGCCCTCTCCTCCCTGAAATTACCAAGTGGTAACCCCTTCTGGTCATTAGAAAACCTACATGGCACACAGTCCTGACCCACAAAGGAAAAGGTTTCATTAGGAACCCCCTTAACCAACCTGCCTTGCATGCGGACCTTGTCTTGGCTCTGGAGGCTGGCAGTGCCCTAAGCCAGTCATATGTTACCATATGCAAGAGGCTTATATGTCCCAAGCACACCCAGAGAACAGAGCCATGCTGCAGAGCACAGTGGAGTACGGAGATAGTGGAGCCATTTTAGGCAAGCTGGCAGCGTTAGGAGCAATCTGCTTGCAGCCCCACAGCTCATTCACCCTGTTATAATAAGAGACAAGAAATTTCTCTTTTGAGCTGTAATCGCATTAGCCTCCAAATAAAACTGCCCCAATAGGCTCTCCAGGCTGGCAGAGCACTTCATTGTTCTCATCTGACTCTCTAACATCAGCACCTGGCACTTAACAAAGAACTACTTTTCCTAATAGGCTTTGCTGTAAGGCAGAGATCCACTTTACTTGCTTCTGCTAACCATCAGGCCACCTACGCTCCCACAGTTCAATACATGAACTGGACAGCTTCTGAACATGCTGAAGGAACTACAACCCAAGGCTTGTGAATCTTCCTGGCATATGGGAGAGACATAAGTAGCTGTTATCGCTCCTGATTAAAATAGTGTTGCAAAACAAATCCTGTCCTCCCCTTCAAGGATACAACTAACAACCTATCTCAGCTATATCAACTCTCATCAGTCACCACCGACCAAACCTCCCACTCTTTGGCCAACTCACAGTGAAAAAAAATAGCCATAAGTCTGGCCAAGCTTGCCTAGCAGAAGCTAATATCCAAACCTAGAATGATCCAGAGCCAGGCATGGACTCAGACTTGAAATGGCTGGAGTGATGGGACGGGACAAGCAATAGGATAGCACCCATCGATGGCAGAGAAAAAACATCTGTTCTTGCTCTCCTGGCCTCACCAACAGCATTGAGAGTCATCTCTCCCTTACACCTGGTTCCTGAACAGACTGCTAACACCTGACCCTGGCTGGGGTCAGAGATTTAATGGCTCTGAGTAAGTCATTTGCAAATCCCATGTCATTCAGGGAGGCGGCGTAACTGCCACTGCCAGAGTGCAGGGAAGTCAGGGCTATAGAGCAAGGCTGCAAATGTTGATGAGGCTTTTATACAGAGGATTTCATTTGAAATGCTGACTGTAAATAAATTTAGAAGCAGAAAAAGCAAGGCTTCCATGGAAACAGCATAAAAACCCAGCTGGTTTGGATCACTGCAAAATCTTGGCAGTCTTGACTAATCCCTTAAGTGCCATCCAATTACTGCAAATGTGTTTGGCATCCACTATAGCAATTGTGAAGAATTAAATGGTCAGATGGCACTCATCGGAAATTACAAGTCACAGAATCCTATAATGCATTTAAGAAAAAACATCTGAAAAAGGAAAATAGCATAGTCCGCTGCTAGACCTGACCTCCTTGAGAGCCATAAGGGGCATCAAGTAATCAAAGATATTTAATTCAGAGAAGAAACTAGAAAAGAGGGAGTATAACAAGATTGGCTGAAGGAGCTGGGCTTATTTAGCCTTGAGAAAACTCTCTTTGCAACTCATTATTCTTAGCACAGACTTCTACAAATAACATCCCTTCATCTGTGCCCAGACTTACCAAGTACTATGTGACTGCAGGGATCTCCTGATGCTTCAGAACAGCCAGGACTTCAGTGTGAAATGGAGATGGTGTGGGAGGGATGATGGACTGGGTGACTGCTAGGGAGATGGGCAGTAAGGAGTACAACTGCTGGTACACTGCGGTCCCTTCACAGCAGCGCAGCTGTCCACACCAAACGTCACTCAGTGCTAGGTCGGTGTATAGCTGTGGAGAAAGCACACAACATTTCCCTATCCAAAGAAAAGCCAATGTGCCGCACAGCTTAAGAATAAATAAATAAATAAATAAATAAGGAAGATTTGAAAAAGAAGGTGGCTTTCTTATAATGCCACGACCTCAGTCACCACTGTGCATAGCTTCTCTTGAGGTCTTTCTTGCCTGAAGCTCTTCAAAGTGATTCTCTCTCTCAGCCTAGTGTATTCTGCTTTTCATGTACTTAAGGCATCATCAAAGCCCATCCACTAAAAGGACACACAGAGAGGAACAACTTTGCAACAGTTCTGCTAAAACCCAGATGGAAAGATGGACAGTAGTTTCAGAGAGCTGTCACACAACCTGGGAAGTGGTACAACAAACTGCTCAAACTGCCTTCAGCCAGGAAGTGTTATACACAGGCAGAGTTCTCTTACAAGAATTTATTCTCAAAAAAGCTGCAATTAAAAAAACACTATAAAAAACAAGAGGGGGGCAATAAAGCCTTTCACACTAGTCAGGACACATTCTTCCCAAGTGGTACAGAGCTCTCAGAACAAAAAACGCATGACTTAGGTAGTTTTTTGGTTCAGACAAGATTTTCCTTTCTGAACCCTCATTTAGGAAGTCTCATTTCCTCAATCCCTGACACTTGGGAGCAGGTGTAGAGCCATTCACTCTGCATGTAGCTTCAAAGAGCTCTATACCAGCCTGGGGAAAGGGACCTATAGAAATTCAAGCTAGCAGAATGGCTTCAGCTGCAAACTGATCTGGGTGACAGCACAAGATCTCAGCACCCCTCCTGTATTGCTGTAAGTCATATAAAGGCCCTGTATTTGTTTAACACCTTGCTCTGGTTGCTCTTACTTTTGCCCCAAGTAGGCAGGCCAGTGTGCTCAGCAACTTCTGCCTGTTTTGCAGTCAAATTTAAAACTAGGACATACCCGTAGTTGTACCGCCTGTAGAATGCCCATCCCATCATAAAGGTGATCTCTGTTACAGCTTAAAGAGAAGCATTAATAGCTCTACCCAGGTACTAGACCTGAATTTTACAAGGGAACTTTAACGTAGACCACAGCGCACTTGTTAACTTTAGTTAACATCAGGCAATATTGGTTAAGCTGAGGGAGACATGGAACTATTTTGCTTTCTGTACGTCTGAATGAAAGTCTATGTTTATTCTACTGCTGTGTGTAAAAACACATTAGATTTGTGAGGTTTATGGTTAGCCAAACATGACAGAAATAAAACAACTATACAATTAAGGACAGAAAAAGCCAAAGAGAGGAATATTACAAAGTGAATAAACTTGTTCTTTTTAAAAAACAGGGAGCATGGGGGGGATTATTTTTTAGAGATCATTTCATTGCTCAGGAAAGAAAACACCTGCTACTGGCTAAAGGCAGCCACAAGGTGCTACTAGGTACCTTCCTTCCTGCAAGATGCAATTACTGATAATCTACAGCTGACAACCTAGAATTGCTCATAATTCACCCTACTTGGTGTTTCACTGACATCAGGGTGAGTAGCAACATGGCTGTGATCAATGCTGCAGCTTACTGCTTGGTTTTGCTCTTAATTCAAACATGGCTATTTTTCCTGGGCTGCTTTGGAGCAGATGTTGCTAACCATCCCAGCTTAGGGAACCATTTAATGATACAGGAGGAGTCTATCTGAACTGGTAATGAGACCCATGAAACATACTTTTATTTGTGACCAAATCAGGATTTGAAAACAACTCAAAATGGAAAAGCAGAAATGAGATCACACGAGATACAAAAAAACCTCATCAGCACATGCACTTATGGTTCCAAGAATTAGGTACATCAAAAAATATTCTGCTGCATTAAAATACACAAATCTTTATATAGGTATATATAGATACATATATACACAAAACATTTGGCTCTCCATTTTCATTAGCAATAGCAAACCGAAAGCCTTTTCTATCCATGTCTATTTCAATCTATTCTGAAGCTATTTAGTATTAAAATCAATTTAAGAACCACTCAGCATCACAACAACTAAGAGTGCAATCCAATACATAAACCTCACAGGCTCCAAGCTGAATTTTCCCTAGCATATCTGCATTAAAGCAAAATCTATCACGAGGAGTCTAGTTGACCAGTACCAGGCAGTCCCTTTTTAACAAGCAGCCAGCTCAAATTAAACAAGCAGGTAACTGTCCAAAAGCGCAGGGGCCCCATAGTCAAAACAGCAAATTGCAAAAGTCCTAAGACCTAGAGTCTCATAGATCTATCCCAGCTCAGGGAATGTGATTCGTTTCGCATCTCAGCCAGACATTGACTCTGGTATTTCCAAAGAGCCGGTGACAGAATACTTTCTGCTTTGGCCAGCTTCTTCTTCAGGAATTGTCTTCTTCCTCCATCATACTTTTATAGTTTCTTTTGAAAAAGCCACACTGAAAAAAAATATTAAAAAAACAACTTATTAACATTTCACATATGCATTAATTTTTGCTTTTTCTTAAATTTTAAAATGCAAATTCTAAGTTCT
Source organism: Dromaius novaehollandiae (assembly GCF_036370855.1). Classification (NCBI taxonomy): domain Eukaryota; kingdom Metazoa; phylum Chordata; class Aves; order Casuariiformes; family Dromaiidae; genus Dromaius; species Dromaius novaehollandiae. The sequence goes on from NC_088116.1 coordinate 4,975,213, forward strand.
TCCCTCTCAGAGTTGCTATAAATGAATGAGTGAACGCAGAATGCAGCCAGCATATGATTTCTGACAAAGCTGTAAGCCTTTGCCATTTTTCAAAACGCTTCACAATGTCTACTAACACTTCATAACATTCGAACATTCTGCAGAACACTTCAAAACAGGACTTCAGCACACCTATGCATGCAGAGCAGGAGTTTCTTTTCCAGTACTACTGAAATGCCTCCATTTGCATTCTAAAATAGAGCAGCTAATTAACAGTTTATGATGAGAAGTGAAAAGGAATGCTTTTCTCATTTAAATAGCATGAAAAATTAAGAGGTTATACTGCAATGCTCAGAATAGGAATTTTTTCAAATCTAAGACACTGAGGCGTCTAAGATAGAGGTCTTACAATGGTATGTCCTTCAGTGTATTTAAAGAAATCTCTTTCATAATTAGAGAAATCTTAAAACCATTAATACCTTTAATAAGAAGATCTGTATTTTGTCATGTCTTTACAATACTCACTTTCCAGAGCAGCAGAATAATGAAAGCCAACAAGAGAAGTCCACCAACAGAGCTTCCTATGATAACTGGCAAAGGATCGAATGCTTCCTCTTTCAGCAAGACGAGAGCAATCTAGATCAGAATCAAGACCAATTTAGCATACACTGAAGGCCAGTTGTTTTTTCTTGGCTAGTTTTTAACTAAGAAAGCTATATAGTTTGATCTAATGTTCAACCTTTGAACTCCATGCTAGATACAGCATTAACATACCTATGCAGGTGCTCTGCAATGCAATAGGAAATGATTTTTTTTATATATACCAAAACTAGTCAAGGAAGTTAAATTCACTAAGTGTTTTTCACAAGTTTACAGTGATTACAAAAATTCCCAGTAACAATCCTTCAGAATAAAGGGCATGTCTTCACTAGGGGAAAGAGAGGGAATTTCCCTGCCAAAATCCCAGAGAGGACAAGAGGTGTTACCCACAAGTGTCAGATAATATCCAGAATTCAGTACAAACCCTCAATATTTTATTAGTATATACTAGCAAGTATCCTCCCTTTGCTTTCTTCCTCTAGTCCAAAATGTGATTCCACTAAATTCAATGGCAGAATTGTTGTTTGCTTCAGAAGGTCTAGGATTTAACCCCGGAATTTGATCAGTTTTCTGGGTTCTGGAAAATATCTAGATCTCCCTTGTCCTGTCCTAAGAAAAGGACCAAGCTGCCTACATGGTGCTCAGATACCTCAGCACTATGATGCTCTTCTTTCAGGGCCACATATAATTTTCTGTCAAAGGTGATTTTCCCAGCGACCAGCAAATCAGTTCTGGTTTTTAAGAACTGTGGAGTAAGAATAAAAATAAAGAAGGTATCAGTCACTTAACGGCATCTTCCAAAATACATATATATATGTTGCAACAGTGACCAACAGCATCCTTACCTAGACTGTAAAATTGCCCTGCATAATGCTGCCACCAAGCTGCCTCTTGTATGTAAATACCCTCATGTATGGGTGTACCATGGCGAGAAAGCGTTCGGGCAGAGCAAGGCTTGCGTTGTCAAGCAAGTCAGTCTGCCAGTACCCATTTCTGGGGGAACCAAGGGAAGTGCAGCGCCGCTTCGGAACCCCGAGTGCCTCTTAGGAGACAGCCCCATGGATAAGACCGTACTCTCGCTCCACGGGGTCAGAAAGCGGCTTTGCGCATGGAAGAGCAGGATCCCTTCCCGCAAACCTCGCGTGGCCGAGGGGCCCGGGCAGCCGGGGGCCGCGCAGCCCCGTCCCTCGCGCGTACCTGCTGCGCGTCGGCCACGGCCACCTCGGCCGCCACGGTGACGTTGTCCCAGGCCGCGCTGAGGGAGCAGTACACGCACCGGTACTGCACGTCCCGGACGGCCTGAAACGACAGGGGAGTGTCACGGCGGGGCGCCGGGGCCGGGCCCCGCACCGCCCCCAGCACCTCGCCGCGGGCCGCCGTTAGCACAGCGGCGGCCGCCGACGTCGCTCACCGGCGCGGCTGCGTCACCGCCGTAGCCCTGCAGGCCCGTTACCGGCTCCTCGGCCACTCTGCACGCCGTGGTGCCCTGGAAGGGAACCGTTAGAGCTGCGAGGGGACCGTTACGGTTTGAAAACAACCGTTACGGCTGGAGGCGCTGGCTCGCGGGGGGGCGGGGCATCCCGGGGGGGCGGGGCGCCACCGCCCTCTCGCCCCCCCCGCCCCCTGGCCGCAGCTCTCGCGAGGTCTCGTTTGAAATGGAGGCGGGCGGGCGCGGCGGCGGCCCCTGAGGCGCGTTGAGCCCCGGCGCGGCGGCCATGCCGCTCCAGCCGCGCCTGCTGCGCACCTACTCGCGGCGCGGCGGCCAGCTCCGCCCGCTGCCGCCGCCGGACCGCTGGATCTCGCCGCCGCGGGACCGCAAGCGGCTCTTCAGCTCCACCTCGGCCGGCTCCAGCGCCGCCTCCAGCGCCCGCTCCGTCGCCTCGGCCGACTCGGACGACCCCGACTTCTCGCTGCCCGGCAAGCGCTGCCGGGAGCCGCCGGGTGAGCGCCCCGCGCGGCCCTGGCGGCTGCGGAGCCACCGCCGCGGCGCGGCCGGCAAGGAGAACCGCCCGCCGCCGCCGCCCGCGGGGGAGCTCACCTCGCCCTCGCCCTCGCCGCTGCCCCGGCCGCGCCGCCCCGCCCCGCGCCGCCGCCGCCGCCAGGGGCCGCCGGCCGCCGCGCGGCGCCCGCTGCTCTGCAGCACCCCGCAGCGGCCGCCCCCGGCCGCGCCGCCCCCCGCGCAGCGCCGCCGCTCGCCGCCCGGCCTGGCGGAGCTCAGCTCCGTCCTGCTGCTGAGCCCCGAGGACGGCAGCGCGGAGCTCTTCTCCCCGCCGCCGGGCGAGGAGGACGCGGGGCGGCGGCGGCAGAGCCCGGCCCCGCTCGCTGCCTCGCCCCTGCGCCTGGCCCTCGTGCGGGGAGGCTGGAACCAGCTCCCGCCATCGCCAGCGAGGGATGATGGGGATGGACCGTCCTGTCGCCGCGTCCTGAGGGCCTCAGTGCGGGGACGCTGCCAGCCGCGAGGCTCCCTGCCCTTACAACGAGCCACCGCGGCCCAGCAGGCAGCTCCGCCCGCCCTTAGCAGTAAGCCGCAGCGCGCTGTGGCGTGCAACGGTGCCGGTTCTGAAGGACCATCGGATGATCTGAGAAGAGGCTCAAGGAAAGGAAGCTCGAGCCAGCAGAGAGGCCACCTTACTCCGGTGGTGGTCTTGGACCGTCAAGAAGTGCCAGCGTGTTTGACTGGCACGCAACTCAAGGAACAGGCAGATATTCAGCCCTTCTGCCAGCAGCCAGTTTCTCCTTTAGGCCTGCAAGGAGTCTTGGAGAAGAAATATAAAAGCAGCAAGGTCATTCCTGGAGATGGGAGTACCTGTAGAAAAGCCTGCATCAGTGGCTTCAGTTCCAGCCGGTGGGGCAGACAGACAAGGCTCCGCCCAAACAGGCACAAAAATAAGAGACAGCAGCAGGCTAATAACTCCTTTTTCAGACCACAAGTGAGGAAAAGAGGGATGAAGAAGAACGTTCTGGAGATGTCTGCAGATGTAAGAGACAATGATTGTTCTTTCCTCAATAACTCCCATTGCTGGGGCAGGGTTCGAGCATCTTTGTCCTTCCATAAGAAAAAGAAAGTTGCCACAGAAGAGAGTTTCTGCAACAGCATCCTTTGTACCCCTTCAATGAAATCTCAGCTTTCAGGGCCCCAAATAACCCTATCTGCTGATAAGGCTCAGTGCTGTACTTGGTCTGCTTCTTCCATGGCCCTGCTGGCTCCCAGGAATTCCTGTTCTGTCCTGGAGGTGATGCTTACAGATGCAGAGAAGGTATATGGGGAATGCCAGCAGGAGGGGCCTATCTCTTTTGAAGAATGCATTCCCTTAGATAAGATGAAAAATTGCCAGAAAATTGGAGAAGGGGTGTTTGGAGAGGTCTTCCAGACCCACAGTGAGAGAGGACCTGTTGCCTTAAAAATAATTCCCATTGAGGGGACTGAAAGGGTAAATGGTGAAGCTCAAAAGAGTTTTGGAGAGATTCTACCTGAGATAATAATTTCAAAGGAACTCAGTCTTCTGTCTGAAGAGTCTATGAACAGGACTGTAGGGTTCATTAGCTTGTACTCTGTGCACTGTGTTCAAGGGGCCTATCCTAAGCACCTCCTGGAAGCCTGGGACAAATACCACAAAGTAACAGGATCAGAAAATGATCGGCCAGACCTTTTTGGGGATGAGCAACTCTTCATGGTTCTGGAATTTGAATTTGGAGGCAGTGATTTGGAGAATATGAAAAAGAAGTTAAATTCGGTGGCATCAGCAAGAAGTATTTTGCACCAGGTCACTGCTTCCCTGGCTGTGGCAGAACAGGAACTGCACTTTGAGCACAGAGACTTGCACTGGGGGAATGTGCTGGTAAAGAGAACAGATGTAAAGGAGCTTAATTATGTGTTGAATGGGGCAGGGCACACAATCCCCACAGCAGGGATCCATGTCAACATCATAGATTATACCTTGTCCCGGCTAGAAAAAGATGGGTTAACTGTGTTTTGTGACCTTTCCACTGATGAAGAGCTGTTCCAAGGCACAGGGGACTATCAGTTTGATATCTACAGGCAAATGAAAATGGAGAACTCCAACAGCTGGACTGACTATCGTCCACGCAGCAACGTCCTCTGGCTGCATTACTTGTCAGATAAACTTCTAAAAGGAATGGTCTACAGGAAAAAGGAATCAACTTCTGCCATGAGAAAAATAAAGCAGCAGCTCATTAAGTTCCATAAAGAAGTACTAACTTTTGGTTCTGCAAGTGAAGTTTTACATAACAGCAGCTTGTTCCAGTGAGCAAGGGAGCAGTGTTTCCACAAATGAAGTTACTGGTGCTGCTCTCTCCTTTGCTGTTTTTTATGTATGATCTTTTTAAATGTTGGCACAATGAAGAAATGTTATGATGTCCATGGGTTATCAGTGTGTATAATAAGTTATCAAAAATGTGTTTAAAAAAGCGAGAAAAGTTTTCTGCCTTAATATGCTTGCAGATGTACTTCTTTGAGAGAAGAGGGGAAGAGAACAGACTTGACTTTGCAGGGGGGGATTTCTTCAGGCTTAGTTATGTTTTGAATTAAACTTTCTTACCTTTTGAGTTTTAGTATATTAAAAGAAGTTCTCTTTCATTATTATATTTTTTTCTTTTTAAAAAAAACTCTGGACAGCGAGGACAAAAGTAAATATTATTAGCCCAGTTGAGGATAGAAAGGGAGGAAACACCCCCATGACTCATTTTTAAAAATGATCTTTTGCTAAGTTTGACAAAATTTGTGCATGGAATTGTACTACAAGATGTAAATATCTAAACTTCCTGTAATATAGCTTTAGAAACATTAATCTGCAATAATCTGGGTTTTTTTTCTCTGTAAAGACCAGTGAAGAGATATCAGATTATGAAAAAACAAATAAGAAAATGTACCTGTGTTCCTGTTGCATTTTTCACACTTAGGATGTTGTGACCTTGTAAACGGATAGGAATCCAAATCTGTAACTGGATGGTAGCATTAAAGAGATTTTCTCCATTTATCTGCAGAAGGAAATGCACAAGACAAGTACTTCTTAGTCATGATTGAAGATGGATCAGATTAACTAAATTTGAAGCTCTACTTACATTAAATTTGAACTCTCTGTTTTCAACAAGTCCTTGACTAACATTCACGTATATTAAAGAAACTGGTCTGTAGACAAAGATAAATCAAACTCAGTGAATGTTGAATCAAATTATTATTGAAAGTTAATGCATCCAGTGACCCAGTAATAAAAGCATAGCATTCCAGTTCTCATAAATCTGATGATGCTGTCTAATCTGTGCATATATGTGTACATATGCAGTTTATGTACAAGTCAGATGCATCTTTGAAGCTCTCTTGAGGTCTACTTTTTACAAGTTAGAGAGTCTACATTTGCCCTAGTCACCCCCTGCCTACGATAGGGTTTTATAGTTCCGTTTTACAGACTGTCTCCACTTTTGCTGTCTGGTACCAGAGAAAGTGACCTGACAATGTGCAGTGCTTGAAACAATTAAGACAGAAATTGTACTGTAATCTACCAAGCATCCCCTCCATCCTCTTTCCTCTAATTGACTAATGTAGAAGCAATATAATTGAATATTCCTAAAGCTTACTTGGTAAGGACTGCAGTGAATGCATATCTGGTATCAAGGATGTGTTCCTCGGTCAGAGTGGTGCTATTTTCATTTGTGCTGGGAAAAAAAAAAAGCAGGATGGATGAAAGCATTATTAGCATGAAAACATGATATATGATAACATTTCTATGGTTTGAGAACTGCCAATATTGGCTGTACAAGATGGATGGAAACATACAGTGGTGGTAACTGATGAAGAGATACAGGTACCAGCCCACCGTCCTATGGGGTGACATGGTACTTGAATGTTGGACTAGCCTTTCAGTGCTTCTAGTTTTGAAAGTTGCTATTGCCTTGAAATGTTTTTCCACAAACCAGCATTAACATGTGAATAGTAGTATTGCTTTCATCAATCAAAATTAGAAGCTTCTGCCCCTCACGAAACTGACTGGTCATTAAACTCATATGGAAACCTTTGCCTTAAACTCTGCTTGCAATGAAATTCAGCTGCCAGAGATTAGTTTTATTTTTTTCTTTTCTTCTGTTTTTTGCTGTTTTAAAAATGCTGTGTATCAGCCAGTTTCCATAGATTTTAATGGGAGGAAAAGGAGGAACGTGACAACAGAGGAATCTAAACTGTAGCTTCCCCACATTAGAAAGGCCTTGATCATGAAAAATACCCCAAATGTATATTGTCTTCCCAATCATTTGGTTCCTTTGAATGAAAGATCATCTTGGAACACAGCTGTATTATACATATTGCTTATCTGTTCTCACTCCTAAGGAAGGAGGATGTCAGGATGCAATATGGCATTTCAAAAAACACAAGCATGTAAATAGGTACTACATTTAAATTAGGACCTTAAAGGGAGCTCTATGTTTTACTGAAACAATGAAATATGAGCAAAGTTAAATTAGTAGAAGGGAAGGAAACATTTTTCACATAGATCCAAATGCTTTAGGAGGTTGAGAAGAACAAGTACAGTCATGTGGAACTAGTGGCTGATAAACAGTTTGTACACTGAGTAGGAATTCTTTTATCTCCTTTTTAGTGCACAGTATATTTTGTGGTGAAAACAGCAATACTTACTTGGTGACATTAACAGTGACTGTAGACTTATTTTGGAACACGGTTTCACGTAATTGCCAAATCACTGAAAAAATTGCCTATTTCGAGGGAAGAGAAAGACATAAGAAGATACTGATTACTCTGTAAATACTCTCTTTCTAACTCACCAGGGTACTGCTGAAACATGATGGCTCAGCATCATTTTCTGCTCAGCATTCCCTTCCAGAGGAGTTAGACATTACTGTGGAAGGTGGAAAAGTCAGTGAAGTACAGGAATATGAAAACAGTCTGTAGCCTTGAGAAATTACACACCAGTGATAAGCTGGTATTTGAAAGAACAGAGGCTATGGCCAAGCTGTAAAGATAAAGGATGCAAGACCAGCAACTCAAAGTATAATAAAGTATAATAAAGCAGTAGGAGAAAATGAAAATAATGATCTCAACTTACAGTTGTCTTATTGAATATTGGATGCCCAATTCTGCAGTTTAAGGATGAGGTTATAGAAGTGGATGGTACTGGCTGACCACAGTGAATAACTGGAGAGGATGGCTGCCAACAGAATAGGAACGCTCTTTAATATTGAATGAAAATGGACTGGGAAATTCAATTCTGTCTGTGTCTGCTCCCATAAAAGGAATTAGGAACAAATAGCCCAACAAAAGCTTGGAAGTCTTAAATCAGATAAATACTCTATTCAGGTTCCAGTCCTGACATCATGGAAATGCCCTCCCCACTCCCCCAAGTTTCTTTTGGGGGTATTTTAATCAGATGGGCTAAACAGTTTCATCAGGCTGCCAGAACATCTAAAGGAAGTTGGATAAGTGAGGTTGGCTCTCAGATTAGAAAAAGGTGCTCTATAGTCTCAAGTGTCTACTGCATATATGTTCCACAAATAAATTCTGTGCTGTATTAGAGCTCTGGATATAGTCCAGTGCTTAAAGGCTCGTCCTTCAGAAAAAATGGATGAAGAGCTTGAAAGTTTTAATGTGAATGATGGAAAAATTAACTGGCACGAACCACTTATCTGACTCGCTTACAAAAATATCCGGAGCTCTTGGTGCTGCTCTAATTTAATGCATTAGAATAAACATAATTTACTTTTAGATATTACATGTATTTATGTCATTTCTGAATGCACTAATTGAGGCTGGCCAATTCCTTGCAAACAGCAGAGACAGCTTTTTAATTCCATTTAATTTTCTCCTTTGCTCTGTGTACTTTCTATATTGAATAATGATGCCTATACTAGACCAAGAAGTAGTCTCAGTACTGACTATGAGTCAGTGTTTATTATCAGTATCCCTAACCTAGGCAATAATTTTTTTTAGCAACCCAGAAAACTGTCAATTTAACCTACTTCCCTGTACATTAGTTCTCAAATCACACAGACAACGAAAACTATCATAACCTTTATTAAACAGATAAATACCTTCATTTTTAGGTTCAATTTGTTCACAACTCCAGAGCGGTCAATAACAGGATTTAAAAGATGCTAAAAGAATATGGGTTACTCATGCATGGATTGTGGTAAATTACAAAAGAAGTCCTCATCTACTTTCGTCTGCCTGTTTGTCTTATTGATCATTGATTCTTTTAATGATGCCACGCAGATAAGTTTTACAAGAAGCTGCTCACTTGTCAATCCTTGAACAACTGACCTTCTTTCAAGATTTATTTATGTAGTAAGTGAATAGGAGTCTGCCCTAAGGCTTTCCTTCAGTGATCTGCTGTTAGACAAATAGTTCTTCCATGATCTTACCTCAGCAGTCATCTTTTTAAAATGTAAGTTTTTAGAATAGTTCAAAACCATAGTTGTCATGTAGGAGTCATCTCCGCTGTTGCTTAGGGTGAAAATCATGGTCACTTCTTTAGTGTGTCCCACTAGTAATTCTTTTCTAGAAGCAGACAGAAAAATGAGGTAGGTGACATACAACTTCTAAGGGTTGCTATTTAATAAGAGACCCAAGGCATTCTGGTGCTAGTAATTGCTCCCCTCAAATGCTTTCACACACAGGATAATGCAATAGCCCAATTAATTATTCAGTATTCTTCAGAGTGTGTAGGAAAATGCTTCCTTCTTATTACTGAAGGCAGTCATCTCTAAACCTTACATAACATTTTATCACTTCTGTTTTACATCTAGATGGCTATTAAACCTTTCTCCATTTGATTATCTTTTCAGTGAATCTCTGGGGTAACTTTTACAAAGAAGTGATGTCTACCCTTTTGCCTAAGGCTACGTAAAGGCGATTCTTTGCTCTAGTGCTATGCTATAGATTTGTCCAAAACAAAATCAGATGTTTACAATCAAATGCCAGAATTGTGATTTTAGGACAACTACAGCTGTTTAAATACTGGTCTCTCCTCTGAGATTTCCTAGAATGGCCCAGCAATGCCCGGGGAGGCGTACAGTTATAGCACTGTATGAACGTAATCTTATAGAAAGAATAAATTAGATTGAAATTAATGTAAACAAAGGGACAGCAAATCTTGTCTGAGAATTTGAACAGAACACCTTATGCACAAAGATGATATTTTATAGGAATGCTAAATGCAAAAAGTGGATAATACAACTGCTTTGACTCACGGAATCTGAGTTGTCAAAGTTAAATGAGCAGTACAGACAGTCTTGTTGTTGCAGTCCTTCTTGTAAGGCAACTGAAAATGAACACAGATCAAGTCAAATCTTAACTGTCCTGATTTTTCTAAGGTAGCAGATTTAGAATACCTTTATATATACACATACATACAGCAGAGACAGCTTTTTAATTCCATTTAATTTTCTCCTTTGCTCTGTCCTTCTCTGAAAACTGAAATTCTCATGACCCAATTTAAGGAAAAGCAGGAAGTAAGACCCTCTAGTGGTGAGTCACTCCCAAGCTGATGATGTTTTGTAATTCAGCTCCCAGAAAAAGGTCTTTTAGCAGTAATGTGAAATCTTCATTGGGGACAAGGGTTGTTACAGAGATGCCAGTCTACCTGTGACTTGCCACAGGAGTCACTATCTAAGCCAGTCTGGTGAGAAAATGTGTTAGCTAAAATAATATTACTCCTTTTCCCTGACTGACATGTTTTTCTTGAATAAACACATTCATATACTGTACAAGCTTCTAGGTGCGCTATTTGGTAGAGATGAAGTTACTTCCCAGCGTCTTTCACAATTGTTTGTTTCACCAATAAAAATCTGTCTGCGGCTGACATTCCTGGAGAAGTTCATCGATAATTAATAATTAGCTGTTGGATGCACAAGTACTAAACCCAGTAGCAGCGCTGACTCACAGCTGAGAATCTCATGAAATATTCTTATGAAATAAATGTATCATCAACATCATAATTCCTAAGATCACTGTTATCATAGTAATGAATGTTCATTATTGCTCAGTGCTAAATGTTGTTCTAACTCCTCTGTTCTATGCTTGATGGACTGTTAATTAAATATTGAATTGTGGTAAAAACACCTATTAAGTAGCAAAAAGCTGCCTCTTTACGCAGCGTTGTGGAATTTTTCCAAAAGCTGTGATTTAGATTTCAGACTAGCTGTGAAAAAGAGCTGGATTAGCATGCAAGAATCCTGCTACTAAACAGCAAGTGAGGAGAGAGGATATCAGACTTAAAGGTTAAGTTTGTTAGAAGTTTGCAGCCTCCCAATTATTGGTTACAAACAACTAAATCCAAACTAAAAAAAGTATTCATTTTTTCCCAGGATTTTTTAAATTTTAGAAAATTGTTTATGTGTTACTACCAAATACATCATTCGAATAATAGGTTTTAATATAAGTTCCAATGTAGATCTCAGTATCTGAAAAGTACTTCACAAAACACACAAACCGTCTCTGCCTTCTTCACAGGTAGCATCTAAATTTCATTGTATACAGAGGCATAGGAGAAATGCTATGGTCAAAATCAAAGCAATTTTGTAGCAGATCTGAGGTTGGACCTTAGAGACAAGATTATCCTAACAGGATATGAGTATCTGCTATGGGGGAACCTGAGCCTAAAGTCTACCTAGAATACATTACTTATAACTAAAAAGGGAGCAGGGGAGAGAGGAAGACATGCACAAGCTAAGAAAACCACTTTTTTTTTTTTTTTTTTTTTAATAGTAAAGGCTATGGATCCTGGAAGGAGAGAAAGCTCTTTGCTAAGCTTTTATTACCTGAAAATGCATCTCAGATGGCTGATATCTATCCAGCATAGGAACAGCAAATTCCATCTTAGTGTTTTTATTAAAGAGCTTGTGTTTAACTCTGAGAATAACACTGGAAAAGCAGTTGAAGTCACATGGCTACAAGAAAGGAAGAACAAACAGTTAAGAAAAGTATCTGGGCATTGAAATGCAGAATAGAGTGTACATGTCATCTCTGCATGGCTGCTCCGCTTCCTAAAGTATAAATACAGGAAAGCAAAACTACAAAGTGAAATAGTGTAAGAAGCAGGGTAAATATAGAGCAACTTCCCCCCAGCCATTCTATTCCAGTTTCTGTCAACTGGCATGTTTAGGGACCTTCTGGCTCAGAGGTTGCCTTTGAGCCACTGTTTCTAATAGCTACCAGTGGTCCATAAACTTGTCAAATGTTTTTTTGGATTATTTTATACATTTGGCTACCATGACACCCCCTGGATAACATGTTCTACATTTCAGTTATGCATTGTGAAAAACAGTTTCCATATGTTTGCTTTCATCCTGTAGAGCTTCATGCCTCTCCTCAATTCTTGTGATTATGAATACTTCACATGCTTACATTCAAAAGGATGAGACTTTGATTTTTAGCAATACAAATAAAAATGGCACATGCGGCATCTCCTGCCTCAGCTGTGAACTTGCTCAGGAAGTCTAACACCCAGAAAACTCCACCTCATTATATTTTTTTTGCATTTCAAGAAAGGTTCATCCTCAGGCAGGTTCTGTAACAAATCTTTTCCTGTTAGCCCTTCTTTCTGCAGTAAGTCATCACCTACCAGGGCATAGAGCTGCAGCTCTAAGCACATGTCCTTGCTGACCAGCAGCTGTCCACTTCTTGTGGTGTTCTGATCTTCAAACTGCACTCTTTTCTTTGGCATTTTCACATCCAAGTCCACCGTGTAGAGAAGGTATAACTGTGAAAACACTGGAAGCAGAGATAGTGTTTTCCTATGTGCTCAGAACAAAGTAACAGAACTGCAGAAGGGTCAGTGAATAAAGAGTAACTGAAACCTCTGATCAGCAGCATTCACCAAGGAGGAAAAATACAGTGATGTATTCCCAACGGCTTCCCACAAGCCAAGTGAAATGGAAAGAATCTTAAATTTAGATTTGCTCCCTACAGAAACTCTGAAAGTTTAGGCTCCAAGGTGCAAGATCCAAGATCCCCAAAATATGTTTAATTTCTCCCAAGTATACTAGGTTAGTGATAGTCTAGTTTTGAATAACGAGATCCTTGGCTTTGTCAATGGTTTTGATCTGCTGTCTTCCATCTGTTGCTGAGAGTACATATTACAGCTGTACTCAGGTTGTAAAAGAAAACTACCATTAAGGCTGTTTGTGAAGACAAGCAGAACCGATACTCAGGCACAAATATCTTTCCTAGAATGAGCAGCTGCAAATTCACTAACCTCTATAGAGCTTTGCTGACTTCTGAGAATAGTGAATTCATCTCTCTAATTTCTATCAGGAGAAATAATTTATTTGTTAGTTGTACCAGAAATTGTCCTCCCTGTCAAGTTTCCGATGCCAATGTAGGACTGTAGCTTTCAGTCTGATCACAGTTCCTGTTTGTTACCTTGTTTGGATGCTGGTGACGCCAAGATTATATCGAAGCACAGTTTTGCAGTAATGATGCTGTTATTAGTGAAAATTAATATTCTCTCAGGGGTGAATCTCATGCTGGTGAGAAACTGGACAACTGGTCTGGAGCTATCCAGTGAAGAACAGATAAGAAACAGAATGAAATACAAATTTTCAGACTGAAACATTACAGGAGAAATAATCTAAGAAATCCTGACAGCAAGAATAAGAAATGTTCATTGTTTCCACAGTATTTTACCTGGACCAAGTTTACCCATTTACAAAAGTTCCAATTTTGCCTGGAAATGTTGAGAATGCATAAAATCCCAAGAGTCTGAAGGAACAGGCAGCCAAATTACACCAATAAGGCTAGAGTTTCAGAATTAGATACATTTCTTTCTCTCTCCACTAGATAAACCCATTACGTAGTGGTACAAATTCTCTCTTCCCCCCGCACAGTTCGTTTTCTAACACAAAATGCAAGAACAAAATCAAATCTGTCTGCCATGACTTAGCCCTTGTGAAATCTGGAAGTCACTCAGTTATCAGAAGTCTGACTGAAAATGAAGCATGGTCTGTAAAGTTATTTTCTTTGTCTAAAATGACCTAAATTACCAGTGCTGCACTGCAGACATCAAGGTCTGCTTAGGCCTGGATCAATGTTACAATCAGTTCATGTTCACCAGCCGATACTTGTTCAAAGCTTTAGACATTAAAAAAAAAAAAAAAAAAAAAAAAAAAAAAAAAAAAAGAAAAGCCTTTGCAACTTGAGGGAAAGATTTTGCATTTTATGTGACTTACTGCACTGGGAAAGTTTTTTGTTTTTTTTTTTTTTTAACTCCCTCTGATGCTGAACTAATAATAGAATCATTACGCAGTGCTTGGAATACAGATTCTAAATGTAACTTTGAAGCATCCCCATAACACACTAAAAAGGAGCATTTATTCCCTACCGGAGCAAAACCACATTCTTCAGTGATCCTACTGTAATATCTTGGAGACCATCTTCAGTGAAATCAAAGCCACCATCAATGGATTGTCCAAAATATTGGAGTTCTGGAGAAATTTCAGAGGCTTTTACTCTCTGATGGGGAAGAAACATTAACATGAGTTAGGTTCTCTCTCCTGTCCTTTGGCAAGTATAATTCTTTTCATGAGGCTGCCATGAAGATGATTTTGTAACACTCCTGACACACAAAATATTGACACTTGACTTCCTGTAGTAAACGGCAGTAAAATGTGAAACAGCCTTGCAAAAGGATATGCTGTTTTATAAGTAGCATTTGAACCCAGCTCCCTTGCCTAAGCAGGCAAGTGGACAACTAAGAGTAAGGAATAGCTCTGCTGCAGAAAATTGTGGAGTCACACAAATCATCTGATGTGTAAATTTCTCACCCATCATTGCAAATGAAATGCATTCCCTTCCTCCTAGCTCATTGCTACAAAACAAGCTTTTCCCTCTCAAGGTGTACTGAAGGCAATTCACACACAACACATACTTGGGAAAAAGAGCTCTTGATCCCGTCTTTATCACCATTAAAGATGTAAATACTGCCAAAGGAGGAACTGTTTGAAAGCTGATCTTCAAGGGGGGCTCCAACTGCAATATCCTCATATCCATCCCTGTTGATGTCTCCAATGCTGGCCACAGTAAACCCAAACCTTGCAAAAGGAGAGGTCACTTGCACATTTAAGTGTCCTTCCAAGGTGAATGAACCAGTCTGAAAAACACCCAATAAGGAATCCCATTTACAGCAAAGGTAGCATGAGTAGCTCTTACATGAAAAAAGACCTCACTGCACACTGATAATGCTTAAAGGAGAAGAACAACACTCTAAACAATAGATTAAGCAGCTCAAGATCCCAGTTCATTCACAGAACAAAAGCTTGATCCTTCTTTATTGAGAGCATGCAAATTCTCCGATGGAAGCAGTGTCTCCGGACAACCCTAGGCAAGCAGACACTCTGAAGCACTGTCTGCTATTAAATTAACAGGAGACTGAGTTGACCCCCAGCTAGTTTCACCGTGATGGAAACCATCCCATCTTCTGGACTGTCTTATAGAAATAAGCCACAAGAGGGTGCATGTTATTTGGCTTCTAACAGATGCCAGGACTGTTGTTTTCTGCTTCCAGCAAGCACCCCGAGTAAATTTTAGGAGTGGGCAAACAAAGAGGGTTTCCCCTGGTCTGCTGTTAAAAGTGTGTTCAGTTCTCATTCAGAATGACCCAACTAAAATATACCTTGCACATCATATATTGGACTTAGCAGCTGGGCCCACAAAGCATTCTGTTTTCTAGAAGTCCCTGGGAAGCAACGGTGTAGCAGCTCCCTACGCACACATTTATTGCAAAGACTGTGAAGAACATTGCTTGGCAGAGCAAGGTCAGCACCAACAAATTGCCTACGTACAGGCAACAGATATAATTTCATCACACTGTGATATCAGTGTACCTTAGGTTACAAAATGGTTTTATTTCTTTAGTTATTTCTCTTTCATATGCTAATGACTAAGACAGGACTGCTGGCTTCATCCTGCAGTCCTCTACCATACAGGGAGAGCACATTCAGTGAGAGCACATAGAGGAATGTTTTATTTGTCACTACTTAGGCATGGCTGGAAAATCCCCAACGTGGAGTGTTTACGCTACCAGTGTTTTTACCTCTGTCTCCAGGCGATAGACGTAAACCCTTCCTTCTTCCCCTCGGATGTGATAAAATGGAGCTCCAACGAGGAGAAGATCTGTCACCCCATCACGGTTCACATCAAGCGGGCAGAGCTCAGAGCCAAAATAAGATCCAACCTGTGCTCCAGAAAAAAACAAGCGGCTCTTGCACTGAAATTCTCTATATCTAGCTTTATAGAATTAATGCCTTTGCACACAAGTAAGACAATGTTTAGAACGAAACATTACATATCTACTTATTTATATGCATATAATTTCCCTATTATTTATTATATATTACAGCCATTCTAAGGGAGGGATCCTGTAACCAGTGTAACAGTACCAACATCATTATTCAGCAATTTGACAGAAGAAAAAGGAGAGTATCACAGTTGAAAGCCTCTTTTTCCATGGGCCATAAGAATAGAACACAAATATATTACAATCCATTTAGCTAAACACCTTCCCAGTTTTTTTCCAAATTTCTTGATTGCTTCTGATGCTCCCAAAGCACTATGGAATGAGCAAAGATTGTATAACATCCATGTTTGGCTAAATCGGATGCTTGACAGCTCCCTGTTCCTACTTATGAGACCTCTAACACCAATAGAAAAACATGGTGGAATAGGAGCCAATAACCTCCATCAGCCTGCTGAAGGCAGTCAGACTTTGATAATTTTCCCCAGCTGAACAACTCGTCCCAGAAGCTGACTTCAGCAGACCTCACTTGAAAAAGGCAGGAAAAGTTCTTGGTTGAGAAGATGCATACCGAAGAATCAACGGGGGCTGCCTGTCCTTTCCAGGTTTCACAGCACTAATAAAGCTAATGGATTTATTCAAACAACTGCTACACGCAAGTACTAGCTACATCACACACTCCTTACTCAGCAAGGATTATAGCAGCTTTACTCTTGTTTCGAAAGGTAAAGTCTGGAGGCAAAAACGTGGCTGCTGTTGGAGCAGAGTGGGTGCATGGAACCCACTTGACTGCACTGAGCATGGCGATGTTTTGTCAGCCCATTGGCCTGAATGCCCCCATCTGAGTGAAGCACAGTACCTGTTCTCCTTGCAGAGTCTGCTTTAAGCGACTGTCCTGAAACACCAACACCTTCCCTGTCATGCTGTGTCGTGGAGCTCCAGCCACATACAAGGCTCCGTATCCTGTGCTTACCACTGCCACGCTGTATCCTGGGGCATGCACACAAGGAGCAAAAATAGTATGCGTTGTCAGTACCATACTCTGTGTCTGAAGAAAAGAGCCCACAAAGTTTTTACAGAGACATGGACCTGCATATTCAATGAGATACAAGAGTTCACACCATGTCAAGTTGTTCTGGTCCATGGGTTTGATTCTAGAGACTCTCATGAAAATACTGATTAGGAAATAGCAGGTAACTTCTCTGAGAGAAAAGACAGTGAGGCTGAGGTTTTCCTCTCTTAACGCCTTGTCTGGTAGTTGAATAAATTTGGGCCTCTGCAGCCTCTACTCTGAAAAATCTACTTGAACTCCTGCTGACTTTTCTTGACATTTATCACCGTTTCTGCATGATTATCCAACATATACACCTTGTTTCTTCTTAATTATTATCTCTGCAAGCGAGGTACAGCAGCATACGTAGAAGTGAAGGAAACACAGTCCACATAAAATGCAAAAATAGAACCGTTCTGGGGTTTCTGTAACAGGGAGGTAACGGGAGAAGGACTATCCTGAAGATACAGACAGTCCACAGCACCTGACAATACCCAGAAAGACTTTAAGGCCAAGGCTACAGTCAGGAGACGGAGGACTCGAGACTATGCAGCGCTGGGGTGAATAAGCAAAGCTTTATTTGTCACCAAGCCAAAACCAGTATTGATTCACAAGCTATTTGTTCTTCAGACAATCACTACAAGTGAAATATTTATCCTTATCAGTTCTCAAAAATGCCCTTCATTGCAAGTGTTCTTACACAGTACAACCAAATGGCACGTGTTAACAAAATACCACAAGGCATCATAACTCTTAAGTGAAAAAAGACCTATCTTCCCAACAACAAGGAGACAAGGAGTCTTTATATCAGAATCTCTCTCCCTGCTAGAGAAAATACCAGGAATACAGCAAGATCATGCAGGAGACAGTCTTCATCAGATTAATACTGACAGTGCTGCTGCACTGTGCACTAAACAGAAAAAAAGCAAAACTGCACTCAGATTGTCATTTGATCTCAGAGAATGGTAAGCTGCTTACCTAGGTAAGTGTATTTTGCTTTTTTTCCTTCCTCTTTAGACTCATTCAGGAAAACAGCTGTCTTGGTTGCCAGTTCATAGAGCAGAATTCCACCAGACCAGTCAAAGGCCCCCACAGCACCAAGCATTAAGACTTCCTGCAGAAGTAACATATTGCAGGTTAGAAGAAATGAATACAGGGCAATGCCCAGGCCTAGTGACTTCTAGCCTATCACAAAGCAGTTAAGTAGACAGCAGTGTTCTCTGGCTTACAACTCCTGCACTCTTCCCTGGGCTCCGGAGCTTGGGCAGTTCTACCAGCCCCTGCCAGATTTTGAGGAAAGGCAAGGTGACTTCCCCATGTCGGATGAGCAGCTACACATCTTCCTGCTCCCAACGTGATATTTTTTTTGCAAAACTGGACCATTGTTGGCCTTGCAACCAAGACTGCTGAATGCTCATTAGCCTCCTCAGCCTGTATTGTTTTTCCCCTCCTGACAAGGAGAAAGATCATTCTTGCCCTGGATGGACCAAAGTTTTAAGCCAGAGGATTCTGAAAGAGTTGATTTCATCTGCAACTTATTGGACCACCTGACTTGCAAGTGACAGAAAAAACAAAGTTGTCAACTGGAGTTAGCTCTTTTGTCCAATAGAAGAAAAAGGATCCAACGGTTAGAACAGAGGTCTGGATGCCAAATGCCTATGGTCTAATCTCTTGCTTTGCACTCTTAGGTGAATCAATATGCTTTATCAGCGTGTACTTCTTTTGTATCTAAGTGTATTTGGCATTATTAATATTTTTAATATTAATAAATTCATATTATGCACCTCTGCATTAACAGGCAATGTGGATTAGACAGAAAAGGTGTAGTTTCATTCTTATAGGCTTAAAGTTAAACGTCTCATCTAAGCTAGTTATCTGGACTTTACAGTAATTGAAGAGAGGTCAGCATCTTCAGAGGTGCTGATTCCGCTTATCTGAGGATGAATTGCCCTTTGGAAGCATTCAGATGACTGTTGAACAGGAAGCATAATATCTAGACAGCTAGAAGTCACATGTGATAAATCCCACGCTAAAATAAAACCCACCACTGACTATATAAAAGCAGTATTTTTGCTTATCTGACACATTCAAAGCAAGCAGTGACTTGCAAAGGAAATTTGACTACGTGGTTCTCATGCTTCTCTATCGGTGTCATTTTTTGGAGGAGACCTCCTGAATTCTTACAAATATCAAAACAGCATCACAACATACAGCCATTTAGAAGGGTTAAATGCAGAACACTTGCCTTATCCAAGATCTGCACACTGAAACCAGCTTGTGCAAGCTCATATTGTAGAGCATCACCTTGAGTACCTGAGGATGCAATGGAAACAGAGTGAGACACTTTCTCCTCATCTCCTAGAGGGGACTGCTAAGGCAGAAAGATTGTTCTTTACCTTCTATACCAATAATACTCTGTTGCAGTGTTGAAAGCAGCCCATCTAATGCTGAATAGTTGGTCACCTGAAATACATTAGTATCATCTGGACCAGAGGCAATCAGCCGCAATTCATTTAGGGCCTTTGGTTTCTTGAAAGCATCTCCCACCTGCAGAAGAGACACAAATCAATCAAAAGAAACAATCTTTAGAATCTGCATACTCCCACCTACTTGGGGTTGGAGTCATTCAACAGTTTACGGTAAAAACGAGGCTTCAGCCATCCTATGTAATCCCAGAAATAGCAATTGCTTTGGAAGCCAGTGAACTGGGCACTCTCAGTGTCTCCTGGAACCAAATCTTTACAAAACATCCTCACATAACAGGCTGATGCTATATCTGCTGCATATGTCCTACCCAACAATTAATTTTGGACATAAACAAGTTTTAGTCATATTTGCTTATTATTCTAATATCAGCTCATACTATAGTGTTATCTTTCAGCTATTTATTTTGTACATGCTCCTTCCCTGCATTTACTGGCTCCATGCATGGAGCAGTTTCTCCTTTTCTCTCCCCGCAGTGGTACCCAGGAATGGAAGCAAGCTACACTCCAGGTGTGTTTCCAACTTACCCCAATGGCATAGCGCTCAATTCCTGCCATTTTGGGTGAATTTATCACTGTTGTCAAGTTCATTTCATCCAGGAGTATTTCCCCGTCTGTAAGCACAATCATGACCTTGGCTGCATTCTTCTGGGACCCGTGACTTTCAGTGAAGATAGAATCCCTGGTAAAACATTGAAACAAAGAACTTGGGATAAAAATTGAAGCTTCCCTCCTTGGGACAGAGGGAGAGTCTTGCTGAATTATGCATTTGTGGCTAACAGTCATAGCAAGGAACCAAGAGACTTTCTTTCATATTCACAAAACTTAAAATGGCCAGGCAAGTCTGTTCTCTTCACAATTTCTGGGAGAAGTATTAAGTTAATGTCTGTTCCAGCAAAGGGCTCCAGCCCAGTCTAGAACATCCAGATATCAGTGAAGATGAGGGAAAGTAAATCACTCCACTTTACTCTTGAGGACTGAGAGGAGGCACATTTCATGGTAACCCTGTTCTCTGTCACTCTTGGGAGGCTCCAAGAAGAGAAAGAAGTTGTCCTGAATTAAATGCTGTAAAGATTTGCTGAGATATGGCCAGGTACCTGAGGAGGAACTCACCACACACCACAGCTCTCACATGGAGAGATTTCCATAATTGCTAATAGGCTGGATTTGTGCACACAGCTGATTCTACTAAAAAAGGTCTAGACACCATTCTCGGTTTTCAGGCCTTCCTTATTGCTGAGGCTTAAGAGATTTTAGCCTAAAGTTCTGGTTCTGTTCTTCAGGTTTCTCTTGCACTTCTCTGGGTGCTGACCCTTTCATCCTTTCCTGAGCCCCCTGTCCCCCATCTCATATCAAGAATTAGGCACTGCACTGACAGCTGGCCTTTACAACCCTCTTAAAACATGGTGCAGGAGTTGCCGCCTGCCATTCAACCGTTACCAGACAAATGGGACTGCTTTCAGGACCTGAATATCTACAGAAGTCCATCTCCCTTTCTCAGGAAATGCCCCAGAAATTCATCCCCTTCATTTCTTGGGCCCTCTTTTGTTACTTACAGAGCATGCTGCATGGCAGATGCTGTTTTGGTCACATTGCACACCTGCTCAATATCAAGAACTTTCTGGAGGGTGGCATTTGGATTCCAGTTTTCTCGCAGGTCAAACTCGGTTCTGATTTCAAACCCGTACTGCACCACTGCAAAATCGCACTGTAAGGAAAAAGCAGATAAGCACCCGCTAGTGACAACTGTTGATTCAGAGAATAAGGGCTCTCTGAGCAACCAGCCCAGAAATCCCAACAGAAACCTGAAATATGCTGATGCTTGGGGCATTTGAGAGTCACAGACTTTGCTAAAGTTGGTGAATGTCTTCAACCACAGCAAAGAAAGCAGTAGAGTATCTTCACACAAAATAAGTGACTGCAGATAACAAAACTGATAAGGTGTCTGGCAGAACAGGCAGTCTTATCAGTGCCTCTGTGATTTCAGATACAGATGTTACAATATAGGAATGGAGACAACAGTCATGACTGTCACCTTAAGAGAAAGCAGAAATGGTGCTCTCTGGGCTTCAAGTACAACAACACAGCAGAGCTAGGGATTGCTGAACATTCAAACCACAAGCTTTTTATTTCTAGCGTTCTTGGGATCAAGACTGAGAATTTATTGCTGGGCTGTAAGCAAAATTATGTCAAGAACACATGCGAGTTGTGGAACCGATTTCCCATCCTAATGGAAATAAACCTGCGTGGTCTCAAATTCTGGTGGAGAGGCAGCTTAAATGAAGCACAGCAACCTCGGTACTTTTAACCAACTAAAGAAAGCAAGTAGGGAGTACCTCAAAGCACTTCTCATACAGTGTTTTCATCATCTTGTAGATGAAAGCCTTTGCTTTTTCAAAGTCTTCTTGCTCAATGCTTCCCGATCCGTCCAAAATAAAAACAATCTCTGTTCCAGAGCCTGCCGGGATATGGAAAGTAAATGAATGAGGAGAAGGCTCCCAGGAGTTCGGTGATCTCAGTCAGAATGAAGTATTATCCATCTATGCACAAGTAATCTCACTCCGACAAGCAACTGAACTGCACCAGACTGCCAAGCTGTCATTTCAGTGTGAGCCACAGCTCAGCTCTAGAAACTCACAGCACAGCAACCCCCTGGATTTTGCTAGTCCATGGCCGTCTATAGCATGATTCTGTTAAAAGATAGTTCACATACGCAAGTCATTTTCCTCCTCCTCTTTGTCGTCGTCCATCCAGGAAGGGAGCTTGCCATCATCGTCATTAATGTTTCCATGCTCTGGTGATTCAGTTGGAACATTTTCAGCTGAAACAAGAAATGAGTTTGAAGGTAACTGACAGGGAAGTGGGAGAGAAAGCAAAAGGTGAAGTAAAACCTTGCATTCGTGCCTGCACAGTGTTCCTGCAGAGCACCTTTCCTGGGCCTTGCTGCCTGGCAGCTGAACTCTTTCTCATGCTTGCAGCCTGTAATGGATCATATTGCTTTCAAGCCCAAAACTGCAGATGCTACAGAAATCTTTGAGTTTAAAAGTCTGTGGGGTCAGGACTTCATCTTAAGCCTGTGTTCAGCTACAACAGAAATAAACTGCTCTGGGCACACCCAGAGATGTAGGTACTTCTGTAACATAGGCTCTGAACAGGAGGGTGAATGTATGCATTGTAAAGGCCCTATTGCAGCCCACCCATCTCTCCAGACCAATGTTATGGCTGCAGGTCACTGATACAGAATACAATCTCTTGTTCTCCAGGCTGTCCGGCTAAGACAACTGCTAATAATGTAATGGAGATCATTTTTATTTGTTTTGCTGTTGCTGGGCAGGTAACTACGAGAACAGGCTAAGACTTGGAGATGTATTTACATTCCTTGAGCAATGAAACTACCTACTGTTTGCTCATCATCACAAATTCATTCTGTGAGCTACAGAGAAGATAGATGTGTGTCAGGAGTGGGCTTTCTCCTACCTGAAGCGTTCAAAGTATTTCTCTCCAGCTCTAAAAGGAAACTGTGAAAATCTTCATACGTGGACAGCACAAACCAGTCACTTCTAACTTTTTGCAACTCTTCTGGGGCCCACTGGTTGCTAATAAACTCTCCAATCTGGGGAAAAAAGCCATCAGCTAAGGAGATTAAACACATTTGATACACAGAAAAAAACGAACAATAAATTCCCAAATTGCTGTTAAAAATCTCAAGCTTGAAAAGGGAGGCAGTTTTCTGAAAGCATGGTAAAGCAGCCCTGATCCTAGATTCCATAGAAACCACTTCTTTGCAAAGAAAAAGGTAATAAAAACTCCAGGACCACAGGATACAGGATGCTCTTTGTTTCTAGGACGTATTCCTTAAAACCATCCAAAATAAGCTCTCTGGCATCAAGAAGATAGAGGCCTGTGTGATTCAGCGGAGCCTGGGCATCTCAGATTGGACATCCTGCACATCTGATGCAAGACTGCTTTTTCTTCTACCTACTACTAAAGCATAAAGATAGATGTGGGGTGGAGGGAAACATTACTCCCCTATATCAGAGTTTAGATGCAAAACAGTGCAGCTTCCTACTCACCACAGGAGCATAGAGTTTGATCTTAGCTGTTTCCAGGGAGTTCATCACATTTCTCAATTGGTGATTATCCAGAAACATCTGCCCAGATGCCAGGATGATGATTATCTTGTCATCAGTCTGGCTGGAACCATGGCTTTCATTGAAGACTTTGTCCCTGTGGAAACACAAGCCTGGAGATGTTTTATGGGGCAAGCCATGCCTGCAGAGCTAGAAATGTCAGTGTTGCTGGCAGGGTGCTGATGTTCTTTAAGCTCCTGGCCCATGAGAGATTTTATGCAGTATAGACATGCAAGACAAACATGCATATCCACTCACAGATAGATTTATACTTTCCAGAGACATTGTCTCTCCCCATCTGGTAGCTATTACACACCACTTTCACCAGCAGCATACGGGACATTTTACAGAGGAGATCAATATTGTTAGAGTCATGTTACTGAGAAGAAAACAGAGTCAAGAAGGGAAGCATGACTCCCAGGGAGATGGAGCAGATCAGTGAGAAAGATGGGAAAGGCCTCAATCTACAAACACGCACATGCTCAAAGCAGGATCCAGATGACTATGAATTTTCATTCTGAGGCCCCTATGCCAGCCAGGAGGAATTGCTTTGCCTTTTGACAATTTTTCCTAGTGGAGACCAGAATCAGACCCAGTGGACCCTTGGACAGACTCATTCACAGGCCTCTGACAGAGCCTGTCACTAAGGGAAGCATTGGAAAGGGAAGGGTGAGAACTTTGAGGGGAATGAGATAAATAAGAACAGAGAGAGGAGGTACTGGAGGCTGGATTGATGCACACAAAACCCAAGCTAGCAACCCAAGGGTAGGTGTTCCTAGAAGTCCTTGGGACATGTGAACTCACAGCACATGCTGCAGTGTGGCTGCAATGTCAGTCTGGGAGCCCTGCTGCTTCATGTTTTGGACCTTGAAGAGAGCAGCTGATCTGTGGCAGCTTTCTTGCAGGCTCAGTCTGGTTTGGATCTCTGCTCCATACTGTATCACAGCAAACCTTATCTGGAGAAAGCAGATGGCAAAGCCAGAGCTGGTTAGGCAAGATCTAAGGCAGAAACCCTAAGAAGTTCCTTGGAGTGTCAAATTTAGCATGGAGTGCCAAACTTTGCTGCACAGACACAGAAAGCAGATATCGCAAATGGCAGGCAGATCAGTTGGCTTTATCCCTCTGTGTCCATCACACATTTGTATTCTGGTGAACCTTTCTGGATTAGCTCCAGGAGCTGACTTCATTTTCTTTGGCTCAAAACAATGATTTTTCTGTCTGATCTTCCTGTATTTATCTATCTGGCTAGACCAACGACGTGGTTCACTTTGTCCCCAGATCCAGGCTTTAAGTCATTTAAATTAATGGCTTTGATACCTCACCCTTTATTTCTGTGTGAATTGTTTCAAGGTGCCCTGGGAGGTTTGCATGGTAAAATATCTAAGCATGCTTCTGGCATGAAAACCCACTCCCAGCTGTTCCACTTCCCTCTTCAGCTAGTCCTCCTTGGCTCAGTAAGATTTAGCTCATGCACTAGAATATGTAGGATGATTACCAGTAGGACTATGGATATTTAAAAAGCAATAGTTATGCAAACTATTAGTTAGTATTAGTTTAGTTCTGCAAACTAAATAGTTATGAGTTTCTGTTGTTCATTAGAGCCCTGGTCCATCCTACCCATCAGATTACAGGACTTTGAGGAGGTTCACACACCTTTGGGCATTTCTGCCACATTGACTTCATCATATTAAGGACAGCATTCTTGGCATTTTGGAAATCATCTCGTTTGGTGCTCTCTGATCCATCCAGAATGACAGCAATCTCTGTTCCCAGTTCTGTAAATGCAGATAAATATAAAAGGACATTTGATAGGACACCTAGACAGCCTAACATTTAGCAAAGACTCAAGAATATTGAAGTGTTATCAAACAACCAAAAATTTTACTACAGCACTATCCAGCCATTTTGAAAGCAGGTCTAGGTGATGATATGGTTTATGCTGCGGTGACAGGTTTAGATAATTTCAGTCAGTGATGACTGCAGTAATGTTTGAAACTTGCCATTATTACAAATTACCTTCAAAAGCTCAACCTTTTCTCTCTCCAGCTCTCCCCCACCAGAAGAATGCAAATTGCTTAAAATTAAGCTAAGACACAAGGAAGTGATGCTTCTTCGAACCCAGCACTTACCTTTGCACATGTGGCTGCTCCCTGCAGGGCCAAAGAGCTCACCACAGGCACTGCTGATGCTGTTTGTGTTGTCGATGTCAGCAATCTTGGTTTTGCTGTTTTTACTTTGACTGCTGTTTAATTTGGTCTCAACTGAAGAATTTAAAGAGCAAGAAAGAAAAGACTATCTACCTTTTAAAAATATTTTCTAATTGACACATCTTAATCTCAGACTCTGTTTTCACCCATGTTCTTAAGTTTGCAGAAAGACTGAGGGCCAGACTTTTAATAGCAATTAGACAACTGAAGATGGAACCAGACCATCTAGATGTCTAATTTAAACTTAGCTACTTTGCAGTGACTACACGTAGAGCAAGGCTAAAGAGTCAGACTAGCTCTCTGCTCCCTTCACCTTAGTGCCACAATAGCCCAGCCAAGTTGCAAGAAACAGCCTTGAGCACCGAGGCACTTTATAAAATCCCTATATCTATCACATCCATTAGCTAAGCATGCTAGTGCTTTTCTAATCCCAGGCTTAAGAGCTGGATCCTTTGGATGCATAGGACACCACAACAGAAAATCCCTATTGCCAGGTGCTTGTCTTCAAGGCTGAACACGTAACCCCACTGAAGTCACTATAATACGTGTTGAAATTCAACTTTAAGTCTCTCCTGTGGCCACAGAACTTGCTCATTAGGGGCTCAGAAGGCCTCTGCTGCTGGGAAAGCAGAGCCTTGTGCTGTTATTGCTGTCCCCCTGCAAAGGCACAGTACTGGCTTTGCTCCCATACCTATCTTGGTGAGGTTGAGGAAAGTTGTGCTGCGCAAGTCAGGAGTAAGCAGAGTACAGACTCCGTTCATATCCTCTGTGGTGGTGAAGGCCCGGCGGTGCTTCTTCTGCAGGCAAGCCTGTGGGGATGGTGGGGAAGGCTAATGAACGATGGAGCAAAGACATGGACAGAGGATGACTGAAGATGCTGTCTGGCAAATCTTCAGCATCCCCTGCACAGCACTAAAAGCCTCCTAATGAGAGTAGTAAAGCTAGCTGTGGTCACCATGCCCTGATGTGACCCCTGCTTCAGGACTTCAGCCTTGAGCTGGTGACCAGGCATGGGGCTGGGGGCATAACCATACAAAGGCATTAGCCAGAAGCCAAGCAGCTCTCCTAAGCCTTCGCTGCCTGTCCTCCCTCTTCTTTCTCCGTGAGTAGGACTGGCTGCAGGAAGTACAGGCTACACTGCAGTCCCTCCTCAGCTGATGAGAAGAGCCCTTCTGAGTTTGCTCTCCTGGCTGGCAACGCACCAGCTGGCTTAACAACCAGTCAGCGTTCCGCCAAGACCCATCAGCCTTTGTCCATCTATTATGTCTGCTCATTTGTAATTCCCAGCAAATACACAGAGTATTTCGCAAAAATCCTGTCATTCCTAGCCAGGGATGTTCTCAGTCTTACCAGGATCCAGTCTGCATTCCTGTCAATAGCTATGCCACCATCCTGGATGTTTTTGGAGCCTTTAATGTTTCCTGAAATAGAATGAATGATTGAAGGAATGAAGGAAGGAAGGAAGGAAGGAAGGAAGAGGTGAAACAGAACTGAAATGGATATGGCACTTATCAGCCTTAGGCAGACAGAATAAATACAAAGCCTAAAACTACTGAGGATAGCTATAATTGCTGTCTTAGAAGGAGGACTTGGAATTAAAGTTATCAGCAACATTAGCAGTGACGAGTATGCTGGAAACACAAAACCTTACCTTGCATTTCAGAAAGTTTAGGTGAAGACTTAACTGGGGCACAAGAGGTCTTCCAGCCTCCAGACACATCATTCTCAACCACTGGGACAAGAATGGGCCTGCATTTCTTCTTCATGAAGTGCTGACTTAAAGGATGTAGCAGTGTTCCCAGTTCTCCCTGAAATACCCAATCTCTGCACCCCCCCATACCATGGCAAAGCAAGGATTGCGAAGGGGGAACTGGACTGTACCTCTCAAAGGTATTTCCTGGCACTGGATCTCTTCCTGCAAAACAGTGCACTTACTCAGCCTGCCCAGCCCCTTGTCTACTGAGGAAGTAGCCAAAATCCTGTGGAATGAGGAAAAAAAGCTGAAAGGTGGCACAATCAGGCCAAGTCCTTGTAACTGCAGAGTGCAAAGACACGATCTGTGTGTCAGGGTGGCCATCCCTTACCTGACAATGTGTCTTTTAATTAACTGGATAGGAGTGTGTTTTTGAACTGAACCGGCCCCTAGGAGGGAGGCACTGGCTTTCTCTGACAAATCATCACCCTTCCCATTTGTTCATCTAAAGCTTCAATACCAAAGCTAAAAATTTCCACAGTGGGAGCGCTCCAAGCTGTTTGAACACACAGACATCACCGGAAGACACCACTAGACAATTTTGTCTTTTAGAAATAGGTCATTGGAACGCACAATATCCAAGTTTGTTCACCTTCTCTTTCAGTCCCTGAAGGGGGGGAAGGAGGAGGTTCTTCTCCTTTGCTGCACTCTGCTGTCCTGAATGGGCTCTAACTGGGCTTTTAGCAGGGGAGGTTTCCACCTTACAGCCAGTTGCTCCTCTGCGATGGCCTTTTTTCATTGCAATCGGGAGTTTGGCAACTGACTGAACCTGGTTGAAGGAGGGGAGTTACTCTCACCCCCTACTTCTGTGTCACTGCAAGTAGCAGTTTATCTGAACTATGAAGTCAAGGGAGCTAGCCCAGATCAAGGAGGAGGACTGGAAGCGACTTGCCCATTAAACACTGGAGGTAAAGGGAGGCTGGAGGTGCACCGGGAAAATCCCAACCCAACACTAAGAAATGGCAGCACTGCTGTATGAAATGGAGACTGTTCTTAGAGTCAGCCACTTTCTGCTGAGGGAGCAGGAAAGGTTTTGCTTTACTTACTCCAAAACTTAAAACATGCTACCTGCTACACAGCCTGACCACTCTGTTCTGCATAATATAGGTTATCTGTATAGCAATCACTTGTGGTTGGCTTCTATTCACCAGCCTAGTCATCTAGTCCTCTTCCCCTACAAACCCAATAGTCAAAATACAGCAGTTTCCAGCTTTATTGTCTCCAGACCAAGCTCACAACATATCTGGCAGCTGGTGGGTGGCGTGACTGCTGCAGCCCCAGATACCATACACTATGCTAAGGAAGCTCTGCAGAAGGCCAGCTGCATCTGCCATCTGGTTAAATAAGCACACAGCCTGTGTGCACAGTGCTATGACTTAGCTGTTGGTGAGGGGAAAAGCTGCGCAAAGGCTCACAGGCTGACAGTGTTCACATTATGGTGATGAAGCTCTAACACCACTCATCAGCCCCTAAGAGCCAGGGAGCAATGCTGGGCTCCAGGCAGAGAAACCTGTGCTGCCAGTTCTAGAGAATGAGAAACACATGACCACGCTCATTCATAAAGATCTGGAAAACCTGGGTATTTTTCTTCTTTCTGTTCCTTACACAGTCGTGTTCCCATCCGAGTGCTGAAGAACCGTGGGCCACAGCAGAGAGGCTGTATGTGGCGTGATCCACTTCTTGCCAGTGTCAATATTAAAGCTCCTCAAGGACTTGATCACTGAAAATAAATAAGTAAATGAAAGCAGACTGTGATGTGCACAGTCATAGTTAACAGCACAGGCTGATGAGCCAGCTGTTTCTGAACACTGCCCACCCAGACAGCAGAGATGGTTAGTGGAGAGTTACAAAGCTATGGAGATTTCATCAATTTAGATTAAAAAAAGACTTTTTGCCCAAACTAGCAGAAGATAGAGTAACACGAGGTCCTGTCTTAGATCCAGAACAGACTTTCACAACAGGACAAAACACAGCTCAAACATGCATTTAGGCAGGAGAGGACAAAACTCCAGGGCTTGTGCAAGTGATGTGTCACTTCAGGGATCTTTCACCAGTGGATTCACTTCTTTTAAAGTGGATATTCAACAGGCCAGGAGACTGAAACTCTAGTAACAGCGATTGTATCCCACAAGATCAGTACTGTCATAAAATAAACCTGGCAAGGAGAGGAGAATGTAGGTTTTGTGGAATGCTAAAAACAAAAACAAAAAACAAAACAACCCACACAGCTTTGTGCCAAACATGATGCATACTCTGCTGGGGACATAGCTCTGCTAAAAAGTCCAACAAGTCATCTCACAGTAGATATCAAACAGCCAAAAGAGAAAAACTTCTGCTCACTATTCACAGAGCTGTAACTGAACTGACATCCCAAAGTTAACTTTTTGTTTGCTTGGTTGTTTTTTTTGCATAAGTGCACTTCCTTTTTGCAAGGCAGCCCACAAAAAAGGGTCCGGTGCTGGCGCTGTCAGACTCTGTGGCAAGCCAGCCTTTATAGCTGCTCAGTGGAAAAATACCATCTCAGCTCTTGGTTTCTTACACACTTCAGTAAATGTACAGACTAGGAATGTAGTATATATTTGAATGTAAGCGACAGACTGAAGATGTCACAAAGTAAAACAGCATAAAAGGCAAGCTACTAAGATAAATGCTGTGAACTCAAGCACTGAGCTGACTGCATCACCGTACCTCTGCAACGACATGACAACTCTGAAAACTTCACCGTATTCTCAGGAATGAGACTAAATGACTAGTCCCAAACTCAAAATCCAAATTTTACGAATGACTCCAACCAAAAATCCATGCTCTAAATGACTTGACTGCAACCCTAGAAACTGTATACTGAGCCTGCATTTAAACATATAGTATAGCATTTTTTAAATAGTCTCTGATGTGCTAACAGGAGGCCAAACTCTGTCCTTGTATTTATCTAGAGTCTTTCCTGATTCTGATATTACTCAGAGCTGGATCTGCATTTACGCAATCAATTTCATGGAAACCATTTCCCAGCCTAACTACTAATATACAGATGGAAGAAGTGAAATACCACATTTAGGGCTATAAAATGCTACATACAAATATCATGGTGAAATTTTAGTCTTTGCTTCTGCTTCCTCAAACGTGCTTCAGAGACATAGCACGCATCCCTTTGAGAGGGTACGCAGACCATCCTGAACTACCTCCTTGCTTTGTAAATCCCATTTTACCAGTAAAATTCCGTTGTAATAGTACCAGCCTAACAATGCCATATATTTACAAAGACTTCCAACAAAAGTTCTTTAAAACAAAATAAAAACAGAACTCTGCATATACTGGCACAAATTCCCCAGGAAATTCAGTTGTCTTTGAAGTAAGGAACAATTCTCAAGCAAGCAACCAGTACCGAGAAGAAGAAAAAGGAAAAATGATGGCCATGGAGCTAACCTCACTCTTGTGCATGTTCCCGTGCTCGTATGGCATTTGGTCTGGGAACCAGAGACTCCTCAGCACTGCACTCAGCTCTGATGCTGCCATGCTGCAAGACCAAGCTGCTTAAACATTTTACTCCTGACTCCCTGCTCAAAGGGATTTCCAACAGAGACGACTCAGAGGTTTTAGAACACTAGTTATCAAACTAAGCGTGCTGTACGTAAGCTCAAAAAAAAAAAAAAAAAACTAGGTGCGTGTTACAATCCAGTTCTAAGAAACTGGCTGAAACCCACCAAGTCCGACAGCTGCGCTTTTCTGCACTACCTCTTTCAACGATAAAACCCACAAATGCAAACAAAGGGTGCAAGAAGAGAATAGCGATAGAAAAGGTCTACTGAAAGCTACACAAGGATAGAAGCCTCCACCACCAATTACCCTTTAGTTTAATTTGCAGAAGTCAAATCAAGAAAGGTCAAGATTTGAAAAAATATTAGAAGATACTGTATACATATTCATTAAGCATTTGTATATTTAGAAAGCTAGGAGTTACCTAGCATAATGCTGAATATGAGAGCAAAAATATCAGTAAAAGTAACACATCATCATACAAAATACAGAAGTCAAGCCCAAATGAGGAAAACAGAGTACAGCATAAACCTTGATATGTTCAATGTAAGATTACAGTAAAGCAAGTTAGAGAGACTTTGATGGACGTCTCATTAAAAGAATAAAATTCATAACAATTTTTTTTCAAAATACATTGGAAGCACTAAGCTTGCCAGAAAGTGCGTGAGGCTGTTCAGATACTCAAGGCATAAAACGAATGCTTAAAAGAATGTCTAATTAAGAAATAATAGTCTTTCAATACAGATTAAGTAGCTAGATATAGCACTGAGTTTTTTTAAAAGAAAACTAGATAAATAGAAATTCTGTTCCACAGAATCACACTAGCATTTATCTGTGTAATTGGAAGAAGTGGGGCCAGTAACATCCACAGTGCAGTCATCCTTCGTGTGAGCTAACAGAGAAGCAGTGGTAAGCGCGTACCCTTCCCGGATCGAGCAACAAAAGATAAACTGATAGAATGGTCCCCGCAGAGCTACAAAACAGAATAATACAGATACAGACTCTGACTCAGAAAATACTCCTCCTAATTCACACCTACACCTTACTTTACCCAAACTCTTATTCCCCCAAAAAAGTCTTCTGAATTTTCTTTCAAAAAATCCTACATATTCTAGAGCACTTGATCAGGAGATCAGCAAGCCAAAAACTTGCAGGAAATGAATCTCTGGAATTACACCCTGCTTAACACAAGGTGTACCTCAAATGACAAACAAAAAAGTTCATCTAAATTCTACTCTCAGCTATTTCAGTACAAGTAAACAGACAAACAAACAAAAAAGTATAAAAGGCCAAATACAGCTTTTTCGTTTTGTACTTGAGAGTGGAATTGCACGCAGCAATCACTTTTCTCCCACTAAGGATGAGTACCATAAAAGTCTCTCCACTCAAACTCTGAAATCCTCTGAAACAGTAGAAACCCCCCAATTAAGGACTTTTATTCCATACAAGTCCCAACATCCTGAACTTCTTACATAAGAATTATTTTATTGGCTGACATTAAGGGACTGATATGAGTCTCCAGAAATTGCTTTGTTTCTAGACTAAAACTTTTTTTTCTATTTCATGAAAATAAATATAGAGATAAGACTCACTCATCAGGAAGAACAGGTACAGGAGGGATCTCATTATTCCCAGCATTAAGATGAAGGAAATAAGACTTGAGACTCGGCCAGGCAAAAGCTGCTCTCTTCCTCTGATGATTCTCCAGGTCTGCAGGTCTCATGCTGCTTGCTGAGACAAAGTCACTCTGTTGTGGATTTCCTAACTGAGGTTTCAAGGCATATACTAATGACATTTAAATAGTACCACAGATGCAAAAAGCTGCCTAAGTATACTTAGGTTACTGAAAGGCAATTTTCAGCAGTATCTCCATTTTTGTCTACTAGCATCTAGAGTATATTTAGCACAGTAGGAGCTATCTAGAAAAGTCTCTAGGGACTATGTTTGTGTTGACTACCTTCTCTTTGCTACATGGACATGCCACATTCCATAGAAATGGGCAAACGGATCCACTTGAGTGAACTCACAGCAGGGATTTAAGAGATGTCAGTTCTCAGGTGCCTCTCATCACAGCTATTTTTTAGCACACAGGTTTGCCCCCCCCCCCCCCACATACGCACGGAGAACCGGAGTTCCCTTTTTATTTAGTATATTATCAGAAACACTGACATTTTATGGCAAGATAGCCAGGGTATGTTAAGGGATCCTGAATGTCCCTATCCCCCCTCTACCAATAATTCTTTGGCTCCTAATGATCCCTCATCTCACTGTATTGTTGTCCCCCGTCTGGACCAGACTTGCACAGAACTGGTCCATGGCAGTTCACATTATCAGAGTACTGGGCAGCAACCGTTGTTCAGCTGCAGGGTGTTGTTATTACAAGTGCTAAGTGAGCTCAGCCAGCAAACACTGAGCCATTAGAAGAGTTAACTGCATAGGAAATCCTCCAGAAAGCCTGGGGGTGGGGAAGGGAAGCAAGCCGTTCCAGAGACGCAGTGGTCTTTGCCCCGAGAGTGTAAACTTTCCAAGCATTCTCGGAAAATAACGTAGCACCAAAAAAAGCCATATGCACACTTTCTGGCTACCTCCAGCTCCTTTCTTCCAAGGGCTCCTTGTGTTTAACATTAGACAATCATCAAGGAACCTCATGCTCGATAAAGGCTGTAGTACTCCACATTTCAGGTTTCTGGACTGAGAAAGATTACTTCAAAAGAGCAAGTGAAATATTCTCAGCATTTAGATTTTAATAGCTAGACACCAACCATGAGGCAGTCACATCCACACCTTTCTGATGCTGGTCCTGTCTGGCACCACTTTTACTTGTGCTGCTGAAGCAGACATGAGATGGCAAAGTAGTATAGTTTTCTTTAAAAATAGCATGTTTTAAATTTCATTTACTTTTTAAGTCCCTGAGTAACAAATGCAATTTCTTGAAAAAGGAAAAGAAGAACAAAACTGATCCGCAGCTACCACAAAACTCATTGCTCATTGCAGGAACAGTCCAACTGAGAAATCTGCCAGCTGCATCGCTTCAGAAACAGCTCTTTGCAGCTCATGTAGACTTATATGAAGCATCTGTTCTTTGTCTGAGCCCTTTTGCTTGTCACATTGCAACGACTCCTTTTGCTAGCTACAAGGAGAGACAACGGAAAGTATGCTAAGGTGCAAGTGGGGTCATGAAGAGATGAAGAGAGAGTGGAGCAACTGAGGCACAGATATACCTCCCCATGGTTTCCTCAGCCTCAGAGTGGTTTAAAAAAAAAGGGGGGAGGGAGCAACAAAGCAATAAAATTAAATGTGCAAAGCACTTGAGGAACAATAAGAATAAACCTGATACCTCCAAGGAAAATGGCCTCATGGGGAGTTTGGAACCATGGAAACTGGGCATGCAGCCTCTTTTAAGAAAACTATGCAGATCATCAGTGAGATCACTTTGAGCAGGAAACGTCTGGAGCATGGTATAGAGGCCACAAGGAGCAATAATGAGGTAGAGTGTGATCAAGTAGAGGAGGAGGAGGAGTTTGGAAACAACATGACCTCAGTTCTCCCCCCAGCCCTGCTGTGAAGCTTCCAACTTTGGCCAAGTTACATGAGAGAGCTTGAGCATTCGTAACGGAATGGAAAATAATGAGAGCTGCTGGTGTCTTCTCTCAGTGGTGTATCAGACCCTCAGAGTCTCTGCAGCTCACACATACAGCATAGACTGAGAAGAGAAACTGCACTTACTGATTCACTGACGTTTGAGAAAATTTTTGTTTTCTCAGCTGAGAACACTGCAAAGCCTCCCAACTTTGCACGGGGATGGATTTGAGACAGAGGCTCCATGCAGGCAAGGTCACCCATCACAAGAAGGAGAAGGGAGAGAATAAGTTCATTTGTTACTCATTTCTTGTATAAATGACTGAAGTCTGTCCTGACAAAACATTATCATCTATTAATAGCAGACCCCAAAATCCTGTCAGGCCTTCAAAGCTCTGAACCAGCTCGTAAGTCTTTCCTCTTGCAGGGAACTGCAGAAGTCCCACAAAGTAAACCCCAGACAGCCTTCCCATTTGTGACACAACCCAAGTAGGAAGCGGCTCAGATGTTGAAACCACAGACAGGCCTTGTGCAACAACCAAGGATATAGAAAACTGGAGTTTTTTCCCAAAATACTTTACTGATGTTAATCTTCTCAAGAATACTGACTCATCTCAGCTTTACAGGAAGAACCCCACCCCGGAGAGACCATAACTCCTCAAAATTCTCCTTTTTCCATGAGCACAAAGAACTGTACAACAGCCTGGGCACCGCTAAACCTCCTGACCAACCCAGCCAGATGCTTGCTGCATCTGCCTGTCCTTGTCTGAAGCTCACGAATGAAGGATGATACACAGCAGAGGGCTTGGACTGCTTTTTTGTGGCACGATTGTAAAGCACAAGAAATGCCAGCGTCTTGATTTTTGGGAGCATTTTCGATGCAGATCAACACAAAAACTAACACTGCAGGCATAAGAAAGTGATTTAAACAGCAGAGGGTTCAAAGAATGTCTGAAGAAGCAGGTTACCTTGAAAGCAAGTTGTCACAGTCCATACCTATCAAAAACACTACCAACAAGTATGATTTCTGTTTTGTTGTTTATTAAGACTCCAGGCAGAGATGGCAGATTTCATTCTGCATTTCTTGAGATTCTCCAAGTGTCCCTACCACAACATAACATCAAGCACAGCAATAGATCACCACGTGTTGGCCAATCCTTTTGTGCAACTTGAACACCTTGCCAAATCTCGGTAACATTTAGGACAAAGCCATAGATGGAAAAAGAAGCTGGAGGCTTCACAAAGCAAGAAACAGCAGAAGCTGGAGTGAGAGAATTCAGTTATAACTCAGAAACCCAATGCAGTGAAGCTGCAGAGGCCAGTGTCCGGCGCAGGGGAAGAACCTGTTGGAAATGCTGGGCAGGGAACAACTTTTAACAGCAATGCTTTTGTTGTCAGTCATGTGAAAGTAGTAAGCCACGGAATTAAAATGGTCATCTCCAAAAGATAGGCCTCCTAGTTTCACTTGCTCAGACCAGACAGGAGCATCTAGGTTTGCACAGTTTATCTTACTGAAGGGAAGATGTTGCCAAAATTTTCAGTCTGCAGCTTTTTCAGGGTTATCCCTAACCATTCCCACTATCCAAAACCAGGGCTAGGCTTGGATGTGGCTGCATAAACTGACATGAGGTCATGAAAAACAACAGTTGAGTAGCATGGCAGTAAGGTCAGCACACTGATGCATGAACTGCAATCGGCAGTTTGATAATGCTTTGTAGTCACCACCGATCACATCATCTCTTCCTTTTGAGACACTGAAGGTCTTAAAATCCAAGGATGAGCACTTTCAATTAAGTAAAATTGCTATACTGACAGTTTACAGCAATACTTCAAGCATTGTTTTTAAACACGGGCTGAAAGTGTGACAGCTCATTTTTTTCTTTGCATATTACAAAGAACAATGAAGTCCTTGCAGCCATTTAGGGCAAGATAAACCCACTAAGACTGAGAGGAAATGTTAACCACATTACACATTTTGGCCCACTATCTTTCAGAAACCATACATGTAGGATTCCACTGCTATCTTCTATAGAGAAAATCAGAAGACAGATGTTTCAGAAATTTGCCTTACTAAGTTACAATTTCAAGAAATCCATATCACTTATGCTGTTAAGAAAACATGCACATTGTGCAAATGATTTTATTACCTTCCTGTAAAATGGGAATTCTGATACAGTCTAAA
Organism: Dromaius novaehollandiae; assembly: GCF_036370855.1. Classification (NCBI taxonomy): domain Eukaryota; kingdom Metazoa; phylum Chordata; class Aves; order Casuariiformes; family Dromaiidae; genus Dromaius; species Dromaius novaehollandiae. Next base: position 5,011,965 of record NC_088116.1, read on the forward strand.
CGCCCAGCACTGCAGCTACTGAGACAAAGACTGTTATGTGGCTCTTGATGACTGAAGCCTGAACATTTGTCCACACATCTCTCACATCAGTGTTTTGCACAGAAGCCATCTCCATACTTAGCAATATTTTATGCTTTTACAACACTCTTTATTCCAAAGCACTTCAGTGCAACCTCTTGTGACATGAGGATAACAGTCAGCCTGTTCTTAAATGGGTCACGCAATCCTTTGCTTCTTTATGGCAAACAGCATTATTTCTATACAGCTCACAAAGCACTGCCTTCCCTGACACAAACCACTCCCCACTGCCCCTATGATTTTGCCCTCGTTCTCGCACGTTTAGACATTGTAATGAGTGTCAGGCAAAGAAAGTTGAGTAAAAATCATTTCTTCAGAGGAAATAAAGTGCATGAAAATATTTAAAGCCACAGGCTGAACCAGTCTTTGACGAAATGCATGTTAATACTGATAATGCCTTCAATTCTTCCAGCCATTATAGGAAGAACTCCTTTGCAGATGGGAGCAAGGCTGCAATCCAGAAATCCTGCTAAAGATTTCTGGTTTGTCCCTCTAGAGGCATCATCTCAGTTGCTGATAGCTGGGGCTGCAATAGTGACTGCTCCTCTGGAACAGCTGATCTCAGTTGTTTCTGTGGCATCCGTTTCCATGATCTTGTCTCTACAGCAGGAGACAAAAACAGCAGCCCTTTGTCAGCAGGAAGCTAACAAAGGGATCCAGTTTTTAGAAGGGTGCAGATTTAGGGAAAACCCAACATATATCAGACAGTATTTTAAATATAACCTCCCTACTCCTAGAAAGCTGGCATCTGGGAGAAAAACTATGGTGGAAGAGCAGGAGGCTGTGTTTAATTCTGATGAAGCTTCTGCCCAAGTTCTGCCAGACTGAACAAAACATTTCTAGGAAAAGTAGCAGCTCTCCAGTTTCCACACAGAGCTGCTTCCCAGGCATAAAGAGGGAAGTAAACACAATTATCTAATGTAGAGTTTAACAAAATTTGCAGTGTTAATGCCCAGATTTGTGCTGTAAATGCCCTGTGAATTAACACTTACATTACAAGTAGGCCTAAATTTTACTTTTCCTGCAAAAGCATGATGCATTTGGGCTACAGGTCTGAGTCAAAGTAGAGAACAGCCCTTGCTTCTCTCAGCAGCATTTCCTGCACATTTCCATTACAGAGAAATAGGAATGGCACCTCTTTTGTTCCCAAACTCCAGTCAGGTACAAACCCTTTCTGATTCTTTGTTTGGTCAGCTCACAAGTGGCACTGCTATTCCTGAGGGATGCTATGTGGAAGCAATTTCACAAGAAAACTGGCCTACCTAAAATTTATGTTTCCATCCAAAGACATAACATAATGCAAAAAGTACTCGCTGAGGAGAAAGTCAAAAGAACACTGAAGACCTTTCTTCATGGTATGTCTTACCTTCTGGATTTATTTCTGAATCACTGGAGTTACCAGGGTCTTCCTTAAGAACTCCCACCTCCTTTGCCCAATTCGTCCATTTAATTTCCTCTACTCTGGAGAGACAAAACACAACAGACCACTGATGCATGGAGTGCAGCATTTCAGTCCAGATCTTTGTCCTGCAGCATCCCAATCCAACTTCATCCTGCCAGCACAGTGCTAATAGTTTGGTGTAGCAACAACACCCTGCAGAGCTTTTCTTTGAGTAAAGATCTTCTGTAGTTTAAGCTCTGTGATGTAAATATCTCTTCCCGCAGTATGTTGTGTGCAGGTCTAAATTTTTTTTTAAAAAAAAAAGTACTCCAGCTCCTCCCAGGGAACACATTTAATAAAAAACAAGCCTCCTAGATTCTACTCCCTATACATGCTCCATAGGACTACACATCCCGTAACATTCTGGAGTTACCAAAGTGCTGCCTGCAGTTCCTTTTGCTGGATGAAGAAAGGTTAATTTGCTCTCCCAGCCCCTATACGAGAGAAGGAGTGCTGCCCCCTCGTGTTGCCCGTTACAGAGCTAAGGCGTACCAACCTACACCCTTCCCACCACGGGCCACTCTGGGCACAACCATGCTAGCAGCAGCAGAGAAAGCGGCAGTGCAGGCAGCCTGCTGCTGTAACCACTTGCACGCACGTGGGTTAAACAGGCCACGTCTTGGTGACAATGCTGGGGACTCAGTTAGCTCTCAAACTTCCAGCATAGCAGAAACCAAACACTTTGCAGGTGTCCAAGACAATGTGGTTCAGTTGCTGTGCTGAGTCAGTGCTGCAGTTCCTTGTGGTGGTTCACAGTTACCAAGTTAATAAGCAAGGCACCCCATTACTAGGATGGGGTGTAAGGGATAACAGTACATCCGTCTTACCTGAAACACCATCTCTCATCTTTCTTATTGAGGCCCACTGAAAGGAAGCAGCCAGATCTCCTCTTTCCACCTTGGCGCCACAGCCAGGCCTTTTCTATTTCCAGAATAGCAATAGCTCTCTGAAAGTAGAAGTCCACATCAGGAAAAAAAAACATGCAGAGCCCAGCCCCTCCTTTGAATTAAATCTTTCCCAATCAGCAACTATCTTGACTTGGAAAATCACTTTGTAACTCAACCCCAAAGTACTCCTTAGCTTAATAGCATCAGACAGAAAATTTTCTCAAGTCACTTAGGCACATGGATCTACAGGCTGGTAGTCTTGGTGCATGCAAGCAGCATGAGTTTTAAATACACCTAAAAACATTAGGATTAATCCAAAGAATGGTAAATTTATATAAAAGAGTTTTACAGCTGAGGTTTACAACAAACATGCACTGTCATCTGATATTATGAGAATCAAGTGGGAGGTTGGGCCATGACATGACTGCTGAGCAGCGCAGCATCTCACCTGCAGCTTCCAGACGCTTTTGCTATAGCCAGAAATATCAGTGACAGTCTCGCTCATGAGTGCGATCAGCATGTTGAGCAAAAGAATGTAAGTGAGGATCACAAAGACAAGCAGCAGAAGCATCACGAAGTATTTGAATCTGGCATGTTCCTGGAACTCCAGGTCGCCCATCCCAATGGTGATCTTGAAAAGCTCCAGAGAAACACTAAATAGCCCACCGTACATAGCATGGTTCCCAGCATCCTCCATCTGAGCAACAGACTTGTTCTGAGAGACCACAGGAGCCTCCCCCATCAGAGTAACCAGAGCTGTGAGAAAAATGGAATATGAGTCCTCCTCAGAAAAATCTACTTCTTGCAGCCCAGCCTATACCATGATGCCCAGTAAGTCCTTACCAGCAGCAAAGCCAAAGAGGAAGATCATATAAACCAAGAGGAAACGCAGCAGATCTCTCAGGATAGTCTGAAACACAAAGCAGGAGGCAGTGTCTCTATCTCACATTAAATCACCAGTATGATCTCCTGTTATCACACCTGTCATAAAACAAACCCAGTGACAATGCCAATATTGAAAGCAAGTTGGGAAATGCTCTTATCCAGTTTAAGAAACTAGTAGTATGTGCTAAGTTACTTCCTCAGGTAAGTAACAGTGGAGCTTAGTTTGAGAGCACCACAAAAACATTTGTTATGTTTGTATGAATTGGTTCTTTGAAACAAATAACTATCACGTTTGGCTGTTCCCAGATTGCTCCAACACACATAGCTGTTTGTTTTGTCTCTACTGGTTTTCACACAGATTGGGATCAGAATCCTTTCCTGACACCTCATTTCACCTTCACTTTGTCCAGCTCTACTAGTCTGAGGCTCCTGCATGGACCTGGCAATACTTCTTGGCCCAAGTTTAATAGCTCCAGAAAACTCACATTGGTTTTGACTGCTAGTTTTGTTTTTTTCTGGCAGTGTCAGCTGCTCCCATTTGCTATATTCAAAGACAACAAACCAATGTTCTGCCTCAATTGTACTTCCTTGAAGACATTGATCTAGTCTCCTTCTCCAGTTTCCAGAGTCAATACCTCAATTTTATTTATGGTTTTAATGGTCCCTGAGAGAAGAAGAGTAACTACAGGACTTCTATCAGTTCCTCACAAGCTTTTCACACAAGGTTGTTATTGGGTACTGACCTTCTGTATCATGACACTGTAAATCCCAGTGCGCTGGAAGCCCCGAGTGTAATACAGCATGTTCACCCATCCCAAAAGCAGAGAGAAAACCATCACTGCTACATAGTTTTCTGAACTTGCACCATACAGCACTGCTGACAACAGCAATGAGAATGCCTGGATGAAGCTGCAAAGAAGCAGAATTAGTTACACAGTGACTTATCCCCACAGAAAGGCCCATTTGCAGATCTTTTCTGTTTTGAAAGGAAAAGCAAACACATTTTACCAGGCTACGTGGAGTATATAAAGCAACGGTTAATCAGGCACTTAGTTTATATAAGCAAATCCTATTCTAACCAAACCCACAAGTTATTGCAGGTTTGTTATGAACTGGTTAACCTCACAATATGGAAACTCTTAACTGCTTATGGAGCTCAGGTAACTGATATAAAATGGAAAAGAATCATAACCCTTATGAATACACGCACGCATTCATGCACACACATGCATCTATACATATTTCTCCCCAGAAAACTGGGAAGTTATTTTCCCTTAAACCAAATGTAAGCCACAGTGACTGCATGATTAAATACTTGAGCTCTTTTTATTACAAGTATAAATTCTTAACTACAGAACAATTGAGGATCAGGCCTCCACTGTGTCAGATAATGTACAAACCCAAAGACAAGCCCTACCTAGCACTGTCCATCACAACGAAGGGTTATGACAAGATGTGACATGAGGGCAACAAGCAGAGAGGGGATGGAAAGAAGAGAGTGGCAGAGAATAAGTCTTTCCTGCTCACCATCTCTCTAGTAACATTATGGCAACTTAGCTGCCCACAGCAGAAAACCAATTTCACCTGTGCTTTCATTGCCCAAAAAAACTCGAGACACATACATCAAGATCTCAATGGAGCTGTCAGAGCACATAGTCTTCAGAGATTGGCGTCTCCTTCGCAGATACAGACTCTGATAGAGAAAAATCAACGGTAGCTGTTCATTACAATTGGGCATACTAGAGACTGAATCCTGCCTGGCATAACCTATTGCACAGCGGAGAGGTTTGCTCATTCCTTCTCCTGCTTTTATTCCAAAGACTCCAAATTTCAGCTAATCACCTTCAAAGATGAAAGCAAGCCCATATTTAAAAATGGGCAAAGAATAAACAAGGGCTGAATCATGGCATTGCCCTATGCCAATATTAATAGATTGTATCAAGTGCTAAGGATGCATTTTACTACATAAATTACAAGAGCATCTCCTAATTATTTACTGTTGTGACCCTATTCATCTTGCCCACTCTGGCTTGTGCCACCCCTGTCAGTGCTAGATCCCACTGACACTGTAAATGTCTCAGAGCAGGATTCCACAGTTGTGCACATCCTGATGTCAGCATAATAGAATCTGTTGCCCCTACATCAGTGACACTTACTTTCTTCCTTACAAGGTAGCTAGGCAAGAGATCCCCATACCTGAGCAAAAATTAGATAAACGCCTCCTAGCAAGATAATGATCAGTCCAGAGACCCACAGGAAGCCTCCAGCTGTGAACTCCACTGGAAATGAAGGCTGCAAGATTAAAAAAGAAACAAAAAAACAAAACAGAAACACTAAAGACAGACAGAAGTAGTTGTGATAGTCATCCTGAGCCTTTTAAAACTTCAGGCCTATCCATTCAGGCCTTTCTCATTTAAAGAACAAGGGCCTACCTTTACCCGTAAAGGCTGATAGCAGGCAATAGCTGTAAAGATGATCATGAATGACAAGTATGAAAGAAAACTGAAGTAGAATCTCTTGGAAGCAAATGTTTCCCATTTGTGCTGAAGTAGTTTGTTCAGTGGCTCCAAAACCACCATCTTGTACCGATTCTGTGTGCAAAAAAAAACCAACCACCAAATAAAAATGCACCCACGCATCAACAGGAATGCAGAATCATGAAGGATTGTCTTTTTCAAGGCTGGAGTTCAGTGGCTACAATTAGGGCATACATAAAGGTTTATTCAGTCAGGCTTTTCAGTATGAAAAAGATCAACCATTCTATAGGAACTCACATCTGCTTGGCTCCACCAAGGTATTTGGACAAACCAAGACTTAGGACAAAGGATCCAAAATTTCTCTCTTGTTATAGATTATCAGAGGTATACTAAGCAGTTTATAAATTTTTTAAAAAGCAAATACGTCATCATGCATTTCTTTCCCACAGTCATCTAAAATAACACATTAACTTGAAATGATTTGAATAACTATACAGCAACACTGAAAAAAGCCAGAAAAAAATGTTACTATCTTTGTCTCTTGGTAAAAGCACTCACTGGTGTGTCACTGCTGTAGGCCAGAATCTCCAGCACAGAGTTTTCCTCAAAGCTGTCAATAGAGGACAAGTCATAGAGAGACACATGGATAGGTCCATAGGTCCATTCAGTGAACTTGCGTGACAGGTGCCTGTACGCTGGATCTTTGATCTCTCTTTGGACGATGTGTTTGAAGATCTAAAGAGAAAGCAGATGCACACCAGAAGAATGTTTATGTAATGAAGATGTGGAATGACCCAGGCATACCCAAATTACCTTCAAATGCAGAACACCTTGCTTTCTGCATTACAGACTTTGTCATATCCAAAAATCAGACACCTAACTCAACCCTGCATCAGCTCTTCCAGGAGTAAAGCCCATTTCAGATCAGACCAGTTCTCTTGGCTGGGAGAGAAAGTAGCAGTGGTCAGTTGTGGCTCTGTAAGGCACCCTAACAGGAGTAGCCTAGAAGAAGCCTCCTCTACATCTTCTAGGTACTGCCACTGTCCACAGCATTACTATGAGCTGAGTGCAAGATACTGCTACATCAAACCCTGCTGCTATGCTGAGGATGCATGCTGCAGTCCCACCTGTTTCTTCAGCAACCCCACAGATTCCCTTCAGTTGTCTTTACCTCCACTTTGCCTGTCCTGGCAGCAAGCTGCAGAGGATTTAATCCATCATAATTCACTATCTCCTCCAGTTTGCATGCTGGGTCAACCTTCACACCTGCCTTCAAGATCTCAACATATGTTGTGTTCACAAACTTGGTGTTCTCCTCGGTATCATCTGCAATCATCACCAGGGCGTGGAGCACTGTGTTGCCCTGTGTATCCTGCTCCTGGATCCTGGCTTTCTGGTGGGGATTGTTTAGAAGATATTCCACCACCTCAGGTTGGTTGGTACAAGCAGCCAAGGAGAGGGGAAGTTCACCTGAAGAGATCAGGACAGCATTTGGAGGGGAAGCAGGAGGCGGGGTAAACAAAACAAAGGTAGGCAATTTTAGGAAAATATATTTAGCCTGGAGTTTTACCACCAGAACACAAGACAAGTTCTTTCTCAGTGCCTCTAGAATCAGAAAGTGTTGCACAGCAAACAATTTCTCCCTGTTTCTGGGAGCAGCTGAAACTTTTTCCCAGACTCCTTATTTGGCTGCATCAACTGCGTATTTCATTGTCTCTGTCTGAAGTTCCTTTGATGGGATTAAATACATAAAGCCAAGCATGATGGCAAGTGCTCACTGGATACCTTAGTCTGAGGAAGGATCTTGCCATTCAAACAAGTCAAGAAGTCCTTGATTATAATAGGACAGAGCAGATGGAACCCCATGTACAGAGAGGCAAACCCAGCTAGGATTAGCGGCTGCACACACAATAAAAAAACATGAAAGAAGGCATTTCACACTGACTTACCAAAATAAAAGCAAATTCCCTCTTTCTTTTTCTTGAAGAATTCACCATGGGCTCTGGCATGGACATCAGCTCCATTCTCTACTAGAAGTTTCACTACATCCAGGTTCCTCTTCTCTATGGCAATATGGAGTGCTGTCTGGCCTACAGAAACAGGCAAAACTTACCACGCAGTTCTACTGTCAGAGGGAACAGGCAAAGGCCTCAAGCAAGGCGTGCTGCTTCAACAACTGCTGTACGTTCTGCACAGCAATCCAGCAATCTCAGTGCTAGGCTGCGGGTAGGTGGTAATCGTTGACTTTCAATAACGTCCATTGGAAGTGTTTACTAGAAGCACTAAGCAAGAAGACAAGCCCCAAGACCATCAGGAATTCAACACAAGACCAGACAATATCCCTGGCTGGTGCTAAGATCCCAAACAACTACGAACAGAAGAAAAAGACAACTATACATGTACGTGACTACTTTGCATGTTTACTATTAAAAGGATAACCCAACTGGCAGAACTCATGCTTTAATGCACTTTTTCTTCAGTATTTCTACTTTTAGTACTTTTTTTTTTCACTTTTAGAAGTGCTTTAAAAGTTTTCCAAGCAAATCCTCCCATATTGCTGGATTATTAAATGTGTATCACTTTTGGCTTATAGACTGGGACCAAAGTTGCAAAGGTAAACTATATAGCTTAAGGTTGAGGAGGGAACAGTACCAGAATCTGAAATCAGAATTAAAAAGTGAGCAGGCTGCCAACAGCACCAAAACCCTGGGACTGCAGTGCAGCATGAGCTCCCATTTACCTCCTTTTCCTCGTATCTGCACATCTCATCTGTCTGATGGGGAGGCTGCATCTGACACAGCATCGGCACAGAACCCTTACCTCTGTAGTAACAATCAGAGCACGCAACATTGACAAGCGGCCTGGGATTCTCTGTCTTTCGGTCTATTTCCAGCAAAACTGGGATCGTGTCATTCCTCCCATTTTTTAAATTCAGCAGGGCTTTCATTAAGCAGGTCTTCCCAGTCTTTGCGTCTGGTAGAAAAAAGAGTATTGAATGGGATGCACATGTGCTTGTACACATCTGTATTACCTAATCCAGTGTACCCAGAACTTAACTGTCATTCTAGGACCAAATAGCCTGTAGCAGAGGCAAAGGCTTGAGGAAACACAATGCCTATTGGCATCCTCCATCCTAGGAAGGACTTTAGGAAAACAAAAACATAGGCTGCAGAAAGTGAAGAATCAAGAGCAGATTCCCCCACTACCCAGTCCTGTGCTCACAAGCCCTGCCTCTGCTAAATCAGTTTAGGGACTACTGAGCAGAAATCTACCTGTGTATTCAGAATTGGTGAGAAATTTGGAAGTCCTCCTTAAGTACTCGAGTAAGCCATCCAGTGCCTCGGGGCTGCCCCTTGAGACTGCGCTGAAGAGCCTGTCTCTGTCAAAGCGATTGGGGTCCTTTTGGCTACAGAAGAAATACAAAGTGTTAAAAAGTTCTGGAGAGAGGAAGACAAGAACATGCAGTAAGTTCCAGTGAGCTAGTATGAGAAAATGGGAGGGAGGCAGAGGAGTTTGACAGAAAAACAACTAAACTATTTTATTTTTGAGTCAAAGGAAAAATAAAGACAGTTATTTCCCAGAATTCTCTGAAGTGTCTGCAGTTTCCATCAGCTGGAGCTTTTCCCAGATCCAGCCCAATGTGCAATCCTGGAATGCATCCAGAACACAAAGAAAGAGAAGCCCAAGATAGCTCCAGGACCAGAATCAGTCCCATCACATGGCATGAAGCGCTCCATGAGCTATTTACATCCCTTTCCTGGCAAGAACAGTTCAGTTATATAGGGCTCCATACTAAGCTGCTCTGACGCCCAGTTTGGCTTATTTGGTGCTAGTTCGGATACATCCAAAACGTACCACAACACACGCTATACACATACCTTCCAGGTGCAGAGGGAAAGGGCTAATAGACCCCTTTCTGCTTTTAATTACCTCCCACCAGATGCCTTTAATATTCTTGCCCTGACACTTTTAGCTTAGCTTCTTGTAAAGTTTATGGCACCGTATCCACAGGGATCAGCAGGGATCTCACCCCTGTGAAATTGTCAACAGTTACTTACTTGCTGACAAGCCCTGGCCTAAAGTTCAGATTAATTTTGATTTTAGGAGCATAGTCACTGCTCTCCTTCTGATAAGGTGTCTCCAAGGGCCGTGGCTCTCCTTTCTTTCCACGTAGCCCTATTCTTTCTTCCTTTTTACTAGATGCAGGTTTATCTTCCTGGATACTGTCATCCGTTTCTAGCAGTCCCATCAATCTGTTTCTCTGTCCCGGGCCAGGCTGCCCATTTGTGAACTTATCCATTTCTAGTAGAGATGGTCTTGCAGATCACCAAAGATGTGCCCGCCAGGAGACTAATCCTGCAAAGGAGCAGGAGAATTAATGCAGTTTGTTCACACACCTAGAATGTGCACAGTGCTGCACATAAGGGAAAGCATATTTCCAGGTCCAAAGTTCCCACGATTGACTATGGGTCCCTTGAGAGAGGGATTCAGTAAAACTCTGCATGACTGAGTGGCTTTGAATGAAGGATCAAGGCCTTAAATAGGGTTCCTACAGAGAAACTCAAAAGCAGCTCATGAAATACAGGATACTTGTCTGCAGAACATCTGAACCCCCTTTATGAGATGACCTCACCTGTTGGCAGCAGCACAGGTTCCTTACATAAAAGGCAAAGAAAGCAGATCTTTAGGAGACTACGATCATTGTTCTTGTCTCAGTGCAGCCAACACAGGCTAGTCACCAAGTGGCCAAAAAGATAAGATTAACTGCAGGCCTTCGTTACAACAGAATGCTGTTTGCTTCTGTCTTCTGCTAGTAGAAGCACAGTGTTTCTACAGGGAAAATACATGCACAAATTGCATTCCTTTTACACATTCCTGCTTGCATTCTGGGGCAAAACGGGTGGGATACAAGATCTCCCCAATGTTGGGGGCTGCTGGTTACTGCTATCCATGTCAGCATCGGCATAGACATAGCACAGCTGCCATGCGGGCACTCACAGCCTGAACAGAGCACAAGCTCTCCCAGGAGCAAAGCTGGACCCAGATCTGCTGTACAGAGAGTCTGAGTACAGAGCACTCAGCCAGCCCACTTGTCTCATCTAATATGGCCTACACTCCATTTTCACCCTTCTGAGACATCTCTTCATCTCTCTCTCACATCATCTCAGACCCACACCCAGTGCAAACTATCTGTAGTCAGGATATGACTGAAGATTCACACACAGTTTAGTCTGTTAGGTGGCAAAGAAACATCCATGATTACCAACCTGAACCAGAGCTTCCGTTAATAACTCCATCTTACTTGCATGCACTCCCTCCAAATGGTTAACAGACTTTCTCTGAAGAGAAATCTCCCTTTGTGGGACTAGAGTCAGACTCCATAGCCAGTACCAGGACAGAGGTAAATCGACACAGTACAAGCACTCTGGTTTAGATTAGGATGCAGAGAAGCATAGTTAGTTCTAGGCAGAAAATAGTTACAAAGCATCTTTATGCAGCTTACAGCAAGAAATCTAAGGGCTGATTTCAAGAGAAACCATTATAATTCAGCCATTCAGGTTAGCGTGCAGTCTAACGACAGATATCCCTCTGCATACACAGGCGTACACCCTACAATCGCCTTTCAGTCATATTTCCTCCCCAAAACACTTACTGGTACATTCGCTGATCCTCTACAAATAGAGGGCTATTTGTATTTCCGTAATAGTTCGCTTGTGCTTTTCTGGCTTCCTTTCCACGAAATCATTTCTCAGCTGCAGTTTTCATCTCTTCTCAGCACTCAAGAGAATTATTGTCAGTCTAGTACAGATAGTCTGTTTAAAAGCAAGAGCAAAATGGTCCTTAAAAAAGGACCCTATAACACACGCATCCACTTTGTACCTCCCTAAAAAACAGAGCACTTTCTTTTTGTCAGCTAAATTTTCGGTTCTCTATTCAAGACCTGCCCTGCTTCCTACTAGTACTTTACCAAGCCGTTCTGAGTAGCATAGCACAAGAAAAGCCCTGCTGTCAAAAGAGGAAGAGCCCAGCACTTACCCTGAGTTGCTGCAAGCTCCACCCAAGAACTGATCTGACAGGGAGTCCCAACTGATCCTCCAGTGGCTAAATAATATCTCAGCAGAAACCAAATCAAATACCAGCAAGTCTTAATAAGCATGGAAGCATTTCCTGAAGACCTCAAATTGTTTATATCCATGGGTGAGAGCCCTCTTCTGCAGAGACGACCATACTCATATCAGCACTTTCTATCAACGCCGCAACATGGAACTCCTCGTTGGTGGTCCATGAGGGAATCCAGGCTGCCTGTGAGAAGGAATAACCACTGACTGTTATTCACTCAACAGTACAGGTTTTTGCAAAGTGAAGAAGGGTTTGCACAGGAAATGACTAGATGGATTTCTCAGTAAAACTGAGAGCCAATGAGTGCAGTGCTCTTATATGGGAAAGCTGGCTGGGTATTGCAAATTCATAATGCTTAACCCCTGCCTGCACATGCAGAGAAGCAACATCTTGTTGCTTTCAACAACAGCCCGCTCCAATGTAACAGGAGGCAGGCTGATTTGACTGGTGAATGTGCTAGAGCTCATGGTTTAGTTCTGAGGTTTGTCACAAGGCTTCCTCAATCAGCCCCAGGACAGGCAAGAATGCATGGGAACATGAGAGCAACTGTTCTGCCAGCAGTCGTTTCTCCTCACACACTTTCACACGCTCCAGTTATGAGGCAGTGCAAACCATAGTCAGAGTGTTAACCTACACAGTATAGGGTGTCAGCTGCTCATCACAACCACAAGAGATTGCACAAAGCAGCCCCAGTTCCTGAAAACTAAGGCCACTAGTTACTTGCCATTAGCGCCCACTTAATGGGTTGATTCTATAAAAAAGTGCAGGCCTGGGAAAGGCTACTTCTGGGAGCACAGACAGGCCATCTCCAAAATTACTTGCAGCTGAGACCACACTTGCACACTAACAACCCTTATCACTCCCAAAACAGGACCCCTGGGAAACAGAGAACATCAGCCCACACCAAGTGACTTTCTGAGCTTTTTCTCTCATACTCCTAATAAAACTAAGGCCTGAGGAGGCAGCGGGATCCTTATTTCCAGCAGCAGTGGTGCACGGTAACACTCAGCACTTACAGCCTCAATGACCTTTCACAGCACATCATCTATGCGGAGTGGTTCTCATCTGTATTCTGTGGAGCACCAATGGTTCACAGAGCCACATATGTGATCCAGAGCTCAACTAGGAAAACTCATTAACTAATAAAACAGTATAGAGTTCTCCCAGTCACCAGTTTGATAGCAGGGGCACATTCCACAAGAAATCTCAAAAGTTCAGTCACTCATTGGTCTAAAAAATGTTAGGAAGTGGTAAGCGTCACATCATGAGAATGGCCATGAAGGCAACATACTGAGCTCTGGTTGCGGCTTCCTTCTTCCAAACTGCCACCAGCCCAAAGAGAACTTAAAGCAACGCTCATCTGGCAGGACTACAGGATGATGTGGAGCTTCCTGGAATGTGGCCATCACCCATAGAAACATTCCCAGATGGCCTCTACTTGGAATCAGATGCAGGTTGCAAAAAGACCTTCCTTTAAATACACCCAGTAAATGGCAAGGTACCTGTTCCTCTTTGATGGTTTTGGATAAAAGCACAAGCTTATTTCTCAGATTCCTGTGTGGCAAAATTAAACTGATACAGTAACAACGCAAAGCTACTTTTTCTTTCCATGCTTAATGATTTATTGGGACCCATAGGATAGCCAATAAACAACAAGCATATGCAGAGGAATGCAAGACCAGGTCTCATCTCTCCTCTCCTTCTTTCCAGCCTTGCACTAACTTAATTCAGTTTGCTTTAGTGATGTTATTCTTAATTTACTCTGGTATCAGCAAGCATAGAATCAGACCCAGAAGTTTAGCTGAGACTTATGGGCACAAATCCTCTTGGGCTTTCCCCCCAGCCTTCATGGGAGTCAGTTCACCTTTCAAAGAATCAGATCAGCCCACAGAAGTGCACTGTAACAGATTTCTTTCTGCGCATCTGGTTTTAATAGCTTACATGGAGGAAGGAGAATGTGCAGCTTGCTGGGAAAGGAATTACTGCCAGCTGAGAGGTCAGCACAGCAAAATAGAAACAAAACTGCTGGGAGAACACACAAACATTGGTATGCATGCACACATGCGCACACACTTTCACAGAGAGCACACTAGGGTAAACACTAGCATTTCCATATCAGACAAAGTAGCAGCAAGGCAGAAAAAATACAAGACCTACCCAAAAGTGTATTTGTCAGTGACAGAGCATTCTGAGCTCAGTAATGGGATTATGTCACTGTTGTGCACTAGCCAGCTGAGCTGGTTGTGATGCTTAAAAGGATCTTGTCACCAAAAATTAAAATCCTGATAGCTGTCAGCGTTCAGAAGAAAGCAATCCAGAGTAGCACACAGGGAGGATAGAAGGAACAATTTAATATCGCCAAAATGCAAACCTGTATTTTCAAAAGCAACATGTGATCCTCTGGCCTTTTTAAGCTTTTATTTGGAGGAATGAGGAAGAATCTTATGATTGCTCAGTATTTATTTTACTGATGAAAATTAGTCAGAACTGCCTGAGAGTTCACAAGTTTCTCCTGACAGGAGAGCCATATTCTGTGGAAGCCTTAATTCCAGGAAAAGATTAGTCAGACTTGAACTATTAAGTGAAATTAAGTCAAATCAGAGGAAGAAATTTCATAATGAAATGTATCCTCTGATACAGAGAATAGATGAAGCAGCACAGAAATTCATGACAAAACAGGAAAAACAATGACACTGAATCTGCTTAAACAGTAGGCAACAGCAAGCATGAGGAAACCAGCTTTCTAAAAAGCTAGAAAAAAGCATTATTTCCTGAAATATATTTTTTCTGTTCACTTAAGCAATCATTTTTACCAGATACTTAAAAACATATTACTCTCATGATTAATACCATGTTCTCTGTATGCTGTAAACCGAAAATCAAAGTCACTTACACGTATCTGTAGTTTGAGTACAATGTTGATCTCTAGCCACTCTGTAGTAGTAGCAGCTCAAAATCATCTTCACAGGAAGAAGGAAGACAATCTGTAATACCAGCATGCAGGGTGGACTATTAAAATTTTCTCCAGAACAACTGGTAGGCCAGCACTTATTCAAACCTCACAAAGGTCACAGGACTAAAAGAGAACACCATTTCTTTTGAATATGTATTACCTTCAGACTTGGGGAAATATGAAGTATTTTTGCACAGCCAGACTTTTTTTTTTCCATCTAACTTTTATGTAAACTCCACACTGAAGGGGTCAATTTTAGCAGTTTGATTTGTTATAGTTACATAGATGGAATCTTCTACCTTTAGATGGACTAGCTGATGTCCCATCTAAAATCCAGACACTCTTACATATAATTCCTTGCTAGAACTTCATTGATGGCCTCAGGGATTCAATTAATTTAAAAGATAGTAATTCAGTAACTACTAGCCTTATATCATAATATTTAAAGGCTATCTATATATTTCTCAGGCTTTTAAAGGAACCATCCACTTCTCATGTTCCTTAAATGGAAGGATATCCTTTCCTGTATGATTACAGCCTGAAGAAATGCTGCACTCAAGCAAGCAAGCTTGTCACAATCTAGTAACAGCAAAATACAAGATCCAGCAGAACCATTTTAAAATAACACTTCTGTAAAGCAACAGTGACATCCTGTGGTCATTAAGTAAACTTTCTGAATTCCTGATGTTTAACCTCTAGAGGAAACTACAAATTACCGAAAAGAGTTGCAAGCATACACTTGTGAGAACTAAAGTCACTTACTTACTCTTTATATCAAAATAGTTATCAGGAATTTGTCTAGTTAAAAAACCACTAGTTCCAAATAATGCCATTTTTTGATAATGCAATAATGTTCCATAAATATAAAATTGTGCAGCTAAGCAACAATCTTTGAATGTAGCTACCACATGATGCCTTTGGAACTACAGTCAATACTGCAGAAACTTGGGTATTTCAATTGTTTCTCTCCTTAACCCTCACCTCCTTTATATCACTACGTTTTAGAATAGTTGCTAATATAGCAAAACACTAAACATACCCCCAAAACAGTAAAACAGCATTATGTGATTTCTTAAAACAGACTGAAACATTTGTTTGTAAGCACAGAAGACAAAAACCCTGAAAATCTGGAATCAAAAAAAAAAAAATCAGCATTTGAAATTAACTGAAGCTGTAAGAAAAAATGCAAAAACCTATCATAAAGCTCAGGTTGTGGCAGGATAAAAGATGTGACCAGAATCTGTTGTCTACATAGGAACATTACAACTATCCCATTTTAACAGCACATACATTATGGCTAAAGACTGTTATACTCTCCAGTTTAGCTAGAAATACTTAAATCTAAGCAGGTTGAATTGAGGTACCACCACCCTGTAAGAAAAATGAATTTCGTATCTTAATTACACCATCACTCATTCACATTACCTGATGCAACATACATTATCTTTTGTTCGTAACTTCTTCAGTATATAAAATTTGTTACGGAAAATCATATCCTGTAATTCATAAACTACACACACACATACTTCCCCTAATTCTCATCTTTTAGGATAAATTGCAAAGGATTCTTTCAATAAAGAAATCCCCTGCAGTCATCTCTGCACAATGAGATGAGAAACCTTGATAATACAGCTCATGTAAGAGAAGCAAGAAGGACAGTACAAGTATCCTAGCTTCTTCACAGCCAGTTTAGACAGGTTTATTAAGTCTGCTTCAGCCCTGACCAACCCTCCTTCAGCCAGGATACTGCTGCAGTATCACTGCAGCATTACGCATCGCACTCCTTGTAGTTTGGATTCCAAGATGTGCTGTAATATGCTGTTTCTAATAAGCCAAATGCAGCTAATTTTCAGCATGAGCCCCACCTAAGGAAACTTTCCTAGTGGAAACAGCATGCTGACATGTTCAGAGTTTCACACAGTCAGCTCAGGCTACCTAAACCAGGCCTGAGCTGCTCCTGCAGTTGCTGAATACCTGAACACCCTCCCCTCTCCCCACAGCTTATTACCTCAGGTGCAGCATCCGACCAAAGCAGGATCTGTGTGTGGCTCCACTTATAAACCATCTACAAACAGGAACACCAGAAAGTACCAGCAGAAGCAATGGCTCCACACAGATTTAGCTTGGGCTGAAAAAAGCCAAAGTGAGTACACACTAGGGAAACTTGTGAAAACTCATTCAGGTGTCTACAGATGGCATTCCCAGGGCCCCACTCTTGGAGAGCAGGCCAGGCCCCAAAGATAGCTCTGCACGAAGCCACCTAAGATGGTCTAGTAAGTCTGAGTTCCGCATCAAATTTGAGCAACGCTTCTGTGACAGTTCTGTTTCAGTAACTGACCCAGAAAAAGGGTACCTGCTATTTACAGACGTTATATATAACCCCCCAAAAGACCAACTGCACCTGTAGCCTGAGTAATCTGATGAAGTTAGTGAAGATAACTATTACTATACAGTACAGCTTAACTACTAAAAGAACTTGCCAAATGACCTCTCAACTATTAGGGACAGTGGAGATAAAGCAGAAAGCTCTACCACGGAGAAAATCAGCAGCAGAGAAAGCTAAGTAACTCAGTGCCGCAGCTCCTCTAGACTACAAACTGCTCAGCGAGTTTATACACTACTGAAACAGCAGGATAGCTGGGCTGTTATAGACACATAGACTGAGATGACTAAGCTGAAAAAAAGCACAAAACAAAGGCAAAACAAAAAACAATTACAGGAAACAAGTAAAGGAAGCAGTATCCAGGGAAAACATCTCCAGCACAGAGAAGTTTTCCATGGGACTATGCCAACTTTACATTAGATTTCTGCTAGCACAGCTACATATACTAGCCAGGGAAGAGAACCCTGCTAAGAAACAACCAAAAACCCTATTACAGTTGTAACTAGCAAAACTGCATCTTTAACCTACTTTGTTACAATAGGCAGGGTTTTTTTATGAACACAGAAGTGTAATTTGTTTGCTACAACTGCATCTATGCTAAGAATACCCTAGCAATATATGAGCATTACTATACCATAGGCACCCCCAATAAACACTCAGTAACAGTAAACAGAAAACTGAAGTTTAAGAGGGACAGATTTTTGTCAGTATCCCTACAACAGACCAAAAAATTAAAAATAGGGATGGTGCATAATACAGGGTATCCAGTAAAAAGCAAAGCACACCAGCAGAGAAATACTGAGGATATATGTGGATACCAAGACTCAACCTAAAAGGTGAGACAGCTCTCAAAATTCAAAACAGGTAAGACAGACCCTCACAGCTTTAATTCTTGCAACCCATTTAGTTTCTATGAAGGGGGACTTGAATGATTATGAAGATCAGCCACTTAATACAAGTGAAATAAGCCAATCCACACCAGAAGTCTCTGAACAGCTGTTCACATTGTTTTCTTAACCCACCTGAACTCCCTCCCTAACTTGTGGCACTACAAGTAACTTAAATGATAGCTTTTACAAAATGTGAGTTAACTCAGAAACCCATTAAATTTCAACCACCTATTGCCACTCAACATTTAAGGCAAAACATTGGGGTTTTGGAGCCAATGTTATTACTGTATCCTTCCAAATTGCAGATAGCACACAACTGCATCAACACTAGAAGTGAGTGCTTCCTTGAATTATTCCTTCCTCAGATCATAATCCAGTTAATTGACCCAACCAGCAGAGAAACACACTCCATCAGCTATTCCATTCAATTTGCTTAAACAGGCTGTCTCTAGACTAAATTTACACCTCCCCCAACTATAAAAGTGAAACTTATGTTTGTCAATACAGCCTCCAAAAAGGCTACTGGTTTCATGCAGGTGTCCAGCAGATCTATTTACACTCACTTCTCAAAATTAACCAATTTAAACACCACAATTTGAAAGCTACAACAAAAAACACCCCCAGAACACTGCATTGACTGTCATACCTTCTGAGCCACCTTTGTTTGGTCTGACTGTGGATTTCTAGAGTCTTTAATGAAGTTGAAAACTTCATTACCTGGAAAAACAGATCTTTGTTCTTAAGTTCTGGGAAGAGGGTACTAGTGCTTAAAATAAGGCTTTAATCCACATGTTTCATCCACAATATCCTCATTACACAACCAAAGAGGCTTAAATTGCCATGGAAGAAAGCCACAGCAGGCATGTCACTTAAGTATACCAGCTTTACTAGCTTGAATTGAGACAGACTACAAGTTGATGTGCAACATAAAACTTTATTAGCATTTAAACAGACAGTTCAGCAGTTACTTAAGCTTGCATTAACCTTGCATTTAACTTAGTATTAAGACATTACAGGACTACAGTGCAAAAAGACCAAATGCTATTGGCAATCTTGTAGAGCAAGATACACAATAACTAATAGCCACCCCTCAGACGCAGCACAAGGTGCAGGGTGGACTCCTTCTGGATGTTGTAGTCGGACAGGGTGCGTCCGTCTTCCAGCTGCTTGCCAGCAAAGATCAGCCTCTGCTGATCAGGGGGGATGCCTTCCTTGTCCTGGATCTTGGCCTTGACATTCTCAATGGTGTCACTGGGCTCAACCTCAAGGGTGATGGTCTTGCCAGTCAGGGTCTTCACAAAGATCTGCATGCCACCCCTCAGACGCAGCACAAGGTGCAGGGTGGACTCCTTCTGGATGTTGTAGTCGGACAGGGTGCGTCCGTCTTCCAGCTGCTTGCCAGCAAAGATCAGCCTCTGCTGATCAGGGGGGATGCCTTCCTTGTCCTGGATCTTGGCCTTGACATTCTCAATGGTGTCACTGGGCTCAACCTCAAGGGTGATGGTCTTGCCAGTCAGGGTCTTCACAAAGATCTGCATGCCACCCCTCAGACGCAGCACAAGGTGCAGGGTGGACTCCTTCTGGATGTTGTAGTCGGACAGGGTGCGTCCGTCTTCCAGCTGCTTGCCAGCAAAGATCAGCCTCTGCTGATCAGGGGGGATGCCTTCCTTGTCCTGGATCTTGGCCTTGACATTCTCAATGGTGTCACTGGGCTCAACCTCAAGGGTGATGGTCTTGCCAGTCAGGGTCTTCACAAAGATCTGCATGCCACCCCTCAGACGCAGCACAAGGTGCAGGGTGGACTCCTTCTGGATGTTGTAGTCAGACAGGGTGCGTCCGTCTTCCAGCTGCTTGCCAGCAAAGATCAGCCTCTGCTGATCAGGGGGGATGCCTTCCTTGTCCTGGATCTTGGCCTTGACATTCTCAATGGTGTCACTGGGCTCAACCTCAAGGGTGATGGTCTTGCCAGTCAGGGTCTTCACAAAGATCTGCATGCCACCCCTCAGACGCAGCACAAGGTGCAGGGTGGACTCCTTCTGGATGTTGTAGTCGGACAGGGTGCGTCCGTCTTCCAGCTGCTTGCCAGCAAAGATCAGCCTCTGCTGATCAGGGGGGATGCCTTCCTTGTCCTGGATCTTGGCCTTGACATTCTCAATGGTGTCACTGGGCTCAACCTCAAGGGTGATGGTCTTGCCAGTCAGGGTCTTCACAAAGATCTGCATGTTGAACTACAAGACATACAAAAATTTCAGCCTCGATTAGTTTGTGAAATGAGCAGTCACATGACCTTCAGCTACTTGGAATAAAAGTCATCTCTACTACCTCATATCAAAAGAGCATATTAAAAAACCCTATTTAAAAGGAAAGTTTCTATCAACCCAATCACTTCTACAGACATTCTCATGTTTTCTGCTCCCCACCAATTAAACCACCTTTCAAGTCTCAGGCTGCTAAATTTGTCCTCTTTTATTTCTAAGAACAAAGCCCTTGCCATCTCTCACATCATCTCCCCACAGATCCCCAGCTCCTGAATACCCTCGTGCCCCCTTCCCCCCTCCCCACCCCCATTCCCCGCATCAGTGTGGCAGAGCAACGCACCACCCACTCCCGGCAGCTGCTGTGGAGCCTCACAGAGGCGCCTCGCGACAGCAGCACTGCCCCCACTTCCCCCCGAGCGGGTGACTCAGCAGCCTATTTCGGTGGAAGAAAACGACGCTGGCCACCATTTCACTCTACTACTACTGTCTATCAAAGCAAATAATTTTTTCTCCTCAGCCCTCAGTGACACCGTTCGGGCAAACAGAAGGCTCTGTACAGGCCTCCGTGCCAACCAAAAACACTGTCCGCAAATACCCATCCCTGCTTTCTAGTTCCCTACTCCCAAAAAGCGTATAATTGTTTCACTTCTAACCTTCCCACGCCTTCCCACCACCCGACTCACGTCTCCGGCCCTGGGACTTGCTCGCCCGCAACACAGCTCTTCTTCACAGCAGCTGTTATCTGCCTGCGTGACGCAGACCCAGCCCTATTTATACGGTTTACCTCAGACAGTCCCCGCCTCCTGTAAAGTGACGTGTCCCTCCGCCGCTGAAAGCAGTCCCAAGTTAAAGACCACCGCCGTGAAAAACACTCGCCTGGGACCACTCCGATCCCTCTTCAAAAGGACAAGGGGGCCCTGGATCTTTCGTGTGAGAACTGAGACCCCCGAAAATCGAGAAATTTCTGAGGGCGCGGACGGATTTCGAGATGCTGTGATGAGACGATTAGAAACGCAGGAAGTTTGCCGATGGTAGGCGGGATTTTGGAGGCACTCGGCGTTGATTGGTGCAGGAGTAGGAAAAGCGGGCATTGATTGGTTGATCGGGGGAGCGGGCGGAGGGGGGGAAAGGAGCTGTGAGGAAAACTCTGGAAGATTCGGGTGCTGCTGGGCGCTGATTGGTTAGCAGTGAGGTAAGCCCTGTTGCTAGGGTGGGCCGCCGTGTGGGGGCAGATTTTGCCGGGGAGCAGGCGTTGTGCGCACGCGCGCTCGCCCTGCTGGGCCTGAGTGGGGGTGGGTAGGCGCATTGCGTATGGTGGGGGGGCGCCCTCGGGACCCTGTCAGGGCTGGGGCTGGGGCTGGGGCTGGGGCTGGGGCTAGGGCTAGGGCTAGGGCTAGGGCTAGGGCTAGGGCTAGGACGGCTTTTTTAGACCATGTCTTAGCCCCAAGTAATGCTTAGGGAAGAGCCTGGAGAGGAGAGGAGGAACAGTGCCTTAGAGAATGATGGGTTGCCCTTGCTGTGTGCTCTGTGTTAACCCACAGAGTTATCAGGGCGTCTGCCCCCTTCCCCGGTGAAGTGTAGCATGGAGTATTTACTGCTGGGCCCTGGAATAGTGTGTAGAGCTAGCCCTGTTTTACATGGCTTGGAGAAAGGCAAGGAAGAGCAGAAATTAGTTAGCCAAGCTGGAAAATGATGTTACTCAGAAATGAGTCGAGCGTTCATGGCTCCTGGTGCGTCACATGCGGTACAGGCTGAGTGTGCCTCTAGTTATGCGGCCCATTTCCTGAGCTGCCCTTCGAACCAATTTCAGCAGGCTGACAACTGAATCTGTTAAGCGGGGCTGCAAAACAAGCCTCTGATGAAATGCTGACATTTGAAATTCAAATGGCTGTTTACTTGTCTTTCGAACAGGAAGCTTTGATGGGGAACAGCTTCCTTCTGTGAGCCAAGGTGGAAATGCTTTTCATGTTAATTAAACTTTATTATACTTTTCAGACTGGCTTTTAACTAATTTCATGTTGTGTTATAGCTGCAGTATGCAAAATCCAAAAAGGTTTTCATGTGGTACTGCTTAAGTTGGTGCAAGTTCCTTCAGTAAACCCAAATGAACTTGCTGGTAAATCCTCTACTCCCAAAGCAGGCATATGAATATCAGGATTGAACACAAACTCATATATTGTATTTGTTCCCCTTGATTAAAAAACTTTGGTTTTCTTTCCCATAACAAGGCTTGCATCTATTAGGGCCTCCCAGTTTACAGTGAAAAGGGGAAAAAAAATCATCCAAAACAACAATTGTTCATAATGTAAAAACAGGAAGAAGAGGGAGGAAAATGCCAACTAGAAAAGTTCAGAGACAATTCTATGGCAATAACCTACCTCTGAAATTTTTCAGCTATGTAAATGTAGGCCAAATTGTAGATTTAAGCAGTATTACATTTGTTTATGCTGCCAGTTTTGCTTGGCATTTCCAACAGGTTCATTTTGTTTGCATAGTGCCAAAGTGGCTAAATGTTTGACCCAAGACTGGCCTGGGTATGCTGCACATCTCGCGCAGCTTGCCAGAGAACCTTGTGTCCCCTAGCCAAACAATACCTCGGAGTCATGAAAGGAAGGACACGAGTAAATAAAAGTAATGTTTAAAACTGTGAAAGGCCAGATCTGCCAAGCTGGAGATTAAGTGCAGGCTAATCCGAAGGCCCGGGTTTGAGCACATCAGACTTTTAATAAGGATTTTACTGTGCATTTCTTTCTGTTTGTTTTTTAATCTCCCCTCTAGAGCTCAGGGAAGCATAGTGCTTAAGAGAGCTGGAGGAAATATTAAGAAGGAGGAGAATTTTTTTTTCTTTTATGTGCAAACCAGAAAATACAGGAGCCCATCCTTATTTCATCTAAGTATGGCTAAAACCTATGACTAAACTGCTTTCACTACTGTTGTTCATTTTCTGTTTTAAGTATTCAAATCAGTCCCAAGAAGATGGAGTCTACCATGAGCAGTTCTTTAAAGACCTTACTATTAATGGCTTCTGAAAAATTCATTTTTCAGGGAAATGTCATTACTGAAAACAAGCACAGGCAGCAACGTGCTCACATTGAATGCAGATTCTGTTTTTAAAACAATTATGGATGAAATTTGTCAAGTCCATGCATAAAGCCCCATTATTTTCCTTGGTTAGCCTACTGTCAAAATTGCTAAACAAAGAATTAGGCTGTGTGCACACAACTCTAGGGTCTAGCAGAATTAAACTAATCTCCACAGCCTGCAAACAATACTACACAGGCCACCAGTAGCATTTTGCAACCTCCACTGATTGGATTCATTTAATTCCCCTATTAGTCTGCAATGATTATCTACGTGCCTGTACAGAGCCCACCATTTTTGTTTGCAGATGGATATAGAGACTTTCTTATTTAAACACCTCTTTTCCTCCTGCTTGGCTTTTTCTGTGTGGTAAACTCATGTGCTCTGAGTGTTATACACATCACATCTGCACAGATTCTTTACAGTACTGCAATGATATGCATTGTCAAGCTGAAAGGTATTTTTTAAAAGTCAGAAGACTTGTGTTTATGCATCATGGGCCAGATTCTACCTCGTTTTCCTATACTCCATGTACGGAACAACCTCCCAAACTGGAAGTGAAGGCCCTGTGATTTCACCCATGGCAGAATTTGACCTTTATCTCAGAATTTCTTCAGAAAATATTCTACTACCTGAATTTGATACAGACAAAGGAGATCTGTTTGCCCTTAAATGTTGTAACTGTTGTGGTTGTATAAAGCATATGTTTTTAACACATAGATTCCCCTTCCTCCAATAGTGCTAGGTGAATAATGGTCAAGCAGCTGACTGTGAACTTCATATAAATAAACGCAAAGCTGAAAAACAGAAATCCAGATCCTGTGACTAGCCTGACTGCACAGGTGGTTCCAGCATTTGCCAGGGCACGGGGCCTGGGGCCTGGGGCCTGCAGCTGGGAACACATATTCCTTGCCGAGTGGTTTCAAAAGTAGGTCACTGGGCAGTAGTACAGAGCAACCTACTTTCAGAAGAGAAGAAGCCGGGGTCACAAGAAATGTTTCCGATAAACTCGTACATTCTGGAACACAAGCTGTGGGTTTATATGTATGCTAATGTCTTAGCAACAGCATATCATTTCTGCATGGGCAATGTCAAATGGAGCAATCTATTTATCTTTAGCTACAAGGGTTTAACTTGGGACAGACAGCCAGTCGGAGGATTTGGATATGTGTAGCAAGTTCAGTTCTTTTCCTCAGATTATAATAGGACTACTTGCCAAAGGGAAAAACAATGTATATTCCTATCTCATCATATTACTCACACCTGCCTTAGGTCTCTCCCACTGTATGACACATGATAATTGTATTTACCTATTTACAGTTGTTGAAGGTAAAATAATATTTTTAACATACACTCTTCTCCCCAAACCTGTAACGCTGCAATAAGGCCCAGCCTTTGCTGCAGTTCCAGCCATGAGACATATACAGCCGTGGCATGTCACTGCTTGTGCTTGTACTGCCAGGCTCAAGGGTTACAAAAATATGAGTCACAATTCAGAGCGCCATGAGATTGGTTTTTATGTCATGAGCTTACCAAAAAAAGACAACTCTCTGAGTTGTTTTGTTTGTTTTAAGTCTGATGCTAAAAATACCTTTAAATTTTTTAGTAAGCTACTAATTTCAGGAGCTGAAGACTTAAGAAAAACAAATAGATACCCAGAGTTGTAGTAAAATTAGAAGACTAGGCAATACTCATTTAACTCCCTGTTAGTTTAAAGCATAGTTCGACTTTGCAGGACACATGGGATACAGCTTTGTTTTAAGATCTGGGCCACCATTAAAAACATGCTTGGGCATGTTGTTCTGAATAGGTCTAGATGACCCAGAGGAAAAAAACGTAGCTGTGTGACTAATTATGCCAGCACTCGTAACATTGCTAGGACAAATTTTGCAAGTGTGGGATATTTAAGAAATATCTGCACAGATTAAGTTTAAGAATGCCTAAAGAATTGTAATGAGAAATTAGATCAGCAGAAAGAGAACGAGAGAAATAGTGACCATTCAGGCTTATGCTGAAGAAGCTGGCACTGCTGGTTTTGAGACACACTTAGAATCATCTGCTCTACATTTCTTTCTTCTAAAAAAACTGCTCTTAAAACTAGATTTTTAGAAAACAAATGTACACTATTTATCTCCTTTGGCTTTAAAGTGTTTAGAAAACAACACTTAGCAATTCTATATGCTTCTGATTTAAGGAAACTTAAAAGTCATTTTATAAAGACACAATTAACCTAAAAACACAGGTTTGTTTCTGCATGTTATGCCAGTGAAAGCTACAATAAATAACTAGTTCTATTCTAAAAATTACTTGTCTGCATCTTCTCGGTCTGTTTATCTTCTGCTTGTGAGTCTTTTGGATCTGATCCAAACTGCACTGCAGTAGAGGAAGTCTCTTTGTTCCTGTTCTCTGCGTCTGAGCCAATTTAGCATGCAGTTTCTGCAGTGAGGTTTTTCAGCAGGATAGGAAAAAAGCACCTTGAAAAACAGAAGGATAGAAGGAATAAGACCTAGAGTGCTTTTAATCATTATTAATAGAGTATATATATTTCAATAGAACCTCACTACCTAGTGAACGAGAACAAATACTGCCAAAGCTACTCTGTACAGCCTCTGTCCATTGGCCCAGAGATGATACTTGTGGTCTGTATTTTGTCTTCATGTTTTTCAGATCCAGCCTGGATGCCTTGATGGTGAGGAGACTGTCCAGAATGCTTTCCCCTCCAAAATATTAAAGACGAACACAGGCACTGACACTCTACCGCACAAATTGTATGGTGTTAACTACCCCAATTCATTTAAGTATGGTGTTAGCTATACGCTACTTCTAGTTCACTGCTTGTTAGATGAAAAGAAAAATATCTATACTTCCTAATTTCTCTTTAGCCCACAAACATGTAGCTGCTTTCAGCACTTCTGCAGTGAAAATGCCCTTACAGGCAGAATCGCAACGCAGGCTGCAGGCCAGATCTGCAGAGCTGAGTCACTGTTACACAAGCAGAGCAGGGATAGCACCGAAAAGTACCTTTGTACTTTAACGCTGAAACACGTCAGCTGTCAAGAGGCCTGAACTTTGAATATCATAAGACACCTAGAGAACAAACAGTGATTTACTGGAATTTTCTTCCTCTTGTCCTTCCCATGGTCTTTCTGAAAATAGTAATTCCTCCGCCATTTTGTCGCTGAAGCGTAAGAGCAAACATTCTTCTTCAAGCTTTTGGCTTCTACTAATACTTGGCGGACATTACTTCCAAATCTCATGCAATCAACTTACCAGTGAAAGGCGTTAATTCTTTGGGCACTGGGGAACGCTTGACGCCCAGGTACACTGACAATACAGCGTGCAACCGAACAACTGAGATTTAGGACTTAGAGTCAGAGCACCTGCGAAATGCACCATCACCCAGACACCCAATAAAGAGCCCTTGTATCACTTATTTATGTGAGATCCAGTTTTGAGCTTTAAGAGTGCTCTGTAGCAAAAAAGGACAAATGACAAAAAGGAGAAAGTATTTTTTACTGTGGCCTTCTGAATTAAGACTGCATTTAGCTCTTCCAGCTGGTCCTGCAGTTCTTTGTCTTGAAACGTCATAGGGGAACAGAATTTGGCTTCTCAAAACACTTTCTATGTTTAAAATGTGGCGAACTACTTGTGGAGTAGAGCAGAGAGTGACAGGTTCCCTGATATGACACAGACTGCATTGTCATTCTGGTTTTCATACCGGAACCCCCTTTTGAGAGTGTACAAGTGCCAGTGGCTCCTGTACAGCAAAGGAGAGGCAAGTGGTGTGAACTGATCAGTAACCAGCCCCTAAAAGTTGTTCCGACTTTCCGTTTAGTGCAGTTACTCTTTTTAGAAAAGGACAGACCGCTGCAGGCTGAAACCTGCAACTGCTGCAGGCCATATCCGGATTAAAGGCAAAGGAGGGCGTGCTGTAAACTGCACAGACTCAGTTCCAGTTCATGGTCTCTGGTTTTGCCTCCGTGACTTTTCCTCCCAGAATATAAGGTGACTAATGTGAAATCTAGTGTGACTAAAGAAGGTCTGGGAGTGGCTCAGATCAGGAGCTATGGATAGACAGTCTGTCATGGGCCAGAGTTTGTCACGTAGAGTGTATTTAAGACGGTGCCATTAGGATGAGTCACTAGCACAGAGCTTCACATGTGGAATAACAGGAAATTGTAGCTCAGTAGCCTTTCTGATCATTAGAAGAGAGAGATGCTGAGCCATGGGGTTGTTACGCCAGTCCTGCCGTGCGCCATCTCAGGAGGCAGCCTACATGCTGTAGCCGCACGTTTTTAAAGCTGCCTTCCAGGTCAGAGCGTGCCGATAGTTGTTTCATCATTGTGCAGCTGCTTTGCTGTATTCATGGCCTGATGTCACTGTAGGTCAGGAGACATGACTCTCCAGTACCCCTTCCACCCATTACCAGACTGGCAGCTTGTTTACTTCTCTCTCTGCTCCCCTTCTTAAGCCCAGGAAGGCATTAAGATCTATGAAAAATACAAGTCTTTGATTGGGGTTATAACTCAGGCAAAATAAATTTCCACTCTTGCAACACTGGCCACAAAGATTCAGCGTCACAGTGATTTTTTTCTTACCGAACATGACTTGGACACCAAGTTCTTACACTTCTCCCCCGCATTGACAGGTTTTACTTGAGAAACAGCTTTGTCTTACGGATGTTCAAGAATAAGCTTTGATAGGTTGTTATTTACCACAAAAGAGGTGCTTTCACATTCTCCTACGCTTTATAAAAAAAAGTTACTGGTATAGACTATCTTAATTGTTTTCCTTTTTTACGTTAAGACTTTGGCCACAGAATTTGTGAAAAGCTGTCTAGCGAGAATTGCGTTAGAACGCGTTGCTCTGGAAGGCGGCCGTAGTGATTTCAACCCTCAGGGAGGACAGGCACTGAACACGCTTCTCAGGGTGCCTCCTGATAAAGGGCAGTGTTGTGAAACAGCAGCCGTGTTCCTGAGGAAGGTGGGTGCCTAGCAGGGATGTGAAGCAATATACTTTCAGTAGCACCTGAAGTCTGCAAAGCACCTTGCCATCCTTCAGTATGTGAGGCATCGTATTTGATGGAAACACCCTGTGCTAATGCTTGCAGAATAATGCTAGGTAACGGGCATCTCTGCCCTTACGAGCTATTGTGCAAGCCAGATGTACTGAATTTGACGTCCTGCAGATGTGCAGCTCGCACCCACATCTCCTTCCCGTGCAGCTGGGCAAGCGGCAGTGGGGGCCCCGGTCACCTGCCGCCCCAGGGTCCTGGGCTGGGCCCCGCGTTGGTGCTTTTCCTCTACAGAAGCGTCATGTCTTTGCGGTCGCGGCGTCTCCCCGCCGGATGCGGCTGGGCTCGCCCGGCAGAAGGGAGCGGGGCCGGGCGGCAGCCCGCACGGCCCTGCGGAGAGCCGGCTGCGGGCGCGGGACCCCCGCGGGGCCGGGCCGCCGCCGGAGCAGCGCAGGCGGCCGCGGGGCCCCCGCGCGGCGCGGCGCGGCGCGGCGCGGCACGGCACGGCGCGGCGGCGCCCCCTCGCGGCGCGGCGCGGTCGCATGGGGCGAGCCGTGGCGGGCGCTGCGCGGCGGTCCCGGCGGGGCGGCGCGGCCGCGGGGCCCCCCGCGGGCGGGAGCCGGCGGGGCCGCGGGAAGAAGGCGGGGGAGCGGGCGGTGCCCCCCGGGCGCGGCCGCTGGGAGCTGGGGGCGCAGAGCGAGCGCTGGGCCGCCTTCCAGGAGCGGCACCGGGTGAGCTGCGAGGAGGCGGCGCGGCTGCTGCTGGACGCCTAGTGAGTACGGGCCGGCCCGCCGCCTGCCCCGCGGCTCCTTCCCCCTTAGCTCGCCTTGGCAGCGTCGGGGCACGCAGGTTTCTGCAGAGCTGCGGATAAAGGGGGTGTCCCCCCTCGAGTGGGAAAGTGGAGGGTACGCTGAAGCTTCCTCTGTTTTAGGGTTCTCCCCTCAGAAATGCCCTTGCTGGTGGCACAGTGCAGGATCTGCCAGCCTGAGCTTCTGAACCTCTGTCCTTGTCTTGTGCTCTTCCCAGTGCACAGCATGTCACCGCTGCGCTGTGATCTGTAACTGTCCGTGGGAGCGAAAATAGGAAAGGAAAAGGATTTTCCTTTGCCATTTGCGTTTAACCGAACATGTTGATTCTGCTAAGTTGCTATGGAGGAGTCCTAGGGGAGAGGGAGAAGCCCAGGCTCAGCGATTCCTTGAGTCATGAAAGTTCCTCTGCAAAATTTAAAACGCAAAATTTACAACGCAAAATTAAATGTACCTCAAATATGTCATAGACTCTGCTGTTCCCAGCTTTTAAAATGCAGGAATATTGGTAATGCTGGAGCAGACATGGCAGAATAGTGGGAAAATTCAGTTCCCAGATGCAAGAGTGTTGTTTTGTGATAATACCACTCATTTCTATGTATTGTTCACTGGGGATGCTGTAGCCTGGGTCAGCATTTCAACCTGAACTGTGGCAGCGGGGGCCTATGTTTTGTATTGCAGTTTCAATGTAAACTACCTGAACTGTAGCTCTTCTTCTCTTCCCACGGTTTTGATTAAACCAGAAATGCAGCTGCTGCAGAGGACAAAAGAATTCTCTATCACAGTCTGGCCATGTTATTAGAGTGGATACATTTTCTGGTGTACTGCAAGTGCTCACGGCAAAATTGAGTAATGTACTGTATAGCCTTAAAGTTTTCTTGGCCAAAAAGAAATGTGTGATCACAAAACCTCTGTCTGCTTTTGTTCTTTCCCTCTCCAGTGAATACAGAGGTTTGGTCAAACACACAGGAGGCTGCCACTGTGGAGCTGTCCGCTTTGAGGTCTGGGCATCACCAGATCTGCATGTTTTTAACTGCAAGTGAGTATTTTTTGGTTGCCTACTCTAATATACAAATTAAGCTCATATGTCTTTCCAGTGCCTTAGAGCTAGGAGAACATAATACAATGGCAGAACATCTTCTGACCTGTTTCCATAGGGTACGTCCCTAATCGTGCCCACATCCAGTATGGGATCAGTGCTGGTGATTTCAGGTGCTGGTTCTCTGGGAAAATCTTCAGGTTTCATGTCCATGCTCATGCAGAAAGAGACAAAGAGAGATCTAATGACTGCAGTGCTCAGCAGTGTGCTCAAAGCACATCAGTCCTTTTTTAATTTGATCTTCCCAGGTGAATGCTAAATCTCCGACCACACATGCTTCAAACTGCAACAGTGTTTGATTTCAGCAGTCATCCCCTTGCCTATAACTGGTTTGCTTCTATCTCTTGTAATGGCTGATTTTTATTTTATTGTTTGCAAAGTAATTAATGTTGGCAAAGTTGGCAAGCTTTGGTCTGAAAGATTAAATGGATATCTCAGGGCTACAGTTTGTCCTTGATAGGTCTGTTGAAAGTTGCGTACGTGAAGAAAAAATGGCATATAATGTTTGGTGTAGGTGAATGCCTTATCTGTGTACCTGAGTAGAGTCAGTCTGTTCCATGGGAGTGCTTAACCAAACACGCTACAGATGTCGTGCATCTGCTCTTGCCGCTTACCTCTGTGATGTCAGCCAGGAGCCATTTTATCCGTCAGTGGAATTTCTGTTGTCAGGAGGGCTGTGGCATATCTGATTGTTGCATGACAGTTTGTCCTCTGCGTCTAGAAAAGTCGTCTTCTTTCTCTTTTACAGTTGCAGCATTTGTACAAAGAAACAGAACAGACACTTCATCGTCCCAGCTTCACGTTTCAAGCTGCTGAAGGTAGAGTAAGAATGCAGTAAGAACATGGGAAACATGAGCAGAAAGGAATTACCTAATCCATGTGATCCCGTGTTACTCTGAAAAATGCAAGTGGCACCCAGTCTTCTGTCTTAGCTTTCCTTGCAGCTGGTTGGGGAGAAACGGTTGAATTTTATGCTGTTTGGTGTGGGTGTGTTAGTGCTATCATTCAATGAGCTGAAGATAAAGCTCTAGCAGTTCTGAGGCTTGACTGGGATGGCCACATGTATGTACAGAGCACAGATGTTCAGGAAAGGAGCATGACTGCAGAACACTATCTCAAGTAAAGAAATAGGAAGTGGTATTTTTAATTTTACATTTCTTAGGTCATAGAAAGCAATAAATAAATCTATTTATGTAGAAAACCTACACTGCTTTTCATTTCTGCTTAGGGTGCTGAAAATCTGACAACATACACCTTCAACACACATCGTGCTCAGCACACGTTCTGCAAAACCTGTGGTGTACAGAGCTTTTATACTCCCCGCTCTAACCCAGATGGTTACGGTAGGTAGAAAGAGGAAACCTGGCAAATTGTGGTAACCAAAATTGACCACCAAGCAGACTTTGGATAAGGACTCCATTGGCTGCTAACATGACAGAAGTGTGTGTCTTTACAGTTTGCTCCTAAAGTGCTGAACGTCTAGAACTGCAGCCTTAATCTGCGGCTCCTCCATAAGAAAAATCTTACCTCTGACTTGTGGGCTTCTGCCAGTGACAGGTTTCTCATCTATGCACCTCAGCCTTACAGCATTAGCTGCACTAACAGCACTTATCATCCCCCGAGATGCCCAGTCCAGAGTGGTGCAGACATCTCCCAATCTTTAGCTATGAAGAGCAGGTTTCTATCTACTCTCTCTTTCCTCAGGAATAGCTCCTCATTGCCTGGACGATGGCACTGTGCATAGCATCGTCATAGAGGATATCAATGGCAAGGAGTGGGAGAAGGCAATGAAGGAACATAAGACCATCAGAGGCATGTCAAAACCCTGACATTCCTCCCAAGCAGCTGAACGTGGAGCATCGCCATGGAACTGTAGTTTGGGCTTTCTGTGGTGAGGGTTAACAAAATCAGTCTCTCTGTTCCTGTCACTATCTGCTTTCTGTTTCTTAAATAAATCTTTGTATGCTGCCTGTCCTGTCCATTTTTGACTTTGTTTTCAAACTACCTCTATTCCATAAACCACCCCAGGGTTGGTGTTTTGTCTTAACTGTGCTAAAATTTAAATCATAGTATGCAGAGCAAAGGTGGAAAAAAAAAACCCTAATCTTGGCTTGTATGCTTGGCTTGTGTGGACATTGCCCAACTGTGTTTCAAGTCTGGATTATAAAACTGTCCTATACAAGATAAACTCTTGCTTAGAACATAATACTCATTTACACTGGTCTTTCTCCATTGACTTCAATGAAGGTACTATGGATTTAGAGTTAAAGGAGATTTGCAAGAGCTTAGCAGGCTGAAATTCAGCAAAGCATTTCCACAGGTGCTTAGCTGTTTGCAAGAAAGGGGCCACTGAAGTTATGCATGTGCTTAGGCGCTGTTCTGCTTAAGCCTGGACTTACTTATAGACTGAAGGCTGAGTAAGCATACTCTTAGGCACTGACTCATGGCCAGGGAAGAGAACTCATCCTGTCATACTTCTATAACAATGGGCATGTACTTCTAGTACAACCAGGAACTTCGTTGTGTTTGGGAGGATAGCGTACTCACAGCAAGAGACCAGGAGCTGGGAATTTGGGATCTGATCTTGACCATGCAGTGACTACCTGTGTAGATGCAGGAAAGATATCTCCTGCAGATGTGAGCACACCTTTTTAATGAGTGCAAGCACTACAGAAATGTTGAATACTGCTGACTTTGCTTCAGTATGACCCTATGAAAACCACAATCACTAATAAAATCTCTGTATAGACTAAGAAATTAGACCATTGAAAGCTGGTGTCTCCTCCACTTACCTTTAAACATAGAGGGAGAGAATCTTTAACCCCTGCACTTCTCTTTCAGATAAAAGGAACAGCTTTTGAAACATCTCTTGTGATTTTTATCTCTGCATGTGTATTCAGTTAAAGACTTAGTTACAGTTTGGCTCTCTTGTGCCTCATTCTTACATCCTGTTGAGACTCTTGTGAGTTGTTCTTAAACCCCACGCTCTGAAGCAAGAAGAAATGCTACTGTTTCATGAGGGGCACTCTGGGAAGGTCAAGCCTGCAACATAATGTGGCTGAAAGAAGCAGTGGGAACAGCAAAGATTAGTGCAATTAAAAAATCTGCATCATTTCTGATGTTTTATTCAAAAGATTTGGCTTTTAAAAGTCCTGACTGACTAATGCAGGTCTTGTGGTCCTGGTTTAATCTGTGGAGATGGCATGATCTTGGAAAAGTCACTCCTGATATTTGGTTTTTACAAAAGCACCAAGTAAGAGGCAGGACTTGTCAAACAGTCTTCAGGGCTATTTCTTCCTGGGGAACAATAGTTTGTGCCATATATAATGCAGAATACCATTTAACTCCTAATTAGGTTAATCCAAATTTCTTATCCAAGTTAAGCTTCTACAGTGAGAAAACAGAATAGCTGTTAAACCCTGTTCATCTCTCAAAATATCAGGCAACAAGACATTCAGGAGGAAGTTCATACAGCCTATTGCTTGCAGTCTGCAAGAATGCTACACACAGAGAACACTCTTGTGTGCATAACAGGTGAGTTTTCTTCAGTGCTTGGCCTGGCACAGTCTTTTCTCTTCTCTTTCTCTCACACCTGAAGGTGTGCGAGTGTTGTCTTTTTACAGAAGGCGGAGTGAATTGATCACCATGTAACGTGAGAATAGCATGTAGAGGTGGCGAAACCAGAGGAGCTGGCTGCGATGACACTGCATGGCTCTCTAGAAGGAAAAAATAGTTAAGAAAGCTTTACAAGAACTTTCCAAACCTAATGTTAAGCACAGCTTCCTAGGCCTCCTGTGAGGTTCACTACCAATTTATAGGACAGTTGTTTTTAGCAAGCAGGGAAGGAGTAGTCAGGGATGGAAGGCTGCCTATTTTGTGGAGCCACAGGGCAGGGAGAGGCCTTTATGGCCCTTACGTGGCTGGTGCTGTGCTGCCCAGTGTCCACATGGGTCCTGCTAGATGGGACATTTCCAGCTGCAGATGAGTGCTGTGACACTTCTCTTGTCACATAACTCCTCCTTGCCATGTGATCTCATGCCTGGGTGTTCACATGCTGGGGAAGCAGAAATCAGATAGATGTGCATCTGAGAACCCTTTGCATGCTGTTTCCGGTCATACACTGCCAGTTGAAACTTGACTGAATCTATTTATAGTGCCCCAGCTTAAAAAGGTCAAATTCCAGGAACAAAAAGCACCAAGGAATAATGGTACCTTTATCAGAACAGTTTCCATAGATAACACTTTCTTTTAGTAGCCTCAAAAGCAGGGAAGTTCTGCGCATGTCATTTGTGGATTAGCAGGACTGTTTGCTGGGCAAATATTTACATGCTATGGAAGGGGATCTAATCAGATTTTGATATAGGTAACTGTGGACTAAATGCGTGAGATCTCATGCAGTAAAATAATCAAAAAATACACGGTAGAGAAGGGAACTTCTTAAGAGCTTTGGATTATGAGTTCACAAGCTGTCTCCATCTTTAGTTAGAACTATGATCCAAGGGCACTGTTCCTAACATGTAGTCATATCAGTCTGAGATAGGCCAGTCTCGCATTCAGAATATTGTATGCTGGATCCAGCCTCCTCTGAAATATATCTTACATCCTGGACACAGTGTAAAACTCTGTCAGTGCACTCTGACTACCTAAGATCTCTGAGCTGCAAATCTACTCAGCCCTGCCATGCTGTCCACACAGCACATGGAGCAACCTGTCCGCTGATGTTTCATAAATCACTGAAGATTGTCCATATATGACATTTATAATCCATGTGTACAATTATTTCTAACATTCTCTGTGAATGTGACACTTCTGACTAAAGCCTTTACAATGATGGTGAGCTATTCAAACAGGTTTGGCAGGTACCATGCATCTCACCCTGGCTTGTTCAGCCTCCTTCTCCGTGAGTATGAAGAGTGCATCTCTGGATAGGAAGCAGGAAATGGGCACATCCAGGATGGAGATGTACTTCCTGAAGAGATTTACTGACTCAAGTGTGAGCACATGGCATCCTAGACAGAGAAAGGAAAGAGGATGAAGATTTCAAAACAATTATGTTCTTGTAAGGTGCCCATCTCTCTGGGCCCAACAGGTCTTTGCAGGCTCGCCTGTACTGCTGCCCATGGGGATCCTTTTCATGCAAAAGGGGAGCAGCTTCTAGTCATGCTTCTCCCAGGATCTCTTTGTGCTCTGTGCATGTCTGTGATCATTTGTACTGGTTCCTTCTCTATGTGGTCTGTGGAAGGCAACGCTAGTTCTGAATAACAGAGGTTTCTTTGGCTTATGATTTAAATGATTCCTACATATTCAATAGGCACAAAGGGAAAAGCACAGGAGGGCTCTCTGAATGCTAGCACTGTATCATATAATGGAAATTTAAAATCGCAGTCCCTGGTTCATCTACAAGAATGAGATTTCCCTTTTCTACTCCAATGTGTAGCTAAAGAAAAAATATTTACAAGATTCGGGAATGGCTATATCAAATATTAACTCATCCAGGCAGTTACATTTTAACAGAGTTCCAGAATTCATTACTCAGATGCTTGCAAAGAAACAGATGAAGGGAATATGTATAAAGATTCTACTGATGTGCATTTGTTTTCTGTTCTAAAGAGCCCTTTGAACGCCAAAGTTAATTGCTATTTTTTTTTACCATAGCTAAATTGTCCTCACTGATGAGATCAGAGCTCCTAATGGTCCCATTAAGAGCATGTAGCTCTGAAAGCAGCTGCTTTGGGATCTGTTAGTATTTGGAAGCTGCTGTGATTATGCTGCACACTTCAGGAATTGTTTTTAAGTTCGACAGAAGAGGCCAAAGTCACAGAGATAGTCAGATTTGCGATTAGATTTTCTTCAGTGTGCCCTTAAACAGTGAAATTATACAGAGGAGACAAAGAACAATGCTGAATTGTTACAAAGGCTGCCACCCGACCATTTTAGTGTGTGAGCCCTGCACTCACATGTCTAACACTGCTTAAGCTGTTACCTCCTGACCACAAGTGAATTGGTGGTGCTCAAATACCTCTTGGCTCTAAAATATAGGCAGGACTTGTGTCCTCCTGAGGGAGAAGATTCTCCAGAACAGGGGAAGAAGCAAAAATCTCTTCCTAAAAGAGTAACTATGCAAAGTGTGTTTGTGTGAGAGAGATGCTGAGGTCTATGCTGATCCATCATTGCTCAAAAATCTCATCCCACCAGGATGCAAAGAGTCAACCTGCTGCTGACTTCTCTACCTTGGGCATTAGTTGGACAGGTTTATAAAGACTCTTCCATCTAGCCTCTATCAAGTCTGAGATAGAAAAGCAAAACTTGTTGCTTTTAAGGTGAATGAATTTCCAGGAAATGCAAAGGAAGAAGCCTCCAAAGGTCTCCAAGGTAGAGCATGGTAGTCAAAGATCACCATCACCATTCCTTCCCCAGCGAGGGGCCTGTGACAAAATTAACCCAGGAACAGGTGCTATACACAGGACAATCCTCCATGAGTCCCCTCATGAGTGGTTTGTGTCCCTTGCCTCTTTCCAGTATCACTAACTCATCTCCCTGCAAAGACCAGTCTTGCTTTTTTTTCCAGTCACAGCCAGCTATGGCAGGACATGGCAGCCCTGATCTCCAAATCCTTGGTTCCTTTCTCTCCTACCTCTCCACTAAAAGAAGGATACAGGATTTGTCTCAATTTTCAATATCCCTTTCCACTCTCAAAAGCAACTCTTTCTCCCAGTATCACAGATGGCTCCAGGACCATGCCTTCCCTTCTAGTCATCTTTTTGGACTGATCCTAGGACATCACTCCCCAGCAGGCTGGACACAGCAGAACAAGCATTGGAAGGAGTTATCTTCTGCTGTGGGCAGCAATGGGCAGGGTTAGAGGTGTCAAGGAACATCACAAGGCACTTCCATCCAGAAAAACACTGACATTAGTTTGTGCTTGGTAAGAAAAGCCCTCCTGAAATTCATGAGCCCCGCCAGGAGCTGCCGGGAGATGGCGGTGTGCCCCAGCTGTGCAGGACGCAGCAACCACAGCTCCGTTCCCTGCAGGCAGTGCTTGCCCACGCTGCCCAGGTTAGGATCACTTTTGGCACCTCAGCCTTAAAGATCCTCCTGTCTTTTAACTGTATCAGTACTGTGCCATGTCCCTACTTCCTTCCTACTGCAGCATCAGCTGCCCACCCCTTTGCAAGGTTGTCATGCCTGTCCCTGCAGAGCAGCAGCTGGGCGATGCCATCTGCCAGGACTGATGGCAGTGCCAAGCTCCCTGTGGCAAGGACCTTGGACGTGCCAGAGCTCAGGCAGCTGTGTGCTCAGCACGGCCTGGGCCGCTTCCTCACTGCGAGGCTCAGCCCCCACCTCACTTGTGCTCCGCCTGACGCGTGACAGACACAGAGCTGTCACTGTTTAGCTGCTACAAGTTTTCAGCCTGCTATTGCAAAGGATGCTCTACAGTAACAAGTGGGCTGCTGCTGCACACTGAAATGCCCTGACAGTTCTTCTACTCCCACTAAAGCCGCTTCTCGTCTCTAAGAAGTGAACCTGTGCTCTTTTTAACTCCAGGATATGCCAACCCTCTTCATCACACCAGCAAAGTCTGCAGACTGCGTGCACACACACTGCTGCACGTAGACCTAGGAAAAGCCTGAACTGTGGCGTTCCACGAGCAGGGCTATGGGGAGGGAGTGCTCTTCCCCCCTTCACTGCAGAGATCCTCTGGGCAGCTCAGCAGACTCGATCTGCTGCACTGGGGCACAGCAGAGAAAAGCCACTGATGAGGATGTCCTTGCTCTGGTACTCAGCATTTCTATCGGCCGCCTGTTTGCACTTCAGCCCTCACAGGAGAGGGCAGGACTAGAGCAAACACGGTGCAACGGGTCTTTCCTTTCCCGGATGGCTCATAATGGACCCTGGCAATGCCATGGGGATTCCTACTTGCAAGGCTGGGAAGCGAGGCCTGGTGTAAGGTCACCCACCACCAAGCTTTGAAACCTGGGCTGCTCTGTTAACAAAATGCACTCTCTCTTCCCTCATCATTTTTTTTTAAGAAATATTAATTCGTGCAGCAACTACTCCCCTTTGTTCCCCAAAGTCCAGCAACAGGGGCCCAAAATGACTGCAAGTGAATTCAGTATTGATCAGTCTAACCTCTTGGGCCCCTATCAGTCAGGTCAGGCTGGGCAATGGATGTTCAAGCCTCACAAAATGAAGGGCACTCTAAGAGTCTTCTGTGTTAGCGATATGACAGGGATCTCCACACGCTGACAGCAAAAGCTGCCCTGCATGGGAATGTGAGATGAAATGAAGCAGGGAAGGAATGTACAGTCCAGTGAGAGATGGAAAAGGGTTCAGAAAAACGAACTGCTCCCTGCCAACCAGGGTAAGAGAAGTGCTGCCATTGATGAGTCTACTCCTGTGACACCAGCAGGTGAAGATTTTCAGAGCCTGTTGTGACTGTGACCTGGGCAGGATGGGATTAACAGTGTAATACAATCTCTCTAGGTTGGCAGAAAGGGCAAGATCAATACAGCTAGTGGATTAGGCCTAGAATAGAAGTGCATGAAGCCTGCAGCCTATTCGGCTTGGCTTTCTACTTCTAAAACACTTATGCAGCAAGTATGCCTAGAATGAGAAGATTACTAGCAGATCTATGTGTGCTAAAGGCTCCCCGACAGACCTTAGCACACCGATTCTTCTGGAAGAGAGCTGGTTATAGCTGGATGGGGCCAGTAGTAGGGGTGGATGCATATCCAGCAGCTGTCTCAGCTTCTTGAAACAAGCCTACGTGCTTGTGCTTGGTCTGGAGAACTTGATTACAGATTATAAAAAGCCTGTTGTGTTTATGCTGGCTAAAGGCATTAGAAAGCAAAGCAGGATATTTAGGGTGCTCATTTGCATATCACTGAGGCAATGCAAGGCTTAGCTGGCTTTTGCATTTGCAGAGAGATTTTCTCCGGATTCCCTTATCACGTGGGCTTACACAGGTTCAGCTGCAAATAGTTCCCTCTTACCAACAGGAGAGCAGGACATTTCCATGGCCTGAACATGCCTTTCAGCTCTCTCCAGACAGCCTCAATCCCAGCATCACTCTTGTTTCATTAAGCCCCTCTGATGCACAGCCCTGCACGCCTGCCAGATCAAATTATAAATACTGGGAATTTCAATGAGACTGGAACTATATTTGGAAAGGCTTAGTGTAAGCAGCAGCATGGGAGCTCCCCGTTCCTTTGGCGTTTGTAGGTCATGTCAGATGTGATGTAATCAGAACAGCAAAGCTTTCACATAGCTTCAGCAATCTCTTGATGCTGCTACAGAAATGGAAATGTTGCCTATATATTGGTCTGTTTCAAACCTGAACCAGTTTGAGGCACAGCCCATTTGGCTTACCGAGGATCATAGTGTATCTAACAAACCAGCATGAACAGCACATGAAGGTGGTTCAGTCCAGATAAGGACTGACATCTAGCAGTGACATCCACCACTGCATTTCCTCGTTCTTTTTCTGTACTGCACGCAGCATAAACACAGCTGCTTGCTGCATCCCAAAGCTGCACAAAGAGAAGGTCCTGGGTGAGAGGTTGGCATTAATATTCCTGCTTCACAGGGTGGAGAATTGGAGAGACCAGAGTCAAAAGCAAGTCAAAGGGGATTCTGCCATCTTGGCTCATGTTTTCTCCACCAGATCTTGGTCTGCAACCTGCTGCCATCAGGGAATTAAAACTGACTTGCTGTGACACATCCAAATCCCACAATGATTTGGGAATCAGTGTTGCAGAAACAAAGTCTGGATAACTGCTGAGGGAGCAGGAGGGTGACTGAGTGTTGAGCCGTCTTTCTATGCTCTGGCCAAAGCATAGAAAGCGCATAGCGGCTTGCAGCTTTATGCTTAAACTAGTTCCACAAATTCTTCCCTGAGCCATGCACTGTTTTCTAGAGATAAGGGCTGCAGATCTGCTCTGGGACTGAGGAGGATGGAGAAAGGACAGCAGCTACAAGGGGTGGTCAGGAGCATTCTACTTCTGTACTTCGCTTCCTTCTGTTCCCTACTTGGCCAGAGAGTTTCTCAGAGATGCCTTGTAGTATAAAGGTAAGAGAGTCCAACAGTTCATGGTGCCAGTGCAGATTTCAGATATCTTTACCATACTGACTACATTTTGGTGGAAGCTTAGCTTGGATAAAACAGTAGGGATGATATTTGAACATAAACACAACCTTTTTTGGCAGAGCTGACAACTGCTTTCTGAGGCCCCTGTCACCATAAAGCCAAGGCTTAATACTTTATTTATGAAGTAAGATGTGACAAAAAACCCTAGAACTGAGGTGAGAGACTTGGAAATAGCACTTATGTTCAAACAGCAAGAGGCCAACAGAAGAGTCTGAGTCACACCACTGAGACAGAACAACCCCAAAGGTCAGGAAAGGCACCAGCTCCCCAGACTGGCCAGCAAAGCAACTACAGGGGAGCCTGAGCTGGGGAAAAACTGCAGGGAGATAAAAGAGCAACAAAGAGTTCAGCTGTGGCTCTCATTTGCATTGCAAATAGAGGTGAATTAGGCAGATGCAACCCTGGACAGAACATGAATGTAAACGTTGCCTAATGCCTGCAGGGTCATGGATACTTTGCGGGAATTTGTGACATACCTTCAGGTAACTTCCGCTCTGAATGCAGGTACCTGTGAATGACGAGAGACATGGGGGTAAGCATTCAGTGAAGTTACTCAAATGCTGATTTTACATGTATAAACTCTGTGCACTGTATCGACCCTTTTCTCTTAATACACACACATTTACAGTGGCTCTGACGTTTTGCTCAGTAGGAGTTTGATCTTTCTATGACTTTGTCCTGCAAAGTCTCTGTAGCAAAAATATGCA
This sequence comes from Dromaius novaehollandiae, assembly GCF_036370855.1. Taxonomy (NCBI): domain Eukaryota; kingdom Metazoa; phylum Chordata; class Aves; order Casuariiformes; family Dromaiidae; genus Dromaius; species Dromaius novaehollandiae. The sequence goes on from NC_088116.1 coordinate 5,053,191, forward strand.
TCTTGGAAACAAGATGAGGGGACCAGCGCAGGAAATGTAAGCAATGATGGTACTTCCATCAGGAAGTGTGAGCAAATGATCCTGACCTGGTGAAGGCATGTGAAGGTGTTAGCTTCAATTTCTTTTTAACCCTCTTTTTTTGCTTTTCCTCCTCTAGCCTGTGGTTCATGGCTTCAGAGCACTTATGCTCACATCACCATTTGCATCTTCTCCAAATTTGGCCCATCACAGGGGTGGGAGAGAAGCATGTCTCCAGCAGATGGCACTCAGAGCTGTCCCACACCCAGGCTTGCTCTTTCATGAGAAAAAAAATCCAAACAATGGAACATTTGCCAAAAGGAGAAAGGAAAATAAAAAAAAAAGTTATTTAACCCTGTGTTATTTAACACTGTGTAATATTTAAAGAGATTGTTATCATCTTATAGTGGTGTATTTAACAAAGGACAATGTGAGAGTTCATGTGTAAATCAACCAGGATAAAACATACATTATATGTGAATTGTTATGTTTCTCCAGTCACTTTCAGACTAGGATTATCTCTGACTATTGGTTAAGTTCAAGGAAAAGGATTAGCTACAAAGGCGTAGACAAAATAGGAAGCACGGAGTAAATGAATACCCAAAGCAATTCAAAGCAAAAGTCAAGCCAGAAATGCAGGTCATGGCAGAACTCAAACAGCAATCAGAAGACATATGCCTCAAACAGATTCTCCTGCCAATGGTCTCCTCTCCTCCAGAGCCAAAGATCTGCAAGCAATACCATTTCCGACTAAGAAATGGCCTGTAGTACTGATTTGGCCACCTTCTACCTCACAACTCAAGTCTTGCTGTTCAGACTCAGCTTTTTCATGTTGCCTTGTAAACATTACCAGAATTTTTTTGAGGAGGAGGAGGAAAAAAAGATTTAAATATCTCCATTATTGTCTGCTCTACTCCCCTGCTAGAGGCTTCTTCCCCCTCAACTAGAATCTGGCCACCCAAAGAGGTGATTCAGCACTTGGTAAAGCTAGAGGGGTGGGAACTTCTTGAAACTAGCTTGGAGAGAGAAAGCAATGAGTGGTTGTGAAATGTAGCTAACTATCCAAGGCACTAGTCTCTGTTCTGGACGTGCTGCTCTGCCATAGAGGGGATTTTCAGAACACTAATGGACAGCAAATTAAAGGTTGTGAAGAAATGCCCGAGACAAGACAAGGTAGTGCTCCTCCAACACTGAACTAATAGTAACAATCATCCCTGGCCACTAGAAACAGAAGCAAGGAGAGATCCAGTCTCAGTAGGAACAGATCAGTAGGAACAGAAGGCACCTGCAGCAGAGAAGGAAAGTTTGATCCAGCAGCAAATTAAAGATCTTGTGTTTACAAAGTTCAGGGAGACAAAAATTGTATTTTGGCTACTGAAGGGTCCTCCAGGTTGCTGCCAGGCAGCCTTGACGCTTTGGTCTGGAAGAATGGGCACACAGAAACTCTGATTCTCTCCCTGTCATTTTTGTCCTGACCCAAATGCTTCTCAGCAAGGTTCAGTGCAGAGCTACAGGAGGCTACAGGCCTCCACCCTGCTGCAAGGCTGCAGATGAACTTGCAGCTTTGCTCATTTGTATTTCTCAGGCTAGAGATGGTAATGAACTGTACTTGCACAGAGAGAAAAAAAAGAAAAACAAAACTCTGCCTCCTGCACACATTCATAAAACTTGCCAATCCTCTCCCAAATCAATCTTCTCACTCCCATCTCCACCCTGCTGGAGCTGTCTCCATGGGACACCTCCAAGTAGGGGAGAGGTTGCAGCTCTCTGCTGTTGCCATTCTGGGAATGTTATTTTAGAGATTGGATTTGCTATAGTTTGGGTGAAATGAAAGAGTCTGGCATGAAATTCTGACAAGTCAAACACAAACAGGCTCTTTTTCAGGAGCTCTTTCCACATGTTTTCTTCTGGAGAGACTTTTTCTAAAACTTTTTTTTTTAAGGTGATCTGAGAGGGCTTGATCCCACCCACCCACCAAGAGCCTGAGCCCAGCTGATTACAGGGCACCCTTTACTGCACCCCCTCTAGTATGCCTGGTGGCAGACTTCAGATCCACATTCGAAGGAGAGTGAGACCCTCTGCAAGAAAGAACTCCAAAAGGCTGAAATGGCCCAGCAACCCCAATTCTGCAAATTGATCCTGAATTCCCTGTCTTTATTCAGGGAACCTCAAGGAAAGCTGTCAGCAAAGTGAGTGGGCTGGCTCCTAAAAGGCGCTGATAACTGGTACCTCCCCTTGATGGCAAGGAGCAAGTCAAGATGGAGCCGAGACCTCAGTTTTGGGAAACACAGAACTCCTCTAGGGACAAACCAGGACTGACGCCCTGGTGGGTGGATTACAGTTTTGGTGATGTTCTGTTCAGTGAGAAATTGTTCAGTGAAATCAATGACTTCACTCTCCAAACAGTCTCCTGTGCCAAAGGCAAAACCCTTCACTGAACTGACTGTGCTGGCTGCTGCAGAGCACTGGGGAAATGCAATTGTCAAGAGCATGGCAGAGAATGGAAGTCTTAAAGATGCACTGGGGCTCCATTTAGGAGCCTAGCCTCTAATCTGCCCAATTAATCTGATGAAACAGATGTGGAAGAGGAAGAACAGCCAGTCTCCCAGGAATTACAGAGACATTAGAGAGAGATACTTGCCAGATGTTGAATGTTTACTATCTGGAACGCCTCCTCCCTCCCTAACCGGACTTTCTGGCTGCATTTCCATGCACCCTGAACTACACCATGTAGCAACACGCAGTTTAAAACACTGTTCAGGCACACTGTACTCACACATATTGCAGTGGCAAAAGATGGTTCTGCCAGTCAGAAACAAAGCTGGTGATTCAGAGATCTTCTAGTCGACAGAGCTGCTCTTTGCTTCTGTCCCTGCATTGTCTGAGAGAGGAACGTGCAGTTTCACTGCTCCAGTGAGGCGGGGAAGGACATTCCTTGATACTGTTTCTTTGAAAAAAACCCTTCTTAGGAGGGAATCCCTGCTGAGTACCAACAGTTCTGGTGCCCTGTGCTCAACTTTGCCTTAATGGCTCTCAACAGTGTCATGGAAGGGCACTGGGATGAATGAACTTGGTCAAATTAAGGAAGGAGGGCACAGGGGCTGAAGGAATTAGATAAAACTGATGAGGAGATGCCCAATAAGATACCAACATGATGTATGCCAGGCATGGGGCAGAGTCCTCCGAGGGGAAGGGTCAGAGTCTCAGAGGGTGAAAAACAAAGAGAGGAGGACAGTTTTGCCTTGCCCTTATAGAGACAGTCTGGGTGCAATCACAGATACCACTCATAAGTTCCCCCATCACTTGGGACATTTAAGACCATTAAAACAAAATGCCAGAATTGAGTTGGACTGTGAAAGGACAGACTGAAACTTAAGGTACTGGAACCTGTTCTTTCATCAAAGGTCTTTATTTTGCAGTGAACCTAGAAGGCTAGCAAGGACTAAACAGCCCCAAACGCACACATTAATGCCACAGGAAATTCTTTTCTAAGGTGGAGCAAATAATAATCAGTTTGGAAAAAGGATTTTCTGGAAAAAGGCATGGGAAAGAAAAGACTGTACTCTGCTTTCAGAGTGTAAATGAGATGCCACTTATTTGAAATGCACGGGCTACAGCTGCTTAAACCTAGTAAGAGATCAGTCCCATTCCAGCCCCCAGCACTGTAAGAAGGCAGCCAATAAAAATGGTCTATCGGGGTACCATTTGATACCAAATCAAGCTAATCACCCAAGAAACAGCTTGCTTCCTGCTCCCCACATCATTTAAGAGCTGGCCTTAGAAATTCAATAAAAGCAGAACTGCACATCTGTAGGGATGTCATGCAGTTGATGGCTTTTGAGGAGAACCATACCCACTGAGCCTGTACAATGCACTGTTCATTGTTTTGATTGGAAATGCTCTTTCCCCCTCACACATGCCCCAAATACTACTCAAAACACATCATGCTATGTCCCATGGCATTCATAAATGGGACATTCAATAGTCAGGCAAGGCATCAACATGGCATCAGTGGCACTCAAGCTGCACCGTAATCAACTCAGGAGTGATAAAGCCCTAAGTTCCCAAATATCACCTCTGCATAGTCTCATTTACAATCCACCACCAAGCTGATGGCCATTCAGAAACATCCTGCAGGACTGAGAGGTGTTTTTCCAAATGGAACTAACAAGAATAGGCTCAGCTAATGATGCTTTGATGTAGCTTTTTATATGGCATCATTGATATAAGTTTCATGGATGCAGTTGCTATAACAACATAATGCACAGTGGTTAAATATAGCAGCTCCTATTTTCCACTCAGTTTGCTCTGCCCTAAGCAGACAGGGACTATTCTTTTCAGTTCTAGCTGGGATGAGATGGATTTGATCGCTCACTGGAGAAAAAGGTGGTGCAGTCCTTCCTCCCCCTCACACAGACCATTACTCTCCAAGCACGCAAACAAACAACAAAACCAACAGCCTCCCATTTGCTAGGCTACTGGGCAAGAGGGTTTGTATTAAATGGAAATGCACAATGACTCACGCAAAACTGCATCACCTTGATAGTGCACGTGAGATCGGTGCAAATCCTGTCATTTCCAAGTGCAGAAAAGAGACATGCTCAAATATTCCTGTCACGTAGTATTTACCATGCTTATTACTGTAGTGCCTAGTGACTGGCCAAATGCTGAGAAGGGAGTAGAGTGACCTTGACATCACTCGAGACCTGTCCTTCCTCGTGGATGTGTCTATAGGATCCAGGCTCTCTTGGCTGCAGGGAAAGCTCCTGTTTTGGGGGATAACAGAGAACTGCTTTTCCAAATCAAGGTGATGGGGACAGAACAGAACTACAGAGGATTGCTTCCAATCCTCCCTTCTTTGCTATAGTGGGGCTTTATTGTTTTTTTTTTCTTTCCAGTCTGGGAATCAGAAATAAAATACTCCCAGGGGACATTGAAATCAAATACCAATTTGTGTTCCTCTCTCATCCTGTTTTTTTCTTATTTTTCCCTTGCAGAAGAACAAAATCCACTCTCAAATCATGGCATTTCACAGTTCCTCCCTGATCTGAAGCCTAGACACATAGCAGCAGCTGGACTCCCTGCAAAGCTGTCAGGAGGGTGGGAGGTTGCTGCAAGGGGAAGGGCATATTTCTTCTGAGTAGTTCCTGCTCCTTTGAACATAACCTCTGTTCCAGAGCCCAAAGGGTATTTATGTCCTTAGCAGATAATGTTGAGCATCTGCTCAGCTATGTCCATTTCCTGAACTGTTTTGTTCCTTGATGCTGTTCAGAAATCTGTGGCTCCTGAAGCAAGGAGTGTGTCACACAGCCTTGTCTCCCCCCGCTTGTGCAGTAAGCAGCCTCTTATTTAGTGGCACAAGGCAGATCTCCCATAGACGGGGGGGGGATCTGAAAGTGTTAAGGATCACTGCACCAGCCCTCTGCTTCACTCTTTCTACTTACAGCCACAGGAGGCAGGACCCTGCAAGACCTTGTTTAAAGACTGTTAATAAATACACTGCACAGGAGGGGAGAGTTTATTTGTCACGCAGTCCTGGGGCCCTGGGGGCCAGGGGCAGCGACTGCTGCTTTGCAAAGCCCTGCTGGCAGGGAAGTGTGTGAGAAGCCTCAGCATATGCTCCCAGCGCTGCCTGCCCCGGCCAATATGTGAGAACTCATCAGGGCACTGAAAACCAGGAGTGATATGGTCACGCTCTAGTTCCTCCATGACACAAACTGAAAAATAATGAGAGCAAGCAAACCACTAAAAATAAGTTTAACCTTTCAGTGGCCACAGTACTGCTCCTGTCACATGCAGATGACTATGCCACCATGCTTCTTTCTGCTGATTCAGGACTGGAAAAGAGACAAGACCCAAGCCAGCCCCTAGTTAATGAGAGCTGTTTATACTCTGGGGTCCATATCAACATGTATCTCATCAGCCCAGGACAATGTTCTGCTGTAGGCTAAGGACTAATGCAAAGGTCTGAGGTCAAAGGGCTTACAGATAATAAATACTTTCTAGTGACGTACTCTGAGTTGAAAAAAAGGTTAATATCCCCACTGTACATACACAAAAACTAAAGCACAAAGGTGGGAAAGTGATTTCTGTACAGCCCCAAAGTGTGACAACAGTAGAGCTGGGATCCAAATCCAGAGCTCTCCTTAATTCTCTCATACAGAATTCAGCTGCTAGCTTGTTTCCCCTGTAGCTTCTCAGGATGCAGAGGGACACCTAACAATCTGCCCTCCATTCCTATTTGCTGCCCAATGGCAATTGACTGTGCAAACACTGAGGTCCAGGCAGCTGAGAGCTCTTTATTCCCTCTGTGCCACTGGTGTGAGCATCGGTCATCAGCCTCTATCCCTCACTCACTGGACTGGCTCCTCAAATAACATTGTGCTGGAAAACATCTCCCTGCTTAGCCCAAACAAATGCATTGTTTGCTTTAACTCCACCTCCTTTCTTTCTGTTACGATGTTTCAGAAGTTGCTCCGAAAAGCCGTGACCCCTTCTAACACTGAACTTCAGCCATGAGATAAGATCAAGGACTCTCAGCATCTTCCCAGTGGAGCTCGGTAGCTCACAGCACTGGGTTCTGCAGCACTTTAGCTTTCTTCTTTCAAGTGAGAAAGGCAAATCACTATGATGTTAGTAAGGAGAGCCAGAGAGTTATGTGAATTGTGCAGATGATTCAGAAAACAAATGGATGCTAAAAATACAAAATATACTTGCAAAGAGTTCTTCTCATGCCAGGGAAAAGCAGGGGAATCTCTAGGGGAGATCTCTCTCTAGGACACAACCAGGTCTGAATGAGCAAAGGATTAAAATAAAATACGCTAGCTGCCTTGCCAGGCAAAATTTGGGTGATTTTAACACAAGGGATTTTTGTCTAGCATACTTCATACATCATGGCACAGACACAGAGGCTCTCAGAATTTAAAGAATAAAGTGGTGGAGGAAGGAAATGACTCAGGAAGAGTGGTAAGTGAGGACAGCTCTAGTGAAAGAGCAACTTCCTTGGACCGGAGAGGTAAAGTCAGATGCCCAGACAGGATGGCAACATCCTCTGGAACAACGGAGCAGAATGCTCCACAATCTAACCACCACCTGCTCAGGCACTAGCTATTTGCAACTTCTCCTCAAGTGCAAAGTGATCTGTGACCTACGGTATATTCTAGTGGAAGTGTATTCCTGCCCCAGTGGTAGGAATCAGAAGGTGCTGGTGCACTGGGAAGAGAAGAGCCGAAGAGGACCAAGAGAAAGGTGGACGGGCAGAGCAGCAGCAGGTGGAATAGAAAAAGATGCTGTCGGTCATTTACAGAGCTGTGAGAATTCCTCTGAATAGTATCATGTCCCACAGACTGGCATTCATGTATATCAGCAAAGTTAGCACTGTTCTTGGCTCTAGCTATTAAAATTTGCTGCTTACACACAAGCACCACATTCACTCTATAACACTATAGTGAGGCATCCAAAAAAGCATGCAGAACACTGTACCTTAAAGCAGTGTAAAGAGAGGTGTGGTTAGCGTGACCACTCACTCCTCCCGCATCAAAGGTTACCACCTGCAAAGAAAAACCACAGAATAATAATCACTTAGGAGAAGAAAAGAGACTGTGCAATAACTGTCTTTGACATAATATGGCACTGTCCCAGCCCGTTGCCTCTGAAGAGTTGTGTTTGCCTTGCACAGTGAGGCCTTGTGTGTGAATTCACAATACAGAAATACAACTAAACAAGTAAGTGAAGTCACTGGATCTAAACAACTACACAATCTAAGAGCTTAAACAGCAGAAAGACAAGAAGAATCACATTCTCAGAGGCAGGATGTTCTTCTTACTAATTATCTGTCCAAAAGATTATGTTCAGAGTGTCCTGTTGCAAACTGGTTGTCCCTGGCCCAAGTGGTCCAGCTCTATGAATCACTCTCCTCTGGATCTAACAACATACTAGAACATCTGTGGATTGCAGGGTGAGACTGTAGTATGTTGTATTGTGAGTCAGGACATAGTTGCTCTAGCAAGAACAACGCAATCATGTATTAGTGTCCTGCTTGTAATGAGGCTTCATGTCAGGATCAGACAGTGATAAAATAATCTGATCTGAGAACAAGCCTTTTTAAAGAATCAACTGACTGCACCTTTTGTACAACCAACTCAGGATTTTAGCTGAACAGGAAGATTGTACTGTTCATTGTTTCTTTGCAGGAAGAAAGGGGAACTTCACAGTGCAGAAGTAATGTGTGAATGCAGCATTACCAAATCACCTTTGAAAGCACGGAACATCCTTGTCTCCCTGCCCTCAGACGTACCAACAACGCATTAGGGATGAAGCATCCCCCCTAAGGGTAGAGGCAAGGGCTCACTCTGGGCACTACGTGAAGTGGGAACTGAAAGGCTCCTGCTTCCAACCTAGCGGACAGACTGGTGCCACAAAGCCTGGAGCAGCTAGGGTACATGTGCAGGTAGGCTTTCCAGACAGAGAAAGTGACAGTCCTTGAGCGATTTAAAGTTAGGTTTGTGCTTTGAGAGAAGCCAGGCAGCTGAGCTCTTCACAGCTCCCTTCTCTACGAGTGGGAAGAAATCATAAGCTCCCTACCCTTCAATCAATGCCTGCTTCCTTGCCAGCTTCTTCTCTTCAGGGAGGAAATGCTCCTGCCTTGCTCACTCACCACAGTTCCCTTCTCAAAATCTATTTTATAAGTAGGGCCTGAAGTACTGGGTTAAAGATCAAGGGAAGATCAAAAGCCACCCTGCCCGTCCTGCAACTTGCTACTCCACCCTCCAACAGGAGAGGCCCTGTCAAACACAGGAGTTACTGTGTAAAGAGGGAGAGGAAACACACACAAAGACAGTGATAAGAAATACTCAGAAACCACAAACCCCAGACAAGCCTGCTCACAAATCCATCCACCCAGTACAAGTCCACAGTCAGACTTTCCACTTTGCCCAGCGGCTGTAATAATGCTGCCAGCAAGCAGCAGGGTTATTCAGTGCTGGCAGGCAGCAGTGGGACCCAATTTGGTTATGAGCAGGTACAAAGAAACATTTCCAGGTCACCTCCTTTATAAGGAGAAAAATTACATCTTCTGCTTTGGCTGTTTTTGCTGTACACCAGCATTACCTGAGAGGCTCTCTGCAGGGACTGCACAGTCCAGCATGGTGCTGAGCCCTCCCTAAGGATTTCAACTGTTAGAGTAGCTCACCTGATCCAACTCTAGCCTAGCAGAGACAATATTAAATTCTGTACAGCTCAGGGAACCAGCATATCACCCTGTAGTTTAGAGATAAGGAAAACCATGCTCTGAAGTCACTCCTACCTAGAGGAGCTCCCTCCTAAGATGACAACTTATCCCACTCACTACTGGCAGAGTAAATTCCTACACAGGTGAATAAGTGTGAGTCTATCAAGGGCTGGACTTTTGGCGCTAAAGCTGTTTACTCAATGGAGACAGAGAGAGGGTCCGTCTCTTCACGTACCCTGTAGAAATGTAACATCTTTAAGACTACTAATCCTGCTTTCAAATGTGGTTTGAAATTAGCCAATGGGCTCTAAAGTCTTTTGGGACATGCATGTGCACACACATATAAACACAACTGCATTATTCTTGTTTCCTTAGGAAACCAGGCAAAAAACCTCGGGCAAGCCAAAACATACATTTCTCCTGTTATGGAGGGCATGAGAGAACAAACCAGAAGACTGAGATAAGAGACTGTAGTGAGCAGACTAAATAAGCTAAGCACTATTTTTACAAAACTGGCTCAGGCCAACTGTGAGAGCACAAGGCTGCATTAGGAAATATTCCTGACATGGAAATTAGCTGTTTAGAAACATTTTTGGAGGCTTTCCCTCTCCACACCTATTCTGAAATGGGAGCTACTGTTCCTAGTGCTGCTGGGGCTATACAACGGCTGAACTAGCTAAAGAGATCGCACAAGGCTAATTTTCAATTGTTGTGGTCTAATTTACTCCTAGAACACTTCCACCTGAATTGCCTGTCCCTTCAAATATGCAAATTCGTAAGCACAGTTCCAAAAATACCTGAACACCGACCTGAACATGGTGGCATTCACTTTACCTGCAGAGAGACCATCTTTGAAATACTGTCCCTTTCCCTATAGAGATCCCTCACAGCATACAGGTCAGCTGCTGATAGAGCAGTCAAGCCTCATCTATCCCGTACGGAGCTTCTAGGTCTGTTCTCTAAACAAGGCACTGATTCCACAGCGTCACTCTGGTGCTCATGACTGAAAGCAGGCAGCAATCACATGTAAATATATTCCTCTGGCTTCAGGGATTCATTTCATTGATAACAAATCTCAGTTTCTTTCTCACATGCTGAAGATACTTTCACACGGGAGCATCTGCTTCCTCCACATGGTGCAGCTAACTGATGTGCTGGCTTTAAACACATAACCTGAACCAGGCTGATGATGAAATCAAGCAAACAATCAGGCAGGATGAGAAAACCTGAACATCTTGAAACCGTCTGGGTTGAAAACAAGCTCAGCCAGTTCTGGGAGCAAAAGGCTGGGATAGGAAATATACTTGATGTGGAAATTATTGCTCAGTTAAATCTTTAGGGCAAGAGGGAGTTCCCTCCCCACACCTGTTCTGAAATGGGAGCCGCCGCTGTTGGTGCTGCTGGGTTTTCTTCTGGGTGACCTTGGTATTCAGGAAATGGAACTTTCACTGGTGGAAGCCAGAGCGGCAGCCAAGATAAACAGGTTCAGAAATCCCTTCCGGAGGGGGGAGAGCACAGAGGAAATTACTCAATTACTAGCAGAAGAGGAAACTCCTGAGAGGTCTGGAGTCCAAGCTCCTTCTACAAACCATGTGCATTGGAGAAGAAAAGCACTTAAAGCTGTGGGTCTCCCTCACTCTTTCTGGCATCATTCAGCGCTTCAAATAGATCACACATCTGATCAAGTAGGCTAGTGGGGATGGAAACGTCTCTTTCCTTTGTAAGAAGGGCCATCCCATAAAATGCAGAGCAAGCAACTCCATTTCTAATGGCCCTTCTCTGAGCACCATTTTATAGGCCTGATTACACTGCAGAGGCCAGTAGTATTCAAATTCCCTTTGATCCCTTTGGGAAGGTTTTTTGGAAATTCCTCTTGTTGCTACTAATTTAGAGAAGCTAAAGATTAAAAAGACTAGACACCTGGATGATAAAGGAAAATACAAATCAGTCTCCACATCCCAGTGTCCACTGGGTTAGAGCTGCAAATGTCTAAGGCATGTGCCAGCTCTTGGAATGAAAGGTCCTGGGGACCTCCCACTCATGCACCCCAAAGCACACCTGGGGCAACTGCAACATAGCAGAAGAGGGGAGGAGATAAAGATGCCGAAGTCTGCTCTGTTGCCTTCTCCAGCAAACTCTGTGTGCTGCACTGTGCGTCTGGTGTTCTGCAAACACACATAAAATCCTCTTCAAACATCAAACATTTGGTTGCTCCTGAATTTCAGGAGAGTGTGGAGACTCAGATCCAAAACATCACAGCTGAACTCACCCTCTCAAATATAAGCTTCCACCTCCAACCTGGGTATCATTTGTAGAAGGATCTGGCTTTCTTTTTAGAGCAGACCCAAGACGATGGGACTCTCCCACGAGCAGTTGAACGGACGATGCTTCCATCAGTCCATATGGGAAAAAAGCTTTCAAGAACCTGGGTGTTGCCGAGTTCTAATCCTGGCACTGCATCTGCCCCAAACACAGCCTGAATGTTGCCCCCAATCCAAACTCTGCTGTCACCAAAGCTGAGATCCCAAAGAGTACAATTTCATAATCTAGAGGCTGCCTGAGGCCCACACAATACTGTGTAACTTGTTTTTCACACACCAAATACTTTCTAATCTGGATTGAGACAGATTAGCCTTGGCTGCCTCTCCCAGCAACACTGGCTTTTGCTTATAAATCCAGCAGGCAGGAAATAATTTCCAAAGTCTATAAATTAGTTTTGGCTTTGAGTACACCAACCGTTAATTTCTGTGTCTGCACTACTTAATGTAGGGCTTGCATGAAATGCATCCCTGTAGCTCTCAGAAAGATTGAGTTACTTATGGACTTCCAGGGCAATTGAGGAAGTGACTGACTACGCGATGGAACAAAATTACACATAACATGGTGTGACTCCTTGCTTTGCAATCTTTGCTTCAGACATGTTGGAATTGCAGCCTACATCTCCACTGCCAGATGACACACACATTCTGTAAATAAAAGATACCATTGTCTATGCTATGACTATGGCGGACAACTGGGGAGTTCTCCCAGTGAGAGAGCTAAAACAATACATGTTTTCCAACCATGTTAACCCTATGGAGTTAGCTTGCTGTGTTTGAAGTCATGTTAGCTTACAACTTGACAGGCCTCTTTTAGCACATTACGCTGATACTATCAATTTCAGCATTAGTGAAAGACAGGCTCAGTTCACCTTTCAAGACAAGGCCACTGTCTCAGGACAGCAGAGATGCTCAAAGAGCAGCCAACAGATACCTAAATCCCAAGTTTTCAAGTTTTAAAAGCAGAATATTCAACAAAGGAAATCAGGCGCACTGTTGGCAAACGAGATCTGCTCCTAGCTGAAAGGTATTTTAGCAATTATGTGAGATTTGGGTGATTATTTGGGACACTTATAATAATGTAAGTTTACAGAGCAGTTCACAACCACCATCTCCATGAAGCTGCTTCGGTGGCCCTTGGTGCTGCTGACAATGTGTTCTGCTACAGAAATTTGTCCTCGGTGCCAATCAGGGAATCACTGAAGGGTACGCAGTGGGCCCCCGATCACTGGAGGGCCCTTCCACAATATTCCTCATTACTAAGGCTACACCCCACACCAGCAGCACAGCAGGGAGAGTAATAGAGATTGCGCGCGTTTCTTGCTTTGAAAGACACACATGATTTTTCAGCTCACGCTACGCTAGTGGCAGACTCCTGCCTCCCCCAGCACAAACAGCTTGTGTTTAATTTCCTTTGAGGTAAAGATCTAACCCTTTCTAACCATCTAGAGGAAGTTATAGTGTTTTCAAAGTTTCTACTGGGATTCTGGTGCGCTTGCCCTAGTGCCCGGGAGAGTCACAAACATGCAGTACAAGTCCTCTTGTGTTAGAAGCTTTCAGTTTAGATTAAAGCTCTCTGTATTCACGGGGCCAAAAGGCACAGAATGACTCAAGGAAAACTGCATTTGTCTCTGTGCACAGCAATGAATTTCATGGAAAATTAGCCTCAGAATCAATACAGAGCTGGAAGTACAACACTGCTTTTCATGCCCATGGGCTTTCAGTACCCATGCTACAGAAGATGTGGTTTCTTGTTTTGTGAATTGCTGAAAGGCTTTAAGAGTTTTGTGATTTTGCTGTTCATCAGTGTGTGACAGTGACATGAAAGACCACAGCAAGGTTCTACAGAAAAGAACAGAGCACAGCTTTTTCTGTGCTTAGTCCCTTATTCCTGTTCCGTAACAAAAGCCTCTTCCAGTCCCATGAATCCTCTCCAGCTTCATATTTTTCTATCCTGCTAATCTAGCCCTCTAACACATGCCTGTCAATGTACTTCAAATCTAAGCCTAAGCCCAAACCTCAAATGGGCTCCTCATCAATGAAACCTAGCAACAGGGGCAAAAAGGTAGCTTTAAAATGCAGACACACAGTTAAGGAGTTACTGAAGCAAAATCTCTCCACTGTTCAGTTCCCACTGGGAAGCAAACAAAGATCTCTAGGAAGAGAAGATACACATCCAACCTATGCCATCACCTTTCTTATATTTTTCAGTGGGGAAAGTTTATTTGTTCTGGACTTCTAGCAGTTGTTTGAAGTGTTTGAAAAAAAAGATCAGAATGATCATGTTCTACTTTTCAAGACATAGGAGTTGCACAAATACTCACATAAGGTCTTTAACCTCAAAATGCAAAATCATTTTCAGGTTTAATTTTAGACCTGAAATTCAGCTGGGCTTCTTCAGGGGGTCCCCTACAATTAATGAATCCCAAAACCTACTACAGTGAAGCTTACCAGTTTCAAAAGAGTTTGCAGTTTTTAGCTAATTTCGAAGCCTGTATTTCAGTGAAGACTGGTGACACTACTACAGAAAAGAGGCTTCATAGGATCTAGCTAGAGGAATGGGTAAAGATTGCAAAGCAAATACTTTAAAATGGATGGGTACCCTCCCTCCCTCTCCTAGCCTATTTCACAGAGACTCCAGAAGCAAAATCCTAACCAAGACTCTAAAGAAAGCTTTCAGAGGGAAGGAAAATGCCTAGAACGCTAGCTCAGAAGTAGCGCAGAAAATGCCTGTGCTGTACAAAGTTTCACATTACCAGGTTGATGTTATTGGCTTCTATATGCTTCAGCACGAAGGTGGCAAGGAGCTGTGTGTCCCACTGAAGAGCAGGATTGTCCGGAAGATCCCTGAAAATGAAAAGTGCAATTAGTCACCTCAGTGCTGACAACTTTATAAAGAGTATGGAAGAAAAGAGAGATCCTTTTACTGGAGATGGAAATTAAGATAAATGTATTGACCATATAAAACCACTAAACCTTATTAGAGGTCTTAAAGCTTGTATGTTGGGGGGAAAGGGGCAGGTTGGAAGTGAAATAGCAGTTCCAACATATTCCTCATAGATTTGCCAGGCTTTCCCTCTCTTCTTACTACCAAGCTAGATTCTCTAACTGCTTTTCTTTAAGCGACTTCTCTTTTGTTCAGTGATTCTTGTTCTCTGTTCAGCCCAATCAAGTTTCTTTCTCTCTACACAGAAAGGAAATAACTAACAGCTCTTTATTTAAAACTCTTAAAAAAAATCATTTTCCCAAAAGACTTTCCAACCATAATCTACTGGTGAATTACATATGAAAAGTAACAAACTCCTGCTCTCGTTTACACAGGAATAACCCATTAACCACAAGAAGAGGACAGCCATAATTATAGCGCACAGACTGAACAGTAGTCCTTCATCTGTTTTTTATGCTTTGCATACTAACTGTTCTGTGACTGAACACTCTGTCTGGTATTTTAGATTGCAGGCTCTGAGGGGCAGGGACTAACACCAAGGAAACCAAAACAGTTATCCCATATTTAGCTTGACGCAACTGAGAGCTGAATATGACCCCCTAGTCATTATGTATGAATGGTGCCAATAAAACATTGCTTGCAATGATAAAAAGAAAAAAAAGGTTATTAGTAAGAATAGGATAACATGCAGCTGCAAAAGACCAATAATGACATGTTAAACTGGTCTTTTTCTCAGACTTTTTCTGTCCTCTGATAGTCTGATTATTGCTATGAGGCAGTTTAGCAGAGAAGTGACTACACAGCCTGCTCATGAGACACGTGGGTTTGGACTCTGAACTGATCCAGCTGTTTGCTGCAGAGAGCAGGGGCGCCACTTCCCAACACTCTTCGAGCCTTGCTGACTCCCAGGAGAGCAAGGATGATAACATCTGCAGGAAAACAACAGGAAAATGTCTCCTTGGCACATTCCAAAGCCAAGCTCAGCCTGGGTCTTCATGAGAGATCTTCTGGCCACAAATTTTCCCCCTGCTGTTAGTAGTAGTAGTAGTAGTAGCAGAAGGAAGAGCCTAGAGCACAAACTGATCACGAGCATTGTAACCATTGTGTTACATGGCCCTGTTCAGCACAGGTCAAAATAACGTGCTGTTAGCAGCCTCAGCAACAACGGAAGGTGTTTCTACGTGAGTGCACACACTCTAGCTATGATCCTGGAAGCAGCATGACCAAAACCAGAAATTTTCTGTTGTCATTTGCGATTCCTTCTCGCAGAGACAACATCTTTATCTTATCAATCAAATCAAGTATCAAATCAAAAGGCATTTGATTTTCGTCACAAGAAAGATTCTTTGTTACAAGCGGTGGCTGTCTCATCAGCTTAACAAACTTGCATCTAATCTGCACAAGACAAAAACTATCAGATCCCACGTTTAAAGACGAAGTGACCCCAAAGGTATTACAAGTCCCACTGTGTCACGGGAGACTTCAAACGGATCACATTTTTAAAATGTGCTTCAACTAAAATATTCCGAGCAACATGCGCACTCAGCAGAGTCTAAGTGCAAGTCTTACAGAGCTTCAGTTGCTTGAATGGTACCTTTGAGGTTGTGACAAGCCTTAATCTGGTAATATTAAAGTGCTAAATTAGTCTAGAAGGGATTCTCCACTGGCTGCTTATAACGTAAATACCATTGACCAGTCTGGACAGCAGTGAAACGGACCTGTGAAGAAAGTGAAGAGTCCCATTACAACAGGAGGGGTGCTCCAACAGCAAGATGTCAGGGGAAAAAAACGAGGATTGGAATTTATGATGTCCAGGAGGCTGTTGGTGTCACAGCCACCACACTCAGCTTTATTGGGCTGTCTCCAAAAAGGCTGCTGGGTAGTGGAGCAGGTTTTAACTAGTTTAGACAGATAAAGATCACCCTTGTTCAATGGAAATGAACAGCTGGAGGCAATGGTTTAGAATCCCTGGAAACAAAACAATCTGAAGGCATGAGCAAATTAACTCCATGAACACTGAACTGATTAAGCAGGAGTATCCTGCAAAAATTTCCGCTTCTCCCCATTTACTGCTGCTCATGGAAAGACCACCGCTGACTTCCAGTAAGGCAAAGGAATTTTTTTCCTTGCATAGTATCATTTGTCAGGCACCAGAAACAGAGAAGCTGATCCTGCCAAACAAGACACACATGTACGTAAGCACATTCATAATATCAGTAGACATGATGGGCCACTGAGGTACTATTAGCTCATTCTGCAAACACAGAAAGTGACACCCAGGTTAAAAGGCAAGCCCAAAGTCACCCAGAGACGTCAGCAGCAGAACTGGCAATGCATCAATCTAGAGCTCTCTGAGAAATCACTTAATTTTTGGTAAGAGTTTGTATAGTACTTTGTAAAGGCTAAAATTTAGGAGTTACCGCAATAGTAGAGACCCCACTTAAAGCATTAGACCAATGGCTTTCAGCCTGAGTCTGCAGATCGATAATGGGGTCCAGGTAAGGATGAAAAGGTGACTAAGAAAACTAAGCTAATATAAATAAAAATTACAAAAGTAATTTTTAAAGGAGATGTCTACATCCGCTAGGAACTTTGTAGGCACATACAAAGTTTGAAAACTGCTGTACTTCACAAGATGACCTACTTAGTACACAACATTCTTCTGACTATTTTTAAAATCAGTGCTCACCAAACCCGAAAAGTCCACTGACTTCCCAAACAACTCAGATAGGTTGCATCCATTTGTTTATAACTTCAGGGCTTAGGATCAGAAACATTTAGCATTTAAATAGTTAATTCCACACTCTGCCTTTCTGGCTAAGGCTGATAATGCCCCTGAGCTCAAGGTCGAAGGGCTGAGATAAAGGACTATAAAGGAGTGAAAATTAGCACATTCCCTGGAGCAGACTGGAGCTTGTCCCAGGAGACACCTTCCCAACGCCCACCCTCCCTCTCCTCTGCCCCAGAGATCTCCCTGTTGCAGCTGTCCGTCACTGTAACAGACCAAGGTATAAATCCCGCACTGGAAAGGCATCCCCGGTCACACTGCTGGAGGGTGCTGGTGGGAAGGGCAGAGGGGCTCGGTTACTCGGCCTCATCTCCACCAAACCTGTGTGCCCTGGAAGTGATCTTCCTGGGCTTTCCACGTGACTGACGGTGAATGGAGGTGACCGCTTGGATGGAGCCCTCAGTGACCAGGAGCAAACAGAGAGATCCATAGAAGAGGCAAAACAATATTTTTAATAAGTAAGAAAGTTTCTCTCCAGAAATGTTGTGTTTTTCCAGCTATTTTCAGTGAAAGTCATGCTGTGCACGGTACAGGGAACTTGCAGCTGTGCCAGGGGACCTACAGACTGAAGGGGGAGAGAAATGGAGAATTTTAGTGCTGTGGTTTCTGCCACATGAAGTAGCGTCTGTCTCTGCTCACTGATTTCAGCAGGACCAGTCATTGGCAACACTCTGTGCTTCTGAAAACCAAAGTCTGTGGCCTTCCATTTATCTGTCCTAAACAATACCACTGTTGGCAGTGAGAGCTGGATACGGCCCCTGGCTTTCCTCCTATCACCTCCCTTTTCGTTCTCCTTGCCAAGCAGAGCAGAGCGGACACTGGCATCTGCAATTCCCCTTCCTGAGGTCTGCACAGGGAGAGCAATGTGATGGATGTCTCAGATGTCCTACCCGGGGTTCTGAGAACTACAAGGGGGCCACAGCAAATCACATCAGCAAGTTAACCCAAAATTCAGCCTTGTGTAGATCTTGCCCAGCAGTTACAGCTGGCTGAATCAAAGAAATGTTAAAAGTCGCATCTTGATGCCAGCTCCTCTCCAGGCCTCCTTCTCTCACCTGCTGTTTGCTGTGGAGCATAGCTCCTCTTCTGCCTCAGCCTTGACTATTAAAACACTGTGCATGTTGCCAGCAATGCTATCCCTGCCAATAGTTTAGACAGTTTTGTAGGGTCATCTTTCTAGGAATGTTTAAGGCTCAAGATGGCAAGATTCCTTTCATCTGGAAGAATTCTTGTGTGTCCAAGACAGGTTTTAAAACCTTCACACATGTGTATAGCCAAGTTATATTCTTCTTACATGATATACTACTCAGTCCCTGGCCAACTTTCCACTGCTCATCTTCCACCAATCCTTTAGCAACCACCAGTGCATTTATATGGACAATCTTCTTTCAAAGCCTTCCAAGGAATTTATTCTACTCATGAACTAAGCTCTCATGACCGCTCTGAAGGTTAAATTAAACTAAAGAGTTAGTCTATGCAAAGTCGAATGGCTTAACAATGAGCAAATGGGCTGCCCTACGTGGGACACTTGCAGTCAGAATAATCCTGGATCTGCCCCTCCTGAAAGCTGTGGGGCATTATGAGTGTGACAGATACCCTGATAAGGCCTGGTAAGCAGCCCCTCTGCCTTGACATGAAGCGTTTGTAGGTGGCAACAAGGGAGCAGAGTGGCAATAGGGCTTCTCCTGGAAGATGCCTGTTCTCCATCTTCATTAATACATTCTGAGACACCAGAGCAAATCTTTCAAGGTGCTAATGTGATTGTCCATTCCACTACACACCAAAAGGGTAAAGATGAAAGAGCTTTCCCAGTTCTTACTGCCTTTCTATCTTGCAGCATGACCGTAATCAGTCCATGGCTAGCGACCAGGAAACATTTTTGCATAATTTCTCCTCCTTATCCCTCCTCCCTGCAATGAATGATTTTACATTAAATCAGCACAAAGGTCAGTAGCTTGATGGTGGACTACATAGGAAACAGGTGAATGGCTGTGCAATAGATTTCCAGCTGAGAACAATGACCAGAACCTGTTTGTTTGAACAAAGGATGCCCTTTGTAAAAAGTTAACTGTGTAAATTGAACATCTGGGCAACTGAAAGTGGATCAAAAAGCAAAAGAACCCACAGAATAAAATGACGTGAGTGCACAATTAGTGAAAAAGCTGTGTGATGACTAGAAGCAATCAGTGACCTTTATATCATAGCATCAAAGTAATTGAAAAAACTGAGTAAACAAATTATTTCATCCCCTCTAAAGCAGAATAGAGAATTTTTATTTTTGAGATTATGCTAAGATAAGTTAAGACAGGCTAGCCCTAAATCTTGAAGCAGAGCCTCTAAATCCTGAAATTAATGACTATTTATACATTTATCTTTCCATAATGGCCAACTACAGACAGGAGGGAAATATTGCTGCTAGACTGCATGTGCATCTCAGATTCAAACGAAAAGAGCACACTTAGACAACTGACCAGCATCTCTGAACACCGTGTTATACAGAGAACAGACGCTATGCGCCTACTGGAATGCAGCGATTGACAGTCTGGGAGAGAGATGGAATAAACCACAATGCTAAGTATCAAATGATCAAATGAAAAGCCACCTAAGACAGAGAAGTCAATGCTGAAATTTTTACCCTGGAAATCTCCTCCTTCTCCCCATAGTAATGAAACCCAAATTGTTCTGAGATTTGTCTTTTAAGACTCGATTAAGGATTTTAGGAAGTGGTGAAAATGACAATGACTAGAATATTTAAAAACAAAGCACACTACAAATCTCTCTCCCCCCCCCCCCCCAAAAAAAAAGAATAGGCAGAATGCACATAATCCTTTTCTCCCATCCCTAACTTTTGCAATGTGTAAGTTTAGGACTATTTTATACAAATTTGAAAGGTAAATTAAGTAAGTCTAGATGCCTAAAACACAGGTAAGTGCTGACATCACCGAAGTGGCCACATTTGGCAACAGTCACGTGTAAAGGGAAAGAATACAAAGACAGCACTCCATTCAGCTTCCTCAAAAGCCCAGGCAAGCTGGGCATGCTTCTCCTCTGGTCTATGAACAAACACAATGCACCTGTGTTAGACAATATTCCAGCTACCTCCATAACTCCCCAAAGGCAAATGGCAATTAGATCTCTAGGGAACAAACTTTTTGACCTGGGCATGATCATGTGTTTCTGACTGAGAAATAAGCATCCTTCAGGTTTGAATTGAAAGGAGTTATTACAGTACACGGGACTGCTTGTTTGCAAAGACTTATCCGAATGTCCCTGTACTCATTTATTTTTTGTAATGAATTATTGATGATTTCTCAGCAGAGTTTAATGCCTATTCACAGAGATGACACAATTGCTTATCGTAATTTGAAATCTGGTATTCATTTGACGTCTGTGCCTCAGCGCCTTGTTGATAAATTACAGCACAAAGCTCTGTAGGAACAAGTTCATATTCAGTGTCTTTAAACAAAAACAATTGATGGTGCCTTTCAAGAACAGAAATGCACAGAAACCACCATGGCTAAAACTAGTTTAGAAAAGTAACTTTGAAAAACTAGTTTGAAGACAGCAACAGGGCCATAAGACAGGAGACAGAATCCAGCTCAGCTAATTCTGAGCTGATCACCTCTTTAGTCATAGCTTTCACGACTGTGAAATGAAAAAATTATGTGCTAACAGCTATGTAAAGAACTTTGAGATCCTTGTAAAAGAAGTGTTATGTCTGTTCTTTGATTTCTAGATCCAGATCTAAAACACATGTCTTGGCAATACTGGCTACTGGGAACCCCCCAAACCTGTCTTCTATTCCCTGCATTGTCTTCCCATGGAGTACTGAATCAAGTTCAATATCTTAGTCCTGATTTAAAGGCCTGACCCAAAGCACATAAAGGACTGCATAAAGCTCCAGAATGAAGAATACAGTGAACAACTCTGCCCCTGTGGTGCAGAGGAACTCTGCAACTAGGATAACGTCTCCTGGAGCAGTCAGAACTTCCGCAGCAGCTGATGCCAAACAGCGAATGAACTCCCAAATCCAGTGTCATCACAAACTGCTTTGCTTTCAGCTGCAGATAGGAGGAACTGTCCTTGGAACAATTTTTTTTCTAGTAGAAACACAGCAATATTTAAAGTTTAAAATTCTCCAGACTCTCCAGTGCACACAGAAAGCTGAGACATCTGAGGCAAATGTTATCCCAACAACAGAGACCCTCTTTGCCAAGCCACATGACAGGGATTTGGATGCATCACCCACTGGGCCCCTGCTTCGGTCATGCAGCGGAAAGGTGTGACCATGCAACGCTGCAGCTAAGGAACACGACTTCTAGCAGGGTCATACTTGCGGAGAATGAGATTTCCGGCATATGTCTACAGCTCCTTGTCAGATCCTCGCTCTCGCACACCAGACCACATCCATGGCTGACACGCACCTGGCCCGTAGCGCTACCCTAATACTGTGCTGCAAACATGTAACCTGCAGGTGGAGAAACGTGAGCTGGGAGTCTCATGTGCCAGTGTCACACTCTGTGTGAGACACTCACGTTGTTACTGCGCTACTGGAACGTGCTCAGACACTAGGGTGAAGAACACCACATCAGAACCTGCGCAGTCACCATTACTGATCATCTGCACAAGGCAGTGAGCACCAAATACCTCTGTGTCATGCACAGCTTTGAATTCATCTGACGGTGAAAGGAGGGACACCTATTTCATTCAGTTCAGCCTACACTGAGAAACTCTAGCTTTAGTATAAGCAGAAGTCTGCAATAGGTGAGTTGTGAGAACCACGCAGTGCCATGGAGTGCGTCAGAAAGCCTCACAGGGCTGGCAGTAGAAAACAAAACAAGTTGAAGTCGCTAAAGAGAATTCAGTCATGGAAAAATTATGCCCTTACCTTCCCCCCTGCAGTTGGGTGCTGTGTTTCATGTTCCACTTCCATGTTTGATTTGCATCCATTTTGCACATCCACTATATGCTAAGCCAAGGCCAGTCACAGTCCTTTGTCCCTGTCAGTGATTATGTGACCAGCACGCACTATGTGCATCCGTACTGAGTGGCCCCACACATCCCACATCAGTGACACCTCTGCAGCCAGCCGCCATTTAACTTGCTTTCCAGCACAACCAGCAGTTGCCAGCACTGCAGACTGCCAACAGTGACTTGCCAAGCGCAGGGCAAGAAGCCTCCCTTTTGTTTTATAGGAATTAGACTTCTGCAGGATCTGTTGGGGGCCATTACAAAGTTCACTGAAAACATCAGTCGGAGGCCAGACTTAGTAGAGCAGCTCTCAGTCTCATAAGATTTGAGGCTGCCATGCAAAATTATTAGTCGGCACTTCCTCCTCTGGCCCTCTGAAGCGTGGTTTGGGCAGCAGACAATAGTGCAGTGTGAAATTAAGTCAATTCTGTTCACATTTCAGAGAGGTGCTCAGGAAAGTAGATCACTGAGGTCCCTGCCTTGTTCAGAGAGTGTTGCCAATCTCAGAAAAACAAGAATTCACTGATGTTTTCCTGAGCATCTGTTGTTACAGTGTATTTCTGGCATTTGTCCCAAATTACTGGCATCACTGAAAAATAACACATCTATTAGCATCATCTGACGATCTCATCTACAGACTTCTAGTAAGAGAAACATCTTCAAACACTCAGCTGTCTGGCATCTCAGAGCACAATTGCTGGGCAAAGGCATACTCGGTGCCAAGCTTGGGCAGCGTGCATGGACTATAGTGGCTGGGGACCTTGGGGAATTCTGCTCCACATCCCTAAAACAATCTGCTCTTGTCTATGTCAGCTCCTAGAAGAGGGATGAACTGATCTGAAACCAAAAAAAGGTGGACTCACTTCATCAAGACCTAGCTCCTTGGACTCAACATTTACCACTTCTGCGTGTCTACTGACACTCCTAGAATAATGGAAAAAGAACACAGACCACATTTCTCCAAAAGGACCAGCATTACTATAAGAAATGAATATTCCCAGAATAGCTCACAGCAGTGCTAATTTCCCTATTATTATTACTGGCTTTGCCAGAGTGCCTAGGAATGCATCCAGGGCCTGACTGTCTAAGCTGTCCTAAGTGAGAACAAACAGTTCAGTAATCTCATAACCAAAACTTATGTTTTAAATTTGAAATACAAATCACTGGCAAAACTAGGACTCAGAGGAGCAGACCATTGGTGAATACTTTACTCTTGCCTTACTCATTTCTTTCGTCTTGTAAAATCCTTTAAAAAAAGAGCAGAGCAGCATGGCACAGCCCAGGACAGGGTGTGTTTACCCACTAGGAAATCATGCCCATCAACAAGCTGCCTTCATGAATCCTGGCACAGCCACTTCAGGAAGGACAGATTTACAGCTTCAAACTGCTGAGCGCTCGCCTGGCAGGGCTGCAGTGAGCAGACAGGTAGGATGAGAATGCAGCGTGTTCTTTCTAACTAGGTTTTTACTACAACACTGGCACATGAAGTTCCCAACACACATCATGATGTGCCCAAGAATCCACAGTGGAAAGGGGACAAACGCAAGGAGCGGGAACAGAAAGCCTCTCACAGCAGCCAGCAAAATCCTTCTGAAGGGCATGACTGAAACACCACAAGCTGTATGTGCCAAACAAACCTAGTGCCACTTCATCACAACCTTAATATTAAATCTGTTTGCTCTTGGAATAATAAATGCACCATACTGTACAGGCAAAAACTACTCTTCTGATTCTGCACCAGGTAAGTCATACAGAACATACAGAACAGTCACTGATTTAACAGCGTGGGCCAGACCCTCAGTGAGAAGGAGGGCCAAAAGCACAATCCCTGCTAGCCAGGACAGGGGCCCCGGTCTAGTCCACATAATAAACAGACCACAGGCAGAAACTACAGGAGAAAGCCTGTAGCCAGATCCATCCCTCAGCCGTTTTGATTAATCATTTAGGAAAAGAAAGCACCAGAACAGTCACTTCATGGACGTTCACTTCTGATGCCAGAATTTATGCAAATGCACGTGCAAGTTCAGCAGAGATCTCGAAGGGATGATGGCCAGGTTCCAAATGCAGCTTCCCAAGTTGCAATGTTTCAGCTTCCCAGTACCAATTCCATCCAAAAAGAGGTTTCCTGACTCCTCAAACTCCCGCAACAACATCTCCTGCAATCCATTTATCTACTCAATGAAAAGGGAACGTTATTTCTTGAAATCATTGTGTACCCTCCCTTTATAAAACAGAGGTTCTGATGCCGTGAGCTCTCTAGCTGGTTGCATATTTCCTTACTACCATCAAATCACTTCCCTTCCTTCCTAAGACAGATTGTTTCAATGTCAAACATCTATCTTAACTGCGAGTCCGATGCCACAAACATTACTGACATGCAAAGTTTCTACTCATGCAAACAATCCTCTTGCAGGCACTGTCTTGCCAGCCCCATTTATGCGAATGCCCCAATTAAATGATCACGTGAGCAAGCCTTAAGCCAGGTCCTGCTCTCTCCCCAGGGCCCGCGGAGATCTGCCCGGACTTCCACAGCAGTGCAGCCAGAAACCATGCTCAGAACTCAATCTGCAGCAGCTAAGCGGGACCCAGCAACAAGAGCAAAACGCAGCGACCTTTATTGTTCGGCCTTCCTCTCCTTCCCGCTGATTTAATGCGAACGTTATGCAACGGCTTTGCTATAGCAACAGTGCTGCTGCTCTGTAGTAACCCGGTGCTGCCTGTGGCCGGCTCGGGCGGGCGGGCGGGCGGCCGGTGCTGTGCTGCCGGCCGGGGACGGACGGAGCTGCTGAACTTTGGCCCACTAGCGAGCCTCCCACTCGCTGGCACCGCGCTCCGGCCTGTTTACACTAGTCACATGACAGGGCCAGAGGGAGGAGGCTCCTGGCAGCCTCCCGGCAGCCAGCAGGATTTCTAGGACCAGGCCAAGATTGCCAAAGGCTTGAAATGATTAACTCTTGCGAGTAGGGGTTTCGCGCTCCGGTGGCGGCCGGAGAAGGGAGGCCCTGCGCAGCGCGAGCGGTGCTTCCCCGCCACCGCTGCAGGAAGCCCCGCGGGGTTCAGACGGTCAGTGCGGGGAGAGGGGGTGGCATGGAAATTGAAAAGGTTTAAAATAAAGGAAACGACATCTTATTTTCTTAATGGGTGGCAGATAACAAGCAGGGTAACAAACTACAGCTGGGGGGACAATTCCCTGCTCGAGCAGGGCGTGCTCTGAATTGCACGTACTTGGGTGCACGAAGCTGCCCCACTGGCCCAGAACCGACCGAGCGCAGCGGTCAAGTCCCGTGCGCCGGAGCACCTTACAAATACCGGGGGCATGGAGATCCAGGGGCACAGAGAAGGTCTACTCTACAAATTCACCCCGGGAATACATTTTATTGCCTGGGCAAATTACAACCAGTTTTTCAACAGGCCTCTTATGGGTGCTCTGCAGAGCCTCGCATACTCCTGGGTACTTGGACTGAGCAGAAAACCTCTTAATAGCCACACATTAATGCCTGCAAATTACCCACAATTGCACCAACATCATGGGAGCTGCTTAAAAATACCCAGAAAACCTGTCAATGGTCAGCAAAGTGTTGGCCACTGCATCGCCTAGTTGTGCTCTGGACTGCATTGAGACAGCACAGCTGGGGATGACTGCTTCCACCAGGATCCTTGGCTACTTTTTATCGTGCACTTAATGCTTATGAATATTTACAGAATGTCTTGCCCTAAAATATTACATTCTCCAGTAAAACCTGGTTGCTGTGTGGATTTCTTTTATTTGCAAAAATGACAAGTTCCTTGTAACAGGAATGGCCTCTCCAGATACAGCACTGAGAAGCAGGTATGCCTTGATATCAGAACTCCCTTTGACAGCTAGATGTTCATCCATGGTTATACCTACATCCACACATAAGTGTTTGATTAAAAACACTGAAAGGATATTTGCTGGGTTCGGCTAAAAATCTAAGCACTGTAAAAGCTGGAATCTTCTGGTGAGAGTCTGTGACTTGGTCTCACCTTTGCAGAACCAGGATCATCGCAATAATCTGTTCTCTGCCCCTGTACTGGTGGGACTGGCTGAATTTTGTTCTTCACGTATGAACTCTGAATGTAGTACTCCCATGCAAGTCTCAACGCATTAGCACTAATTCTGCAAACCCCTCACCTCTTTTCCCCGCAAATCAAACCTCTGCCTGCTAATGCTTTATCTTCCTATATTATATGTTTTTTTCCAAGACAAATGGTAAACCAGCCTTGGCATCCCATCGTGTGGCCACTTATGAGAATAAGAGAAATGCTGAGTATTTGGCTTATGAAACAGAAATACAGGAAGAAAATATTTATAACAATGCTACTGTTTAAATAAGAGGGGCCTTAATTTATCGCAGATGTGACCCTTCCTTCTAAAAAGATCTTGCTGATGCAGTGTAATGACATGAAGTAGAGGTAGGCTTAATGAAGAACATATCCAACTTAAATCATGAATTACCTCCTTTTATCCCTTGCCATTTTGTACCCCAAAATGAGCACAAATGTTGCTTCTCAAACATTTCTTGCCAGTCTTCTCAGTGCTCAGAAGAGTTTAGACCTGATTTAGAAGAAGACATTCATCCTTAATCTATGGACAGAATTAACACTTACACACTTATTAAAATTCAGTTAAATATTAACTTGTAAAGAAGAGAAAATTGCACATAACTCAGCCAGGATTCTTTAAGTTTTTAGTCACAAAAACTATAAAGCATGTAGTAAGCACGTATTGGAGGGGAGGCTATATAATGAACTGAATGACTGGGATGCAAATAATTGTGGAGATACAGACTGCAACACTGAAATGAGAGGGTATTGAAATTACTGTGTATTGCATATACAGGCAGAATGAGATAGTTAATATGTGGCTTGTTAAAAGAGGGAGCAGGACTTGGCATGGACCTGTAAGCAAACAGTTTTCATTTAATGCTTCAGTAGGTACAGAAGGATTCGAGACAATACAGTCTTCATCCCAAATCCCATTTCAGTTTCTACAAATCTTCGGTTTCCTGCACTGCAGTCAAAAATACGTTTTTTGTTTTTTCTTTTGAACAAATCTGACTGAAGAAGATGCAGGAGGGAAAGATGATCAAAGATGTCCAGCAAAGCATTTATATCTCCTGTTCCTGGTCTCTCCTTCAATAAAACTGAGATTACGGATCATGAAACACAATCAAAATTTGTAAAATCTAGTGTACATTAGGAAAAAAAGGTGAGCGTGTGACAAACAAAAACATATACCCCCTATTTGCTCCATCAAGTTGTCTTTTTTCCTTTTTGAAAATTTGGTGTTGCATCATCAAAACAACTAAGTTTCCTATAGAAAAAACTGTCTAAAGTGCTCAAAATTGGCTTCTGTGTCCCCACCAAGAACAACAGTAAAACTCCAAGAGCAAACCACTAAATCCCATCCCACTACTTTAACATACTATTTCCATATATTTTACATTGTTCTATTCATCCTAACGAAAACTTATTTAAATTGTTTTTTAACAATTTATCAGCATTACTTAGCTCCTAACAGAGTATCTCACTGTAGTCACGATTGTTACATGCGGGCA
The DNA here is from genome assembly GCF_036370855.1 of Dromaius novaehollandiae. Classification (NCBI taxonomy): domain Eukaryota; kingdom Metazoa; phylum Chordata; class Aves; order Casuariiformes; family Dromaiidae; genus Dromaius; species Dromaius novaehollandiae. Next base: position 5,081,041 of record NC_088116.1, read on the forward strand.
ATTCTGGATTGCTGACATCCGTTCTTGGCGGCTTGGGTTCTCTTAAACAAAACTCCTACTTGGTGGTGGGGTTGTGAAGGATACCTTCTGCTAAATGTCCTCTCCACCAAGCAACTGTCCCTTTAAGGGACTTTTTTTTAATAGTTTGCTCTAATCTAAAGTACCACACCCACCAACTTCTAATTCAATTTTACACTGAAGCTGAAAAATTTTCTAATTTCACGTCGACTGACTGAGCTAAGGCCAAAGGGAATAAAACCATTTAGCTATCATGTGAACTCAAAGGAAGAAAGGTTTCTTTGGCAATATAATTATAGAGAACAGATCTTCTAAGAGGAAATGAACCACAGGGATTTATATGATTAGAATTTTTCCCCCTTTTCCTTTCCATCATAGCTAGGGCTCTCTCTCACTCACCCCTTCCAGTCTAACTGCACACAGTGAGGAAACTCTTAGCAGGCAGGAACTGGGACTCTTACAGAGACATGTTTCAATAGGAGACTGTTACTGGGTGGAAGAACTCTGGGTTTTGTCACCACATGTCAGATTTCTCAAGGGCAGTGACTAGTCTACCTAGTTGTCCTAGTAACATTGTGGTCGACCTGGGTGAGATTAATCCCAGATCAGTGTGACTTTATCATCATAAGCAGAAGGAAAGAATTGCAACATGTGACAGAGCTGATTAATATAGGTTCTTTCACTAAATGGACTTAACCAGACTTTCATGTCCAACATTCACAACCTTGGGCCTACGTAAGCATTCAAATGATTCTGGTTGTGGAGATATCTGTGACAACCAGGTAACGTACAGCCATATACTATGTACTATGCATCATGGATCTGTATGTCTTTATTACCTATGGACTCCATAGGATTCACAGGAAGCAGTCAGGTTATAAACACCTATTCACATTATGTCAAAACTCTGCACTGACAGCTCATTGGTTACAAGGTGCAATCTAAAGTGCATGTTTCACCTAATAAGCTTAAATACATTTAAACCTGCTTACCTTAAAGGATGCTTCTCTCTGTCTCTCTCTCTCTGTACATTAATGCAGCTGTGGAGATCATCTGAGACACTACAATAAATGGTCCCCAGATGTAATCGTAAGGGAGCTGGAGGAAGGGCATTTTCCGCAAGAACCCTGACAGTAGAATCCGCTTCCGCTTGACTTTTAAGTTTGACTTGTTCTCCTAGGGGAAGCAGTATGACAGAGTATTTTGCAAGGGATTTGAATTATATGTGTGGCTATCAGTCCTAAATGTCACCCTTTGTCTCTACAATAATTACACTGAGTGCTCACTGGAGACATTTTATAAATTGAAATGAATAGAATCAGTACAGTCTTGACTTGACTGCACTGTCACATTGCATGAATTAAATACTCTGATAGATACTCTGGTTAGTAGTCAACAGGGTTTTGGTAATCGCTATGCAAACTGCATTTTAAATATTACAGCCTCAGTTTAAAAATCTCATTTCTGTCTGACTTTTTTCTACTGTTGTTACAAGTAACTCCTAGGATTCCTCAAACAGAAAGTTGTATATGTACCTCTGCCATGCAGCACAAAGGAAGAAAAAGAAACATTTCAGAAAACAGAAGTGTACAACTGTAAAACCATAATACTGAGTAGTGATCTAGGGGGCAGGTGTTGCATACAAAATTACTCAACACATTTTTAAAAGCTGACTTCAAATCACCTGCATTTCTTTTACGCATTTCTCAGACCATCCCTCTTTGCATGCTGCATCATGAACTTCACTACAGTAAGGCAGACTCCTGGACTCTTACGTGGCTTTGCAGTTTATATATCCTTTAGAAGATCTCACAAAATGACTGCCAAACTTCTAAACATGGTCACTTCCTTTGTCGTCCAAAACAAAGGTTGTTTCAGTTCACTGCTAAGGCACTGAAGCATGTACAGATCTCAGCTGATTACAGAGAGCCTATAACGCCCTGAGGCAGGAGAGACTGTCAACACAACTGTCCCTGCGCTAAGGAAAATGTCCTGCTGGGCAATCTCTGAATCAAAATGGAAACATCTTCTGAAATGGATTAGGGGCAAGGACAAGGACTGTAAATAGGCCAGGCAGCCAAGAAAGTTTATAAGGTATGATTAAAGGAGTTTCTATTGAGCTGTTAGTGGAGTACCTTGACCTCAGTGCTGTTTTGCAAGTGTAAGTATTCCCTTTTTTGCTTTCTCGTCACCTGTTGCTGGCAGAACTGTATGTGAATGACCATCTTCTGGGTCTTGCTTTAGACACACACCTCCACCCAGGCTATATAAATAGCCCACAATGGAGTGAGGTGCAAAGATCTGCACGTTAATGGCATAACTAGCTCCAGCAACAAAAGCAGTCTCGCTGCATCAGCACAGTGCAGCTCTCGCACTCATCCATCCAGCCGACAGGCTGGGCTAATTCATCCTGATGCAGAGCTGTGCTAACGCAGCAGTGCTGCTCCGGGGACCCTCACGAGTTATCCCTGCGAGGCAACGGACTGGCCGGACTCCCATGCACGTACCCGTCCTTCGCATCTCCAGGAGGATAATCCTTTCTGCATTTCCCACTGTCTCTGCTGAATGGAAGAGTCAAAGAGAAAGCTTTAATAATAACGTGCCACTCCGACAAATCTTTCATGGAAAGATCGCCATATCTTCTGTAAACATAGGAGCCAACAGCCACTTTGTCCCTCCAGAGTTGTAGCAGACATTACATGCGTCATTGTATGGGAACGATGTGACACGGAGGGACAGGAAACCCTGGCACCACTGCAGTCAGTGGCAAAAATTCTGTCGCTTAATGGAGCTCCGCTTAGTGACTTGTCACACATGGCACACTGCAGCAGAAGGAAACCGTGGCAAGCCTGTCCCCCAGCCTGCGTCTGCAACCCTTGAACAAGACCATCTCTTGAATTTAAATCCTGAGGATTAAACATTCCCAAATAAATTACTGTTAATGTAGATCATTTTAAGGCGAAACTAATCTGGGCTACGTTGTTTAAACATTAAGTTCTGCAGGTTTACTTCTCTAATCTCTCTCTTTTTTCTTTTTAATTAATTTTCTGGTCATCTGTGGCTTAGAAAATGATAGATTCAGTATATATCTACTCCCACATCTGGGCTTTCTTTAAACAAAGTCAAAAAAAAGATGAATCTTCTCCTACATAATACTTTATTGCTTCCTATGTCCATGATTTGGTATTTTAATCGTAACTAGAGGCTCATACACTCACATCTCAGCAAGTACACTACACTGTATAAGCCAAAAAACAATTTAAGTTGAAAGCTTGCCCAGGCATCTAATATCTTATCACAAAAGCCTAAAACTTTCTTTTGCTCTGAGTCACTGATAAAAAGATTTGCCTCATGGAACATTTGAAGAAGAAAACAAAAAAGGAAAAGGAAAACAGCCACCATAAAATCAGAATCTCTAAACCCTGGTGAACAGACTGGCAGGGAGCACCGCAGTTCCTACGCCTCGTCTCTCTCCGGCTCCTCAAATGGCCAGGGATCGTCTCTGACACTGTAAAAGTGACTTCCTTACAGGCAAACTCAACCACCACCGCGGTGGGTGCCCAACATAGCAGCGATCCTTGGTGATGATGTACTACTTTTCACTTACAAAGAAATTCACAAATGCTGGGATCGATCCAGCAGTACACGAAGAGCCAAAATTCCTACCTACCTCTGCGTTCAGTGCAGGACAGGCTGATTTAAACCCACACATTTTAAAGAAGTCTTACATTTTAAAGAAGTCTTTTAGTGATTTTTCTAAAGCAACTGGATGGCTGAGCATAGAACTTAATTTTTCCAGTTTATTGCATTAGTAAGCAGGGAGTGATGTATTTCTTCCCCACTAAATGAATTTTTTTTCATGGTTTGTGCAATTTTGAGTCGAGATGGAAGCTTGAACTCAAAGTCATTAAAACAGCATTTTATAATTGTTTTTTAACTGGCTAAAACTATATTAAATTCGCAAGAAATATATGGAAAAGCTTACCAAAACAGAATACTAAAAGCTAACAGATCTAGTAAATAAATTTAATATTAACTGTAGCTAAGGTGTTAAAGTAGTTGTTTTGGATCACATGAGCTCTTCAGACATCTAAACAATTGGCAAATCTCAGTCTTTCACACCTGTTTTTATTCACCGACCACAAGAGGAAAAGGAACTTTCCTCCTTCCTCAGTTTTGAATGAGCTTCTCAGTTCTGAATTACCTAGTTTCTGAATTAGGTAAGATAAATCCACTAAAATGGAGTAGTTCACTCTTGAAAAAAGACTGGTGCTTAGTCAGAGACCTCCATCAGTTCAGTGGTTTTACTTCCTCTGAAACATTGGCAGGAAAAAATACTCTTCCTGCCTCTTACTTTTAGTTCACCTGAATTATTTTATTAGACTACTCGAAGCTTAGTTCTTAGTATAGATGGTCAGAAATGCACATTAAAACACAATGTTTTATTTAAAAACTTTTAATTTAAAATAATAAAATACTAACAATTGCAATCAATTTTTATCCACCCTGCTCCAGCAGCTTTTGTTTTTACGGTGGAGAATCAGTTTTGTCAGCTAATTAATTTTAATGATTGTTTGCAATTATCATCATTTTCATAGGTTTTTAAGCCAGCAGGGACCGGTATGGTCATTATTCTCATATGATGTGCTGTATAACAATTCAACAGACCTCAATCAGCAAATCTCTTCCTCACGTAGATCCTCGTGGACCACTATCAAGTCACCTCGTGGATAAATGAAATAGCTCAAGCATCTTAAACACCCCATTATTAGACCTGTTTTCCATATCTTTAATCATTCTGGTGACTGCTTTCTGAATATTTTCCAAATATCAACATCCTTTTTGAAATGTAGACATTAGACCTGGATACTAAACTGAACAATATGTAAAGAGGCAATAACATCTCCTTATTCCTACCTGCTATTCTCTTGCTCACTACTAACCTTTAACAAATGAATGAATGACCTTGCATTTGACTGTAAATGGCTATGTACATTTGTTGATACAGCGACTTTCCCATAATAGTTTTTGCTATTTATAATCCACTGGTTTGCTAATAGGTTCCCACTTGCTGTATTTAAAAAATGGGAAATAGGTGAAGAATAGGGAACAGGTGAAGAGATCTGTTCAAGAATGACACAGTGGAGCATTCACTGAGCTAGGCTTGGCTTAAAATAAAGGAATCTTGGCTCTCATTTCCATGTTCAGGTTACCGAATACACTGCCTCCACCCATAGTCACCTCAACCCTTTCATCTGTTTAAGTGTTTGCTGGCACAGATGAAGAAGAGGAAACAACCCAAAGACGTAGCACCAGCAGATTGGTCTGGGACCTACCACAACCATGATATTCATTTTACTGGTACGATACAGAACTGACACCCTTGCATTTGCCCCCAGGTTCTGCGAAGGCACAAAAAGAGCCATTGGTCATTACCTTTCCATTACTGAACTGAAGCATGTGAACTCACTCATATGGATTCAGTATTTGCCCTTGAACTGGTGTGGGCTGCATTTGGCACTCTGCTCTTAGATCAATATATAACCCAGGCGTAATCTTATCTGGCAGGAACAGGGATATTGGGGGGAGGGGGGAGGAACACAGCCTGTAGAGGTGAGGAGAGCAGCTCTTCTAAATGTTAATGGGTTAAGAATAGAAAGGTCAAATGCCTGCATTATCAGAAGGCCCCATGTGCAAACAGGCACCAACCCGCAGCAATCAGAGCACAAGCTGGGAATACATGTTAAGAGTTCGTTACTGTAGCTGTAAACAGCAAAAGCAGACTGGCAGAACTGGGAAGCCTCCCAAGACATTTCTAGCTAATACAGGTCAGTGGGAAAGTCCAATTGCCAAGACCGGCTGGGAATCATTCAGGTATTAGAGCTACTGTGGAGCCAGAGATCACTTGTGAGCTGTGAGAAGGCCCCAGCAAGGGTACTATGGAAAGATAGTGTGAGTGTCAACAGAATGAGCCACTGTAGGAGGGGGTATCAAACGTGTTATATATCAATGTCCTACCCTGGCAGAACAGTGCTCCAGAACGCTCTTGCAGGAGCAGATCCATTCTCCTGGAATAAGGATGTATGAGGATGGAGATAAAAAATCCTTCCCTACCTCCTTGTTGATACAGAGAACACTAAATATAGCAGAAGCTGTATGTAGACTCTGTACAGAGGGGCTGCAAAGCTTCGGCTCTACTTACAGTACCTCTGAGCATAATATATAAAGGACTGAGATGGAATAGGAGATGCAATAGCTCAGGAAAAAAAATTATCTCCCTTAAATACTAATACATTTTTAGACCTATTGCCATTAATCTTCTTATTTGCATCCAAGAAAAGAGGCCAAAAGTTGTATCACATTGGATAGTAACCTTGTAAATACATGCAATCAATTTGAAGCAATGACAGAGTAAACCAACACGCACTTGTGTGGAAAGTTACTCTGTTCTGAATTACATTGCATGGGACCTATGTCTACGCTTTACCAGTGCTTTCAATCTGGCACCTTTTGCCTGCAATAAACTGTCATTAAAATCAACCAACCGATTCTATTCTCAGACAAGATCCCCAGTTGGGCAGCTATGTTTGAGAGAAGATTGCTGTTCCTTATCTCCTGGTGCAGGGACTGCCCCAGGAAATGGCTACCTGAGTTTGGGAAACAGAACAAGATAGTTCCCTCCTTACTGGAGAACAGAGAGCACCAATCCTGTCAGCCTGTTCCCAGCTGTAAATGGCTATCAAAGGATAGGGTTAATTACCAGTTAAACACTAAGAAGGAGTGGTAACTACAAATAAAGCAAGACTAAATATATTTTATCCCACAGAAAGGGATAAACAGGGTTTGTGCTCATAGCTCAGAGATCATATTCTAACCATTAAATAGCTACTTTCCTTGGTAAAGATAGAGATACATTTAAAAACCAAAAAGAAATATACCCATATGAAATCATTGTTCCCTGAAAGATGATTTTAGTTTAGTGCCCTCATGTTTGTTCCACAAAGTGACTACTCTGCAGTCAACTGAACTGGCCTCTAACCCCAGCCATAGGAGGGAACATCATAACCTACTTAAATGTGCAGGCTGCATCCCTGCAAGCACAGCTCCCAAATGGGCACAAATGGCTTATTTCGTACACCAGCATTATTCGGCATCTGTTTATCCAGCAGTCTGCTGCAAGCATCTGTTCATTCACTGACATACATGCAGTATTCTTCTGCATTACCAACCTCATTTTCAGTCTAGAAACTTTAGAGTTAATTCATTTGAAATGGCACAAATATACAACAAGACGTTTTTCACAGATGCATGGCATTACTGAGTGCTATTGACAGTTGTTCCACCCCAGAAGCTAACATATTTTCAGTGATGGTTCCAGTCTGCTAATGATTTGTGACCCTTTATGGACTCCTTTGGGGGAGAAAAAGCCTCTGTAAAAACACAGGATTTCACCCTTGTTATTCACAGCAAGAATGACCAGCCTTCCTGACTTTATGAGTCACATCCCAAAATCTTCATATGACTGACAGCCTCAAGAGATATAATATATATTCTGGAGAGTCACTCCAGGAGAGGAGACTTCAGGATTGGTTCACAGGTGGGAAATAGTATGTGTTGTGTTTTGCTGTGGGATGCAACAAGAAGGGGCAGTTGCCTGGATGCCAGGCAACCCAGCAATGTCAGCCCTAACAGCTCCTGTTGGCTTGCATCCTCCCACAATCAGGAACACAATTATTCAGCTGCCTCGTACCAGCAGAGTCCCCTGCCAACTACAGGACAACACTTGCACAGAAGTCCCACTGAAAGTGCTCAATTCAGACTGAGCCACTCCTGTAGCTCAGGAGCCAGACATCATCTTCACTTCTCCTTCCCCTTCCTCTGTGATTTACAGTGACATAATTCAGGTAACTCCTGTCCATAATCCACCCTCCTCATCAGTAGAAACATCTGTGCAAAAGCAGACAAGAAAAGGAATTCTGCAAGACTGCTATTGCACTGTGCAGAGGAAGATTTACCAATAACGTTCACGGTGCTGCATGGGAAGTCCACCCTCAGAAGGATGGAGACCATACTGTACTGGCTGAGCAGGAGGGGACTTGAAATAGATTAGCCAGGAAATCTTTTCCATCTCTTACTTCTTTCCAAAGCTAAGTATAGGGAGTAAGAAATACAGCCCAAGCCTTCCAGCAACATAGTGACATTTTATGAGTCACTACTTTAAATCTGAATGAGAGAATTCTTCATCCCTGGATGAAGCAATGGAGATTCTCCTACAGATCCTTCTGTTTTGATTATGTAGAAGGCACTTTACAAAACGCTGCCTCAGCTCAAGTGTTTTATAGTGTGTGTGTGTGTGTGTGTGTGTGTGTGTGTCTGCTACAAGTCCTCCCTAACCCTGTAAGTCTGACATGCGCTGTTGCCTTCTTGGCTCTCAGTCACGGATGCCAACAGTGTAAGAGAACAGTGGTATCACAGAAGTTCAGCTTTCTTCATCCCTGTTTAACATGCAAAGGATGATCATACGAGCACATTTATTGCAGCTGAAACTGTTTAAAGATTCAAAGGCATTGAACAACTAAAAGGTACAGCCTAGCAGGACATCCAAAGTACGCTCAGGAGGGACTGTATGCAGTTTTCTGACCTGTATTCAATAACACTATTATTTCTATGCTGTCGTCCTTTTGAAACATTTGATATTCTGCTCTTTGGTTTAAACCCAAGAATAGCATTTGAATTTTACCATAATGAACTTCCTCAACAGACTTTGCATTTTCATTATTCTGTCCATGTAAGCCACAAGGATATGTTCCTCCCTAAATGTCCAATCTGCAGGGAATGGTTGTGAAACTCCATTATTTCCAGGAATTGCTGGCAACCTACTGCTGTCTGTTCTTCTCAGTATTGCCTGTATTTTTCTTGTTCAGCTTTAAAAGTCAAACTTGGTTTGCAAAAATGTCTGGGTCTCGATGCCAGAACTGAACAAAGACTAGAACAGGACAGAATTAGATGTTTTTATTATGCTGAAAAGCCATTAAATCACATTAAAGTCTGTAAAACAACAAGAGTATAAAATTGGAAATAGATGCTCAGCCTTAAATCCTAGCATTCAGAAATTTTCCTAGACATTACAAATAGCTCTTCCAAGCTCCATCACCCTTACCTGATCCCTATGATCAAAATAAAGTGGATTTTTTGAAGTTATAAACATTTGGATTTTTATTAATCAGTAAGGTTAAAATAATCTGTAAAGAAAAGCACAGGAATGATTCCAAATTTACTTTGGCAGGACCAAGATAAGAATCTGACCACGTCCAAACAAAAACCAAACAATGCTATAGGTTGTAAGAACAACCATTAGTAGACACAGTGTGAAAAGAATGAAAATCTCTGTGATTTTGAAGTCATTTCACTGAGTCTTTTCAGTCACAGCAGCTGAAAAGATTCCAGACCTATTGTTCTTCCTCTCCAAAAATCTTGGCCTTCACTGCGGGCTCCTGTGTCACTCCCGACAGACAGCTCTAAAAACCTAGCTAACAAACTCACCACTGCCTGAGCTCGTATGGCTAAACACTCTCTTGCATTCGATTTGGGAAAGCCATCATGTATGGAGCGATGTCAGAGGCCTGCGTTCTGGGAAGAGGAAATCAACCATACGCAATGTCAACCGAGTTCATTCCTAAATGCAAACCACATTGGGCTGTCGAGCACGATAATAAAAACCTGCTGACCTAGTTTCCTGCAGAACAAAATCCTGTCTTCCCTCGTCCCATTTCAAACCTAAATCAGATCTCCTTCTTTGAAGAAAGAAATTAACCCTTTGGCCAGGAGGAAAACCCTAATAATGATCCTTAGCACTTATACAGCATTTCACACTATTAAAACAGTATGTAAATAACTAGTCCATCCCCACAGCACTGCAAAAAGGCAGGATTATTAGAGGGAGAAAGTGAGACACACAGCTAAGGTCAGAGAGCTTATCAGAGCTCAGCACAGAACTTAACATTTCTCTTTCTTCAAAAGGATTTTGAAGTGTGAAGCCTCTTTGCTTTGTTAATCACTGCTTGGTAACAGCTCTACCTCCTATCTATGCAAATATAAAACCTTCATTCATGATGTGGCAAAAGAATAACTGCACAGCTCTGCTTTTTGAAATACTGTTCTATCAAACTACTCGAGAAAGGACTATTGTTCTTCCTAAATTTTGCAATGCCCACTTGCAAGTCCCTTTCTGGTAGATGAGAGCTGATGGTATTTGCTCCAACTGTTTGGTGAAAGCATTCACTTTTAATGGATTAACTTCCCCAGTGATGCAATGTTTCATTCAAAGGGATGCCTGCAGGAACTTGAGAATGGACACAGGCTGCAAAAATAACAGGGCATGTCACAACAAACTCAGCCAAAAAGTACAGGGAATTCAGTACAGGAATTCTCTTGCTGTGGGATGCTTCAGAAGAAGGTCCTGGATCATGCTGCTGCAAAGAACAAGGTAAACACCCCACTGCAGAGTCAGTCAGAAGCCTTTGGGGAACCTTAGAGTCTCGACTGCTGAGAACACCTTTGCTGGTTCATACTGTGATGCTGTCAACTGGATGAGCTCTTAATCATCTCTTGAATAGTTTTTTACTATGGGAAATAGTGGCGCTAACAATCATTACGCTTAACTGCTATAGAGCTTTACAAATCATCTTTTACAATGAGGCGGCCAAAGTGCAACCTGCAAATGAAATTACTTATGGAGCTCTGTACTGCAGCCAGAACTCCCATCATCAGTATAGCTCACCCTGCAGTGAATACAGTTTTGTCATGCATCGCTCCCTTATGACCTGAGATAGCTTTGCCCACATCCAGACAGCACGTGATGCCCCAGGACCTGAAACCCCTCCATCACCACACATCCCACTGTCATCTCTCTCTCATGCAAGGCGCAGCACCCCAGTTCCTAACAAGCTACCAGTGGAAACCTCTGTAAGGCAAAGTTTGGGAGCCTTTGCTTTACAAACCAAGCAAATAGCCTAGTTTACTAGCATATCACTGGAGAAAAGATTAAGACAGGAGAGTACAAAACTAATAGGCAAGCTAGCAGTAACATTTCCCCCGTGAAGAAGTACTGTACCTCTCCCTTTGTCAGTCTGACAGGGAAGCTGTTAAGAGTACAGGCTTGCAGAGCAAAGAAAGCACTTACAATACCGCAGCTAGCACTGTCTCTTTCAGTAGTTTGAAAGCGAAGAACAAAGAACCTGGAGCAGACAGCCCTGCAAAGGATGTCGCAATTATGTCTATTCTGGGGATACTGCATTACCACAGGTAAACTCCAAAAAGGCTTCCCCTCTAACTTTGCATGGAGGAAGACAAAAGTCTGAGTTCTCACAGACTCATTACTAAAATGGATCAGGGTCAGAAACACAATGACGGAAAAAGAACATCTTCTTATTCATCCTATCCGGTCCCTGAAGGGTTATGAGTTGTATATGCTTATTTTATTGACACAAAAAAAATTAACTTCTATTGTCTTGCAGAGGAAGAGCAGGCTGAATTCAATTCTGACTCACACATCATCTGCAATTCTAGCCAAGTCCCAGCCACACAACTTTTATTACTGGGAGGATGTCAGAGGCAAAAGACACAGCTGGATATTCAGATCCCAGACCGAGTTTTGCTGTGCTGGCAGTTAGACAAACCAGCTTTTGATTTGTATGTAAACAGAGCCAATTTGAACTGGAAGGTCATTAACAGAAAACATATTTTACACAGCATCCATTGTACAGTTGCTTTTCCAACTTTCCCCGTATGAACATTTCTTAAAACAAGACTTTTGTCTTCTCTTGTTGACTGTTACAATGCCAGTTTCTGGTCCTACTGAAGTCAGTGGCCAAGCTCCTACTGATTTTGATGGGACCAGAAGGTGGCTCTGAGAAAAGAAAGAAACAAATCCAAGTTTCTCCAGTGCCAGGTATAGTTCCAGCTATATGGGAGAATTGGGCTGATGTAGACTCTACACATAGCTTGTATAAAAACAGTTTGTAAGTCTACATCAAGAAAGGCATCCTCACCGAAATTCCACTGAGTGTTTACATTTCCGAGAACAGGATCTGCAGCCCAAACGTGGCTGGTCCTACTGCTGCATGAGAAATAAAAAATTCAAATTAGCATGAGAGTGACTAATCTCATTTTATTACCCAGGAGTGAAGTCCATAAAACAAATCTATTTTATTTATCCTGACACTGTCTCTTTAAAGAAAAGAACTGGAAAGGTTCCCACTGAATGCCTTGCAATTATTTTCAGGGGGAGGGGAAATTCTCAGGAATTTACTGCAGCCCCTTGTCCCAAATCCCAAAGCCCCAATATTGATGACGCCCTTCTGCAGCTCATCAACTCAACTCTTTGAGCCAGCTAGACAGGGGGATGCTTTCCACCCGTCCCGCAGGCACTGTGCGCACTGCTTCCTCACTGCTCTTACTAACTGCCAGCGTAGGAGATGCTTTCCAACTTCAGTGGGAATTTTGAAAATGAACTGATTAGGATTATATAACTGGCATTCAGCGAGACACCGTATCATTGCATTTGAAGTGGCCAAAGTGCCTTCGACACTATGCCTTGTAATTGGAAACATTCTGTCCTTAACTAGCCTAATAAAGTCCTTGCTCCCAAGGCTCATATATGGATTACTCCATAAATTTTCCAGTGACTGTCTCAACTAGCAAAGTTAAATGAAGAGAACAGGAATAAGTCTACAACTATTTTTAATGTCATGAGGCCCTTGGACACGCTGAAACTTCTTGTCTCCCAGAGACTTGAGGCAACTCACGGGAAGTCCCTGCAATTACCTCCCGCTAAAGTGTGAACACAGATACACACTAGCTGCAGGGACCATATACACTAAGAATCCTGACCGCTGAGAGAGAAGGGAATTGAGGTAACTCTGCCCTTCACTAGACTGAATCCCAACGGGAAGTTTGACCAAGAGAGGCCACAAATACCCTTCCTCCCTTTTTCAGCACAGTAACTACCTGACGTGCAGGAAATTCACTCCAACATAGATGCAACTGGATAATGTTTCCAAACAAGGTCATAGTCTCAGATTTCACAGCTGTTTTAACTGAGACACTCAGCATTTTGTAATGTAGCTACAATTAAAGTAAGATTATGAGAACATGCAAAGAAGCCACACAGTTCTTGAGAACAAGGAGTTAACGCCCAAACCATTACTGTGAGAAGTGCTGTAAGACTGTTCACAATTGGAACAGGTATACATTTTCCTGAGCAAGCTGGGTGGAATGCAGAGATGCAAAAGCTTAATCTGAATCCATACTAGAAATTTTTCTGTTTATTCCTCTTCTTTGATTAACTTACTGTAACTTTGATATAAGTGCTTTGCTCCTTTAGGAAAAGAGTTGACCATTTTCTCTTCTCTGCTAAAACAGCCCAGTTTGTCTATAATTAACACCAAGGTGTTTGCAGCTGCAGGTTAAAATGAGTGACTAGCTGAGATGTGACAGGGCATTTCAGCATGGACTGTCCAAGTAGCATCCACTTGTTCTTGATCAAATCCTGCTGTGACTTCACTGACATAGAGTTTGACAGGTCTCTGTTGACATCTGAGGGAGAATCCTTGAATGTTTTGAAAAAGACCATTGCTTATGGCTCTACCGAGGTAATCTGGGGGATGAGTCCCTTTAGCACTGAAAGGATGGTTTTCCCTTTCACCGAAGCCCCTTCCCTCTTTGTGCAGAGGAAGGAAATTAATTATGCTAGGAAGTTGAGAAAGGACCTGGTTTCACAGAAGCTCCAGGAAAGCAAAACGGCAGATTTCCTTTTTGAGGAAAATATCTAATTAATGACAAAATAGATAACCTAACTTACTGCAATACAAGCCTCTGCACCAGAAAGCAGCTTTCCTGGAGGGCACACAGACATCTCAATCCTCTGAGGCATTTCTTCCTAAATTATTGCATAGAGCAACTTCTGCAAAAGCAGAAGTCAGTCTCCGATATAGGCCTTTCTGAAAAGTGTTCTGGTGTCCTGAAACATCGGTAAGAGCTGTCATGTGGTAGGTGTTTTGGAAAAAATAGCCATTTATGTAGAAACATAAATAAAAATATGAAGCCTAATATTATATCACCTCCTCAGAAAGAAAATGATTTAAATTTCAAGAGTGATATTACACAGAAATGAAATTTGGCTACAGTGGTTACATAAAAATTGAGATCGCCACCAGAGGAACAAAGGCTGTTACAATGGTGAAACAGGTTTGTACTCAGGATGATTAGGGATAAGTTTCCCTGATTCGAAAGAAGTAGGTTGACTTCCCTGTAATACACACTTAATGTGTGACCAAATTCCACCTAAAACCTTCTAGCCCCAGAGATGTCAATCTTCATTAAAGAAAATTCTGCAAAAATTAGAGAACTTTACAGCAGTACTGGGATAAGTAAAATCCAGAGGAATTCTGTCATTCACTGCTGAAATATGCAGCTCTGCTGGAATAAAGCATGGCAGCAATTTTAATAAACAGAGTTCAGCTCTTTAGAATCAGCAGGAAAATAAAATATCAAACTATAATACTATGAGGAATTTAGAAAGACAGAATGTAACTAATTACTACGACTTAAATTTGACTCAGACGCTGGAAAATGAAACCTACTCATAGAGCATTAAATCTTAAAAAGTTCACCCTATGATGAAAAACTTAAATTATGATGAATATCATTAACACAATCTCAGTGCTCTATTTTGAAGCCACATCAGACAAAAGCAAAAATGCATTACTTTAATGGTGAAAAATCAGGCCGCTAAGAATAGCAAAAGCTGACCCGGACTGCCAAACGGCTGATTTCACTTGTTAGGGGGGATAGCTCTAGCTCCCCTGATACTATACAGCCAGACGCAGAACACCTCCAGCTTCCGCCATTGTTACTGCTACTTTCCATTCATTCTTCTGACCAAGCTAAGATTCATTAAAAAAAAAAAAAAAAGGCATTCAGCAAGATGACACAGGTTTGCAAAGAAGTGAGGCAGAAACTCGTATGAGATCACTGATAGTCTGGCCACCAGACTTCACTGGGGCCAGGATTTTATCTCTGCACTTCTGCTGCCCTCAGTTCTCAGGCAGACTTTCTTAATTGCAGTACATACTTTTATTACAGAGCTTGCATCTTCAGTGTTCATGCACTCAGCACCCTGCATTCAAATCAATAAGGCCATCTATAGACCACCTAAGTAAATTTAAACCAAACTGGATCAACTGGACATGTTCCTTAACTGTCTGTATGTTTTCGATTTCTAATCAAAAGGTTCATGTTTCCAGTTACATATTTCATTCTTTAAAGGGTCTGCATGTTTTTATATCTTTCTGATCATCACATCAGACACACACAGTATTTATTCAAGGATATATTTTTCCCATGACCTTACAGACTCACTTCCTTCCACCAGCTCCCCATGTCAGAGAAGTTCGTTAAAAGTCAAACATGAGGAAGTGCAGTAAAGTGTATTTACCTTGTAGGGAAAAAATCCAAGCCCAACTACAAAGAACCATTATATGAAAACAGTGAATTTGAGCCTCTCTGCAGCCTCATAAAAAACCTGGAGATAGCCTATGATTCTGCCTGGGCAGATGTCTTCTCTCCCGGGCATTGTCTAATCAGAGCCCTTTTGGACTTAAGTGAAATGATAATAATATAAAAGCGTATGGAGTGGAATTTCCATGGAAACTCGGAAACAGATGTAACATTGTTTGCAGTAAGCCTTTGTACTGTGAGTGGAAAATTTTTTAGTTTACACAAATCCCAGCTATTATTTTTTTTGCAGTACAAACTTAGGCCAAACATTGCCTGTCACATTAAAGATGCAAACAGTCAGTTTTACTTTCTGTCCAGTACAGTCATGAACAAAGTTTCAGAAGCTGCAGTAAAATGTAGCCTGATGTTTATCTTTTCATGAATTCAAAACAGATACTAGGAAAAAAAGGTATAATTTGGGCTTCCTTTTTGCTAATTGTTGTCAGAAAGTGAAAACAGCTTAGAAAATGTCCCCTGTTTACATGTAACATCACAGACTGGTAGATAGCCAGAGCATTGGCAGATGTGCCCAACATTAATGGGAGCTTAACTAATTATTAATATTAGAACAATTAGATGCTAATGTTTTCCATATACCATGAGATAGCTTGCTTGCTCAGGAGCATGAATTCACAGATTAATTAGTTGCAGATATGTATCAAAACCATTGTATTTCATGAACTTTAGCAGCTCATGAAAAGCTAATAATGCTATAAATTATTCCTGACTGGCTAGGGCTGTAGCTTTCTATACTGCTAGTCAGAGTGCTGTTGCCACTGAACTGCACATCTACCATATAGATGATACTTGTGCTGACTGTCTTTATGATCTTTGGGAAACCATTAGCTTCACTGAAATAACAGAGATTATATAATAGTCCAATAGCTAACATATACTTAAAGCTTTCAAATAACCAATTCTTAATTTCTTCTTTTATTATACTAAGGGCAGACACAGATCATGAATTTATTGTCCACTGTTGCAGCCATAAGACTTGACAACAATGTGCCATAAGCACAGCATTTACATGATGATACACATTATTAATGAGGTGACTTTTACATGAGTTTCAGTCCTCATCCTCTTGCCACTCCTCCCTCAACCAGCAATAGCAATAAATGTGACAGTACAAAAATTAACTACTGGAAAATGATATAAGTCCTAGTTCTGAGCTGGGCTGCTCCATGTGCGAAGCACAGTGTAGGAATGATAGTAAAAGTGATCTGCAAACCTTTTCTCCCTTGAAGACAGCTGTTCAGCTGTACTGCTGGAGCTATGATAATTGCATGCAGCTCAGGACATACCTCTGCAAAGCTGGTGCCTGACCTCTATTACTCACCGCAAGTACGGAGAGCCCAGGCCTCAAATGTGATATAGTCCTGAGCGGGCTGTCTGTACACCAATCTGCGGGCCTACGATAACTGGGTGCTGTGTGGTCACCCACACCCCTGTCCAGTCCTAGACACGCCCTCTACAGCAAAGAATTTTTCTGCAAGAGATTCACGTGGATCTCCAATTTTTAAGGCTGGAATGTGGTTACAGTTTGGAACTATATTTGTGCAGAAGATACGAGCCTTTTTTTAACTGAGGGAACAAACACAGTGACTGCATTAAATATCTGCTGAAGAATCAGTGCAAAGCAGTTGTCTGAGACTGAACTAATCCTGCTGTAGCAACCCTGGCTATACTTCATGCATTGTTTAAGGCAAGGGGCTGATTAATGAGACTTTGGTCTTCAGCACAGATTTTATCATAGACTGACCGAAGTTTTCTTTCTGCAAGTTCATATGTAACTCAAAATGCCACGCTTGACTTTAGACTTGCTTGGCCAAGTGAGACTACAGGGCAGGTCAGTCACCTTGCCTTTCAGACATATTTCCCCTTTTACATCTTGAAAATTCTACTCACTAAATTGTAGATTATGCAAAGAAAGAGGAAGCAGCATGACTCAGCTCCACACTACAATGGCTGGAGCAGGTCCAGCCCTAGCAGTCCTTTGGGCTTTCCTTACCAAAATACAAATCTGCAGCTTGGATAATGTAAAGCATCCAGTGTTTGCATAAGAAATGTTGGATGGGCAGTGTGCCAGTTACAGTCTTTAAGCCATGTGCTAGTTCTTTACATTGATGGAAGATTATCTTCTGAAGAGTTAGGAACAAAAAAAGCCAAAGGGCTCTGATCTTAAACAGTACCCAAAGAAGACAAAATGCTGAAGAGGAACAGCTTTCTAAGCTGTATTCCCTAGACAAATTTAATGGAAATCTAGAGGTAGAAAACAGGTATTAATTTAGCAAGTCTCATATGATGCCACACTGGCAAATATTTCTAATCTGTAAATTACAGAAGTGGGAATGGAGGCATAGCAAAGCTACTGGCCTTAAGGAATCCAAGAACTTTGAGTAAGATTCAGGAATCGTGAGTTGCAGTGCTTTGTACAAACTACTGGAAAATACTGCTATTTTAGAAATTCAGTCATCCAAAAATTATCTCTTAGACCATTATCTCTTATACCATTTTGCTAACGTTTGATCCACAGATGTTTTTCACAAAGAGCATCCACACGACAAGTTAGTGCAGAGTAAATAAGGCACTGTAAATACACACCTAACTTTTCTGCATAAACAAGCTCTGAGCAAATGTCAGTGAGAACTTCACTTTGACTCCTTGAATGCACGATGAGGTGAATCTACTTGATGGCTATCTCACAGCAATCTAAGACCTCAGAAATAAAGACCTCAAAATCTAAACCTGTTTCCTAGAATAACACTGTATAATCTAGTCCATGACCAAAAGCTCTGGACTATGGGAAAGAGATCTGTCTTTTCAGGCACTACATCCACTGGGAGAAATCAGGTATCGGCCTCATCATCAATGTGTGTAATACTAGTAATAAAAGTAGTAAAGAGGCATCATCCAAACTCTTTCTCTGAAATGGCCCTCACCTTCCTACTAAAAGAGCCAAAGTATTACTTGCAAAAAGCAGTCCTCTGGACTGTGTACGCTGGGGGATTATTGAGCAGTATCAGGAAACTTGCATCACATACTAACCAACCTCACATTGCGTTAGAGGATGAAAGGCCAGGAGGCTTCTGCAGTTTGTGCTCCCCGTGTAAATTTCAAATGATGGCTGGTTCATTTAGCAGAGTCTACACTGTGCAAATCGTATCCGTCCTCACCCATTCTGGGTATTGTCATATAATATGATATGAGGTTATCCAAAACCAGTTCATGAGAAATGAAGGCAAACATCTCTCTTAATTCTAAAGGAAAAAACAACTCCTCTGTAGTTTTCCTAAGTGAGCCAAAAACTTGGAGAGAGACCTAAAGCTAAAAAAAGCAAAGAACCCAAGAAGATTCATATTCTGGACTGTGGTTTCTGTTGCTTTAGCTCAAGGGAAAATATTTTCATGGGAAAAGGCCCTGCCTGGAGCCAGATTTTTTCAACTTTGACTTTTCTAGTTGGTGTGGCTTCAAATCAACTGTTGCTATTAAAGGTATAACTTTTTAAACAAAAACATTCTTTACAAATTTTGACAGTTGTTTACCATGGAAATAACCTCTTGTGCTGTGTTTCCTAGCAGTCAGCATCTAGTTCAGCTACTATCAGCCTCAGCTTTGATGGACAGGGATCAGGCAGTACAAGAGGCCTTTACAATGTTAGTTTCTGGGTTTCCTTGATTCAAAGTGTTAAATCACCTCCTCAGAACAGAGTTGCTAAATTAATCACAAAACACAGAAGTGTCAGTTTTATCACCTACCTTCATATCTACACACAACTAGAGAAAACAACATCACACCTCAAAAAAACAGAAAACTTGCATGCCTTCAGTTGAAAGAACCTTACTGTCATCTCATTATGCACTGTTTTTAATACTACAGTTCATTTTTGTCTATAGCCAAAACTAACCCAGATTATAAAAGTAATGGAATCCCACAATAGCCCTGTAAAGACTAGCATACATCATGATGAATACAGGTCCACGACTTTAAGCATTTAAATGAAATATATTTTTAAGTGAACCAAATTAATGTCATATTTCATATGACAAATGACTTCTGCTAATGCCTACACCTGATTCTAAACTATTCATATAATTTACACTGCAGTTAATATTTATAGTACATATTAGCAATTGGAGTTTTAAAATAAGTCACTGAGCCAGGAGTGTTAGAGTCAAGGGTAATACTACACCATGTTTTGCCAGCAGTAGCCTTCTCTACAAGGAGAGAGAGGATATTTTTTGTTTCAGATTATTCCATTAAATCCAGTCAATGACTAGCTCACAGCTGAAAAACCTGTTGGGAATTAACAACCCACGCAAACACATAAACAAACAAACCCCAAGCAATCCTACTTTTAAATCTCCCCAAAATACATTCTCAGCAATTTCTGTTGTCAGGATGGCTTCTTTGACTGAGCGGACAGGATGTCCTTTTTGGAGTCCTCTGTTGGAGTGCTGGTTATGATAAATATGCAGGGCACAATATTTTTTTTTATAGACAGCACCATAGCTGACATGTTTATATTGTTATCTTATTGTGGAACACAGACTTAAGCTAGCTGTAACTACCTTATAATCAAGTGAAAGAATAAGTGTATTGTAATGACATAGCCAATCCCCTGGAATAGTTTTATTTTCAGCACAAACCAGCCACAGGCAATTCAGAGAAGACTTATCTATAACTGCTTTGGATAACGCAGCACCAAGAGTATTAAAATCTGATCATGCTGCCCAGACACACTGTGCCAGACCCCAGGAAGTATGGCTATCATTATTCTAAATGATGTTATCAGCAGAGTTTAACTTAAGGACTCTGATCACCATTACACACTTGAATTGTCTTCTGAATTAATTTGATTTCCTTATGCTAAGAGTTAACAGAAAATACTTCATATGGGGTTTTTTTTTGAGATTCCTCAAGACTTTTCAGAATAATACTGTAAAATTTCACTGAGGATTCAAGTGAAGTTTTCCTCCCATTTACAAACTGCAGTGAGATTATGCTATAAATGAAAACTGGTTACCTGTGATCAACAACTGTTACACTGGAAGCAGGAATCCCCAGAAGTAAACAACTCTGTTCCAATTCTTTCTTACGAATCTCTCCTTGATTGTAATAATTTCCTGGAAATAACAAAAACAGTAACACTCTCTAGTTTAGTTTAGTTTAGCATGCAATGAACTTCTCTTTTCTTTTTCAAAGCATCAAGCATGAGCATCACACACACAAAAAAAAGGGCTTCATTTGAGGGATGGGTACACTGCAGGGAACAAACTTTATAGCTTTTATCTGAGCACACTCAGCTTGGTCCAGGGTAAAGTGCTGAGGCAAAGTTCTGCCTCACTAAGTTCTAACTATAGCCCCCATGTTTGCGTACTGAGCTTGGCTTGCAACAGTTCATGAGCTTATTTGGCAAGGACATCAGAAATTGCCATGTCTAATCAGAACAGTGGTCCGAACAGTCTGGTATCCTCCTTCTGAGAGTGGCCAATGTTAAATGCTTCTGCCGAAGAAAAAGGAAATCTTCCAGTCAAAAACTCT
Source organism: Dromaius novaehollandiae (assembly GCF_036370855.1). Lineage (NCBI taxonomy): Eukaryota > Metazoa > Chordata > Aves > Casuariiformes > Dromaiidae > Dromaius > Dromaius novaehollandiae. The sequence goes on from NC_088116.1 coordinate 5,102,161, forward strand.
GAAATAACCTGCTTGTGGGGAAACTGTTTCCGACCACCTCTTTGATTAGTGAATATCTTATTCTTTAAAACATCAGTATTTCTTCTAAGCTTTTTATCCAGCCTTTTTGTTTTATTTTGGTATATGCCTAATCCCCTTCTGAATATTGTTAAATTCTTAGTAAGACTTAGTATCCTTTTTGATGAATTCCGTAAACTAATTATTCTTGGGGGGGAGCAGTCTTCTAACATGCATATAAGTGGACTAATTGATTACACATTATCTAAATGGAAGTCATCAATACAGTACAATGGTAAAACACATGAGCAAGATCTTTCCATAAATACAGGAGAAACTGCCTTTCCAGTGAGGTGACAAAAGGGTGTTACTACTGGCAAATTTCCAGGTAGACTCTGTGAAAGAGGCCAGTGTGATCTTAGTCCACTTTTAGAAGACAGATATTCACAACAAATTGATAATAATTAAGCTCCTCAGGAAGGACAAAGAGTCACTCCTCCTTCACTACTAGACATGGTACCATGAACTCCTTCCTGTTCTGTAACACTGTGGCTCCACAGAGCCAAGCCAAAAGGTAAGTCCAAAGTTCTTGGAACAGAACAGTTTAGATAATATATAGAAAACCTGCTTCACTAACAGGTATTCTTCAACTAACTAAAGTTTCTAGTGTATTCTGGGCCACTTCTAATGAGCAACAATTGTCATATAACACTGGGACACTGCAATAGAGTACAAAAAAAAAAAAGAGTCAAGGAAATGAGGAATTCCATCATAATAATCTCTGTTTTGACACAAAGATTTCTAAGATGTCTGAATCATTCACAGAGGAAATTCAGACAGGAGCTAATGTAGCAACATTGAAAAGAACTTATAGAACTCCCCCCAGAAAAGACAGGACACCTAATTTAGATACGGCATTTGGAAAAATTTACAACAGAACAGAATGCTGAGACCAACAACTAGCAGAGAAACAGAATTCATTATGTTAAAGCACTAGCTCCTTCGTCATTTAATTATTTCCTTCTCATCTTGCCCTCACATTCCCTTCTTTTTCTTGGCATCAGCTATGCAAAGTCCATACCAGAGCTGCACTAGCCCATTGAAAATTGTTGCCCCACACAGGGCAGTACTTGCAACCAATTTTAACTTTGAAGCAATAAAATGAAAAAAATACATCTGAGTATTAATGTATGATTCAAGTCTGTACTCAGCTGTCTTGAATTACACTAAAACTTTTTATTGTTGTGGGTATGAGTCATCTGAGTCTAGCATTTCTCTACAGCAGTGTTGCAATTTGTGCCATCACTAGCAAGCTTTGTATGATTTTCAAAGAGGGAAACAGTAACTAGAAAAAATCTTTCTTGTAGCAGACTGTGAGTGAATGGCTTTAGGTGACTCTGACAATGATTATCTGTGGTCTTACTAAGGAACCCATCAGGCTGGTAGGCTGCAGCCTGGATGACAGGTTCCAATGTCAGCAAAATTAATTCAAGTGTGCAGCCTCCCCAGATGGTACATGAGTTGTGCACGGTTTAATTTAAACCATTTTTTTGCATGGGTGTTAATGATACTAGAGTTTTAAGACAAAACATCTTCTGCTGCAATGCAGTGTAGTAGCTAAATGCAGGTGATGTTTTATCTAAATGATCTCACTGTTCTCAAAATACATAATTTCTGCTGAAGTCAAGGGGACAAATACATGTTCCACAGCTTGAGAAATGTATCAGGACATCAAGAATATATAAATGTTAACAAGAAAAAATGGGCGGCTACTGAGAGCAAAAACAGCTGAATAGCTGATGTGGCTGGACCTCATCCATGGAGCACTCACAATACAGTCAGCTACAAAAGAGAGCAAATCACATTTGTATTGAGTTATTAGTTCAATCGATTATTCAGTGTGGAAAACACTGGTCTTTCTTCCACAGTGCTGTAATTCTGATTCATTTCTAAGGCATTTTGATTGATATCTCAAAACTACAAGTACAATGGTTTCTAAGTAATGATTTTGCCTCAGTTTTACAATTTACAGAGTCTTTGATCAACTCACTTGTTATCATCAATCATACAAAACACGAGAGGATAAAGCATCTGAATCACCCAAGACTAATAAGAGGCACAGAAAAATCTATTAACGCAGTGAATGGGTTCTCCTATAAGGGCAGCTAGTTCCCTTAAGATGATGTGCAAGAGTAAACAGAAGGCAGTTTCAAACACTCTAGTTCATATGTCATGTCACTGTATCAGGACTACAGTAAAAAAGAAAAGAAAAAAGAAAATCTCGTAAAAAGAAAGTAAACAGAAACACAGCACTTCTTTGGAAAGTCCTCTAATAGCGTAAGTGTGTTAATCCCCAAAGCTGAAATGGCAGAGTTGCACTTCAGTAATCTCTTCATAGCTGTGAAAAGGCCAAATGGGATCCACAGACCTTTGTCCCTCAGCAAAGACAACTGAAAGCTCTGCAGTAAATCTTGAATGGGAGGTAGACAATGATCAGTAAAGCCATTACACCATTAGACTTCTACAATAGCTTAATTCCTGTCTTCTCACCTAGATTGCTGTGACAGAAAGCTTTGAGAACAAAGAACAGAAAAGTTGGCAGTGAACTAGCTGGGCCTTTCAAAAATGCAGAAGGCCCTCTTGCGAAATACAAGTAGCTGTCAATGCAAGATGTTAATCTTTGTAGTCTAAGACACTCCTCTAAACAAACATAAAAAAATATCTCTAGCCTTGACTGTAGGCTCATGAATTCTGCTATAACACTATAGTCTGAAAGGTCAACTAAGATGTGGCTGTCTCTTACGCACAAACAAAATGAGCAACATGATAATAAAATGATAAAGAGTAGGGTTGCATCAGGCACAATAGTACAACTTTGAACTTAGGAGAACAATTGATTAAGTATCAGATCTGCAGAACAAAATCTGGAGCTTTAGTGGATCACGAGAGGAACATGAGCCAACAGCGTCACATACTGTGAAAAATCCTTGTACCGGGGAACAGTAGTATAGCCTGTAAGAACCCTTCCATTCTCTTCAGCCCTAGAAAGGCTTCAGCAGGAGTACTGCTTCCAGTTTTCTGTTACTGCACTTCAGAAAAGACGAGAACCAAAGGAGAGAGTACAGAGGAGAGCAGTGAGAATGATCAGAGGTTTAGAAAACATGATCTATGAGGAAAGATTGCAAGAAATGGGGTTGTTTAGTCTGGAGGAGATAAGACAGGAGAAACGGATAACGATCTTAAAAATATGTAACAGGCTGCTACAAAGGCATACTCTGATTTTCATGCTCATAGCAGATAAGGCATAAAGAAACAAGCCTAAAGAAAAAGTCTTTTGAAAAAAACCTGATGCAGCACTGAAATAGACCATGCAAGCTGAGGAGCCTCCCCTGAAAAACAGAGCAGACAAATGTCTTCTGCAAACGAAGACACAACTGATGCTGCCTTCAGGCTGACTGATGGACAACGTGACCGTGAGTTCCCTTCAGGCCTATTTTTCTATGATTAGATTGTTATGCAACCGATATTTTTAGATGTGTTACAATGTATCATTATGGCATTAAAACTGGATCATCCAAAGGAAGTCCTCTCCAGGACCACAGAATAAGAAGGGGATGCGGAAAGACCATGATAAGCAGTACTTTTATACAACTTCCTGACATTCCAGCACAGCTTGAAGGTATCTCAGTGCTGCAATACGAGATTTGACTGAGAAACCACTGTGCAAGCTCCGGATACGCAGGGAGATTTGGCCACTGATCAGATTCCGGAACTGTGCAGAAAGTGATATTCTGACAGAACACGCACATGTGACGCAGTTCTAAAGGGTGCGCAGGACTTCAGGGCGATGTCACCACGCAATGACCCAAAATCGTGCTGTCAAACCACAAATGTTTTGCACAGGAGCTTTTTGGGTGCTGAATTACTTCACGGTGGTGCCATCCTGTTTCCGCAGCAGAGGCCTACAGCGCTGTGAGGCTCAGCGTGGCAATGACAGCACGCGTGACATCACATGCAGCCTCAGCGCCATCACGCAGCAGGGCGGGACCACACCGCGTTACAGTGATGGCCCAGCGATGACGTCATGGCGGGAGGCCACACGCGGAAAGACATCATGGCGTCCACCCCGTGACGTCACGGACAGGCAGCCCGGCCTGCGGGGCGGCCGCGGGGGCCCCGCGGGGGCCGGTGCCCCGCCGCCCGCCGCCCCCCCTCACCTGCGGAGCAGCACAGCACCGCGGCGCGGGCGCCGGCCCTGCCCAAGCTCAGCACCGTGGGCGCGAAGAACATCGCTTCGTCATCGGGGTGCGCCGTCACCAGCAAGGCGCGGACGTCATCAGCCCGCGCCGCCCATCCCGCCGCGAAGGCGCGAGGCCCCTCGGCTGCGTAACGGCGCCGCAGGCGGCGCGCGCCGCCGAGCAGCGCCAGCAGCAGCAGCCCCAGCGCCGCCAGCCCCCAGACCAGCGGCCCCGCTGCCATGGCGACCGGCGCCGCGCCGCGCCGCTCCGGCAGGAAACGGGAGGGGCCGCAGGAAGGTTCCGGGCACGGAAGGGCCCCCCGCCCCGCCCCGGGGAGGAGCCGCTCGCCCCCAGCCGCTGCCGCGGAAAGGTGCCGCAGCCCCCGCCAGCGCCTGCCCGGGAGGAGGTGCGCGCCGAGAGGCCTCGCGCTGCTCCCCGCCTGCCCCCCCGCCTTGGCACTGGGCCCCGCGGGCGGGTTTTGCACTGGGACGGCAGGGGGAAGTCGGTGGGGACTGTGGTCATTGCTCGGCCTCGGGCTCACCGGTTGTCCCTGCTGGTGCGTTACGAAATAATAGCTAAAAACAACAAAAGTTGGGCTCTTCCGCATGTACCGTTTTATGCCACTGCTGTCTGACTGGAGGACACGTGGGTTGAGTGAAATCTCAAAAGTAGGGCGGGAGGAGGGTATCTTCAGAGACACGTTCTGCTATCTGCAAATCTGCTGACTACCTCAACTGTGACTGCAAAGGGAAAAAAAAGGTTTGGATACATCTTAGAAGTGGAGCCAACCACTGGGGAGAGTTGCAGAGGAAAAGAGAGACAGGAAGCAGTAAAATAAAAATGGAAAAGGCAATCAGATAGGCTATGGCATGGAAAGTTTGCTTTTCAAGGCAAACAGGCAATATGGAAGACGAGCGTATTAAGTCAGCAACAATGGAGTATGTGAGCTGAGCAGGTTTGGAGAGTAAAATGGGGAAAGCAATTCAGAGGAAGTCAGTATCTGAAGAACAGCCAAGTGCTAACAAGCTGTATGCCTGACCTCTTGTCTTCACACTAGAAACCTCTAGCTTTCAAGTGGACAGAGGTAGTCACGGGCATGTACCGGGATTAAAGCCTGCAAATACTTCAGCATGGGGATGTGTCATGTCATATTAACGGAGCACTTAACACAGTGGAACTCAGCTACTGTGCTATATATTTAATATGTGTTTAAGAAGTAATCCTCTTTGCCAGAGGGTGAGCCCCTAAATTATTAGTCTGAATAAACAATTGTGTGGACGCGTATCCCACAAACAGGGGATATGGCTTCTCATATTTAATGGAAATTACAGCAACACGGTAACAAAGACATTCTCTCAATGAGATAATTTAAGCTGTGTCCAATAGTATCCCTTTTTCCACAGTGAAGCTGATAAGGGATTCAGTTGTGATCTTAATGCATCCAGAATTACATATTTGTAGGTAAAATGTCACGCAGATTAGGAATACCTTATTGAACAAGCTGTCAACACCACTGGAGCATAACCGTGCCTCAGCAGGCAGAGAGGGCACAATTTACATACTCTTCCTTCGGGAGGCAAAAAAAGAAAAAGACATCTGAGATTTTAGAGAGCTCTCGCATTTTTCAGGAGTCATTCATCGCTAGAGGCAGAGGCACGAAAAAAAAAAATTAGCACAGCATTAATAAAACCGTGGCAGTCTCACGGGAGCCCCGGCCGCGAGGCCGGGGTGGGGGGGCGGCCTCTCCCCCCCCCCCCCCGACGGCGGGACCTCGGGCGGCCTCGGGTCGCCCCTCTCGCCCCCCCGGGTCTGTTATCGCGCCTGTGGTAAATCGGTATTGACTCGCCCCGCTCCGGAGCACGCGGCGCGGGGGAGGAAGAGGGCGAGCCCGTCTCCCGGGCCGCCATCCCGTTATTTTACAAAAATCACCTCAGGGTGATTTGACTAAACGCCTCCCCCCTAGGGCAGCAGGGCCCTGCCCGCCCGGGGGGGGGGGGGGGCGTGCGGGGCCCCCTCAGCAGCGCCCCGCGAGAGCCGCTGCCGGCGCGGGCGGCAGCACCCGCTCCCCTCGCCTCGGCGCCGCCGGCCGCCCCCCACGGGCCGCTGCCCCCGCCCCAGCGCGCCCGCTCCCCGCGCCCGCCTCATGGCGGCCGCCCCCCCGGGCCCGCCACGGGCAGCGCCGCCCCCCCCGGCGGGGGTGGAGGGGGTGGGAGCCCTCCGCCGCTGCATCGGCCGGCGGGTCCTGGCAGGAGCATAGCAACGCGCCCGCTTGCCCCCGGGGCCGCCCGCGCCTTCTCCGGGGCCGGCGCCGCCCGAGCAACGCCGCGGCGCGAGGCTCCAGGGCGGGAGGGGCGAGCCCCCGCGGCCGCGAGAAGCCAACGAGCGGCGCCGCCGCCGTTTGTTCGTTAGCTGCCAGGACCTGGCGAGAGGGGGCGGAGCCGGCCGAGCCGGGGGAGGGGAGGCAAGATGGCGGTGGCGGTGGAGCTGAGGTTGAGGTGAGATTCCGTGACCGCCCAGCCCAGCCGGAGCCGGCCGCCCGGGCCGCCCCAGCGCCGCGCCGTCGGTAAGGGCAGGGGGCCCAGCGGGGCGGCGAGGGGGGCGGCGCGGCCCGAGGTGGGGGGGGAAGCAGCGGGGCCTAGCGCCTCCGCGGTGAGGAGGAGGAGGAGGAGGAGGAGGAGGGGGAAGAGGCGGGGGCCCCGGCCATCCCTTCCTCCTCCCTCCTCACCGGGGCGAGAGCCGCTCTCGTCCCTGGGGGTAGGGCGCTGGGGCCGGGGGGGACCCCGGGGAGCCGCGGGGCGGAGGAGGTGGGCGGGTCAGTTGAGGGATGGGGCGGCGGTGCCGGCGCCTGCGGGGGTTTTTCCTCCTTTTAGCGCAGTTTGCGTGGGGGAAGGTCTGAGGGGGACGTTGGGGCTTCGGGTGGGCGTTAGAGAGGGCCCTGCGGGGAAGTTTTGAGAGACATCCCAGAGCATCAGTGCTCTGGGTGTTGATCCCTGTCCTGCAGATAGGAGAAGTGCAAGTTAAAGAAAAAAACAATTAAAAAGCAAAAAAGGGACCAGCTCTCCAAAACCGGGCACTCGGGCAGGAGTGCGTTAGTTCCTGAAGATGTCCCGTTTACAGAGCTCACATGTTGGAAGCGCATCACGGCCGCCCGCTCGAGTCCCATGTTGAGGTTGTCAGTGGCGGGTAGTTGTTGCTGATGCTGAATTATTCATTTAGGACCTGTAAACATCCCCAGCTTCTGTCATTTCTGGGCTGCTGGAGGCCACAATGGAAGTGGCTTTTTCTAGAATTATTCTGACTTGATGGTGAAGAACTCAGTACTTACTGGTTTTCTGTGCTTAAAAATAACTGTCAGCTTCGAGTCGGTTATAGTTAGGCAAGGTTCTAAATGAACATATGTACTTTTAGTATTAGACAGGCTTAAGTAAGTAGATAGTCTGAACAATCTGTTGTTGTCCAAAACATGTTTCTTCTCATTTCACATATATGGTCTTCAGCAGTGTTTTACTTTTTCATTTAAATATTGATGTAACCTAAGAATAAAAATAATAGTAGGATAACTTGCTATAATGAGAGGGATGTCTAGTTTTGAATTCCTTTTGTAGCAGTATTCTTACATTAAGCAGTATTTGTAGATATGGTAGTATAGTTACCAACTGTTTGAGCCTAGGTGGGGCTTTTGATCATAAACTTTATGATTTGGGGGAAGATTATGCTATTTTTAAAAATATTATTATCCTGGTAAGTAGAATGGCCATGGTTGCAGCTTAAGTGCCTGAGTAAGTGGATGCATAGCGTTGTGTCACCGCACGTAAAGGCTGTGCGGACCTGTTGTATTTTTACACTAGAGTTTTGTTCTGCACAGTGGTGTTATTCCTGATTAACTAAGCAACCTTGACATTTGGAAAAGTAGTATGTAATATTCGAAGTGGATTTCTAGTTAGCTGAAATTTAGCGTCTTGTGTTGGGGGTTGGAAGACCTTCATGCTTATCCCAAGGATTCAAAAGTTCAGAGGAAACAAGCTAACAACGGTGACCCTTTTTGCGAAAGCGTGGTTAATTTTTTCTTGACATCGCTTTTCTATGTAGTGTAGTACAGGTTGCTTAGGAAACAAAGTTTGGTCGTATGTTACATATGATATAATTTGCCTATTTGAAACATACTGTTTCATATTGGTCACTGAAATGTACCTGAACTTGTTACTGAAACATGGGAAAGGGCAGCATTTGGGAATCTTATTTCTCTTGGAGTTATAATCTGTATTTATCAATGTATGGAAAGACTATTACAAGTGTTTTGTGTCCACAAGTGTTAGTTCTCTGTATTTTGTTAGTTAGTTTACAACTTTCCTTCCTAAAATTTTAAATAGGAGTAGTTATATGTGCAGAATCAGGCTATGTTCTCTCTTCTGCATTGTGCTGCTGATGATTTATTTTAAATTCGCTCAGTCTCCTACAATCACTCATTTTAGTTGCACTTTCTGGGCATACACGTGCTTCATTGTGATCTAAAGGGATCTAGGAAGCTCACTCAAGAACTGAGCTAAAAGTAGTGTCAGACTCTACAGCTTCCCTTCAGTTTCCTCCCTCTACTCCCCTTCACCAGTTCGTGCGTTTCCATAACTGCATCTTCTAAGATATTTCATTTCTCAGTTACAGCATGCGTGAGAAATGCTCACAGGAGGGGAAACTGACTGTCCTTCAGCTGCTGTTAAATGCATAAAAGTAACTGAAAAAGTCTTTGGCATTAAAGAAAAAATTGTCTTTAATCTTGTTCTGTATTGTGTTGCTCTAATGATGTTCTTAATACTGGCATCTAATTTATTCTTTCAAAGCTCTCAGCTGAAGTTGCAGTGAAATGTTTTGCTCCTTTTTCTGTGATTGCCTACAAAATGCAGATTTTGTTGTGTGATGAAAATGTTATTCAAAGTTCTGGTGGGTTCAGCTACTTAAATTTAAGATTTCGGCAACTATTTAAGTTGGAAGTGATCTATGCCTCATGCAGGTGCAGTGCAACACAGTACAATCCTGAGAACAGACTACTAACCAGACAGCGGTTTCATAATGCAAACAAACGTTTCCTGGATGCCAGTCTTGCACTCTTCAAGTCATTTATGTTCTTTAGTCAAATCCGAATCAGCGTTTCAGATAACAAGCTATGAACTGAACGTGCTACCTAGTCTCTCTACTGTAAATGTTCCAGATGAAAATTCTGACCTATGCACGACTGCCGTCTGTAAATATTTACTTTGGACTATTTCTAAATTATGCAAATAGCCAGGAACGTGCCGAATACATTTTCCATTTTATTTTTTCTCTCCTTCAATGCTTCTCCATCTAGTAATGATGTTTTGTGATGTTCTCTTTTTTCTCTGTGCTCGTTCAGTGTTTATCCACCGTCTGCTAAATTACTACCCCAGCCTAGGCCTGCTGAGGTTTAAGTTTAGAGAGTTGGTGTGTACACAGAGAGTTCCAACCTACCTTGGAGCTACGTTTCCTCTCGGTATCCTATGAGAGATTTCTATGTCCTTGAATCGCTTCATGTCTAAACCACTCGTGTAATGCTGCCACTCCCAGACTGATTTGATATGCAGGTTTTTTTCTTTAGGCTTAAGGAGGATGTTGGTCTATGTGGTTTTTGATGTCAGTGACTTCACCTGCTTCTGATTACAAAGGCTATTGCAAAATTGAGACACTGTATTGGTACAAAGATACATCAGCCATCTCTGAAAAATCCTATTGTTCATCAATTCTGAGCAAATTAAAAACTCAAAATGAAATTTTTATACAGAAAAGTGAGATTAGCTGGGCAAACTGTTGACCAGGACTTAAATTCTGTGCATGTAGACTGTCTAGTCTTGTATAAAACTGAAAATTAAAATAGATTCTTAAAGACAGTGAAGGGAAAGAACACCTGTAAAAGGAAAAGGACAAGATAATATATTAAATATGTGTAAACCAAGATGATGTCTCTTTAATTCCTCTTTTTATGCCATGTGTTTAGTTGTGCTTTATGCTGTGCTTCAGGGAGAGAACATTCGGTTAATAATGTGTGGGGTCTTCATGAAGTCGCAGCGCGCACTTGTCCCATGGAAGGAGTTGGGAAGGGCCGCAGTCGGTGCCGCCTTGCTGCTGGGGACAGGCTGCGCGCGTGCGGTGGAACCCTCTGCTCCGCTGGGCAGTTACTGGTGGGGTTCCTGGACAGAACCTCAAGCTGGTTTGAAAAGTGGGGGCTCTCTGCAATGATTTAAAATACATTCGCATTTTAAGGCAGATATCTAACAACATGACTATAATTCAACGTCTATATAGAGCGTACTAGTAAATAAACTTGCCTCTTTTGTGTCATAAAAACATAAACCTATTGGTTCTCCTCCTGTTCATCAATGTTAGAAAGTTAAGCCCATGCAAATTCGTTATAAGTCCAAGTGCTGTTCAGGAAACTAGATAAGTCTGTTATTACGGTTAAACTGTACTGTTTACCTCATTAATAGTAGTTTTGAAAAAACAAAAAGAAGAATTACTTCAAAATAAAACAATTGCGTATACTTGATTATCCACTGTAGAGTTTTGTCTCAGGTTCATATTCTTCAATTCCTGGGGGGGAGGGAGGGGGGTGATACTTTTTTGGCCATTTGAAATCCTGTACTGACAGAGAATGGGTGTCTGAAAGGTGGGAATTCTCCTACGTAATCGGTACAGTTTAATGGCTTAAGTTTCTTGGAAAATTATTCCCCAAACCTCTCTGAATAAAGGTGATCCCTTGCATGCAGATAATTAGTTATTTCTGTAGGTTCTGATGTTTCATTGTGGTCTCAAAGAGTAGACTTCTGCACATTCAGAACCTTAAAGTTTTTTGGTTTTTTCACAGATATAAAGGTTTACTTTTACCAATCGTAGTTCATGATCTCTTCCATTCTTTGTAATTTTCTGTGACCTAGAAGCTGTTGTGCGAGCTTCAGTTAAGGGTAATATGTTTATATATTGTTGCATTCTCTGATAAGTAGAACATCTAAGACTTGATAGTAATGCAGTAAGTTTGTTTCCAGAAGGCCATCTTCTGTTTCTGTGGAGTATCTGACTGGACCTAGGCTTTACTTGTATGTCCATTAAAAAAAAATCTTACTCTATTGTCTCTTTAGCTAAAATGTAGACTTATTCTTATCTGAAACCAGTTGAAATGAGAAGAGTGATGAGGCTTATACTTAATTTGTCCTGAACCTCTCTTTATGGAAGGATATGGCTTCTTTTATACTACATCGTACTTTGTGGAGTTACGAGTTTTGTTAGGGTGGATTAGTCAAGTTTGATGCACTCTTTCAAATTTAAGCTGTTTTAAAAGGCTGCCGCTACTGATGTGCTTTTGAGGAAGAATGGGCTACAAGAAGACGCTGGAAACTTAAAATTGTGACTAGATAATTTATTGCATGTTAGATGATTTCAAAAGCAGTTTTAGCTACAGATGGCTTAACAGTGGAAGAATAAATTGATGCGTAGTAGCTATTTTTATGTACCTATGCTGTCAGTCCAAGATGGAGAAGCGAAAAGTGCTGTCTTGAAATAATATTTTCTTGTATAGTGTGTGAAATATATGAAGTTTGAGATCATGATGGTTATTTCTAAACCACAGGTGAAATGGGAGGAATTAGCTATATTTGGGTAAACCTCTGTGAGTTTTTTGGGTGGAGATTCATGAGTGAGGATGACTTGCCAAGGAAGCTTGTAGTAGTTCTTGTCACTGCTATTTGCTTAGTGTGGCTTGAACCATGCTGCAAGCTGATGTCCCAGAGGAAGCTCAGGTTGGTTCCATTTCACCTTCCAGTTTTGTGGGTTAAATTTTAATGCTTTAGTTGCTGTTTCATAACCAGCTGAGTTACCCTTGTGGCAGGGATGGAGTCCTTCAAAAGGGATAAGGTAGATAGGGTTTGGGAACTGCTGCAGTTACCTCAAAGTAGTCTCACTTGTAGATCCGAGACCTTATCTGTGCACTGTTTGGACTTGATAGGATTTGTTTTGGGCGTACCATTCTGTAGATTTGGTTTTTAGTCTTTAGCTCATGAAGATTTTCTATGGTCTACACTAACTACATGCTGTTTGCCATCTTGGGATAACTGGGAATGAGAATCTGGTGTTACTGTGAAAACTAAAATATGTTTTAAATATCTTTAGAATATAGGCTCTCTACTTTTCTCATATGACTAACTTTAAAACCAGAAAACCTAGTAAAGATTGTACCCTTGGTTGATTTAAATCATTGCTTAGCAGTACTTTAGTCAAGGAAACGTTTACATCCCTCACTTCCGTTTCTGAACGGAGGGCTTCCTCCCACCTCTTTTGGATAGTCTTTGCTGTTGTGACCCTCTTTGGCAGAAGAGTCCTGGATAGGTTCCTTCAGAATCGATCAGTGCTATTCCATGATAAAACTCAGGAGTGATGAGCTTTGCTCCCTCAGGGAGCAAATGAGAAATTAGAAACTGACTCTTCCTCCTGCACGTTGGCTTGTGAGCAGATTCTGAAAATGTTTATTCTTATTTGAAACACACAGTCAGCACCTTTTTTTGTAAGGCAAGTGGATAGCTGATTAGAAGCTCCCTAAGATGTTAATGCAGTCAGAGTTTTTCCTGTTATGGCCCTCCATATAGTCTAGCAAAGTTGTATATAGTCTGGGTCTTGTTTTCTCTTGTTAGCAACTTTTCTTTAGGAACATAAATTACGGAAGTGAGATTAAAATAGAATTTACTGGAGAAGAGTGTCCTTGTCAGCTCTATGTGATCTATGCCATTTTGGTAGAGCATGAGTTTTATTTGTATTTCAGCTATCTAACGGAAGAGAGAGGAACTGTTATTTAAAGATGAAGTATAATCAGTGTGATCCTGAGATCTAGTAGCAAACTCTGGTTGCATGTTACGCAGTTTACAACCAATATTCGTCTTTTGGAATGGCAACAAAGCTCTGCTTGAAGTACCCTTTCAATACTTATTTAATGTTCCAAAAGCTATTATGTAAGCATTTTAAGGGGTCGGTGGTCTCTTAATGGAAAATTTGGAGTGTAAATCCTTCCCCCCCCCATCTTGTTGCAGATGGAAAAATCATGCTAACATGGAGTAAATGTGACATCTTGAATTGACTGCTGTAATGCTCCTTGACTTCTGTCACTTCCGTAATTGGCTAAATTAAAGTATACCATGCTTTCTAGTCACGTAGAATATGAATCGGACGCTGTATAGCATAATTGTGAGTTACTGCTTTGAACATTCAGAAATAAGGCAATATTGTATGCTAGTGGAAATTTCAGAGTCTGAGAAGGGTCGTATTCAGATGCTTTGGATTTTCTTAGCTTTTTTTTTTTTTTTTTAAATACCCCATTGGTGTAGTTACGGCCCTGATTCATATGGCAATAGTTAATGGGGAGAATGTTACTTAATATTGCTAGTAGAACACATACAGCCATATAGATTTTTTTTTTCTTTACTGGATTTCTAGCAGGGATAGGAACAGCAATTTTCACATCAATAGTCTTACAAGAAAAGGGAGTGAAACTATAGAAGATTAAAATTATCAAGGAATGATGGTGCATTTTGAATATTTTTCCCAGATAAAGAAAAAGCATATGCATGTGTGGAAATGCCATGGAAAATTCAACAGTTCAACTTTTTAAAGAAAACTTGTGCATCGTTTCTTCTCATAGAAAGTGCCAATATGCCTTCACTAGTAACTTCAGAGTACTCTGGATATAAACATGAATGTACAAAGGTTAATAAATAAATAAAGCAGAAGAGTTCCTAACTTTGAGGATTATATTTGTTTGTTTTGCAAAAATGAGAAACCTAATATTCTGGAACCTCTTTAAAGAGCTGTTACTTAAATTGTTCATAATTTTTACTTGTAACATGCAAAGTATCTTTCATCTCTTGTGACTGTGTGAAACATTTTCATACTTAGAAGCATGCTTAGAAGCTCGGGCATTGTAGCTGGAATGCACTTCCCTCAGGTTTTGTTTTAAAGCATGGAGTTATTTTAAGTCTGCTCAGCTATCAACCTTATGGCAGATTCTTAAGTTAAAACCCTGTTATCTTTCCTTTCAGGATTGTCCTATCTGATGTTTTTGTAGCTAATTTTCTCAGTTACCATCCCATTCCATAGTACTTTGCAGAAGCTTCTTGTATCAAACTCAAGTAGCTACCATAGATCAGTTTGACCCCAAACTCTTTTGCTTAGTAAATTTTTCATTGTTTTTCTGAATAACTATCATGTGACTACCCTGATAATTGGGCTTTAACACAGTGATTGAAGGAGTAATAACTGTTCTTGAAGTATGTCTAGTACTTTTTTTTTCTTTTTTCCCTGATAATGTTAAGACTTTGAGACATAGAAGCTGATCCTAGCTTGTAACAGTACTGTTAATGTTCTGGGCATTGAAGTGTTGTATTACAAGTAATATTCAGCTTGTTGCTGTAGTTCTTAGTTTGAACAAAACTTCTTACATGGAGGTTGGACCCATTAAGCTGTTTTTAGAAATCTGTTGAAAATTTGCGTATTATTATTTTCTTGTGTGTTGGATGTCTGTGAGATGTAAATCCGATGTTTTTACTTGAGTGTTTGAACAAAATTAAATTATGATTAGCTGACACAAAAAACATTACTGGCAGATGTTTCAGGAAAGTTTAATAGTTTTGCAGATCTAGCAATATATGTGAAGGGTTCACTTATGTGACTCTCAGCCTGACATTTTGTGCTACTGTATGTGATTTGGAATTTTTAGTGTCTTAGATGTATTGATGCAGATCTGTTTAACTTATGAAATCTGTTTTTTGTGGCCTGTTTTTAAAAGATTGGTCCTTAAATACAGTCGGTTCTTTCTCGTGTGTGTGTGTGATTGGTTCAATACCTTTTTATAAAGGGAGGCTATAGTATGAGTTATTCACAAATTTTGATTATAATGGTTTGGATAAAGCCTTTTTAACCACTGCTGAAACAGTCTCTTCTCTCTCCATTTTCTTGCCAGAGTAAACTTTGAATAAATATCCCTGAATTAATTTTGTCTTTACTGCCAGTGAGACCTCTCTGCAGTCTTGATGGACATGATAACATGGTCTGTGGCATTTGTTCTGTTGAGACTGATTTACTCTAGTTTTCGATAGCTGCATATGTATTTGTATGCATAAGCATGTAAACCTTTTATTTCACCCTTTTATCGTTACCGTTGTAGAGGACTGCCTGCGTAAGGAAGAGTAGGTTAGTTGCATCAGAACCCGGTTTACTAAGGCTGCTGATTTAAAAACAGAACAACCACCTAAACTGATTCAGCCCATCTATGACTGTAATCTAATTCATTGCGCTCTTCAGATCACACACAGTTTGCTCAAAAACAAGATGAGGAAAATTCCCAAAAGGATGTGAAATTTAATTAGCAAATGTTGGTTAAGTACTTCAAGATGGCATGAAAATTACTTTAAATGCAAAAGTGTTAGCTTGTTTCATATATGTGAAGAAAAATTGCGGCTACCCATGAGACTGGTCTTTATCCAGGAAGATGAATGTAAGAGTAAGAAATACGATATTCCAGCAAGCAGCACAGTAGCTCCCCAAATGGTAAGCGTATGATTTTTGCCCTTCTTCTGGCTATTTGACCCCTCTGCTTGTGTTGGCGTAAACATGTGTGGCCATGCATTGAACAGATTTGGGGAACTGACTTGCTAAAAATAGTCACGGTTTTTAACCTGCAGTAGCTTCCCAAGTGAAGTCTTGCTTTTCTCTGTGGCAGTGCTAGCTTTGCCTGCTTGAAATGCTGCAGATCCACAAGTTGAGGCTTTGGGGACTCGAGTCTTATTTCTGATTCAGTCATTGACTATTTCCTGGGTAGTCTTTGATAGATTTCTTAACCTTTGTGACTCATTTTCCCATGTGTATGCTGAGGATAATGCGTACTTCTGCTTCTTTCTGAAGCATTTCGAGATCTGAGGATCAAGAGATACTGTTCAAATTAGTATTGCCTCATAGAATCAAATCTGAAAGTGCTGTGACTGTTGCTGTTATAATACCTGGCTCTAAATTATTTGTAACTTATGCAAAATTCTCCACGTGAAAAATTTAAGTGAAAATGGTAGTTTGTAAGGGAAAGTTTGAATCAGATCTGTTCAGTAATTTGACCTGGCCAAAGGGGAAAATATTGTCATACCTTTAGAAATAAATGCAGTTGAATCACTTCCTTGCTCAAGAAACTCAAATAATACAGGACTAAGCATATCTTCATAGTTCCTGAAACTGTTACTGTTGTCATTGCTTTTTGTCAGCTAGGTATCTTTAAACTTAACAATTTATTTTTTGACTCTTTACTCCTACTTCCCCTGTAGTTTTCTTCTTACATTATCCATTGGACAATCCCGTCCCTTATGTATTTTACCATAGAGTCTAGGAATGTCAGTCATGACCTGGGACACTGTAGCAGAAGAATGGATCGGTTCCTGAAGTACAAAACAAGAAATATTTTTTTCTACCCCTTCTGATTGTCGATGTACAAAGAGACAGACAGTTGGCCAGCCTGCTTGGCAGCTGTAGGAGTGTATTCATGACCTAACGTTTGTCTTTCTGAGGCATTTAAGGCAGAACTCCAAAGACTGTAGCAGTTCTTGTAAATGTTTATACGAGAAGCCTCTGAAACTTGCCGGACAGCATGAAAAGAAGGTATGAAAATACTTGTCTGAAAAATACAATCTTGCCATCATCGACTGATCAGAGGTGGTCAACTTGATCAGCAAGTTGATTTCTTGTTACTATATATCATAAGTTGTCAGGGGTGCGGAAAGAGAACATGAACAGCCTCTGTTTGGTCTGGTAGTGAAGAGGCAACCAGTGGAAGGATTCGGAGAGGGAGAGATGGTTAATAATGATGGGCTTTGAAGGATGATTCTGACTGGATTTGAGCAGAGCAAGATGAAGTTTGTCATGGCAGAATACAGCAGTAATTAAAGTGAGGAAGGCCTGGATGTGATTGTTTACAGTCTATACATACAGTTACAATTTTATGCAGAAAGACTGCCTGTATTGAAACATAATCTGGATCTATTTAACTTAGAGAAGTTCCAGCAGGAAGATGGTGTTGCCTTCACTGACCAAGAAATAGGTTGATGAAGAATAATCTTTATCTGTTAGATACATGCAAGCAGATGCTGAAGAGAGGCAAATGCTTTTAGATGAAAGGTCATAGGTCTGGAGAAAAAAATATGGGTTGTCAGCAGAGAAATAAGAGCTGAAGTCCAGTACATGCATCCACAGTTGCAGAGTTAAGGTAATATTACAGAAAGAGATGAGCAGAATATTGATGGTAATTCTGTAGGCAAAAACTTATTTTTTTCCCCCTCATAATATGACAGAGAATGTAAGCACGCTCATACTGAGCGAGACTGGGAAATCAGATGCGGTCTGCAGGGTGTATAGAGAGGTTAAATTAGGAGAGTGCAGGCACACACAAATGTCTAACAGGAATGAGAGGCTTAGAGGAAGGGAATGTTGTACTTCACTGTCGTTTTACTACAGTGTCATTTTTCTTTGTCCTGAAAGAAATTCTCTTTCCTTTCTACCTCTCTTATGGACCATGATTATAACCTCTAATGCTGTTTCTATTGTCCTCCGCTGTTGGCATCTTTTCTTTGTTTCACTTTTTTGATTATGGTGCTACAAACATAATA
This sequence comes from Dromaius novaehollandiae, assembly GCF_036370855.1. NCBI lineage: Eukaryota > Metazoa > Chordata > Aves > Casuariiformes > Dromaiidae > Dromaius > Dromaius novaehollandiae. Next base: position 5,120,084 of record NC_088116.1, read on the forward strand.
TTTGTAGTTCTCAGTAGGAATGCCTGAAAGATGGAATCTTTTCTTATGTATTATGTAAAACTTCTAGGTTTTGAGTTGCGAGTTTTGAGTCAGCATTGATGGATGGTTGAAGGATGTTCGCTTTGTGCGTGCGTGCACACACGCACATGCGCGCGCACGCTCCCCCCAGTCTTTCCACTTCTATAACTGAATGTGGAGAGAGTGAGTCAGGACTTCTCATTAGTGTTGCTTGAGCAGTGATACACAAAGATGCAAGGAATATACCTGTGCACCTACGTTCTTTGTTGTTGATCACTTCCTTTGTTGTTTACCTGCTTTGAGAAAAGATGTCGTTAATCTAAAATTATGTTCTTTCCAGTAAACTTAGGTATTTTAATATTTATTACTATTGTTACTGCATTTGGATTTAGTTAATACAGAACATAATCATAGGGAATTAAGAGTCTGTAGTTAGTTTGTGGATTATATAATTTACATACATTAAGATATCTGTGTTGGTGATCCACAGCGATACAGTCTGGAGGTTGCCAAAGCTGTCATTGAGTATCTAGAAACAAAAGGTCAGGGCGCTTAGGGCTTCAGGGTGTTTTCTAGTCAAACTTTAAGGACTTCAATTGTTTTTTAAGAAGTTGCGAGCCGTTAATACTTACAGCAAAGGTACAAGTATGTGCAGAAGTATTAAGGTTAGAGACTGTAAAAGAGTTCAGGTGATATTTCAAATGACCTGGTTGAATTCCTCTGTCGTTCCCTGTCCCCAGGTAGAATTTATTCCTCAGATATGCGGTGGACTCTCGGGTGCGTGCATCACCAGTGTCTGGGGTCATTCCCAGGGGGAGGACGTATGCTGTACTGGCTGTAGCTGGCTGTGAAAGGTTCTTACAACAGTGAAGATTCCAAGGCTGTTGACTAGCAATCCTAAGTACACTAAAGCTCTTCAGAATGGAGAAATAGCCTTTGTAGCATCATACAAAGTGTGTGTGGATTCAACTTTCAGCACCCAGGTTAATGATCAACTTGCTGGTTTGACTGAACCTGGAGGAAACGAGGAGAAGATGTAACTTAACAGGAACTAGAAGGGACCTTGAATTGTGCAGTGGTTTGTCTGTACTTATGTTATTTTTAAGTGCCCGCCCCCCTGATCCTTTGTGCTGCATTTGGTTCCTCAGATCTGCCTGACTGTGGCCCACGTATGTCTGGGGAAGAGAATAAGAACAGGGTGAGTATATATTGATACTTTCCCACAATACTGTTTATGTTTCTGACTCCCTTTGCCTCAGAATGGGTCTCACAGAACTAGAGGAGGTTTGGAAATGGTTGAGAAGGAACAGCCAAATAGACTAGGATTCTTCAGCATGGAAAAGATATGACCAAAGAGGTATGATAGAGGTCTACAGAATCACATGTGGAATGGAAAAATGAATAGGAAATAGACATTTGGTCTATTCCAGTGCAAAGCTAAGTACATCAAATGCAGGTAGCAGGTTCAGAGTGAACAAAAGCAGGCGCTTTCTCATACAAAGTATTACTAATCTGTAGAAGTTCTTGCGACAAGAAGTTGTGAATGCTGAAAGTTCATATTGGTTCAGAAAACAGCTGAACAAATAAACGGAAGAAATATCTATTAAGAGCTGTCAAACAGAAGGGCTTCCTTCTCTGAGCCACAAGTTGCTAGAAGGTTGGTGAGTGTATCGGGGAAGTACTGATATGTGCTTGCCCCCTTTTTTTTTTATTTTTATACTTTTCGCTACATGCCTGCTACTGACCGTTGTCAGTCACAGCACATTCAGCTAAAGGAACAAAGGAACTTTGATCTGATCCAGTATGGGTTTTTTTCCTGACTGAAGCTTTCAGGCATATCAAATGTAAATATTATATAAAATCCACTCAATTGTCTCCCACATACTTAACGTGCATAAACATACGAAACTGCTGAGATAGCACAAGCTAGGGCATAAGCAATTCATGAAACTAAGATTTGTACTTCTGTAAATTTAAATTGTTTGCCTGTCCTTCTACCATGCAGCCACTTGTTCATTTAATAATAAAACATTCATCAGCCTGTGATGGGAGTCGTTAATACGTTAGTAAACACTTGATTGAGCTGACAATTAGCTATATGCCATAGTTTTACATAGACTTGCGTGAAAGTTGAGAGGGGAAAAAAAACAAAAGGCTTCTGTTTGCTGTGGCTTGGACCTAAGAATACGTCCACGTGTTCAGGTACAGTGGCTTGCAACTAGCACAGTGTATGTTAGCTAAAACTCTGCTTGCTTTCTGGCACTGTTACTTGATTAAATGGAGTACCTATGACTCAGACCTATTAGACTGCCACATAGTTTACAAAGATGTATTCTAATGAATGTAGTATGAATGAAGGATGTAGTGTAATAAATGTTAATCACGAAGAATTCTTTATGTTAGAACTTGTGTCACTTGGATATGAATTATAGGTGCTATAATTGGTATACAGGTACTATAAAATATGCAGCTGGAGATCAGTAATATCGCTTTGAAAAAGAAGCCCTAGTTTTTCCATAATTTTTTGTATGTGAAAATTGAATTTCATAGGTAAATCTAAATTTGTCTCCCTGTTCTAATTCTGATAGTCCAAACTATAAAGCTGTTTCACAAAGAGGTGGGAAAAGAAAACAACCGGAAGAGGAGTTATAAAATGTATGAGATAAACTAAGATCTATTTTATAGATTGCTGTGTCCATTTCTTTTCTGGACTAATTTTCTCTATTGACTGTTAATGGAAAATGCAGCTCAGAAGTAAAACTTGACATGTGATGTTTGTGAAAGGCTACCGATTAATGCACTTGGAAATGAAGCCAGCTAGTCATGGATCAGCAGTTACTTTATTCAAAGATCCGAGATATCTGCTAGGCTCTGGACCAGAGGTTGGGAATTTGCTGTAGGTCTGATAGAATTCTGTCTTTAAAACAAAAGCCCCAAGAATTACTTCTTCTGAGCTATCAGAGATAAATATGTTGTGGTTTTAAAGAAAAAAAATCCTGCTCTTTTCATTAGAGCCATAATTCACCTGTATAGCAAAGTGCTGAAAGCAGCACTGGGCACAATGTTTAGTCAGTGTCTTTTGATCTTCAGCAGATAGTGTTGGCAGCTGAAACTATACACACCTTCTTACATGCTTGGACTTTTAGTGAAGTTGTCCGAATCTTTTCAGTATTTAAAAACTTCTCCCAGATCAGTGTCCGTTTCAGTGCCCGCTGTTAATGTGCAGCTTATTCACAATAGGGCAAAGTAGGCATCGAATGTCAACTAAGCAGAATTGTTTTAAGGCTTTATAGTGTATTTGATTGCTGGCATCCCATAGGAGACAAACTGTGCTGTCAATTGAAATACTGTCTTTTGTCTGTGACTGCCTTTTCTACTAAGGACTACTTTTGTCAGGCTCCTCTTAGATGGTAATAATGTTTTTGGGCCTGACTAATGCGTCATGGTTTAATGAGCTGTAGGTGGGTATTGAGTCAAGCAACCATAAGACTGCCTGAATATGAAAGTACAAAACGATTCATAGAATCCAAAAATGCCAGAGAAGAAATGAAAGTGAACTCTGTTCTTTCATGTTATGCTAAAGAAATTTACTGTAAATTGTGTGTCCACCTATAGACTGTTATAACCTCTTTAACATCTATTTAAGTGACCTACTTTTCTTTTAAAATCCTCCTAATTCAACTGGTAACTGGCAAAATGATGTATTCTGACAATATAATCCTCAAATCTTTGTGTAGACAATGCTGACATGTCTATTTTTGAGCCCATTTAAGACCTGTTAACATGTTTCAGACTAGAGTAACCTATTAAATAAATACATCAGGAAAAAGCTTTTACTGGTAATGGTTGTTTTGCTTAGGTGACTATGGCTGTAATGTATTGTGAGTACATCTGGTACTTCAGTGCTTATCAGTGATCTTTTTTCCTTTAGGCGGTTTCCTAGAAACATGATTGCTTGCTGGTCTTGATCTCACAGCTTTGTGAAGACTTCTTCCCTGATAATGTCAAGTTCGGGCTACCCTCCTAACCAAGGAGCGTTCAGCACAGAACAGAGTCGTTATCCTACTCACTCTGTCCAGTACACCTTCCCCAGCACCCGACACCAGCAGGTAAGAAGCCATGAAGGTTACAGATTTAGCAAGAATATTTCAGACATTTTCTGTGCCAGATGGGAGTTTTTAACCATTTAATACAAGCCGTGTACATTTGAGAACAGTGCAGTTCCAGAGCAATATGCCTATGTAAAACTGATTGGGGAAATCTTTGTAACAATATTCTTTATACCCTGGGAGTTTGGCTCTTGCAATAAGGTTGGTGTTGTCTACTTATGCAAATGTATTTTGTCTTTGAATGTTGAGGGTCTGATTGCAATGTAGCTTCTGGAAAGTATCATCTGTAGCAATGCAGTGCTCCCTGGTTCCTTCTGAAGTATTGAATTGAAAAGATATAATTACCTATTGAATTATCCTTTCCTGCAGTGCCATAGCTTGAAATTACTAAAATCACTATCACTGACTGTGATTTTTGGCTTTCTAAATTTTTTTCCTGTTCTTTTTTTCCTTTCTTTTTTGGTAGACTGTTATTTAAAAAATGTTTTTTAAAGTTGTGAAGGTACACTAAGTAAAACCATATAGCTTATCAGCTTTGCAGTATTTCCTATTATTTAATGCATGGAAATCTACTGAAACTGGCAAAATGCTTCTTTAGAAATTGACCTGTCTTGAAGAGGACATATTGATAATCTTATCTCCTAGGTAGGTTGAGTCCTTTTGACTCTTCCTCTGCTTTTACTTTTAATGTTGAAAACTCAAATGTAAAGAAGTGCTAAGAAGTCCGAAATGACAAAGGAAACGTGCCTGTTGAGCAGAACTGCTGCCAGTGTTATTTAGGTAAATAGTTGTAGGTTTGGGCTTTTCTGTTTTTCATTTTTTGCTGAAAGCATTAGATTTCTTTTTTGAAGTTGAAATCTGTATCTGCTCTTTGACTTGGTTTTGATAGAAAACTGAGTTTTATAAGTCTGTATTTTTTTCATAGGGAACTAATATAAGCTTCCTGTTTTTAGCATCAGTTTGTCCTAGCTTGAATTAATTCATTAGTTCATAATTCTTCTAGTTTTGCTTTAATTTATTAATGTTTAGTCATCGTACTAAATCTGGACAATGTAGATGTGGCTGGATCCACTTGCATTGATAACAATTTTCCAAGAATATGCAAATAACTTGTCCACAGTTAGTATACATTTCATATGAAAACAGTGTTCTGGGTGTAACGGTTCAAATCCTTTGAGAGACTGGACTCTTGGGACACTTGTGGGCACTGGATTTGGATGGGGAATTAATCTCCTATAAGGCTCAGGAGCTTTCCCGGAGGGTAAGAGGTAAGCCCTTAGTCATCTTTCCTTCCCTTATGCAAGCAGTATTTGCTAGATTCTGGGTATGCTGATGTAGTGCTTCATAAAATCTGGTAGAGTGTGTAGATCGGAAATGTAAAAACCTGTGTCTCGCCCTGAACATTCTCTGACGCAGCTTTACGAGTGCTTCCAGCTGCCAGTGTTCTGCTAGCCAGGATTAGGAGAAAGGATTTCTAAGAATCTTATGCCTGGTCATTTCTGCCAAGCGTTACTCTGCCATCGTGTGCCGTGTGGCGTGGTAGGCTGTGGAGGACTGGCTATTGGCTTTAGAACAGCTCAGGTTTCCCATTTTAATGAAATTCTGCTCTTGCTACAGATACTTTGGATCCGTTTTGTTCTACTTGTGTCGTTGTGAAAGGAAATTTAAGAATTGGAACTTTTTGGCCTGCTCTGTATTTTTAGATAGGTTGTGAAAACTAAATCTTCTGGTAATGACCTATAGCATGTCTTGCAGAGCTTGTCATCAATTAAAGCCAGCTGCATATCATTTTGAAAAGCAGTGGTCAAAGACCTGTATATACAGATAAGTTGTCTAGTACCTTTTTTTGTAAATTACATTGGTCAGGAGATGCATCTTGTCTAACTTTCCTTTAGTGCTAATTATAGCATCTGCTATAAAAGTGTCTTGAGATGTTAACGGAGGAAATTGCCTTGAGGGTCACAGAAACATGTTCTTATTCTGCTGCTTTGGACTTGAATGTGCAAAATTAATTTCAAAGGATATTACTTTAGATATCTAATGATGCCACCTTTGAAACTTGTAAAGAATTGCTAGAATGTTAGGTGGAATTCTTACCATAAATATTTACTTTCTTTAAAATTCATTTGAAACATAGAGCTGCTATTTACAAACTTAACATTTTGGGCTGGAGCAAGGCTTTGGTGATTTGGTCCAGCTCTTTTATTTTTTATTTTTCTTTTTTTTAATGTATTGAGAAATGATGATTCCATGAGACTAAACATTTTTGATCCTGTCTTCTGCAGCTTTGTTCTTGTTGACATCAGAACTGTGTTTCGTTTAGGAGTTTGCGGTTCCCGATTATCGTTCGTCTCACCTGGAGGTCAGTCAGGCAACTCAGCTCTTGCAGCAGCAGCAGCAACAGCAGCAGCAGCTTCGTCGCCGGCCTTCCTTGCTTTCTGAATTTCACCCAGGCTCTGACAGGTGAGGATGCTATTTTTGAAATATGTTAAGAGGAATCTTTTATGAGTCTATGCTTTTTATCAAGTTAAAATTAACTTGCAAGTAGAAAGGCTTTTGAGTTCCACAGTTTTTGGATAAGTACTTAACTTTGCTAATCATATTGCTTTTTGTTTAACAGTATAGGTCTTCTGTGTTTGAGTGTTGTAGAACTGCCTGGTTTTAAATCTGCTGCGTAATTCCTCAGTCCCTTTGGCTTAACTAATATGTTTGTTTCATAGACAGGAGGTGACAGACTACTACATTTTTCCCATACTCTCCTAACAACTATGTCAGCAAGCTCCTGAGAATACAAGTGCATCTTGCAAACTCTTTTTAATACTATTTGGGCTAGAAGTGTGTTATGTTTGTATCTTTGGCTAATTCAATCTTTCTGAGTAGAAGCAGCAAGTGCAAGAGACATTACAGTGTGAATATTATCTGTCATATTTTCTAGATTACACTGGGAAAAAATTCTCAGACTTGTGTACTCAATAGATGGCATTTGTGTGGCTAGGTAGGTAAGAAATAGCAGAGCTAATTGGGTATTTCAGTTGTAATAACTGTAAAGCACTTAAATGCAGCATAAAATGCGACTTCTAGGCACAAAGGACTCTCATACTATTTGGCCTTGTGGCAAGACATTTGACAGCTTTGTATCATTTGCTATAATTTTTTTTTTTCAGTCTGTTACACCATTCCTGTCTCTGTGTAAACAGGTGCAACTGGTTTGTGTCCAGTAGGTTAACTGAGGACAAGTATAGTGGGGAACCGCAGCTAGTCATGTGGTGTTGTAATTTAGTATCAGATTGGTAATGTCTTACTTCTCAGTAAAATAGGTTACTTTACAGTGGGTATTGAGGAATATCAGCCTTACATTGTTACTGTAAGGCTGATGGGTTCAAGAAACATTTAGCCCTTGTTAAAGATTTCCTTGATTATATATCCAAAGAATATTGGATATACATTGAATATGAGATTTAGAAATTAAAAACCCACTGCAGATCAGAAAGATTAATTGCGTTATAGTAAATTAGTAGGAATATGCCTGTATTTAGGGATGAGGTTATATGATTTGTGCACCTTGATTCTTTGGCGTATTGGTGTATTACTGTGTTGTGATGCACTTGTAAATAGTAGTAAATCTGCTCAAAGTAACTTCATATGCTGTATTAGTGGTAGCAGTTTATTCTGGCCATATGTCTGAGGTATCTGGTTCTGAACAGACACCTGTGATGAATGTTAAGTAAATACTCATCTAGCTTAAAAACTCATTAAAATATTCCCAGAAATAACTTCATGATAATGAAATCTGAGGCTTGCATATTGAGTTCATGCTTCATCACCAAAATGCCAGCAATGTTCTGTTTTAGTGCTGAGAGACTAAGTAGCATTAGATGGTCTCAAAATTTTAGTTTCTGGCAGAAGTGAGTTCCCCTCCCCCCTTGTGAGATTGTAAAAGCCCGTTCACTAGTCCTGACAAAATACGGGAAACTACTGTCATCTCTTCAGTGACACTTCATAAGAAGGTGTTGAAGCATATGAGGTTATTTTATGGGCATCCTGTGCATTGCACTGTAAAGATGATAGTGAAGCTGCTGTTTTGCTTTTTTTCTGAGAAGGAGGAGTTTTCAAATTACACATGGACTGGATCATTGACGGTTTCTGTCATATAGTGGCATCTGAGTGTAGATCAAGTTCCAAATAGACTGATGATTCATTTCAAGCATTCTATGTATATTTAAAACTTATTTGACTGCAAATGTGAACTAAGTGAGGTGTTGTCGTTTGTGTTCTGTGGAATGTAATATTGTATTTATCTTGTGGATTTTTGGGAGGGAGTTGAATCAAAGCAGCAATAATACATTTCTTTAAGGCTTAGAATGATAGGTATTCATTTAACAGTGTCTTTTAAGATTCAAGTTATCTTCCTACTTTTCAATTTTATCTATTGTATTTTTGAAGATCAGAAGATGATTTGCAAAATTTTGTTTCCTGTGGAATTGGAAAGGGAGGAGGATCACAAAATAGTTTTCGTGTATTTAAAGTGCGTATTTTAATAATTTTTCTTTTGTGTATTAGGCCTCAGGAAAGGAGAACTGGATATGAACAGCAATTTCATCCGGGTCCATCTCAGACAGATCATGATTCACTGGAATCTAAGCGACCACGTCTTGAACAAGTTTCTGATTCCCATTTTCAGCGTGTCAGTGCAGCTACTGTCTTGCCTTTAGTACATCCTCTGCAGGAAGGGTTGAGATCTGCAGATATTAAGAAGGTAGAGACACTTTATGTTGCAATGCTGAAGGTGTAACTTCATATGTTGTGGTCGACTAATCAATTTTTTCAGTTGAGATGATATTTTTATTTGTTTGGGTTTGTTCTTTAATCCCTGAAATAGAATTCTGCACATTTTCAGAAAATGTGGTCATGAATCAGGGTGTTACTTTTTTACAAACAAACAAACAAAAAAGAGAAATCTGACACCTTAACCACAGTAAAGTGGAAGTCCTGTTCTGTGCTAGCTAGAGAAGAAGACTGAATTAGGAGCTGGAGTTCTGAGTTGCTGCTACGCTCTTAAATTGTTTAAACCTCAACTGCAAAATGATAATGGTAAAATGCATGGAATATTTCTGCTTTTTGATTCAAAACTTCTGGGAAATGCATGCAAGTTAATCTTTTTTCCTTTAGTGAATAACTACTGAATGATCAGGATACTCCCTTCTCCCCCTCTTTTTAAGTATCTGAAATGAATCTGTTTACATACACAGATTACATTAATTACACCTTTTACTGTCTTATTTGGGGTAAATCTTGGGCGCTGTAGTTTGGTGTGGATATTCTCAGTTGTAGATACTGAATTTTGATGAGTGCAATTCGTATAGAGCAGACAAATATCTTTTAAATTAATATGTGAACTCTTCTTACACACGCACCCTCTCCTTCTCCTGGGGTGGGAGGAGACATGACTCTTGAAGGTGTGTGTTAAATTTTTTCAGACTTGGATTACTTAAGAAAAAAATTGCCATATGGTTTCAAAAGCTAACAGGCACCAGACTTTTAAAGTAGGATACTTGTCTTGCTTTGTACTTGCCATTCCTTTTATCAGTTGAATAAATTATCTGTGAAATAAAGCAAAGTCATGTCAGCGTGTGATTTCTTAGTAACTTGCTCTGCTGCGTAGCAAAGATAAGATCAAAGAGGGCTTGCGATACCACACAAATGCATGCAATGTCAACTTGTTTGCATGTAACTGAATTTTTATCCAGGCACTACATATAGAAATCGACTGTCTCGATTTAGAAGTACACCCCAGTGTTATCTTAAGCAGAAGCAGAATTCAGACCCATCTTCTTTTATTGAGGTTGGCTTGAATGAGGGATGTATATACCAAGCTAGTGTTTGCCAGCTAAGGAGTCCTGTAGCATAATGATATAAAGACATAAACAAAGGCAAGGTACAACAGTGCTAATATTAGAACATGAAACATGTTGAAACATGCTGTTTGGAAACAGGCGACAAAGCATGATTAAAAACAAAGCCAAATGAGTAGTGACCTGTCCTCTCTGAGTTTATGCAGGAAACCAGTCATCATCCTGAGAGAACTAAACATTTATAACCACCTGGCTATTATACACGAATAACTCAAACTTTATCAAGCTAGTTATGGTTATGTTTAAGAACATCATCATGAATATATGTGCAGAAGATTGAGGACTGGCTCTAAAGTAACCATTACTTTAAAAATAAAACTTACTATTTACAGTTATAAAGATGTTTTTTTAAAAGGAGACATTTTGATTTATTTTAATTTCAAGGCAAATATTGAATTGTGCTGCTAAGTATTTGTAAAGCTGGACTTTGAACTTAGACTATTGTAAGTGGGCTATCACTTAATTCTAAAATATATAGAGTGTACAAAACCCGAAATCTTAAACTTTATCTCTATTAAAGAGCTACCTAAGTTAAAGATAGCTGGAAATTGTTATTAATTCATATATGAATGCATACTAGTTTGATTACTGAACACTCTTTCCCATGTTATCAGTATGACTTATTTCACTCATTTTTTTCTTTCATGAAAGGACCCAGCTTTTGGAGGAAAGCATGAGGGACCATCTTCTCCAATTTCTGGTCAACCTTGTGGGGAGGACCAGAATGCTTCACCTTCAAAGCTGTCAAAGGAAGAATTGATACAGAGCATGGACCGCGTAGATCGTGAAATTGCAAAAGTTGAACAGCAAATCCTTAAACTGAAGAAAAAGCAAGTAAGCTTAGCAGACACTAATGTTGTTATCTACTAGGGAAAAATGTGTGGAAAAGCTTCAGTGGTGGCGGTGGTGATTTTTTTCGTAACAAACTAAATGACCAAATTACAAAGTTTAAGTATACCATTATGCTAAAGTGTTTAAATAGATTAAATACAATCTAGTTTTAAATATTTCTGAAAATACGAGGAAGCCACCAAGAAACAGCAGAAGTAGATTGGGTTATATTTTAAACTTTTGTTAGATGACTAGTAAAAACAAGGCAATGTGATGACTATAGTTTCAACGTGGAAGATGACTACTGAGGGAGGGGAGGCTATCATCTCTCCTCTTTCACAGTTGGTGCAAGGGGAGAATCCCTTGCATCTCCCAAACCAGAGTTTGTACAAAAGGCCCTGGATCATCTGCTTTCATAAGGGCAAGAGATTGTAACATCTGGAGCTAAGGTCCACTTTGGGGAAAGTGTGGTAGGAGGGGTATTAGTGAGCAGAGAGAGCAGAGGACTAAAAGGGCAAATACACTCTTTTTTAAAGTTCTGTCCAGTGTAAGCAAAGGTTGGCAGTAGTTGTTGCCTTCCCAATAGCTGCTGTGGCTATCTAAACCCACCCTTCAATCTAAGCATCTGTTATTCATTGGCTGTTTATACAAAAACAAAGTCCTGGCCCACTTTTTCTGGTCTGACTTTCAAAGATCTCAGTAAAAGCGGTGCCAGGTTTAAGATTCACTGGTGGGAACTCTGTAGGAAATAAAAATTATGCTATAGGATTTGTTAACCTGAAGGTCTGTAGGTAACAAACAAACAGCCATCTGGATTGCAAGAGTAGTAGCTTTTTATAGTCTTGGAACATATGATTGCTTCTGAATTTTAATGGCCTGTAAAATGACCTTAATTAGAAAAAAACAAAAAAAGATGTTACTAACTACCTGGGTATGTGCTAATGATGCTTGGTGGGATTTTTTTGTTTGTTTTTTTTGTTTGCCTGTTCACTTTTCCACAAAATCAGCAAGTACTTCTGATTAAGCGTATCTTCTGTGAAAGTTCATTTTTGCATGTGTGTACTGTGATTTGTTTTCAACAAATTACAAAATTGAGTTGCTGTTGCTTTCAATAAGAGTTTATTATGGCAATCTGCAAAAATTTTAGATTTCAAATTCTTACGTGGCGATACAGGAAATCCCAGCTAGTATCGTAAGACAGGATGGATCCCTTGCATCAAAGGCTCGTTATTATGTGTTTGTTTTTGACATGAGTGAGGTATATTTACAATTCAAAAATGAAACTGTCACTGAACCAGATTTTTTTCATGTGAAAGCAAATCACAGGAGTATAATAGCTAGGGAAATAAATACAAGATTTTTTTGCTTGCTTGGTATTGTGATAATCTTGGAACTTCAGAAATAATTCACTCCACATATATTGATGTGAAGTATTTTTAGAACAATGTTTTCCATGGATTGTTAGAAGGACTTCTGTAGCTTTGTTTAAAAAATAAGACAGCGGTAATTTAATTAAAAAAAAAAAAAAAAAAGCAGCACCTATTAAGACTTCAATATATGTAATGTAGACAGCCCTGTGAATCACTTCCTCTGTGCGAAGGCAAGTTTGGTGTAACTGTTCTCCAAACTCACTGTTTTTGTTGCAAGTTAAATATTGATAAATTATAATGCCACAATGGCTTTAAATGTCAAACATAAAGTCTGATTCAATGCCGGTGAATCTCGTAAAGAGAATATTTGGTTTACCAATCGTGCAAAAATAGTCTTGTTATCATCCCTGTTGGTATTAAAACCATTTCATTCATTCCTTGTGAATTAGAAAGAGAAATAACAGGCACTACAAACTGTTGATCAGATGCATATTTTATCTCTGGTGACTAATTACTGGTAAGGGTAACATGGTGCGGATGGCTGATTTTCTTTCTCTCGTCTCTTAGCAACAACTTGAAGAAGAAGCTGCTAAGCCTCCAGAGCCAGAGAGGCCTGTCTCCCCTCCTCCAGTGGAACAGAAACACCGCAGTATTGTCCAAATTATTTACGATGAAAATCGGGTAAGCCTGCTTTTTAAGTTGACGGAGTGTGGTTGTGAGTCTTACCCAATGTGCTGAAATTCGTTATGTCTTAATTCACTCTCGTGAGGCAATTTTTGCTTCTTATGTTGTTTTATTGATTTCTACCCCTCCAACCCCGCATTCCACTTCTTAAATATTCATTTAATTTTTAAAATGAAAGATGCTTGCAGAACACTTTTATTCTGGTTCACAGGATCGTTTTATAAGCAGTCTAGGGAAACACATCTATGGCTCTCATCCCTAGATCTCTGTGTTGAGTTTTGTTTTGTTTTTGTTAATGCTTCAGAAATTTGTCTTGAATTCTTCTTTCTGCAGTTGTACCGGGGGACAGTCCCCTTTGCAGCTTTCATCTTCAAACCAGGCAGTTTAGGATAATTACTTTAATATTCAACTACAGTTGGCTAAAGTTTGGTTGAAGTAATAGGGCTAGGGTTCAGTTCTGAAATGTTTTGAGACCAAACAAACCATTCTGCCAGGGTAATATTATAATGCTCCCTTGATATATAATTATTTTGTACAGCTGTGAGTTCCAAAAAAATTTTCAGTTTTCAAGATTGAAATAACATGTAGAGAAGTTAGAATTTAGCAGAACACTTTCTAAAAATAACTACTTTGTGGGTTGTTTTTTCCTGTATTTTTCTTTGCGGGCATCTATACCCTTAGGGCTAGCACATAGAACTATTGTTATGGAAGAAGCAAATTCAACCTAGTGTACTGGATCATTTCAGATAGCCTTGTCTGCTGACAAAGGGCTTTGGAATGTTATATGGGCTTGGAATGAACTTGTGAAAGCTAGCCAGCTTATCCAGTGCTACCTCTGTTAGGGTCAGAATTACTTTGGGGTCTTCGCCTAGTGTGGAGGAAGGAGGACCTTTGACGTTGTCCTTTGTATGTGTATGTACATATTGATTCACACTCCCAGACTTTGCAAGCCGAGAGTTTTTGTCTGTCAATTCCATTTTTGAAAGCTGTACTTCATAGTGCTGGACACCTGTCTTCCTCTTAATTATTTTGCCGTGTTACATTTTAGTGCTTGTTCTTTTTGAAGCATGGAGAAGGTCAGGTCCTGCTTATACTCTCTCTCAACTTAAATACATGGAGATAAAGTAGTAACTGCAAAGTTCAGGTACAGGTTTCGTGATTTGCAGAGGCAATGTTGCAGAAATAGCTTGAGAAGGACATATGTGGTCACGCAGGCGTTTAGCAGCTGGCCTAAGTGAAAGATTTCAAATATACTTTAGATACACTAACTCCAATTGATTTTATGCAAAACGAATCTTATTTACAGAAAAAAGCAGAAGAAGCTCACAAGATTTTTGAAGGTCTTGGTCCAAAAGTTGAACTGGTAAGTTTTTGCTTTATTTTTTCTGTTGCCAGTGTTGCTTTCCACATCTGCATTTCTGTTGTGGTAAACAGATGTAGCTAGATGATAATGTATAAAAGAACATTGTATGGTGACTTAATCTTTCTGTCTGAGGGTGTAAAAACATTTTTTTTCCTTTGGTGCCTGTTTGCATTTGTTCTGAGCTCCTGTGCCTGCCTGTTTCTGAACCTAGGGGCTGTTTAAATATCTCAAGTATAAAATTGTGGGATCAGGTAGTGTAGCTAGATGTGAGAGAGTGTAGATTCAATATACGTTATGTTCTCCTATCCCTCTGAAGTTGCAAACAATTAATTTAAAAAGCATCCTCCAAGTAAAAGATGCATTCATCTGTACATTCATCTGTAATACTGTAGAATGCTGAAGAATGCAATGAAGTTTGTGGAGTCTCATTTTCATAAATATATGTTAGTGTGTGTTTAGATGCACTGACAGTTAGGACTTGAGTGATCTGTTTGACTGTTCTAGTCAAACTTTCTCAAATAGATTCAAATCTGTTTGAGAGAGAACAGATTTGAAATAAGAAAAAAATCTAAAATTCAGTTAGATACGTAAGTAGTTAGAATGGTCTATTTTTAAGTAATGAAATCTTTAAGTGTTTGAATATTTAAAACTTTAAGTCACTTCAGATTGCTGCATCTCACAGGCTGAGTACACTTGGCATAATAATAAAATATTATTAAAGATATTCCATATACTTTTAAATTTATATACATTGAAAGTACTAAATGTATTTTTTAATCCAAAATTGTAGCCACTTTACAACCAACCATCAGACACAAAGGTGTACCATGAAAACATCAAAACGTGAGTACTTAATATCTTGCCATTTAAGGTGTTTCGACTTAAACATACACTATTCTAAAACAAATTTTATTTTCTCTGATTGCTATTATTTCAAATATGACTGTATACTATAACCATATTTAAAAGCTTGCAGGCCATGTAATCTTCAGATTTTTATTCTGTACAACAGTGCTTCAAGACATGAACTATATCTACTGAAGGCAAAGGGAAACAGTAACTTTTCATCATAACTTAAAAGCAAATCATAAACCCTATTTTTAGGGGTTTTTATTTTTTAATATATATATTTTAAGTTATTTTAAGTTTGGTAAGGCTTACAGTCATTTTAGCATATTATCCCTTTAGCAGGGAGGAAGAACACCTAGCTTGAAGATGGAAGCTTTTGTCTATCTCTTCCTTATTCCAACCATCTTCGAGAATATTTTTGCTCAGATAAAATACAGTATTAGTTAAATGACTGTTCCATTAGGAATTCCCTCCATTTTCTACCCCTGAAAATGTGTTTAATAATAACCATTTGGCATCTAGAATCCATGTGTTTTTTTTTTTCCAGTAGCAAGTAGAATCTTGTTGTGCAGTTTACATTTTTTCCAATTTTGTTTTCCAGAAACCAGGTGATGAGGAAAAAGCTAATACTATTTTTTAAAAGAAGAAATCATGCAAGAAAACAACGGGTAATGCTACCATATTTTTGTAAAAAAAGAGCTCATTGTTGGTTTTCTGTATGCATCCTTGACGTACATTCCCAAATGTATTATGTAAATCCAATTGATGAGAAAAATAAGATCTTAAACTAAAATTCCATTAACTTATTTCTTGGGAAATAAACTGCAGGTTTATAACTTTGGCTTGCTAATGATTTGACTGAAAACCATCTAAAAATGCTATAAGGAGAAGACTATTCTTTCTTTTTTCTTTTTCTTTTTTTTTTTCTTTTCTTAAGAGTATGAATGGAAGAGACCCAGTGAAAGTCCTTAATTGTCATGCCTGGCCTCTCTTTGAACTTCTTTCCTTGTATAGTAGCTATAGTATCTGAAAGAAAGATCTCCAGTTCTGACAGCATTTTTAATCAAATGTGTGCATGCTAGATACCAATACTAACTGCCTTAATGCTTTCTCTTGCATGCTATTGTACCAAGCGGCATACAAAATCAAAAAGGTCTGAAAGAACATTTCATTATTAAGAAAAGCAAGTTAAAAATCAAATTTGAAGATTCACCATGAAAATGTAGTGAAGTATTTTCTTCCTAAGGTCCTAGTCTTTTCTTGTAGGAAGAGCTCCTGAATACTGAGGTTGGGGGCGTATTACAATTTTTCCAGTCCCATCCTGTTAATTAAAAACATAGATAAAGCCCGTTACCAGAAGATGTGAGATTTCTGAAAGGCAGTAGTAGTAATTAACCAAATGCCACTGTGATGTGTCAAGTAAAGAATTAAGTGTGGAATAGTTGAAACTTACGTGCATTCACGTAATCATCAAAATGAGAAGTTGTTAGAGCAGGAAAAATCTGTGTATTCATCCTCAAAGCCTACTCCTGTTAAGTGTACTGATCACGTAGTATATTTGTGTTTAGCTCAAGGTGTACTTTTGGAATTCAACAGGAACAGAAAATCTGTCAACGTTATGATCAACTGATGGAGGCATGGGAGAAAAAAGTAGACAGGATAGAAAATAATCCACGCAGGAAAGCAAAGGAGAGCAAAACAAGAGAGTACTATGAAAAACAATTTCCAGAAATCCGGAAGCAAAGAGAACAGCAAGAACGATTTCAAAGGTATTACCATGGATTTCTAATATTCCTTTAAAATAATTCTTATGACTTAATTTTTAAAATTATTTCTAATAGAAGTGGTTCAGCTTAACGGTAAGTTTTACGTTCATCAACTTATTCCTGAAAAAGAGTATTAGTGCATCATATAGTACAAAATGACATGTTCCTTGGTTCTGTAACTAAATAAGCTCACTGTGTTTCATGACATCGAGCTCAAGTTTCACTTCACATCCTGAGGACCTTCATAACTGTCCTTCCTTCTTGTCTGTCTGCTGTCTTGCATCTCACCCTTTCTTTTCTGTCACTGACAGCTTTGTCAGCAATGCTAGCCTCATCAGTTTGCCTTCTTCAGCTTCTTTACTGATACCCAAATTGTTCCTCCCCATGCCTCACCCCTACCTCTGCCATCAAACTCATGTTTGCCATGAGCAGTATAGAAAAATGGCTAATTAGCAAAAGGTAGTTAGGTTGTGATGCTCAGTGAGACTAGGAATGAAGTTATTCAGGTGCATAAAGTGGTTTGTTGAGTTGGACTTTAAGGTAATTAGAGCTTCAGCTTCATATTGGCATGCTCATTTTTGGCCTACAGACTAATTTATACTTAGTATTTTTCTGTCATTAAGTGTCTATATTACTCTTTTGTTTCATGATCCCTATATACATTGGACTACAAAGTCAAAAATCACTGGACTTTGTTAATTAACGATTTGAGTGATCTTTTCTTGAACTTGCCATGAAGGTTTTATTCCAGATAATTTTGAGACATTTGTTAAAGGCAAATTGTACAAAGAATTTTAAGATGAATGAAGTGCAATCCATTTGAGAATTCACTTTACTTAAAGCATCACCTACAGTACTGTAGATAAGAATCAGGTCAAGTTTGATTCAGTTGTGTTCAGATCAGTTTATCTAAGTCTCTCTGTTTGAAATTATTTTAATACACCTTTGAGAGTTCAAGCCCCATAAAGATTTCATCTCATTATCTCTTCTAACCATCCATCTAAATCCCATTACTTCAGAAAACATGGGAAAAGCAAATAATTAGCAATGTATCGTGAAGGCTACCAGAGCTGGCTTCTGTGGATCAAGAAAAGTGGAAAAGTAACTTGTTAGAATGGAAACAGCATTTCTATCTATAAGAAACATTTACTTTAAGAATGTTTTGTGTCTATGTAATTGTAGGCTACTTGGGAAGGGACTGTCCCCGTTGGTTACATTTATGTTGTCTAGTGCAATGGGATCTTTGTCTATAGCTGTGCTTGTAATGGTATTGCCATATAAATACTAAGGGATTTTGTCAGATTTTATGCAAATTGACTAATTCAGTAAAATCCTTGAGCAAATGAAGGCTCTGAAGATATTTTGTCTAATTATCAGTGATTTTTATCTCAAACAGTTTGTTAAGGACCCACATGCTGTAAGATGATATTATGATGTTCTTAAGTTTAAAGATCATGAGCTGAAAATTCTTCCAAATTATTTCTCTCCTCATCAGTTCGAAAGTTAAAATTTTTCTTTTGTTAGAATAAGTCTCTGTGCTATGTTGCTAACTTGACCAAACTTCCTTCTTTGAGAAAATAAACCAAAAAAGCTGTCTTTCACACTATCAGTTATGCTAATTAAGATAACTTTTGTGCCACTGATGCATGTTTCTCATACTTAGTAGAAGTATACTAATATATCTAAAAAACTGCTTGCAAATGGAATCATCGGTAACACTCCTTTTTTGATGTTGACTCAAGCACACTCTCCTTGCTGAGCTTTGCAAGTTCACCTGTAAGACTAGAAAGTTATTTAAAAATTGCAGTATGTAAACTGAGTTTGCATTCTGAGACTCCTTAAGAAAGAACTTCCAAATTAACTAATTTGGGAGGCAGGTAACACTATTTTAAAGACTTTTGAAGATTGTCATTGTTGTGTACAAAATTTGAAAATATAGCTGTTTTTCACTTTACTACTACTTTTTTCCATCTAATTTTAGAGTTGGTCAAAGAGGGGCTGGACTTTCAGCAACTATTGCTAGAAGTGAACATGAGATTTCTGAAATCATTGATGGACTTTCTGAGCAGGAGGTGAGGCTACTGTCTATACGCTGATATAGAAACACAACAAATGACTCTTATCCTTTTACTGACAGTGAAAAGTCTCTTTTAGAGGGTTTGCTTTTTTGATAGGACAGAGGTTTTTGGGCTGGTTTGAGAGAGTCTTTGTGAACTTTGTCTTGAAACAGGTCTAACATACGTTTCTTTTAAGGGTTATAGTTCCTGGTCACATCTGTCCTACATTTTTCTGGTATGTTGGTGCTCATTGCGCACTTGCTACAATCTAGTTTTTTTACAGCTCTAAGAAACATGTGAAAACTCTTCCTTTCTAAAACTCTGGATTATTTAAGTTTTTCATAATGTGTGACACTATTTCCTTTAGTTGATTGTGTAAATGTCATTGGGATAGTGACAATTTCTAGAAAAGTTAAGTAATGGAGAAAAAGATTTTTCAAACTAGTAGTAAATGTATGCAATGATGATGCTTTGAAGGGTTGTTTTAATTCAAGAACTATAAACATTAGTAGCAACTCTTCTTATTTGCTTTCTCTTTATTCTTTGCCTGCAGAACAATGAAAAACAAATGCGTCAGCTCTCTGTCATTCCTCCCATGATGTTTGATGCAGAACAAAGACGAGTAAAGTTTATTAATATGAATGGTCTGATGGAGGATCCCATGAAAGTTTATAAAGACAGGCAGTTCATGAATGTCTGGACCGACCATGAGAAAGAGATTTTTAAGGAAAAGTAATGGGCTTTCTTATCTCTTATTTTTATTACATTGCAAATGACAGATAAACACCTAAGCCCTTAGTAAACATCAGTTAAATCGGGAGTGCTGAAGTTTTTATGCAGTAATATTTGATAACATTTTCAGTTGGATGAATGAAATATTGCAAAAGTTTTAGACTTCTGCATTTATTTTTCAACTGAGTAGACTGCATGTGCATTTAGTCCTTAGATAGGAAATTCTCTAAAGTGCTTAGTTTTCTGGTAAGATTAAAATGAGAAGAGCAGGTATACCTTCTCATTATATTAATCAATAGCTAGTTTTAAGTGTTTAGATCATTTTAAATGTGCATAATTTAAAAACTAGCCTTTTTAGTCTAACTTCAGTTGTGGAAATCAACGGCTTGCTGGTAGAACAGGTTGTTTGGAAGACTGCTTTGCTTCTTTGATCATGAATTATGTTGTCAAACTTAAATAATTTCTGATTTATAAAAGGTTTGTCCAACATCCCAAGAACTTTGGTCTAATTGCTTCCTACTTGGAACGAAAGGTAAGACCTCTTTTAATATAAGTAGAGCCTAGGGTGGGATCCCTAACTTTCCAAATGTAAGTCACTTATCCCAGCAACATTTTTTTTCTTGAAAAAATTTGTAATTCTAAAAATAAGTTACTGCTTTGATAGGATGTGATAATACTTGATCATTAACACAATTGGTGCATGCAAACATCTAACAAGACTTAGTAAAATGACACTTCTGACAGTAGTAAAAGAAATAGCACTTTATTTAGTTTTGATCTTTTTTTCTTTTTGAAGCAGGTAAGCTTCTTTAACCATATCACTGTTTAGATACTGATATGATTGGCTATGCTGAGCCACTGCGCTAATTCTAAGGAACCTTACCTGCACCTTTCAAGTCAATGGGATCCTCCTGCTGGCTGAATCAGTCAGAGCTGATTTTGTAGAGCTGGTGTAAAAAGTAATTGAAAATTAGGATTTGTTCAGACTTACAATAGAGCTTCTTGGATGCTTATGGCTATTATGGTAAATAGAAGCTTTCACACCTGCAAGTTGTCTAATATAGATTAAAGTATGCAGACTGAAGTAGGTGAGGGATCTTTTAAATACAAGAACCTTGCGTTTAGCACTGTATAATTTTATGCATGGTTTTATTGTTATAACTGTGTGTGAATTCACTTCCCTACTGAGCAAACAATTCCAATATAGTTGTTAGTCTAGGAGATTAACAGTTTGAAGTGTTGAATGAGGTTAAATACTAAAAATATATTTTCTGTAGGAGTAAAAACTAATTTTTTCTTCTTGCTTTTTCTCTTCAGAATGTTCCTGACTGTGTACTGTATTATTATTTGACCAAGAAAAATGAGAATTATAAAGCCCTTGTGCGAAGGAATTATGGTAAACGTAGAGGAAGAAACCAGGTATTTTAAGTTTGTGTCACTTGAATGTCATTATTTTATTGCTTCATATTTACAGCTGTCTATAATATCCTATGTAGCAAGCAAGTATATTGTATGCATGAAGTGGGGCGGAGGGGAAAGAATAATTCTTTTCCTTTACTGCATTTTTGCCATTTTTAAATTTAAGAATAGGTTCTTGATAACAAGAGTGGTTCTGGTTAGTTTATTTTTAATTCTGTAGAGTATATTCTTCCTTTGCACATTTGTGACTTTTAATATGACAGCTCATTTTATTTGGGGATCCTGCCATAGACATTGAGGTCAGATCCATCATTAATCCTATGGTGGAGCCAGCGGAAATTAGGCAGAACATGTGACTTGCAGTGGAAAAGATATAATCACTTCATAATGTCAATGTTTGTCAAAAAGCAGAAATTAATGGTGGTCTTTATTTGGTGGTCAGGCTCAAAGTCAAACTGGAACTTAATAGCAAGAAGAAAGAGACCAATTTAATGCATGCAAATTAAAAGTTCTGCTGATTCAGGAATTCATTTGGAAGTTTTGGAAGTCTTTGAAGAGGAAAAGAACAGCATGTTATGAGGAATAAATATGTTTGGGCTACCAGGGTCGATGTGGAAATCGGAAAACAAAGAAAATTTGAGAAACTTTTTTTAGAAAGTGGGAAGAGTGCTGTGTATTCACTGAATATATTTCTTACTCTTCCTGTTCTGATTTTCCCTTGCACCTAATGGACATTTAGGAAGTACTGGAAATATAATTAAAGATATGTCAGTAATTAGATAAGTAAAGAGGGTCATATATTAAATAAAGCACATGAACAGAGTACTGGATGTAAAGACCAAGTCTGCAGATATTTTGAATTTTGTATCCTTAACAGCTAGAAATATGGGTAGATCCAATGTGCTGGAGAAATACCCAGTGCTTTGTTGGAGCTGAAGCTGTGGTGGGGCTGGGGAGGTTCCTATCAAATTCAGGGTTTTAGAAATCTATAATTATAGAATAATTGCAAGTAAAAGACCTTAAAATCTGATAAGTTTTGGGTAATCAGAATTAGTCATATCCTAACGCTGATGCCGAAGAGAAAAAAAAAAAAAGATTGTTGAGACTTTGAGGTATTGTGACTGCACAAACCTGACTTAAACTGCAGAACAGCGACTTAAGTAGACCTTAAATTTAGGGTCTAGATACACTGCATGAGTTGCAGTAAATATCTTGAATACATATCAAAAAATGGGACTACTATAAGTTAGATAAAAGCAGGAAACTGTATTTTTAACATCAATGATGGACTAACCTGTTTATTAAAGCAGTTATTGTAATCAAATATTGTGGGGCACAGTCTTTTTGCCACAAAGCACTGTTCCTCTCTGTGCTATGCTATCAGCCCTTTTTAGAAACAAATTTTCTCCTAATTTATGTATATTTTGAAACGCATTGACATGTCAATGTTCGTAATACTTCTGGTCATGTTAAATTGGCACCTTGCCTCAAACATGTTTCTAAAATGAACATGTGAATCCTCTTTCCTAATACTGTAAGTTTTATGAGTCTCAGTGAATATGCTATTTATATAAAAGAAAATTACTACAAACATTTCAGTTGACAAGTTGGTCCTGTTTACTAAGAATGGTCAACACTTTGCAGTTCTACAGTACTATTGTACTTAAGGCTTTTAAATTATGGCCTGATATTCTAAGGGAGGAGATCATGTCACAGAAGGCTTATTTCTCTCTACCACACAAATTATGGATTGCTTGGGAGGAGGTCGTTTTCATTATGCAAAGGATTTAATTGGAACTTCTACTCTGACAAATTGTTAACTGCTGTAATGGGAGAAAATACTTGAAACTTATTCTGTATTTTGCCAAAAATCTTGCTGGACCTTTTAATAGAACAAGTATATTGTTATGTGACCGGTGATGGCAAAAGATTCTGAATTAAATTATGGATTTATGACAAATAATAAGAAGATGAAAATAAATGAGGCTCGTCCGAAATATGTAGACAATCACCATGAAAACTAAACACAGATAATGCTGCTGTTCCAAGTGGCTTAGTTTCATATGCCAGTATAAAATCAGATTGGCGTGATCATAGTAAGTGTACTCATGTTGAGCGATATCTTTGCCATATGGTGTTCTACTGCAGCTCTTTTAAGAGGTGAGGAGACATAACTGCTGCTGAGCTGTAATAGGTTGTAACTTCAATTTTGAAGTATTCCAAAGATCGTAACTGTGTATTTAAATGTCTTTCAGGATCATTACATTTTAGAATATTGGAACTGGTAGAATTTGAAATTTGTATAGATTTTTTCAATCCGTAAGTTATTTGACTCTTTCTTGAATAATGCATAGAAGTTAGAAAGATTTTAATTGCAGCCTTGTATGCTAGTATATAGAATCATGAAGTTAGCTAACTGTAAAAGGGAATGGAAGGTGCTCTGTCAGACTTTGTGACTGTTCCTGTGAATACTGATTTATATGTAAATAACTGCAGATATGAGTTGTCCCTTTAGAACCTGCTGTAGTTGCTCATTGGACTCAAATTACTTGCTCTTTGAATTTTAGCAGAGTTGGAGGTCTTAGTTGCTAGTCATTGATCCATATTAAGTACTACAGCAGACCCCTGAGCTTTTTGTGTGAGGAACAACTGCTGGACAGACTTGTGTGCCCCATCTCAAGGATATATATACGTGTCAGACTCTTGCAGATCTGAAGAATGTGAAAGTGTACCTGCAAACTCAAGGGAAAAGCTCTGCGCATTCAAAATGTGGGACTGTTACCTTTCCTGAAAGCTTAAATTTAGTAGTATTGTAGTTACAGGATATTTATTAGTAAAATTAGTAACAAGGAATCATACAGCACCAAAATTGTATTTGTATTTCTCACTTTTATTAATGATTAATTAGGTACATGTGGGACAGATGCATCAGGCTAGTCGTGAGGAACTTGGGAACGCTGAACTGCCTTGCTTGGCAGAGCTTTTACCTTATGGCTGCAGAAGGCAGTTCATCCCCGCTCTCCCTCCTCCAGCCCAGCTTTGCTTGAGGCTGATATTTTTCCTGTCTCTGAGCAGCAACCTGAAACTTCCTTGCTTGGCAAACACCAAATGTGTAAGATTTATGGTGTGCTGCTCCAAGGTGTGTTTACACCAATAGCAGGTGCTTCAGCACAAAATCTGAAATCACATATTTTTGTAAATTAGAAGGTCAGTGGGTAGAGTATTGCAGTGGAGGAGATACTCATCGTGGTAATGATGTTGAAATCCTTCAGAAAAGTTTTTAGTCTGTACAACTTGACTTGAGGTCCGGTGGAGGCTTTTACTTTAAAGAACTTGAACACTGGATTACAGGCATGTAAAGTTAAGTATTGCATTAGAATAGCTTTTTGTCCTTAAGTAGGTCTAGAAAGTAACTTTTATAAAATGCTGCAGAAGCCCTTCCAGAGTGCTCACAGAGGCAACTAAACAAGTGTGTCTTGAACCAAAAATGCCTTTTAAAATGGAGAGCAAGTTTCTAACATAGTACTAGAAAAAAGAGCAGCTATAAGAGCAAACTCTGCCTTTAGATTTTCAGCTACTTGGAAGTGATAATCTCATAGTTTTGTCTGTCTAGTAGTTTCTTTGAAATGGTTTGTCCATCCAAGTGGATCCTTGGACATTACAGAGAACAAGGAGTGCCTGCTACTGAGGCACAAAAATGGACAGTTTAAGGGGTTATTGATGTACAAAATGGTCTGTCAGCCTAGAGGAGAGACCTGCAAGAGCACTGAGCACCCTCCACCTAGCCGGGAGGGCCGTTGTTTTCTTAGTTTGATGAGTGGGTATCGGGAGTTTATGGAGCAAAGGTTTTGTTATAGGTTTTGTTATAGATAATTCCCTAAATAAGTCGTTGAAGCACCCACTTTATTGATTTAGCTGAAGGGCTGGACAGTGTTTGAGGGAGGGGGGTTGCTTGCTTGCTTGTTTCTTGGATCGCAGGCTCTCTAGCTAACGTTTTTCACTGGAAATCCGGCAGCAAAGCGGCCTTAGGGAAGAGGCACGCTTGCTGCCACGCTCGCGCGGCCCGCTCGGCACGGCCGGCTGCCTGCGGCCGCCCCGGCCACCCGGCCCGGTGGCAGCTGGCGCAGCCCGGTGATGTGACTAGACAGAAATCCGCCGGGCAGCGCGGGGGCCAATCGAGCAGCGCTCGCGGGACTCACCTCGGGCGACCCCGGGAGATGAGACGCTCGCATGGGAGATGGGAGCTCTTCCGTAGGCAGCTTAAGTGGCAGAATGACACAATTTCCTGGAATAAACACGTTGCTGGGTCAGGCAGCTCTGCTGGAGAGCGGTGTGATGTGGGCGCTCTTGTGGCTTTTGTCCTTTTGAATCTTATCCTGAATTAAAGCCCGTCCCCCTGCCTGGATAGTAAAAGTTTTAATCAACAGATGAATGTGCAGGTACGTCGCTGACTGAGGCTTCAACTGTTTTAAGGTTTGTGTTTAACCTGCCCTTGACCTATTTTGATCATGCATGTTAAATAAATTCACTGCGGAACAGAGAATCCTGTTGTTGACAGACTGGAGCGTTGAGTTAGCCAGGCAGAGAGAGCAGGGGACGGATTCTCAGCAGCTGTTTTACAGTTAGGTTATATGTAAAACATACAGAGTGTTTCTTTCAAAAAAATTCAGTCTCTTTCAAAATGCAGTTTGTTTAACTCCTTGCTTTTCAGGCCAATCTGTGTAGCACAATGGAAATAATTTACCTCGGCATGTCTTTTTGACATTTTGTTTGAAGGAATTTTTGAGGATAGCCAAGTAATGCCAGTATCTTAAATGCTAGTATTTTGCAGCAAGGTAATAAACAGCAGTTAGTGTTTGGGGCATCCGCTCCAGTTCACATAATTAAAATGTCAGAAACAAGTCCTTTTTATGACAATTTCCAGCCTCAGCTTTGTTAATGAAACAGTGACACCTGCTGCTACACTTAATAGGAAGGATCCTTTCTATTAGAACAAACAAACAAACAAACAAAAACTATTTTGAGGAATTTTTCAGTGGACTAGAATATCTGGGTTAATGCAGTCCTTGAACGATAATCTTCTAGACCTCTGTCCTTGTCCTTCCTTGAATTGCCAAGTGTGCTTTAGGCATTTGTTTAAAAGGTAGCTTTACATAAATACGACAAGTATTTTGCATCTAAAGTTGTTTTGCAGAGTCTAATGCCCAGTAAGGAACAACTCAACCCTGCACACACCGGGTCTGAGTGCATAGCATCTAGGTGTTGCAGCGCTGAATTGACTGAAGTTGCTTGTTCAACCCTTTCAAGCCCCATCTGTGTGAACTCCTGTGGATGATTCCCTCTATTTGGCCGTATCTGCCTCCCTTCCCTCTTTTACATTCCTTATGGTTTTTTTTGAAAAAGTATTTAAGGCATAACTTAAACTATAAACATGTATTTAAAATAACTCTATGTATTTTCAGAGAGGAGGTGGAGAGTTTGTTCTTTGCTTCCCTCCCTGCCTCCTGCCTGCACTCCTTTAGCTGGAGTTTGCTGTAACCTGGTGTGCGGTACAAGGCGCTTTTTCCTCATTTTGCCGTATGGGGTCTAGCACAGAAGGCCGGATTCCACTGCGGCTCTTAGAAGATCATGTTATTACTGTTATTGCTGAGTGTGAATGGGCATAATGAGTTAAGCTCTAGATGCTTAATGTGGATTTGCTGGCTTGTGGGGCCCATCAGGAGAATTCGTTCATTTGCCGTTTGCTTCTTGGCAGGGTTCGGGGAGTTTGGGGAGTGGGTTCTGTGATTTACTTAGTGGCAGCCAACTACTGCTTGTTATTTTAACCTAGAGAGGGAGAAAGTTGCAGGCAAGCTGTGGGCACGGTAGAAATTCAGCAATGTTAGAAAGCGTCAGATGCTTTGGATGTGCGCAAATAAAACATTGTGGATGGCAGAAAGTGGTATTTAGGCACCTTTTCATGATGAAGAAGGTTTATGGTCTGGGCCACAAAGTTGAGTGCTGCTGCATTAAACAGCTTTTAATCTGGATAATAGACAGTGACTAAGCAGGTTCCAAAGTGGAAGTATCCCACACTAAGTCTAATAAATATTTACTGTATGAGGTTCTATATCTTAAGGGAATTTCTTTCCAGCACTACATTTAATCTCAATCAAGACCACAGTAAAAGATTTTCTAAACTATAATTTTCCTTCCATAAATTAATTGGAAACTAAATCTAAGAATTTTGTGGTTCAATCTTTTTGAATATTTGTATTTCTTACTACTAATGACAGCCTTGAGAAGGTGGCTTAGATTTGGTCATAGTGTTCATGCTGCAAGTTCATCTGCTTCCAAGTTGTGAACTATCACGTTTCACTATTTTAAAATGGGTACAGTTAAAAATAAAATTTGAGAGGAGCAGCACCATTAGTATGCAAGATGTTGGTCAGACTCTCTAAGCATTTTTAAAACTTCGCTGTTCATTTTCAAGCTTCATATTGCAGGGATCACTTCCAATTAACATAAAGGTATGCCATGTGGCATACAGCAGCACAGATTTGTGAGCAGAGACCTGTGCGCCTGTCACCTCTGCGCTCCCTCTGCAGAAGACGCTTGCACCTCCATGGGATTTATTAGACAAAATACAGTATCTGACTAGAACAGCTGATTAGAAGAAACATAAGTGAAAATAAATTGAGAGGGACTGAGGATATACAGTCAATATATAGAAATCAAGTGTTTTGTGACAAAAGGGACTTTTGAAGTTTGGAAGATGTGCCCGGACGATCGTGGTGTTACGATTTCAGGGTGCAGATAGGTGTTCCAGTTGCTGGCAGAGGCGTTTTGCTGTTAGGCTGACTGGTATGCGGTGACTGTAACGGGCGGGGGGCAAGCTGGGGGCCGGGGTTTGGGCTGCTCTGAGGAAAAGTTGCTGCAGCTTTGTAGGATCGAGTTGTTATAATGTGTGTAAATGCCATTTCGTTTCAGCAACAAATTGCTCGTCCTTCTCAAGAAGAAAAGGTAGAAGAAAAAGTAGAAGAGGAAAAAGCAGAAAAAACAGAGAAAAAGGAGGAGGAAAAGAAAGATGAAGAGGAAAAGGATGAGAAGGAGGAATCTAAGTAAGTATATGTACTGAAAATGAGTCAATTCCCTTTAGATTGCAGTGACTTTTTTGCAGTTTTTTTGCAAAGATCAAGATGGGATTGGTGTTAGCCTGACAGTGAATCTTGACTAAGGATTGTTCATATTTCAGTTAGTTCTTGTGCATTAAGCACTTATTTTTGGACATATCAGTTTCCTTGTCTGTCTGAACTAATCAGACTGGTGAAAAAGTCAGAGGACTTTATTAAATTGTGACTTGCTGTTGGTGGGGAGTTTTTTGATGTTTTGTCAAAGTGTTTGTATTTTCTTTGGAGTTGATAATGTCATGTATCTGTGTTATTCTCTAGCAACTCTAACTTTTGGGGAATAAGTGAACTCTGTTTCACTATGAAGTGGCCTTTTTTTCTTCAAATCAAAACAGGAAGTAAGATCTGATGCACAGTTTTTACATCCATTTTCAGGAATATCTGCCTTTAATAGCTCTCAGAATGTGTCTGAATTGTTTTTTTTAACTATTCTCAGAGAGAACACCAAAGAAAAGGACAAAACTGAAGTTGCACCAGAGGAAACGGAGGAAAGGGAGCAGGCCACTCCTCGGGGCCGAAAAACTGCCAATAGTCAAGGTCGTCGTAAGGGCAGGATCACCAGATCAATGACAAATGAAGCTGCACAAGCAAATGCCGCTGCAGCTGCGGCCACTGAAGAGCCACCACCTCCTCTCCCCCCGCCACCAGAACCTTGTGAGTAGCATTTAGGGCACTTGGGGACCCATGTGGTAGTCAGGCACTTCACTGGCATAAGGCTGTATTCCACATATGCCATGCACTTTGGATTTTTTTTAATATTACATCTTTATTCTTAGGCCTGCTTACAATTCTTTGAGTATTAGGTACTGTTACACTTCTTGCATGTAAGCGAATTGTATATAGCTATGACTGTTAAAACCATGTGAGAAAAAAGCAATTGAGCCTTTCAGTGATAACTACTTTTTTTCTTAGTTTGCAGGGTTAAAGATGGATCCGATTCAAGTGCCTTTGACACAGATTGACTTACAGGCTGTAGCTCACAGAGGTTATTGCTGAATAAGTAGGCCTGATATTTGAGTACTTTGGGGAGTTTCATAACTGGAAATAGATCCTCACAATTTTTTTTTGTTTCTGCATTAGATGGCGAGGGATTTACTTAAAGTAAAAATGTTACTTTCTTGGCATGTATGGTTAGAAAACACTGTATACTATCTCTGGCTGCATTTCTAGGAAGGCTGACATAATCTGTGGTGGTGCAGAAACACAAGCAAACAGAATACCTTGTGGTTAGTAAATAATTATCCATGACAGCATGGGACTTTATTTCTCCTCTAGTGCTATGCCATGTCAAAATCTGTTACTCTTAACTCTAGCTGGGGAGTTGCAGGCAGAGATTCTTCTGGAGTTTGTAACAAGTTTCTTATTGCTTAAATATTCTGCACATCAGAAACAATATAGGATGTTCATTTAACTGTAAACATCAGAGATTGCAGCAGTTCTGTGGATATGGCTTTTTCCCCCCCCTCCCAGCTACTAGGCTGAGGCAATAATAACTTTTGGTTTTAGGTTTGTTTGTTTGTTTGTTTTACAGTTTTTGCAGGATTTCTTGGAAAATCCAGAGTAGTGAGGTAGTGGATCAGATACTTCATAGTGTTCTATTTGTGTTGCTTGTTAATGGAAGTAAGGCTGATCTTGCTTATACCTAGCATCTGCTTTTGAAGAGTTCATGTTGCATGCTATGCATAATTGCAGATCAATGAAAAATGAATAGAGGTTTCTGTTCCTGGAAGAGCAAAGTCTGTTGCAGCTTAATGCCATTCAGAAATTTGAACAGAATGATATCAAATCCAGAAAAGTGAATGAAAAGTGTTTTGCATTGAATCAAAGTTAGTTTCCTGTTTCTTATACTTACTATTCTTTTTTTTGTTTGCTTGTTTTTGTTTGTCTCTGTTTATCCAGAGATTATAGGAGACTCGATGAACATAAGATAAATAGATTTCTTGGTACGCCCTTCTCAGTAAATAACCATTTCAGTTTTTTCCACTGTAGTCAATGATATATGGTGGGACGAGCTCATACCATGTTGGACTGTGTATTTCTTTTCTTTTTTCAGTTTGAATTCCTTTTTTCTTTCTCCCACAACATTCTGATCTCCTTGCACAGCATTGTGACATCTGTTCAATGCATTGCAGCAGTATGGATGCACTTAAAATAGGAAACAGGGAAAAAATGTGGAAAAATCTCTCAAGATCCTTCACAGTAATTATTTTTATAAATGATCATGTGTATTAGTGACTCAGAAAATGAGCAAAATAGGACTGGGAGAAAAGTGCAGAACTTTCTTTGAGGAAGTACCTGATAATTGTGAACTGTATTTAAAAACAACGGGACACTTACAGTATCTTTATTTCTGAATCTTGAAGTGTGTTTGAAAACTGGTTTAATTCGTGTTTTACCCTGAGTTATCTCCGTATCTGCCTTATAGGATCAAGGTTAAATTTGAGTTGAGAATCAGTTTTGCCTCTTCAGACTCTGCTGTAGTCAAGGCACTGAAAATTTATTATTAGAAGGCTAAAATATGGATAGTTAGAGTGGAGAAGGTGCCTCGCGATTGTAGAATATAGCACGCTTGCCTTACAATGTTATCTTAATGTAAGGAAGCCTGACAGGTACATAGAAAAGAATGGATCACATAGAGGGAAAAAAAGGGCACAACTGGCATGCTCTGATGTTTCACATGCTTTTTTTAGTGATTGATAGTACTTATTGGCAGCTTAAATACAACTTTAATGGTAAATAATCTTAGTTGCTTGCAAGTCTTACTTGACAGTTATTTAATTATCACACAGTTTTGTCAGCAGAACGGTTGAACAGTTTGCTCTGCTGAGAATGCGACGGCTCCTACTTTATCTCTTAATTTGGTTTAACGGAAGCTGACTGCTTCCCGCTGTCAGAAACAGCTTTCCCAAGTGACTTGAACGAGCCTTAATGTAAATAGATTAATACATTATGGGATGCATGATTGTTGCTGTAAGAGTGACTCCTGATCTTTTCTCTGATGGGAGTCTTTGTTTCTCTTTCAGCTTCTGCAGAGCCTGTGGAGACTTCTCGCTGGACAGAAGAAGAAATGGAAGTTGCTAAGAAAGGTAAGTCTTGTAAAATTTTTGATTTACTTCTAAATACTTTTTAGTCTTTGCAGCACTACATTGAATAACTAATGTGAAATTTGCTGGGTTTTCTTTGTTTTTTCTTTAAGAAGCAAATACCTTCACCAGACAAAATCAGTTTTTTAAGACTTGTACTGACTTTACTCCTGTGGGCTACCTAGAAATATTTGATGTTTGTATTTCACAATACAGTCCACAGAAATATGTGAAACAGATGCGAAGGTGTGTATTTCATATGTAAATTTTCAAAGTAATATTTTTCTAAGTTACAAAAAATCCTTTGATGTAAGACACGTTCTTTTCACAGAAAAGTTCGTGTATTTTACAACTCATCTAGTCATTTGGCAGATATTGTCACCTTAAAATATGCATAAAATCACTCTTTTGGCAGTCAACATATTAGCAACAGCAAAGAGTTAAGTTTGAAGGCTACATAAACAGACGTTCAGGTAGAAACAGTTTGTTTCTATCCAGTAAGAAGTAGTCAAATACGTTGTCACAGTGAGAATTCTGTCAAGGACGGCACTATTTTTACTTAACGCTACATTGCCTTTGTATCTGCTGGACCCTTCCCAGAGGTATTGTTTTTCCATTTATTTGGTTTGGATAGCTGAATTATTGATCATAGTAAATATTTGTTCTCTTATGTTCGAACAGGCTTAGTGGAACATGGGCGCAACTGGGCAGCAATTGCCAAAATGGTTGGGACAAAAAGTGAAGCTCAGTGTAAGAACTTCTACTTCAACTATAAAAGGAGACACAATCTGGACAGTCTCCTTCAACAGCACAAACAGAAGGTGAGCAAGTGCAGTGGTTTTCAATTATTTGAGGGGGCAACTTAGGATCCCTCTGAAATCATTCATCACAGTTTGCTAAAACTATTTCACAATCACCACTTGTTTCCTTTTCTACTTGTTTTTGTGTTACAACATAAATCTCCTAAAGACACTGCTGATGTTTGCTGACCTGTGGCACTAGCCACTTCATGCTTTAAAACACAGTGGAAATTTTTCTATCAGCACACTCAAGCCTGAATAAATCTTTAGTGCTGTGAAAACCGTAGTCCTTATCAGTGCATCAGCAACTATAGAAGTTCGGGTCATCACTATGGAATAGTTACCTTGAAATATGCCCTGTGTCACAGAATAAGCACTAACCTTATAAAACAGAGCAAGAGTGTTGGTGAGAGGTCAGGAGCTGAAAGTTTGGGAGCATCTAAAGTAGAATAGTGAGGGCTGCAATTCCCCAAACTGCAGTGCCATCCTAGCCTTGTACCTGCCAAAATGAAGAGTATTGGTCTCTGTGTTTGCTGCCCTAGTCCTGTTTTTCCCACAAATATATCTTTAGAGAGTGGTTTATATGCAAACTTGTTGGCATTTTTTGGTCAGGAGCAGCAAAATCTGGTCTGAAGTTGAAATGGTGTCCCCATGTGAATGAATCTCTGCTAAACAGAGATATCTGCCCTTCAGTTCAACCTGAGACTGAGAAATGGGAATGCATGTAAAAGGAATACTTGGAAATTTTCAGTACAATGTAAATGCCATGTCTTTATTAGTCTTCTCGAAGACCCCGTGAGGAGCGAGATGTATCACAATGTGAGAGTGTAGCTTCGACTGTGTCAGCTCAGGAGGATGAAGACATTGAAGCATCTAATGAAGAAGAGAATCCAGAAGACAGCGAAGGTAGCTTTTCTGGGACGGAAGTTTCTGTATTTATTGAGAGGGGCTTATGTTTTATTTAGACTATTGTATGATCAGAAAACTATGTTCTTCTTCATAACGTAGTGTTCAAACACTATGTTTCAGTAGTATTTTAGCAACTGGAACTCACTTCACTAGTTCTAACTGGAGAGGAAAAAGAAATTTAGTATTGAGCACCCTTAAGATGTTATTGCTTAATATTTTGAGATGCTTTGACTATGCTATCTTCTAGAGGCTGAATAGACGGTACATGGTCAAAAAAATTGTCCATGTTGCAACAAGCTGAACCATGGATATGTAATCTTTGCTAGTTAATAATCTCAGTAAAGCTTCAGACAGGCAAATTCATTTTTTTTAATTTGTTGCCTGCAACTGCTAATAATAACAGGCACTCAGCGTTAGGTCTGTTTTGGCCAGCCTTTTATGGAGCTGTAACCAGTAGAATTCGTAAGTGATGAATCAGAGAATATGGCTAATTTTCTCAAGCTGCAGTCTATGTGTAATTTGGTCCAGTTTGCATGGACGTCTCTGAATGGGGAAAAAGTCTTATTTCTAGAAGAAAGAATGCCTTATGTCTGAAGATAAGCTGTATTTAAACAAAGTTTCCCATAGATGCAGTTCTAAGCAATGAAGATTGGTATCTTTGGAACAAGACTTCTGAATATAACCTCTAAGTTCTATGCAGTCATAGCTTTTTCTTAAATGCTTTTATTTATCTAAAAGCTATTTATAATATAATGGAAGTAATGACATAGTAGAAGAAGAGGAGAAAGGTTAAGCTTAACCTTGAATCAGTACAAATTATTCTTAAAGCTGACTTGCAATTCTTGCTGTAAGTTAACTATTCTAGTTTACCTCATTTGTGAATAAGCATTGTTTTCTTGAAAATGTCTCCTTTGCTCTGTGAAAGGTGTAAACAGCGTCGACAACTGGATACCAATTATAGAAGGGTATTGATTTTTGCAGTGAAGAACCTATGTGTAGCATATTTATTATCTAAAATTAAGATGGAATTGGAGAGAAGGTTTTCTGCAAAATGCAGTAAATACGCACTCAGAGCCTGCATACAAAAGGTGACAGATTTTCATGTAAAATCAGTGTTTTGTCACTTCTGCCAATGATGCCTCTAAAACATGTTCACTTAAGTTATTCAAGTTGTGCCTTAGCCACTGTAAATGTTGACCTTATTCTTATAAGAGAATTGCATCATACATGGAAGTACCAAGTCTTTGGCATAAGCATGGGAGTTTACCTATCTGGCTCTTTATAAGGTCAGAGCTAAATATGTAAGCTTATTTCTGCAATTCCTGTCTCCCTCCTTAATCTTTATCTGCTGATTTTTAGTTACCCTCCTTTTGTGAGTCAGTTCTTCAGGGCAAGGGTCTTGTGTTATTGGGATAACTGGCATATATTTGATTATTCAAAAAAAAAGCAGTTGATCAAAGCCTGGTTGGATCACATTAATGTTGAACATTTACACTCAAACTTTTTGTTTTTGTTTTTGTTTTTTTAAGGTGCTGAAAATAGTTCTGATACAGAAAGTGCTCCATCTCCTTCTCCAGCAGAACCTGCTAAACCAAGTGAAGAAACTCCATCTGAGAGTGCTGCTTCGAAGATACTCACTGAGGCAACTGCAGAACAGGAATCTACCATTAAACCTGCAACCAGCACATCTCCTTCCTTAACAACCCAAAGTGTATCAACTGCTGAAAGTCAGAACTCTGAGCCACAGGTTAAAGAAGAAGTAAATAATGAAGCAGAAGAGCCTATGGAGGTTGACAGTAGAAGCCATCCAGTTGAAGCTAAGCCTGTGCTTAATCTTCCAGTGCATACCAAAGCTGAACCTGTAGAGACTGAAATGAGGCTACCAGAGAATATTCAAGTGAAAATAGAGAGTGATACCAAAGAGAGAGATTTGGAGAAACCCAAGGAAAAGTCAGAACCTGAGGAAATGGACTTCAGTCTGGCACAACAGGTGAATGCAGCAAGACAAGAATCCCATTCAGACAATGATTCAAGTGCCACCTGTAGTGCTGATGAGGAAGTTGATGGAGAACCTGACAGACAAGGGTGAGTGTAATTGTTCAGTGTTTCAAAATTGCCATCCTTAAAAAGCTGTTTAAAAAATGTTGTTACTTAGTAGTGATTACACTCAGTAGCAACACTTCTGTTAGGAGTTTCTAATGTGGGAAAGAATCTCTAAAAAGTTTTTGAAGTGCAACAGAGGGAAGTGTTGACTTTAAAATTCTGATGAAAAGCCAGAAGAAGGCTCTTCTGAGGCAGAGTAAGGCGGAATTCCATGGCAATAGACTGACTGGGTAAGCAGCAAACTAGCACAACTCCCTGGAAAGCTAGACAGCAAAGGAAATCAAGCCATTTTGGATCTGTTCAGAGAATGGGAATCTTACTAAACAAATCTCTGGAAAGGATAGTAGCTAACTGAAACAATGAAAATTTGCCAAAGCATGAAAGGAGTCCAGATGCTCTTGGCATGACTTACCATGGTAAGTCAGTCTGTGGTACTTCTGGTGCCGGGTGCTGCAGGATTTTCTGGTACACATCTATTTAAAAAATCAGTCACCTACTCAAAAAATCAAGCAAGTAACTTGGGGAATTTTGTAAGCTCCCCCATCTACCCACTAAGAGAATTAACAATGATCATGTAACTGGATCTGTTCTGAAGTCCTTTGGTTAGGTTTGGGTAGCTGGTTGCTTTTACACAATACTTTAGTACAAAGCCACTCATTCAGAAGTAGATTTGGAATGTTCTTTATGATGACTGGTTAGTGTGGGAGAGTACATGGGCTCTCCGTTTCCTTTAGTGGAAATGTTTGCATGCAGAGCAAAAAATTCAGCGATGAAGTTGTTTTAATTGATTCTTGCTCTCACAGACTCAGTTTAGTAGAATGCATCCAAAACTCTCTGAATTTGACAGGAAAAAACAGCCTGAATAAATCTTTTAGTAAGAGATGACACTTTTATAAACAAATCAAACAGTGTAAAATACTGATACTTTAGTTATCTTTTCATATCTCACATTTATTTGCTTATATCACCTCTAGAGTCTTTTACCCAGTTATTGCAACTGAACCGTATTGTATCGATGGGTAGAACTGACTCTCCTAAAGACTATTAATGATAGTGTAGTGAAAGTATTTCTCACTCTTACCAGCCTGTCTACAAATTAACAGGCAAGCGTCCTGAGAAATGGATGATCTCTTTCTTCAAAGCATATAGTGTCTTCATGCAGTCACTAGTTCCTGAGAACTTAGCCCTAAACAGTGTGGAGAACCCACCTGAGCATGTAGTCCTTTAAATGGACAATGCTGCATGTCCTTGGAACCTTTTTACTTTTTGGGAGAGGTTGACATTGCTGATGATAACAGATCACTAAAAGATTTCATGTGCTGTGATTCCTGCATAACCATAGTATGGCATCAGAGCCACTGCCCCCTCCCTCCCAGTGGTCTTAATATACACGCAGTACCAAGGATAGATGTTAAATGTCAAAAGTATCCAGTATCACTGTTCTGCATGTGCTCTTTTGAAAAGTGTAGTTGACTGTGTTTTTGCACTCCTGCCTCTTCAGGCATCCTCTCTCCAGTTCACAAATATACGAACTCTCTATGTGAAAAATCTGCTATATATGACTGTTTATATTTCTCCTATATAGTAAATATATCTTGTGCTTCCCATCTTTCTTTTTTCCCAAAGCATATTTTGTAACGAAGGTTACACTCTTGCAGTACTGTGTACGTAGAAAACTGCATACTTAAATTTTTGGTTTGGGAGATTTTTGAACACCCTTTTGGTATTTATATATATTTTAAGATATTGCAGTATTTGTGCCTATTTTACTAGATATGCCATGGAACAAAACATGACATGATTTGATATTCCAGCTATTTATCCACTGTTAGTTGTGCTATTATTTTGAAGCTGAAAGAGGCATACTTTTGCCTGTGAGTTTATCAAGACGTTTAATCTTGGTCTCTTTTGGTCCTATTTTTCCCTCCCATCTCTCTTTTTCCAGAATCTTCAGTAGAGAGTCAAAGCCTTCACTGTTAAACCCCACTGGATCAATACTGGTATCATCCACGATAAAGCAAGGGCAGATGGACCTGCAACAACTTCACCATCGAGCTGCTGTCATACCACCTATGGTATGGGATGTTTTAAATGATGTTTGAAGGAGCATCTTTTGTCTGTAGAATTAATTTTATGCAGCGCAAAAGCAGCAAAAATCATAAAGCAAAGGAAGAAACGTATCATTTGCTTTGTTATCATACTTTTGAGGGGGAGTAAGTTAAGCACAAATAAATATACCAGAAATAAACATACATAGACTGCACCCTTTTCAATGGAGGCATTAAGCAAAAGACAGTTACTTTAGTAAATATGTGTATTAATGTACCTGCTGTTAACACCTTCCCCTCCTTGTAGGTTTCTTGCAGCCCGTGCACCGTACCTGTGGGAACACCAGTGAGTGGTTATGCGCTCTATCAACGGCACATTAAAGCGATGCATGAGTCAGCGTTGCTGGAGGAGCAACGCCAGAGGCAGGAGCAGCTGGATATGGAGTATCGAAGCTCTGCAAGTCCGTGTGGCACTTCCAAAAGCCCTAATGTGGAGTGGGAAGGTAGATGGATTTTATATCTGCATATTACGCTGTCTGCCTCACTTAAAAATGAAGAATTTTAGTGTCCTGTTGATCAGTTATTGCTCTCTGATGGCACTTGATTGGAGAAACCTATCCACTGTGACAAATCCTGCTGCAATTACTATGCCAGGGAACTGAAAGAACTACCTCGTAAACCCCTTAGATAAGGCAGAAGAACTTGGCTCCATTTGGGCTAAATCCAAAAAAGACAGTTGTTTCTACAAAGAAATAATTCAATAAGATTAGGCATGCAGGTGAGAAGACCCACATAATTGAGTGCTCTGGGGGAAGCCCTTTTTCAGAAGCTTAAGCTGAATATGAGAGAGAATTCCTGAAGCTGTATGAGCACAAGTAAGAGGACTGTTTAACTGCATTGGTGTACTTGAGCGTTGAGCCCTGGAGTAGGGCACAAAAAGATTCTCGAACAGTCATACTGTAGGCTGTTGGGCCACCAAAGGGCTATGTGAAAAGTTCTGCTCCTGGGAATATGATGGCTAGTTGCATTTGTATAAATAGATGTTACTTGGAGACAGGGTTTGACCTGAACCCTGGGATCTGACCTTTCCTGAATGTGGCTGTTAGTGTGATCTGTGGTAGAGAACAAGGCTAAAACTGTTGTTCGCAGAACCTGTCTGGGTGAGACCAAGTAAGGACTTGCCTGTTACCATTGTTGGCTGCAGGAAAGTGACTCAGATGGACAAGATATTACATCACTTAAATTTCCGCATAAGAGCCAGGAGATACATCCATTAGCTTTCATTAGACATTCATCTTACTGCTTTCATGCTTTGAACTGAAATTATTTTCATTCCATAAACAGCTTACAAATTCCAGCGTTTTAAAAGATTGCCTTTTTTTTAAACAAGAAAACCATATCCTGTGGGAATCCCAGTTCTGAGTGGGAAAGGGTATAACTCTATATACCCAGCTTTCTTTACTACAAAGGAGATACTGTCATAGATGCATAATTCTGCATTCTTAGATTTTACATCCTCATATATTGTTTCTGTTGTCTCCACAGCATTAGCAACATAAACTATCATGTTCTTGGAAACACGAGCATTCTGTATTTAACAAGCATAACAATTTTAAATTATGTTATGAAAATTCTACATCTAAATTAATTTTACCTAAGTAAAATGAAAGTAACATACCAGTTTTCTGCCTGTTAAAATAATAAAAAGGGAGCTTATGTACTTGTGTGTGGTTTTCTTTTTAAAGACTGCGTTTTTTGAAATGTGCTTCTTTAGGTTGAAAGTCTGCAGTTGCCTAAAAATATTTTTATTTATTATTTTTATTATTTTTTATTTTTTTATTATTATTATTAAAAAACCATTTAACTAAATACTACCTGAAGAACTTTTAACATTGGCAGTAGTATATTATGATGTGTGAGAAAGTTCTAGGGTGAAGTCTCTGCCAGCAAAAATCAAGGTTATTAGGGAAGCAAGCAGAGAGGGAGGAATAATGTGGTTAATGTAAATGCTTTCTATGAGCCTGGACATCTTAATCTGAAAACTAGAGGAGGCTGAGTTGTCAGTAGATCTTCAGAACAGCTACTTCCTTAGATCTGTTGTGCATGTGAAATTTCTCCACCCCAGTGTTGCATGCAGGAGAGAGCCGCAGTCTGTTTAAAACTCTGTCATTACATACATCAGAGTATTCATATACAGTGCATATGTTGTAGAGCATCTGGTCAGACTGAAGGAACTGTTGCTGAACTGACTGACGACAATCTACAAAATACTTCACAAGAACACAGCTACTAAATTAAGCAGTATCTTAATACTACTTTTTAACAAGTTTTGGAAAACAACTATAAAATGTCTGTAACTAGTCTAAAAAAAGCAATCTTTGCAAAGGTCAGTTATTCCAGGATAATCAGGTCTGTCTGTATGCTAACTTTAAAATAAATGTCTGAATCTGGACTAATCAGAAGAATAACAAGGGTAACAAGACTTACTTTCTGTTAGTAGCACTGAATGCTATTGAAAGCCAGGAAGCTGACATGGGAATTGCTGTGCTCATGCCTTAGTATGCAAAACTGTTTATATCTTTTGTTTAGAAGGAGCCTATCTCCTGGCTTTAGAATTTTTGGTTACTTCAGTGATGGGTTGATACTTTGAATGTAATTCTTTCTTTTTCAGGTTTAAATATGTTGCAAGTGAAACATTAGGTCCTGATGAATACATTGATGTTGGAATAGGTGCCTTTTGTTACAATTCTGTTGTAGACTGGACCTTTTGACACTAATTTCTAATCTAGGGTTCTTTCTTTCTGATAACCTTAACTTTCATAGGAAAACCGGTGGCTTACATGCCTTATGCTGAAGTCAAGCGAGCAATAGAACAGGAAGTACAGGTGCAAAATACAGCAGCAAGGTCAGCATCACCATACAGGCTATCTCCAAGAGAAGTCAATAAAGCCTCTCCCCAGCCTGATATGAATGCAGCTCGCTACAGTGTTCCCCCAGGTAAATATTTTGTTATATATCACTGTGATTAGTAGTCTGCCTTTGGAAGCTGGACTTCTG
The DNA here is from genome assembly GCF_036370855.1 of Dromaius novaehollandiae. Taxonomy (NCBI): domain Eukaryota; kingdom Metazoa; phylum Chordata; class Aves; order Casuariiformes; family Dromaiidae; genus Dromaius; species Dromaius novaehollandiae. Next base: position 5,160,363 of record NC_088116.1, read on the forward strand.
CAACTTCATGTAATACAAAATTATTTTCTAAATGCTTTGTGCACTAATGAAAGAAGAAAATAGATTGTTTTTCTGTGTGTGCATGTAAATAGGTACTCAGTTGTATTTTCTAGTTCCAATGAGGTTATGGTTTTTGTTTTTCATTTTTGCACCAGCTGGCTAACATGTATTTTATCAGCCAAATAGGATGAGTTGAAATGTGTTAGACTAGCATAGGAACAAAGTCATCAAGAGTTGTTTCAGCTTAATATAAATACTGTCATATTCACGGGTGGCCTTTCTTACGAAGGGGGGGAGTTGAGGAAAAGAGAGTGCTGCTACTATACTTGACAGTAGTTTCTGACTATAATTGCTTAATAGTAATACAAAATTAACTGGGAGGTGTTAATTCTGCAACTTGGATTATTGCCTTTCGCTTCAGAGTAGTCTTCAGAGTCTTTATGCTAAGAGAAGACAAAATCAGGGAAGTTTATATTAAATAGAACACAATTGAGTCAAATATGAAGAATAAAAATGTTCTTAAGAAACAGAAAAAACACAAATTTGAATGTACCCTCGATCATTATGTTAAAAGCCTAATTTTCAGAGTTTTCAATTCTATGGTGTAGCTTTTACTATTTCTTTTTGTACCTTTACGCAAGGTTAGATATTCCCCATTTAATTTCTAAGCATAATACATGTTTGGACACAGTGAATTTCAGAGTTGTGAATACAGCTATATAGATATTGGGTATTGTGGGGCAGTTCCTGTTGGAAATTGCCACATGAACCTGCTATTTTTGGTTTTCTTGTCTATGTATTGACTAATAGAGCTGAAACAGACTGTAGTGTTTAATACACATTTTTTTTTACCTCCAAGTTCTCCAGCCAGCTCCTCACCAAGTAATAACCAATATACCCGAAGGAGTCCGCCTTCCGACAACCAGACCCACCAGACCACCGCCACCACTCATTCCATCCTCCAAAACAAGTGTGCCATCAGAAAAACCTTCCTTTATCATGGGAGGCTCAATCTCACAAGTAAGATAATATATTCTTTGAGAATCTGTGTTTACATCAGTTTACAATATTAACATCTAAGAGCTGTACCTGCCTCTTCTTGAAAGTTCGGGAATTACAGGTGCCTTATAAAAGAGAATAAGCTGCAGTCATTTACATTTAGTAGCATGGTTGAGTATGTTCAGTTTAGATGAACTGTATCTCCAAACTAGCAGAGAGACAAGACTCCTTGTGTTCTGTGCTTTGATACTCTGCAGTGGTGCTACCATAGCTTTTTAAGATAGGATCATAGTAGATTTACCATTCTGCTTTAAACATACATGTAAATCTTCATTCCAGAAACAAGATTTAACATAATACACTTGTTGTTTCAGGGAACACCTGGCACTTATTTAACATCCCATAGTCAAGCTTCCTACACCCAAGAAACAGCAAAGCCATCAGTGGGTTCTATATCTCTTGGGTTGCCAAGGCAGCAGGAGTCGGCCAAATCTGGTAGGAAAGAAAAAGCTGACATGAGCATTTTATATAGACTATTTAATGACTCATAACTAAGGAAACAAAAAAACCACTTTTTTTTCCTCTTCTTCTGAGTAGCTTCCCTGCCCTATATCAAACAAGAAGAATTCTCTCCTAGAAGTCAGAATTCCCAACCTGAGGGACTCTTGGTCAGGGCACAACATGAAGGTGTGGTTCGAGGTAAAGTCATACTGATTAAGTAAGAAACTTTATCAGAGCCTGATGAAAATGAAAGAATTAGCTTCTGTAGCCAAAACTGCTAAAGTGTCATTTTTAAGTATTAAATGGTTAATCTGGTCCTTCTTTTCTGAGGCATGTATACAATGTGTATTTGTAACTAGCTCCTCCTATCTGCACGTTTAGTTAAAAACATTTGTTTCAAGGCATTGCCAAATTTAAACTTTAATTGTCTACTAGAGCATACACAGAGCAATACACATGAAATTTAGCAATATATCAAAAGAAAGGAAATTAAATACCACAGATTGTTTCACGTATTATCTGTGAAGGACTAAGCTAAAAGAGGAAATGGTTTAACTGCCTCAAATGCAAGTTTTCCTTGTATTTTAGTATAAACAGCTCTCATTATAGAGAGTTCTTAATTATATCAAGTAGAGTAGCTACCTTTTTTCATGTGTGTGTGTGAGATTTTTCAGGATATCTTTTTATTTCAAACAGGTACCACAACAATACAGGAAGGAAGTATAACACGAGGAACTCCAACCAATAAAGTTTCTGTTGAGACCATTCCTTCTTTGAGAGGCTCCATTACTCAGGTATTTTTCTCCTTACTGAGAAGGTTGTAGCAAACTAGCATATTTAAACTATTGCTGTGAACATATTTACATGTCTAAAAAAGTAAGTTAGTATCACAGAACAGGAACTGCCTCAAAAAAGAAGGTTTAAGTACAATCCAGTAGTCAAATCCCACTGTAACTGAAGTCAGTGTTGCCAAGATTTCATCTTGACGTATTCGAGTCTTTAAATTTTGTAACTGAAATCACCGGAGCTTTTAATATGCCTGAGTGAAGGCTTAGGAGCAACTTCTGTGAAAATAGTATCATACCTGAGTGCAAAAAATAAAATTATAACCAGTCTTGCACAGGTGCTGTTTAAAGCCCGAAAGGTAAATTAAGCCCTTTTGTCTCATCATCTTATAAATATTACTATTTTGGTTGGCCTCCAGTCTCTAGTTACAGGAGCAATTCTCTTCTCAGAAGGGAAGTTTCATGACTTTATGAAGCCATTAGGTTATATCTCTCTCTAAAGTAGTGTAGTATATGCCATCTCCTCCAAAATGGTATAATAGGGCAAATGTCCCAGGTCACAAAATAGGTAGTGGTATCATACTTCCTATTCTTCTTCCTGAAGATGGCAATGAATTGTTTACTAATCACTTTACTAAGATTTAGATTAAATCTCTAATAATAGAGGCAGAAATTTAAGTCGTACTGCTTGATAAATTATTTGGTTTTCTAGATCTAAAATCTAGGGGTTTTTTTTTCCTTCTGTGCTCCCTATTCTGTTGCATAAGTATGCATATTCTAAATTCTGTTTGACTGATCTAAATGCAGGGTACACCGGCTCTGTCCCAGTCTGGCATAGCAGCTGATACATTATTGAAAGGAACTATCACCAGACTAGCTACAGAAGATAGCAGCCCAGAAAAGTGCCGAGAGGAAGCTGCAGCCAAAGGCCATGTTATTTATGAAGGCAAAAGTGGACATATTTTGTCTTATGATAGTGAGTATTTGTATATTCTACCTGATCAAAGTCAAGATTACAGTGGGTTCTGCTTTTAAAATCCATAGCTGAAGTATATCTTCCTCCCAGTCAATAGGTATAAACCTCACCGGGGTGCAATCTGGGAGAAGCTTTGACCTGCCTGTGTATTTTGAGGGGATAGAAATTAAAATGATCCAGAAATTGTGCCTGTTCTCTGAGCCTCCTGTACTGTGTAGCAGAAAAACAGTTAAGCTGTTTAATTTCTGTGCCATCCATTTCCAATTTGTCCAGGAACACTTTTGTTTTGAAGGTTATGGAAACACTTAAAATGTTCCACATAAAAAATCAAAAGTAATGTGTCCTTCAACTTTGAACTTCAGTACAAATACTGATAAATAAGTAACTTTTTGAACAAATTTTTGTTAACAAACCATGAAAAATTTCCTTTGAGATTTAATGTTTCGGTATTATATTGAAGCTGTGTTGTTAAGGTATTGTGTTTTCTGGTCCCATTATTAAATGTATTACTCACTTTTTTCCTCCCCTTTCCCTAACCACATTCTTGTAAACTTTGGCAGCTATCAAAAATGTTCGTGAAGGAACAAGGAGTCCAAGAACTGCTCATGAAATTGGTTTAAAGAGAAGTTATGATACAATGGAAGGAAATATAAAACAAGGAATGTCAATGCGGGAGTCTCCGGTGTCTGCACCACTGGAAGGTAAAATGGCTGCTTCTAAGGTGTTGTGTATTTTATTAAAACCTTTCTGTGTTGGTACAAGAGAGTTTAGATCTGTTTTCTAGAGCAGACTAAAAGAGAAATTAGATTTAAATGTTATGTTACTGACCAAATTCATGTAATAACTGCTGCAATAAAAGCAGGCTGGAGATATTACTGGAGTAGATAGCAGTTTTCATACTTCTTTTGGCAAAGTACGTTCCCATAATCGCAGGTAATTCAGCTAGCAATTATAAAATACAGGTCAGCTCTGCTGAAAGGAATAACTGGCTCTTCACAATCGCAGCTGGTTGTTGTAGGGCTCCAACAACACTGAGTCCTATTTGCATGGACTCCATGGAGACACCCATTCAGTGAAATACTGCTTCCCAGCTGTGGCGGAGTAATGTCATAATCGATTGGTGTGATCCTGTGCACTCGCATAAGCAATCGCTTAGATTATGCCAAGCAGACGACTTGCACTGCTGCCATATTCTGCTTTGTCCTGCTTTAGGGCATCCCTAGCATTATTTCAATTTAATACGCTCTAATCAAACTAGGAATGGAAAGGTTAAGTCAGGCCATTAAATAACTTTCTGAATGTCTTTTGAAAATACAAATATCAAGAAAATGTTTTTTGCCTAAATTCTCTCTGGAGTCTGTAAGAAAGGTTCTTGTTCTTAAAGAGCATTTTGTCCCATCTTTGATTAGCCCTGAAAGGCTATTTCGTGTGCATCTTCATCAGATGGAACAATATGAGTTGGAAAAGTTTCTAGGCTGTACATAGAAATTCAGTGCTACTTTTGAGTTCCTGATGCATTTGGTATGCTTTCTGGCTTGTTTGACATAGGAGAAGCTGCTGTAATACAGCATACCAGTGTCTCATCACTGACAGGTTTTCTTTCTGCAAACTGTGGAAAATTGTGTGTTTTTTGGGGTTTGATTTAGATTCTTACTATGGTCTATAAATTCAGCTCTGTTCAGCTGATTCAGTCTTAATTTTGATCAAGTTGGTGATGTTGAGGTATGTTTTAGCTTGGTTTTTTTTCTTCTTTTTGTTCTGCTTCCCATCTATAAATCCTTTTTTAATTATATATGTGTGTGTGTATGTATGTATGTATATATACACCTGTCAAGGGAACTGAAGCAAAGTGTTGGAGAAGCGGTGACTGCTTCTGGGAGAAGATTTAAGCTTAATTATAAAAATGTTTTGTAAATGTGTTTTGTAAAGCTGTTAAACCCTGCAACAAAGTAATGGGGTGAATACTTGGACGGAAGGGCTTTGGGGGGGGGGGTGGTTTGTTCTTTAGGGTTTTTTGGCAGGATGGTCTCTCTAACATGCTGATACAATGTCAAGCATACTGCAACTATGCCCTTTTGGCACTAATATGATATAGATAGTATCTGATGTGTGTAAGAAGGAGCACCTTTTTTGAACCCTTGTTCTTTAATTTTCTAAATTACGTTCATTTAATTTTAGGTTTAATATGCCGTGCACTACCGAGGGGCAGCCCACATGCTGAACTAAAAGAGAGAACAGTGTTGTCTGGCTCTATAATGCAAGGTAAAATTTTGCTAGTTTAGAAGGCAGACTTTTACTACATCCCAGCAATCAAGATTTCTGAAACTGAAAGCTGTTGCTAACGGTGCTAGCTGTGTTAAAGGTGGAGCCTGTTAGATTTGTTTTCAGAGCATAAATTTTCTATAGGGAGCTTTCTGATATGCTATATACAAAGTTCATGTGTAGACATTGCATTTTTTTCCTTTTGCAAAATGGGTTGTTGTTATTATGAATACTTGGTAATTAGCACCTTTTTTTTTTAAAATGAACACTAGGCATTTAGCCATTTTAGCCATTTTAAATGAACACTAGACATCTGAGATGTATGTTATTGCCTTTATCTCAGCATCTGAAGTAACTTGTGATCCGTTTAGTAGCTTGAATATTTGTTCAGTGTTATTTTCTTTTTTTCCTCTTTTAGTTTTCCAAACGTGTTATAATAGCCTATGACAAATAAAAAGACAGTGATTGCTAACACCAGTGATATGACTCTTTCTTTCTTTCTATAAAAGGCACACCAAGAGCAACAGCTGAAAGTTTTGAAGAAGGCCTGAAATATCCTAAACAGATTAAGAGAGAGTCACCTCCCATAAGGACATTTGAAGGAGCCATTACTAAGGGGAAGCCATATGATGGAGTTACTACTATAAAAGAAATGGGTCGTTCCATCCATGAAATCCCAAGACAGGATCTATTGAGCCAAGAAAGTCGCAAGACTCCTGAAATGGTGCAGACGACCAGGCCAATCATAGAGGGCTCCATATCTCAGGTAAATATACAAAGGAGTACTGGACAGTTGCTTGAAAACTCAGTAATGAATCAATTCAGGATATTGGCATAATCAGAAATGTTGTGGCAGGGGTTGTTTTGTTTTTATACAGGAAACTACCCACTTGTAAAGCTTTAAAATATTTTCTGCTTATTAGAAAAACCCTGACATTGCATGTGCAGGGGACACCCTTGCGAGCAAGTGTTGGAGAGCTGACAAATAACGATGGCTAAGATCCAGTTGTATTGTGTGCTGTAGTATTAGAAAATGTGATAGAGGCAATGAACTGTGATGAAAACAAAACGATTTCTTAGCAGCAGTGGAACACTGGCAAGGTAGCCTTACCTGATCTTTTTCACCTTTGCAGGGTACACCCATAAAATATGAAAGCAACTCTGGCCAGTCTGCAATCAAACACAATGTAAAATCTTTAATCACTGGACCAAGCAAGCTACCCCGTGGAATGCCTCAGCTGGAAATGGTGCCAGAAAACGTGAAGGTGGTGGAGCGAGGAAAATATGAAGATGTGAAGACCGGGGATGCAGTACGTTCCCGTCACACGTCAGTAGTCAGCTCTGGTCCCTCTGTTCTCAGGTCAACTCTTCATGAAACTCCCAAATCACAACTGAGCCCTGGGATTTATGATGATACCAATGCACGAAGGACACCTGTGAACTATCAGAGTCCAATGTCCAGAAGTTCACCTATGATGAATAGAGTTAGTGAAGGTATGTTATCCCTATCTGGAGTAAGATAAGGACTTTGAATAATTTCATTTAAAATTTATTATTAAACTATTTTCTGTAGTCTGTTTCACTTCATTTTTACTCTAATCATTCTGCTCAATTTGGAGGGTGGCTGGCAGGAATTTTAGAAGGCCCTAAGCTGTTAAATTAAATACAAAAATGAAAATCTGCCATACTGTAGTATGGAGGTAGGAGGTAGTTCGGTCTCAATTTGCATTTGATTCTGGATCTCATTGAAAGTGTTCACAGAATCACAGAATGGTTACGGTTGGAAGGGACCTCTGGAAATCATCTAGTCCAACCCCCCTGCTCAAGCAGGGTCACCTAGAGCACATTGCACAGGATTGTGTCCAGGCGGGTTTTGAATATCTCCAGAGAAGGAGACTCCAGAGCCTCTCTGGGCAACCTGTTCCAGTGCTCTGTCACCCTCGCAGTAAAGAAGTTTTTCCTCGTATTCAGATGGAACCTTCTGTGTTTCAGTTTGTGCTCGTTGCCTCTTGTCCTGTCGTTGGACACCACTGAAAAGAGTCTGGCCCCATCCTCTTGACACCCTCACTTAAGATATTTGTATACATTGATAAGATCCCCTCTCAGTATTCTCTTCTCTAGGCTAAGTAGGCCCAGCTCTCTCAGCCTTTCCTCATAGGGGAGATGCTCCAGTCTCTTAATCATCTTCGTAGCCTTACGCTGGACTCTCTCCAGTAGTTCCATGTCTCTCTTGTACTGGGGAGCCCAGAATTGGACACAGTACTCCAGATGTGGCCTCACCAGGGCTGAGTAGAGGGGGAGGATCACCTCCCTTTACCTGCTGGCAACACTTCCTAATGGACCCCTAATGCTCGTGTTGCCTACAAGTGTAATGTTTTGAGGGTAGGTGCTATTAGTGAATGGTAGAGGTAACCAGATGAGGAGGATAGTATGATAAAGTGCAGGCCCAGCCTAGTTAGCTGGATTTAAGATTTTTCACCAGGAAGAGCTCATAGTATAAAATGTTCTGTGATTTATTGTAGCAGATCAAAGGGTCCACTAGAACCTTCCTTGGAAACCAGTTGATGCTTATAGCTGAATCTTCTATTGGAAATAAATATTTTTCCTTGTGTTTGTTAGCTGGAATATCTTCTGGCAAGCCAGCAAATCATGAAAGGAAAAATACGCTTACTCCGACACAGAGAGAAAGTGTGCCTGCAAAATCTCCAGTCCCAGGGGTTGATCCTGTAGTGACTCACAGTCCTTTTGACCCCCATCACAGAGGAGCCACTCCTGAAGTCTACAGGAGTCACCTCCCTCCTCACTTAGATCCTGCAATGCCATTTCACAGGGCTCTGGATCCTGGTAAATATGTGGAGTTTGTTTGCTTTATTTATTTATTTATTTTAAAAATGTATACTTTGCACAGAAAAGATGTCTCTAAAAAGCGCAAATATCAATGGGTGGATGTGATTTATAAAGGATTATATACACTCTTGTGGTTTGGTTTCATTTTGGTGGAGGTTTAATATCTAACCAGGAAACTTCTTAAGTATTCTTATATAATACTGACAGATCACTTCTGTTATTTTAAAAGTTCAGATAGTATTTTGAAATAAGCATCTGTGAAATGCATTAGAAGCTTTCAGGAAAGCTGTACAAAGGGTGTGGAAGATGCTACAGAGTTAAAGAGTAATCAGGACCCCTCTGTTCAGGACTATGACTCTCACTGGGGGATTATCTCTAGAATACCCTCAGATGATACTAAATATACCAGATTTACTTTTAACCTATTGATCAGTCCACCTCTGTGAGGTATTCTAGCTTTCTGTAGGTATTTCAGCCTTCACTACATCAGAATTTCAGGATTTATAATTTATCTAAGTCTTCTGTGATGCAGATCTTCAGTCTGGATTGTTTAGCTTTTTCTGTCTTCTATGTGCAGTGCATAAACACAAAAACATCAGTATGAAAATGCTCGTTTATTTCTTCTGGAGCTGGCTAGAAAGAATTAATAGCACTTCCCATTGAAACTAAAGAAACATCCTAAAGCTTTGGTTCTGTGTCACTAGTGCTGCTTGCTAGATTTTCTTTTTCCTTCCTCATCCTCAGCTGCTGCTGCTTACCTGTTCCAAAGGCAGCTTTCACCCACGCCTGGCTACCCCAGTCAGTATCAGCTTTATGCTATGGAGAATACACGACAGACAATCCTAAATGACTACATTACCTCACAGCAGATGCAAGTCAATTTACGTCCTGATGTAACCAGAGGATTATCTCCTAGAGAGCAAACTTTAGCTCTCCCATACACTGGCGCAAGAGGTACATCTTTTTTTCTGATATTCTTTAAAGCATGTTTTGGATATATGGTTTGATGCATTATTTTTTGCTTGTTTTGTATTTTTTTAATATATATATATTTGCATATATGTGCATACACATATGTATGTGTTTGTAAATGAGTGGTCATATGTCTAACTGGCTTCTGCAGGTGTAAAGCAAAACTATATAATCCATATTGCTAGAATAAAGGGAAAGCTAAAACACTTATTTGTGTTCAAGAAGCAAAACTGTTTTACATTTGTTTAAACTGATATTCAGGAGCATATTCTAACTCATCTTTGAACTTCAGAAAGGAGAGTTATATCAAAATGAGAGCTTCTTTATAATGAAAATAAAAGCAGCAGCTAAAAAGATAAGGTCTGTAGAAGACATATTTTAGATAGCCAGTAAATGTGTGACCTGTGGCAGGATGGGAAAAAACTTCAATAAATCAGGACATTTGAAAACACATAACAGCAGTGGGACAAAACTATTAAAAGTAAAAAGACATCTTTGAAAGTGTAAGTCTTCAAACAAAGAAAACGGAAGTCTTGATGAGTTAAACGTAAGAGCATAAAGGACAAAAATTGAGGAACAACTTATAAAGGCAAATGAACTAGTAACTTCAAACTCATCAGATGCCAGGAACCTGCCAGAGAGAGCCGAGAAATGACCAGAACTTAAAAGTAATGCTTTAGAAGATGAGGCCGTTACAGAAAAACAGAGTGACTACTGTGCAACTCTGTTCATTGTGAAGAGACTTGAAGAGATTTCTGTGCTGGAGTTTTTATTTATGGGACATGAGTTTGAAGAACTGTTTCACATTGAAATGTCAAGAGAAATCTTAGAACAAATTAGTAAAATGAATAGTTGTGGATCACTGGCACTACATGACGTTCACCCAGAAGCTATGAACTTAGCAGGAAATAATCAAGCTACCAGCTTGGTTACTGGCTGTGATATGTCTGTCTGTTGCTTAAATCTGTTTGATAGTTATAGGTGGAATGGAAGGTAGCAAATGTGGATAAATTGCCTGCGAATAAAAATACACTAACAGGCACTGATACAATGGGGAAGAATCAGTCTGGCTTTTTAGGATAGATGTAGGTTTTGGTCACTTACAAATTTCCTTGGAGGGAATTGACTGAGCATATGGATAAGAGTATTTCAGTTGGTGTGAGGTATTTAGTTTTCTGAGAAGTTTTGATAGTCTCAAACTCTTAGAGAAATCAAATAGCCTTGGGACTAAGATATAAGATCTTGTAGTCTTTTAATTAGTTGGAAAAGAAGGAATAAGTGGTTGTTTTTCATAGTAGAGGAAGTTACATCGGAGCTCCAGTGGGACCTGTGCACTTTCAACATTTCATTTCATTTCATGAATATAAGTGATCTGGAGAAGGGGGTGAATACTAAGGTAATACCATTTTGCTGATAGATCAGATTATTCAGAAAAGCTGAAGTGTACTTTTGTCAAGGGCAATTAAATGGAGTGCTACAAATGCAAATTTTCACTTAATATATTCCTAAATTGCTGATTGGCAGAGTTGTTATCACCCAAGAGGTGGAATATAGTTCTAAACCTGTCTTATTCTTACATTCTTTCCACTAAGCATTCACTGCTGACCGTTATCAGGGAACAGAATATATACTGCATGGACCTTTGGTGTGTCCTTGAATGGTCATTCTTATGTATGTCATCTCCTAACAGGAATTATTGACCTGAACAACATGGCTCCCACTATCTTAGTGCCTCATCCTGGAGGAACAAGCACACCACCCATGGAGAGAATCACTTACATCCCTGGTACCCAGCTTACATTCCCTCCTAGGCCTTACAATCCTGCTTCTCTGTCACCAGGTATGAGCCAGTATCATTTGATGATGTCTCTAATTCTCTGTCATACTGAGATAACTGACTATTCAGCTGTCACTAATGTCATGTTTTGATGTTTTCTCAGGTAATGCTATTTGTATGCACTTCTCACTTGGATAGCAAAGGTTTTGTTAATGATGTCCTTATAGTTGCAGTAGCAGCTGAAGGAGCACTGACAAATTCAGAATTTGCCTCATTCTGTCAGGTCTTTCTTTATAGTCATCTGATTATATGACCTCACTAATCTCATATTACATGTGTTAAGGGGTGGAATTTCGGTCTATAAGGCGGCTACTTGAGTTGTTACTTGAGCTTTCCACTGTCTCACTCTGTTAAGCTTTTGTCCTCTTAGGTAAGTGGGTAGACTTGAGTGGAATGGAAATATATTTGGGAAATTTGCTGTAAGTGGATGGCAGAATATAATGGCAAGTGTGTACATCAAATTGCACTAAACTTGTGAATATCTCTTTGCTATTTCAAACATTTTATTTTGTGGACCTTCCAGGACACCCTACACACCTGGCAGCTTCTGCAGCTGCAAATGCTGAAAGGGAGCGGGAAAGGGAAAGGGAGAAGGAACGGGAAAGGGAGAGGGAACGAGAGCGGGAACGGGAACGAGAGAGAGAGAGAATAGCTTCAGTTCCTGCTGAACTTTATCTTCGACCAGGTAATTGCATGTTGCTGTATTTCGATCAGCCTTGCTGTGGAAGTAACTGCTCATTTTCTATATCCACTGTTAGCAAAATGCAGCTTATTAACAATGTATTACACGGTATTGTTTGGGTTTACTCTGCACTGGAGAGGTTCCTAACACCTAGCAGTCCTGGTTGTAACTGCAACTTCAGCAAGTAGCATGCTTCTTGGTCATGTAGTACCTAGGGAATGGTGTGAATCCCAGTCATCGCTATCACAACTTGCATTTCATTTAGAGCGTTATCGAAAGAACACTGTCATTTAAAACTTTTACTGCCATATCTAGAGTGGTGGAGGCAACTGGAAAAGGGTATAGAGAAGGAGTCAGTGTTGATACATAATTCTGCATTCTTATAAGAATGACTTATATGATCCCATAATGTCCTCCACTTTTTTTCCCCCTCTATGTTTTCTAGGTACAGAGCAGCCTGGCAGACCTGGCAGTCATGGATATGTTCGCTCTCCGTCCCCTTCAGTCAGAAGCCAGGAAAACATACTGCAGCAAAGGCCTAGTATTTTTCAAGGAACCAATGGGACAAGTGTAATCACACCTTTGGATCCTGCTGCTCAGCTACGTATCATGTATGTTTCTTAAATTATTGTTGCAGAGACATCTGTTCTAATACTTGAGCTTATGAAAAGGTGCGTTTAGTGTGAGGAAAATTATAAGAGACAAGGAGTTACCACTATCTGATGGCCCTTCAACTTATCAGAAATGCTCTATTTCATTCTCACCCAGTCTAGTTTGGATAGAAATTAGTGTCACAGAAGCTTCACTTGATTGTACTCATGATCTTGCTCTAGTTCTTTTTCTTGTGATGTAATTCAGAATATTTGATATTTGCCAACAGGCAGCTCACCCCTGGAGCTCCCTCCATAACTCAAGGGTTGCCTGCTTCCCGTTACAATACTGCAGCTGATGCCCTTGCAGCCCTAGTAGATGCTGCAGCCTCTGCTCCTCAGATGGAAGTTGCCAAAGCAAAAGAGAGCAAGCATGAAGGAACAAGGATAGAAGAGAATATGGGGCGCAGGTCAGCTGTGGTTACTGAGCAGCAGCAGCAGATGGAACAGAAAACACTGGAGATAGAAAAGAGACCTGTTCAGTGCCCATATACTTCTGCAAATTTTTCCAGTGGCAAGTCCCAGGGTCAGTCTTCATCAGTAGTCTATTCAGAGGCTGGTAAAGAGAAAGGACCTCCTCCTAAATCCAGGTACGAGGAAGAGCTGAGAACTCGAGGAAAGACCACAATTACTGCTGCTAACTTCATAGATGTGATCATCACTCGACAGATTGCTTCAGACAAGGATGCACGAGACAGGGGCTCTCAGAGTTCCGATTCTTCCAGTAGTTGTATGTATTTTAATAACTACCAACTACTTTATTGTCTTGTCTTAGCCTCTTAAGGAGATAATAGGCTGTGAAACGATTCTAAAGTTTAATGATAAAATGCTCAGCTCTGCACAGTAGAGGCGCTTCATAGGCAAATACAGCTTTTGCATATAGTGACTCAAGATTTTTGCAGAATCATACGTGTTTGGCTTTGTCTAAATTCAGATTCCATCCTGTATCTTGAACTGCAGGATAATAAAGCTAACCTTATTAGAGGTCATGAGACCTTCCCAAATTACTGGGTTTACATGGCAATACTATTTTGTGGAAATAATTTTTTGTTTCGCCATGTTTGTCATGAGAAAACAGTGTTTTGACTTTCACTAGTGTGATTTTAATGAAAGCATTAGCACTGGTGTGTATAGGCAATGAAAACCACCTGTGATATTTACAGTTTATTCCATAACCTCTGTTTGATATTCAGTATCTTCCCACCGGTATGAAGCTCCTGGAGATGCCATTGAAGTGATTAGTCCTGCAAATTCACCTGTACCTACTCAAGAAAAGCTGCAGCCCTATCAGCAAGAGGCACCCAAACCAAGCCAGGCAGAAAGTAAGTTTATCTGCATATGCAAACATTCTAATCATTGTCTTGCATATATTTACAAGCTCCATGAACTCAAAATAAACTATGTCAACAGTTTGTAAGTCACTACTTGCCACGCTCGTGGCTTTTGAGAAACCTTTGTTGAAGTATGTTGTTGCAGTGGTCTTTGGAAGAACTTCAGTAAATGCATTAGAACTGGCACTTGATATTCAATAGAGCTCTTTTACATTATAGTCTAGCTGATTTAATAAGAAATTTATTTTCACAGATGTATTCTTTAAAATTACTGTGTGTTGATGTTGATGCCCACATTTTTTATCTATTGAAAAAGCTCAGACTATTACGGTAGAGTTTGCTGATGAGAAATGAGGTGAATTTCCGCTGCGTTGTGAAATTAAGTTCTGGTTATCTGTCTTGAATCATAGAGCCTTAAGTTGTAGGGAAAAGGTGGTAATCACGCAGGATACCTAAAATCTAATGCAGAAACACTTCTTTGAAAGTTATATGCTTACAGATTTTAAAACTTGAAGCTTCAGTATTACAGTGTCTTAATAGGTTGACCTTTACTTTTTCAACTAGGTGACCCAAACAGGCAATATGAGGGGCCGATTCACCGTTACAGGACACAACAGGAACCTCCTTCACCCCAGCAACCCCCACCTCCTTCCTCGCAAGCAGAAGGGATGGGACATGTGCCCAGGACCCATCGACTAATCACCCTTGCTGACCACATCTGTGTAGGTTTATCTGCATGTATCTTTTTAGACTTTAAAAGTTATATTTTGATTATGAAAGCACATGTTCTGGAACATTAGTAAAATTAATAATTGCAGGATTAGTCCTGAGGGTGTGATAAATAGTAAAAATAGTAATGTGTCTCAACTTTAAAATTGTCTTATTTGTTGCAATTAGTCTCATGTTCATCTAGTGCATGAATAAGTACACTCTGGCTAATGTCTGACCGAGGTATCCCTTTTTTTTTTTTTTTTTTTTTTTTTGGCCACAATCAGCAAATTATTACACAAGACTTTGCTAGAAACCAAGCAACCTCTCAGGCACCCCTGCAGCCTCCCACCAGTACATTCCAGAATTCCACCCCTGCTCCAACACCTGTTTCTACCCGGGCAAAGACATCAAACCGCTACAGCCCTGAGTCACAGCCCCAGTCTGTCCACCATCAACGGCCAGCTGCTAGAGTGTCACCTGAAAATCTCTCCGACAAGTCCAGGGGAAGGTAATGCTTGTAATCAGTTCAACCCCTAATTTAATTAATGTCCAAGTAAGGTGTTTGCAAAAATTAGTATGATAATATTTAGATCGGGGTGATAGCTGTCCTTTAATCTTTTTTTAGATGCCTCAAGGCAATATCTGTCTTGTATTGTTTTTGACAATTGTTTGGACTCATAATACAGTTTATAACTGTGTTCCCTTCACTGCTGATGCTTAATTCCCAAACATTAGAAGAGTTAAAGTGTTTAATCACTTAGAACTAATCAGAATCATTATGGATAATTCAAAGTCTTGTTTTTGAGATCACCAAGAATATTAAAGCATATAAGATATATAACTTGAATGCATAGATATAAGATAAAAATTGAAGATATAAAGATATAATTTATAAGATATAAATTGAATGCAATTACATGCAGTAAGAGTACTTATCTGTCTCTGAACTATGAATGTAGACCAGGAAAATCTCCAGAGAGAAGTCATGTCTCTTCAGAGCCCTATGAGCCAATCTCGCCACCTCAGGTTCCAGCTGTACATGAGAAACAGGACAATGTTCTACTGCTTTCCCAAAGAACTGAGCCTACTGAACAGAGGTATGTGCAGAACTGAATTTTAAAAACATTATTCTGGATCTTGGGCTGCAAACAGTATCCAGTTTCTGAAGTGGAGCTGTACGTTCTAATCGCAAAAATAATAGTTAAAGCACTCTTTCCCTGGTACTGCAAGGCAAGTCGTTTAATCACTGTGGATCCTTTTGCAGTAGCATTCAAAATTTTCTAGTTGAGAGATGCTTTGGGAGGCCTGAGTGAAACCTCATATGTTCATGTTCTGAAACACAGAACGTGTTCTCTCTTTGTCTGTCTGTCTGTCTCAATAATCCAGGCTTGTCCTGCCTGCTTGGCACTCTGAATACTGTCCAGCTGCCTGGTAAAGTGTGGAGGAACCCAGGCTTCCAACACAAATGACTCTAAAGTAGCTTGTCACATTAAACGTCACTCAGCTTAGGGGCTTTATTTCTAGCAGGTGGGATGGTGGGGTGTCAGGAGGTCCATACATCCCTGTTTCCCAGGGTTACTTGTCAGTCTGCCAGATCTGCAACAGAAGCCTACACAGGATCCCTGGCAGACTGCATCAGTGCTGATTCTCCAAATATCTGGCAGCCACACACTGAAATGGATGCTTCTGTCATTTGCCCAGCTCCCTGCTGCAGAAGGAATAGCAGCCAGCACACCCACCATGTACTTTTAAAAAGTGGTTTAACAATTAACTAGAAGCAAGTTTTAGCTTGAACAAAACTTAATTGTTTAGAAATACATTCTCCTTCTAGAATAGAGACAAAAAGTGACAATCTGGGAACTAGTCCTTAAGAAGTGTCTGGTGAGAATTACTCCAAGCTCATGCTGATGAAACTTTTTTCTTAATTTTTGGTCTGCAGTTGTAAGCAGGGTTCTTGCAGTCCCTGATGGATATTAGCAAGATGGCAAGAAATTTTCAAGAATGTGGCAGAGGGAATTGCTCTTCTTGAAATTTTAAGAACTTTGGTTCTAGAAAAGCTAGAGTCTTTTTTAGTTTATTTTTAGATCTTTTTTTTTTAAGTTTAGTTATCTTGAAATTGAAAGCCAATTTGCCACCTTTCTTCTTAAATAAACTCAAGTATTGTAGGCACCACAGTGACTATGACTTAGAGTTGATCATTTTTGTTTGTTTTGAAGCTGTACAGTCTGTTCCTGACTCTGGTATTAACCAGGTGCACAGCTTAGATTCTCACCTGAATTTTTTATGCTTTGGGGATTTTTGTTGTGTTAAATTCTGTAATTGGAGTACTGGTACTTTTATCATCTTTGTAAACAGCTTTAAAATATCCATATTTTAAGACACACAGATAAAATGCATGTCTTTTTAGTTTGATATTTACTTTAGCAATTTTTTTGTACCTTAATATGACAGAAATTATGGACAGAAAGTGTGCCAGCTACTATGAATGTAAAATTGATGAGGAGTGTGAAATACTGAACACAGATTCTGGTCTGAATCTGTGCCATAGAACAAGGATGGCTAATTGGTAGCCCTCAAGCCAAATCCCAGAGCATATGGCTATTTTTATCAGCTTTCCAAGAATGCCTGAAATAGCTTATTTGTTTGGACCATATGTGACAGTGTGGGTTAGCAGAGTAAGAAGAAATACGTCCTTTCTGGTGGCATACTGGGGACAAAAGTGAGAAGAGGATTAAAAGGGTTGGAAATTCGTAGGGAGGTGGGAGCAGCCAGGATGAGTATTTGGGCTTTTAGCTTAAATGTTTAGAGACATGCTAATTTTCAGTGAAAATTTTACCAGCATGCAGGTTGCAGGGCAGAAACAGAGATGCCTGAGGTGATTCATGTGAGCACTGTCTCTGCACCATTCTTCAGCACAGACTACAACACTGTCACTTTTTCTGTGAGCTATCATATGTTTATCCATTTCTTGGAAAAAGCAAATGTCTCTGGACAGTCATTATATTGGTCTAGTCCCCAAGCAACAGGCTGAGGGCAAAAATGTGTATGAAAGTTGGCTGTTTCTGCCTGACTGCTTTTAGAAAGATTGAAATGTATACCTTGAAAAATGTTGTCTGACACACATTGGTCTTGGCAGGACTGACTCTCGCTCTCCAGGTAGTATGAGCTACCTGCCTTCATTTTTCACCAAACTTGAGAACACGTCACCAATGGTGAAATCCAAGAAACAGGAGATATTTCGAAAGCTGAACTCATCTGGTGGAGGTGACTCTGACATGGGTATGCAGAACTTGCCCTTTCACTGTATTTTTCGAGCTTAAGGTTTATATGACTGCCTTTCACAAATGTCCTAAACTAAGTATGTTTCTTAAAACATACGAATGAACATAAACGTATGAATATAAAAACATATATTATTTATAACTGAACAACTGGAAGATTGTTAGATTGTTTTGTTGCTGGTCTATATAGGACTTTGTCACACGTAAGCTTTTTGACCTTTAATTTGAGAGGTGGAAATGGCTTCTGAAAACTGTGGAAAAAACACATAATAAAAAAATATTAGATACTTGTTGAAACCTGAAGTTATTCTGTTTGCTTTGTGTCTGTAGTTTGCTTCATTTCAATATTAACTATTGTGTATTTTCTTTTTGGAAAAGTGTCTTGCAAACTTAAGACTTTGTATTTTTTTGGAGCTTATGATTATGGCTGTTGAAATGACATATTTTGAATACTTCATTATAGTTTCAGTAATGGACACTGACATGGTGGAATATGATACTAGAACTATATTTTGTTTTTTCTCTTATGAAACTTCAACATAAACTTGCAGCAAAATCATGAGTAGCAAGAGTTTAAGCTATTTGTGACCTCAATACCTAATGGAAAGTATTTCTTTGAAAGTGAATGCTCTTGCGTTAAGCAGCAAATTAATTTCACAGAATTTTAATTCACTTTAGTGAAGTGTATTCTGTATGATGCTGTGTTTCATTGACAAAATGAGTGCTTTTACATGGATCTGGATGTCCACAAATTTTCCAGTAATGTGATTGAGCTGAGTCACTAGCATTTTATTTCTGCACGTCAGATGCATGTCTTATTCTGTGAGAACATAGCTGCATCCGTAAGGGTTGCTGTATCTGTTTTATTGGGTCTGTATTGTGTGCACAATAGATATTGCTCTGAGTGTAAACGTGTTTGGCACGCAAACACATTTTCCATTGTTACCAGTAATCTTTTCATTTTCACTGTTATTGTTGAAAATCTTTTATTCTCTAATTGTTCTGGACAAAATATGGGTTAATGGGTTTTTGTAGCCACTCCAAAGTTGTCACTGAATCTTTGAATACATAAAAATCCTCGGTCTACAAGTTTCATATGTTAAAATATGTTAGCCAGTCAAATGCAGCTTTGCATTTTAAAGTTACATAGAAGACTGTGAAAACTCTAGCCATGACTAGGTGAGATACTTATTATACCCCAGTATAGATTCATTTTCCTGAGAAGACTTACACACACATTCATCTTACAATGTCGGGAAAGTCAAAACAGAACACTGAAATAGGTCAAAGTAATTATACCATATGCATTACAACTCTTGTAGTGATCTTCAGTACTGGAAAACCCATTTACATATTGTGCTTTAATTGCAGCAGCTGCTCAGCCAGGAACTGAAATATTCAATTTGCCAGCAGTTACTACGTCGGGTAAGTTCTTTCAGTAGAAGAAATAATGCAAGTTTCAGAGAAGGTAAACTGATCCTGTATCTTTCATTTATGTGCTTTGGAAGTCCAGTAAATCAGGAAGATGATGGAAAATTAATATCCTCCATGAAGAAAGTATTTTCTGTATCACGGGGAAAAAACAAAATGACCAAAGGAAATTTTGGAAGATATTTAAATGGGAACTTAGGCAAGAATGTTTTATTTTTGTGTGCTTTGCAAATCTTACACAGAGGCAGAAATAGTGAAATTTTTTAGTGTCTCACTTAAACAGAATTTAAATACAGAGCAGTTAAATAAAAGTTGAGCTTAGTTCATCAAATATAGTATGCTCTGTAAATTGATATATTTAAAATACTTGTTTTTTACAAAAAACAACTTTGTATGAGAAGAGAAAAATGAATGCAAGCCATACGTCACTATGCTAAAGAGGCAAGTAAGGCAGAGAATTGAACTGAAGTATGGGAGATAAGAACTACAAAATCTGAAACTGAATAGTACCACAGATTGCTTTTACATGATTTTGGCTTGTCACTGCCCCTTTTGATATAGTGCTTTTGTGTTTTAAATGGAGAAAGTACTGATTTCCATCCACTTAGATGGAAGGTTGAGCTTTTGGAATAAGTATTTGCCACATACTACACTTTATAAAACAAATCAGTATGTTCCATTAATATGAGAAGTATTCTTTTAGTCTCATCTCTTACAACTGAGGAATAGCTGCAGATTTTACTTAATATGCTATCACAATCAGCATGCTCAGCTTCCTTTGCCTTTATTTTGCGTGTCCCCCCTTTTTTTTTAAACACGTAAAACACAGCCTTTTGCAAAGAGTCTGACTTTTAGTGGCACTACTGGTGTAGCTCTTCCATATTTGCTGGCATGTCTAACTTATAGCTGTTGTGAGCTGCTTTGGAGCATGTAGCTTTGCATTAAAAAACTCATCTTTTTTTTTTCCGTCTTTCTGCCTCTCTAAAACCTTCTCCCATATCCCTTTGTAATTTCTCTGAGATGTGTTTTTGCCTCCCCTCCCACCTTTCCTTGTATGTTTTCTTTTATCTCCCAGGTGCAGTCAGTTCTAGGGGTCATTCCTTTGCAGATCCTGCCAGTAATCTGGGTCTGGAAGACATCATTAGAAAAGCATTGATGGGAAACTTCGATGACAAGAGCGAGGATCACGGAGTTGTAATGCCACAGGCTATTGGGGTAGCACCTGGCAGTTCCAGCGCTGCAGTATCAGCGAATACTGAGACGCGTAGGGAAGAAGCTAATCCATCACCAAATTCAGGTGAGGTATTACAGCTCCTAAATATTTCATGGTCTTGAACAAAAATAAATGAAAGGTATGAATAAATTCAGTGTCACTGAAAGTATCTGTCCTCTGGAAGTGGTAGAAATGGTGTTTCTGTTCCCTCTGGTCCTTCTGGCTTTCAAAATAGCGCTGATGACTTCAGGAGCATTAGCCAATATTTCTTGGAGAATGACAGCACTGATGGAATGGGGAAGAGGTAAGGAGTGTAGCTGATACCTGCAACATCCCAGGTGCAGGTGTGTTACTTTACCTATAAGGAACACGAGACAGTGGGAACTGACTTGAACTGAAAACAGCTCCCTTCCTAAGAAGAGAAATAGAACTCCATCATGGTAAAAAATGGGATTTGCTAGCAAGTGTATTTAGAAGACTGACCTCTACAATCACGACTTGTAGTAAATCAGCACTCCAGAAGGCACCAGTTTAAAACTCCTATTTGCTACTAAGTGATAGTTTATAACTACAGAGGCTAAAGTTCAGTGTAACCTCTTTGGAAAATCTGTCCCTTCTATTTCTAGGAGGGGGAGTCAGCAAGCAGAAGCTAATTGGCAAGTCAAATAGTAGAAAGTCTAAGTCTCCAATTCCTGGACAGGGGTATTTAGGAACTGAAAGACCTTCCTCTGTCTCATCTGTACATTCAGAAGGAGACTATCACAGACAGACTCCAGTGTGGGCCTGGGAAGATAGACCCTCATCAACAGGTGAGAAATGGGGTTTTCTTTCAAACTAACAAACTACCTGAGATATTTATTTATTGAAAGGTCAGATGTGGACATATTGTAACACTGCTGCATGGGTTAAAAGATCACAGCAAATAGATCTGTGATATAAGGATTTTTCTGAAACAGATGCTGTTTTCTGCTAGATGTCACAACCAAAGCAGACCATTTGGGGTTTATTATTGGTTTAACATATATATCTCTCATAATCTGTTAGAATGGCTCATGTTTTTAATTTGGAGAAACTCTCTTTAATTCAGGGTCAACACAGTTCCCTTACAACCCGCTGACGATGAGGATGCTGAGCAGTACGCCGCCAACATCAATTGCATGTGCCCCACCGTCCATGAGCCAAGCAACCACTCACCAACAGAACAGGATATGGGAGCGAGAACCTGCACCACTGCTTTCAGCACAATATGAGACTCTGTCTGACAGTGATGACTGAACTATGCAGATTTTTTTTAATTTGCGGGTCAAAAGAAAAATCTATTTTTGACTTGTGCCCAGAGAGACTTTCCAAGAGAGCAAGGGCCACACAATGAAGAATTAATGGAGAGTCCGTTAAATGCCTTCTGCACAGGCTGTGTTGGAGGAATTTGATCGAGGAGGTTGACTTACTAAAGATAAATATGTAAAGAGTTTTTAAAAATGTGGACTATTCCTGTTCTACATCTATTTGTAAAGAAAAACATAATGTCTTTAAATCATTCTTCTGTAAATAGAGAGTACTTTTTGCAGTGTTTTTTCCCTTGCTATAGTATCTGGTGTACTTATGTTCAAATCATTGCCTAAACTTTGGGGGTCATTTTGTAATTTTTTTTTTTAAGCATTTTCTCCAGTGTAGAGTACTCTTCATAAACCTAGCCCCCCTCCCAGCCCAGCCTAACCTAACCATAACCCTAGCCTTCCAACCAGCCTAGCTCATTTCCCATTTAATGCCATGCAACTTCTTGCAGGCATTGTGCTTTTATATAATTTTTTTCCCTAGACACATTTTCTCAGTGGTGTACAAGCTCTTGTGAAAATGTTGATTTTTAAGACTGACCCCTTAATGAATTCTGTACATTAACATAGTCCAGTTCGCTGGAATAAGATGGTATATTTCTTTGAATTTTAAATTCTGCCACATTGTAAATTTTCAGTGCAGTTGGTTTTATTTAGCAACACTGCAGAAATATTATTGCATGGGTATGTTATGGTTCATTTAAAAAAGGATAAAAACACAAAAAGAACAGCTTCTGGAGGCATACCTCACTGTTATGCACACTGGGAATTTTAACTATGCCCCAAAAGACTTAGTGTTTTCTGTTTCTGCATTGTATGCAGTTGAAACAGGCTACTAAATTTTACTGTCATATTTAACCACAGTAAATGGCTTATCTGAACAGAGGCTCTGGGTGGGTTGATAAATCATTTAAGAAGAAAAATCTCTACATCCTAAGTTTAAATAAAACAAAATGCTTTTATAGAATAACTGAACAACACATGAGTCAACTACGTGGCTTCTGTTACAACTAGTTTGAAATAGGTACTGTGACTTTTTATCTTCAGTCTAACTTTAAAGTCTTTATGTAAAAATTATTTTAAAGCATGTGTCCCCATCTCAGTCCCCATTCCTATAAGCAAGTTTTTGGTGGAAGTCCATACAAATGCTTGGCTTTAACTCCTGAAGTGTGCAATACATGTCAGGCTGAGATTTTTTTTTAATTGTATATGGTACTAGGAGTCTCTCCAGTCATTCATCTATCAATGCCTGCTATGATACACTGATAGCTCATGTATACATGCATCTGATTAGTGACAGCACCGGGTCTTTTGACATCCATCTTCAAGAGCATCCTAGTTTTTGCTGCATTGTCCTCAGGAAAGTGAATTTAAATCTTATGGGCAGAAGTACTGATTTACAGATAGCACTGACAGGGGTGGGGAGGGGGTCTTGTCAGATACCAAACTGCTTTTGCATCTCATGGGTGAACACAGTCTTTGCCTTGAAGTTATTTGCCAGTCAAAATACTCATATTTATCACTATTTGCAATTCATTATGTGTAAGGTAAAACACTGTAGGCTGGGTAAGCGTGAGTCCATATAAGCTCTACATCTCATGGAGGGACTGTAATGGTCTAATTACAAACAGGAAGAAATACAGAGTTACTTATCAATAGCAAATTTACTTTGAGTACTTTAGAAAGAAGAACCTATTTGCACTGAGTATGGGGAAGAGAAGTGGCAAGGAAACTTATTTGAAAACTTGATAGTGTATTGCAAATACAGAATTATTTTGCTACTTTTCTTAAACATAGCATCAGTCTTAATCTCCTTGCAGTCTTTCTCAAAGACTTTCTTGCCCTCTGCTCCTTTAACCCTTTCTGGCTAAAACTAGTGAATTCTTCATCCTGTTTGTAGACCTGTGTCCTTGATTTAATCCACCTGCCCCCAGCAACAAATACTGGAAAACAAGTTCATCTGCCCTTTTTTGTGGATTTAAACTTATAGAATGGAATTCAGCTCTCCACTACAACTCACTTGTTCCCATTTTCTCAGCATAATTATAACATGAAAGAGGTATGTACAGGCAAAAGCCTTTGCTAACTGTACAGTAAGCAGAGCATGTTCATTGCAAAGCTTACATAATGTATATTCATTTTATCGCTGCTGCAGCAAGATATCCAGAGTAGGATAGTCACTTCCCCTAAACCATAGTTCGAGTGGCATTTGCACCTAAGATGTTGCTGCTTTTCTTGTTTGTGATCCAAGTTCTAACTTCTCCAATGTAAAAACCTCTCCAGAGCCTAAGGTTTATCACAATTCCAGTAGCCTTCAAAGATGGAATTACATCTGACCTGTTTCAAACAGGAAGGTGTTCATAAATCATGTTTACAAAATGTAGTTTACTACAAATTTTTAACTGATTTCTGATCAGCGCTTTCATAATGCTTTCATCTTGATATGTTTCATGATTCTGATATGAAATCATTTAAGACTTGAAAAACCCATGCATCATAACTCAACTTTTTCCACACAATGTCTTCAGTAGACAGTGACTTCTGGATTCAGACCAATCAATAAAGGGGATCAGTTCTCCATTTGCTTTTCCTGTGTCTCCCTCTTGTTTTGCAGCATCAAGCTATGTTCATGAGAACAAGCACAATGCTTCCCTTAGGGGGTGCTGCAGGGTTCCCAGTTAACATTACTGGAGTATCTAAGGTCTGCCACTTAAAGAACAAAACCAAACAAGAAACCCCACACACTTTAAAAAGGCTTGGCTCTAAAGCATTAGGGCCCTCCTGCAGGTACAAGTTGCCTGTAGCAGACATTTTTACTTCCTAGCTTGCAGACAACAGACCAGTATGTGACAAGGAGTTTTCAGCTTCAATGAACACTGACTCTAGAAAACCTGCATCCACCTCTTCTTAACTCAAAATTAAGCAAAACTGAAGCTGCTAATGCTACTGTAAGTAAACTTAATGGTCATACAATTAGCATTAGGATCACACCAAACAGCTGGAGCCCTCTCTCAAATGAGAAGATAAAATGATGCTTGCTTAGTGACAGATTTGATAACTTCTGGTTCAATTACCCTTTGTCTTTAACATTACACTTCCCTGCAGGACAAAACTGAAAGGTTCTGTTGCAAAAGCAGGCTGTTCATGCTAAATTCAGGTGAAAACATGTACCTTACTGACAGTTTGTGACACACTATCTTGCAGCAGGGAGCCTCACCATTCTAGCAATGGCAGATGGTGACCTACCCCAGAAAGGAGGAAAGCTTTGGCATTTAGTACACTCTGGCTGGGGTAAGGTAACAGTGTTTTATTTCTGACAGAGCAGCTGTTTTGGTAACAGTCTGATCCCTCCTTTCAGAGGACATGTTCTATCCTTGGATGCTAAAACATTTTAAAGACAAACACTTCATCTTCAGGCAACCTGTTTAAGAAGAACATGGAACTAGAGCTCTGGTACAGTACAGATACACTCTGGGAATCTGTTGAAGAATATAAAAAGTGCTGCATAAAGAACTGCAGCACTTAGCAAGTATACCCTGTTATATCAGCCACCACATAAAGAGTAACACAATTCCAGCCTTAGTTTGGATCCAAATTCCTTAATCTGAAATCTAAGTCAGTGATATCTAATGGTAGGGTGTGCCACTTTTCATGACTTGGCTTAATAGTTTTGAAACTGAATAGTTTTATGAACAGTCAGGAGTGGCAAATGAAAAACTTGCTGCAAGTATTAATTCCAGGCTAGGGTTCCACTCTGCTGGCAGTCAAGACTAAGTTTATTCACTAGCACAGAGGCTCACTTTAACCATAGACCACACCACAAATTTAAATTCACATACAGTAAAGATTTCACAATTTTATTTTGGGCTAAATAGTTAGGCAGTAGCAGCATTTCTTGTTAAGTAGTCTAAGTTCCTCACTGCTGCTTCCCCTGAGAATTGCACCAAACTTGTCCCAGCCTGCTGGTACTGACCCACCCTTGCTGCTGTCAGCCACTTCAAGCTTGGACTCTTTGGCCAAACTCATTTGGAGCCCTTTCTCCTCTTGGCCAGCTCAGCCAGTTCTTCCTGGATGTGCTGGACAGAAGCAGTATCTCCCTTCTGTTCTGCCTGCTTCAGAGCTTCTTTGTACACTTGCTTTGCTTGCAGAAAGTCTTCTGTAGCAAGAGGAAAGGTTGCATGGCTAGCCAGTTACATCACCATTTCTCAGAGTACCCTCCTGAAGCTGACCACACAAAGGAACACTGGAACACTTCAGAACTAGGGGAGTTCAGAAAACATTCAACACAGGGTGTCAACTACGAAAGCTAGACAGCAGCTGTAATAACAGGACAAGGTGCTGCTTCAACATTAAGATCTCACTGAAACGAACAAGTCTCAAGCAGTGTACTCTGTCCTTCTGGAACCAGCTACTGCATATATAGTCCTCTGGGACAGAACACGGGAAACTAGATCTCCTGGCAACCTTCTGGCTGAGTCAGATGCACCTGTACTGCACTTATCCTAGAAAGGATCCTTCAGCAGCTGAATTCAGTTTAAATACAACAGCTTGCCTACACCAGGTCGGCAGACCTACCGCTTCAACTAAAAGGAGTAACAGCAAAAACAACTCTAGAATTCAAGTCTGTGCTACAGAACTCTGCAGTCAGCACACACACAACGCACTGGGCTGGATGTTTAGTTACCTTTGTGCATCAGAATTGCTGCCAGGTTACTCAGCACCATGTGCTCCTCAGGGTGTTGCGTTTCCTTTGCCAGCTCAGCTGCCCTCCTCACATGGGAGTATGCCTCATCATAGTGCCCCTGAGCATCCAGGACAGTTGCTAAGTCATTCAGCAGGACCACAGTCTGCAGCAGGACAGAAAAGGAAGCATCAGAGCAGGACTCATTGAAACCTGGGGTAATGGGAGCACTACATTTTTACCACTGTCACACTAGTAAAAGTAGTATTTCTAAAGAAGCTTTAGGTAAGAAAGTACCTTATATATCAGCATGCTACATGCTCATTCTTCCCAGCAGAAAAACAACCTAATTCAATGCTACATATGTTCAGTGCCATCAGTTGCTTTTAATGCCACCTTAGTTTTCTATAAGATCAGTTAGCCTTTCTTTTTCCACTAGTCCAACTACTGCTCTACACTTCACCTGTGGATGAGTCTCTCCCTGAACATCACTTGATATCTGCAGAGCCTTCTCATACATTTTTTGGGCCACTGGGAACTGGTTAAGGCTTAGGAGATACCGAGCATAGCCATCTAGGCTCATCCCCAGCAAGAGACGGGTGTTGGCTTTTTCTTCAGCTGTGAATAGAAAGAAAAGAGTGACAGTGATCACTTCTACAACATCAAGCACAAACCTATATCCTACATGCACGGGAAACTCGAGCAGTGTGAAGACTGGATTGACGGGAAGATGGGGCTTAGGCAACATGGAAAGCAACAGCAAGGACACAGAAATAGGGGAAAGACAATAAGCAGTCTTTGGCAGGCAAGGCAGCATCACCCACAAGCACTCAAGTAAGCTCCACCTGGTAAGACATCCTCAGGCAAGTCCTTTTGCTTGGCAATCTTCTCCTCTAAGGTCAGAATGCAGAACTCGTAGCCAGCCAGGGCTAATTTGTGCCTGCAAAGGGCAACGGCTTAGCAAAGCAAGGCTTCCTCCAGGTCTGAACAGAGAGATGTTAGGACCTTTGTTTCCTCATCCTAGATGGCCTGTAAGACAACCCTTTCCCTCAACGCTCCCTCCTTGATCATGGCCTGGACCTACCCCTGACCAAAGGGCAAAGGGATCCAAGAGGTAGAGAGGACTCTCCCTCCCCCCTCCAAAAAGGCCAGCTAAGGCCACCCATACCAATGCTCTATCCCTTGTAAAAATGAATTTATGCTTCCAGCGCAGGCCAGGCACCAACTGCATTCACAAGCTTCACTCCTGAATGCATGTCTTGTGAGGTGCGGATTTAAGGCTAGAGAGTTATGTCCTCTACAACTACCTACTTTTGCCTTGAGCTGGGCAGGTTGTAACAGCAGTCACTGTGCTATGTGACAAGAGCAGAAAGAGATCATGCCTGCGGTAACCTTTATGTTCATGATACCTTGTCAAATCTAAGCTTCCTCGGGCACCCTCTTCTTCGAAGCAAAAGCTTCCGCTTGACTACCACTGCGAAGCTGAGATTAAAGATGCCTTTAGTAGGGAACTCACTGTTTCTGAGCAGCATAGATACTGGCCAGCTTGAGGGACATCTCAAGGATTGCATTGTCATCCTGCCAGGAGCAGACACAATGTAACTGTTATTCTTGCAACTGCACCATAGAACCATTAGTTTGTCAGAGACCAAGTTTAGATTTTGAAAATGCCCATTCTGTTGTCTCCAGAGCTGCCATCCATTAAATCAAGTTTCTGAGAAGTAGGCAAGCTCATTGCCACACTGCCAGTTTCCAGTAGGAGGTATTATATGGCACAAGGCAGAACCACAGCTTGTGGAAGAGCATATGAGAATCATCTTGCCTAAGCAAGAAACAGACCACAGAATGGTGCACCACACTAGAGGCTTCCAGCTGAAAGCCTCTATCAGAAGAGCATACCTCCTTGGTGTCCCCAGCAAGCATATAGCTCATAGTTGCTTTGTAGAGCTTTTCTGCCTGAAACAAGAGAAGTTTGAGGAGAATATTGAGGCATGATAGCACTTAGAAGAAAGGCTCTCCACCCTTTACAGAGGCAGACTACTGCAGAAAACCTATCTGACACAGTTTGTGGCATTTGCCTTGTATATCAAGGCCAGCCTGCAGCCAGAACTGAAAGATTAGCCAGAACCCTGTGCTAGCGGCAGACAGCCGGCTCCTTTTGATTTCTAGCTTAAGACTCCTACCTCAGCTGCGAGTTTAACACAGCTGTATCTTTTCAGTGCTTTGCTATGCTGTCCTTGTGCCAGTTCTCTAAACACTCAACTGTGGCATTTGACAGCAAAACGCACTCCTTCCCTTGCTCACCACACTGAAGCTCAAAAGCCAACCATGAAAGCAATAACTGGTCACTATTTTTCTTGGGATTCCAGCTCTAAAGCAGCCTGTTTTGCCTCAGACTGCAAGACTTCTGCCTCACAACGCTCCATAAGAGCCAGTCACGGCACGCAGCGTGAAGGCAAACCTTTGAGATATCAGACAAGAGCTGCACAAGGGCCTCAGCCTCTAAGAATTCAAAAGGGGGCAGAGAGAGGAGAAAGAAAACGAGAGCAGTTACTCACGTTGTCCAACTGCCCCTGCATGAGGGCCACGTTTGCCATCTGGAAGAGAAGGTCAGCGCTGAAGCGCCCCAAACCGCCTCCCCCCGCGCCCGCGCCCCCGCCCGCCGCGGTACCATGCTGTAGGTGTAGGCGATCGCCTTCCCGTTCCCGGCCTGGTGCGAGAGCCGCAGCGCCTGGTGCAGGGCCCGCTCGGCCTCCCCCAGCTCCCCCTTCATGACGCTGAGCTGCGGCGAGAGGTAACGGCCAGGGGTCGGCGCGGCCGCCGCCGAGGGCCGCCCGCCGCCATTACGCGGCCGCGCCTCACCTTGGCCTTCTTCAGCAGCAGGATAATGGCGTCCTCGGCGTCCTCCTCGGCGCCCCTGGGGAACAGCGAGAGGGCTGCGGGGGCGCCGTGAGCGCTGCCCGCCGCGCCGCGCCCCCCGCCCCACGCCCGCCTCACCTCCGAGGAAGCCCAGCGCGCCCGGCCGGGCCGCCGCCGCCCCCCGCCGCTGCCGCCATCCGCCGCCTTCGCCCAGGCGGGCCGCGCCGCGCCGGGCCTGCGGGAGCGCCGCGGGGCAGCGGCGGCGGGCGGCCAGGCGGCACAGGGCGCGCGGCACCGCCGCCAGCATCCTGCGCGCGCGCGGGCCCTTTAAGAGCTCGGCTGCGGCGCGCGGCGCATGGCGCGTGACGCGGCGGCGGGCGCGCGTTGCCATGGGGACGCGGCGCGCGCCGGCGCAGGGGGGCCGTGGCCTAACGGTTTCCCAACGGCTCGCGGCGCGGCGGCGGCCCGCGGCCCCCGAGATGGGCAGCACCCTGCCGGCCGTGGCGGAGGAGCTGCTGCGGGAGATCCGCAGGGCCTTCGAGCAGGCCTCGCACGGTACGTAGAGGGCAGCGGCACCGCCGCGGCGGGGCGGTGAGGGGCGCTGCGTCGGCCCGCGCTTCCCGGAGCCCCCTCCGAAGCGCCGCGTCCCTCCCGAAGTCCGAGCGAGGCGGGCGCTCTCGAGAACGGGACCCGCTCGGTGAGAGCTTGTGCCGTGAGCACCTTAGGGGGGATAATGTGCACCTTTTTCCCCGCCGAGCTCTACCTGCTCGCTGATTTCAAAACTAGAATTGAAGGGAAAACCCTTGTAAAACGGCTCGCGTTGTCCCGGCTGCCCAGCAGAGGGTGTTGCACTGGGAGCAACTTCCCTGTTGCTGGATGAAGAAAATACAAGCCAAGAGGTAAATCTTGGCCCGTTCTGGCAGCTAGTTAACAGCAATTACTGTCACTGCACTCTGGGTTATTAACGTAGTTCTGTAATTTATGCTGAAAGAATATTATGGTTTATGTTTACTTGATAAGTAGTGCATCATGGTTCTTCATGCAAGAATAAAATATTCTAAGGAATATTTTTGCCTGCACTAAAAACAACCAAACGTACAGTGAAACCTGCTGAGTACGACCTTTGAGAGAGGAAGGGGTGATGACAATATCTAAACTGCCTGAGTGACCACCTTGACAGTGTTTTGGTGTCCTTGCAGTGTGGATGCTGGCAGGTTAGGATAGATCAAAATCTACGTGTTACTTTGAAAAAGAACTTTATACATCCTGTTGTAAACTAGAAAAAAAGATCAATGTTACTTTTAAGGTACACTTCTCTTTAAAGCACCAAAACAGTATGCTGCGCTGTAACCAGGGAATGAAGCTGCTCAGTCACTTTGGAGGCTTAAATTAGATGAAAGTTGGAAGAGTCACACCAACAGCGAAAGTCGTATAGACCATTTTGAATTGTTAGAAGGAAGGATTTTAAAGTCAAAAGTCCCAATCTTCCAGTAGAATACAAATAGTACACTCTGTCCCCTTAGTGATAATAAAAAGATCAGATTAGCTAATCACAGGCTAACTTGTTAGTTAAAACAGACTATTTTCCTTAAATGTAATTTTCCATCTTAACAAGAAGTTCTAATAAATGAAGACATTATGTTTCTGTGTATTAAAAGCTATAAACTAGCAGAGCCCTGCAAGACTATGCTGGGAAAAGAACAACATTGTTAAAGTTTTGATGCCCCAAAGTTCTCAACTCATGCCAAGAGAGTTTCAGGGAAGCCAATATATATATTTTTAACCAGCTTCTTAAAGCCGCAGAGCAAGTTGTTCCGGCTGCATGCCTTTTTACATGCTTTTAAAAGCAGGATATTATAAAAGTAGTGTATTTGGGCTTCTGCATTTCTTTTTAAAATTAATCCCCATGACTCTGAATGTATATGTAATATATTTTTAATTGTCATACTTAATAAATGCCTTATGTATGAGCAGTCACATTGAAAGTGCATGGTTTATATTTGGAAGGGTTTTTGACTCCCAGAACAAATGGAATTTATTATTTGTTTAAAAAGGCTTGAGGAAACCTCAGTTACTGTATTAACTGCACGGAACGCAGCTTTGGGCTGAGAGCAGGTACGTGTTGGAGTGGAGATCAGGTGCAAGGAGGGGGCTGGAGCCCCTGACACTGTCGTGACTGAAATTTTCTACCATACCAAATCGTTTTGCTGTGCCTTGTTGGCTTTTTGGTGGCTAGTGAGGATGGCTAGAGCACTGCAAGGTGCAGTCTTGTGTGGCCTGTGGGGTAGATTAGGAAGACTATAGCCTCCCTGTGAGGCTGATATCTAAGTCTCTCACACTGGGGGAGTTCAGCAAAATCACACTTCATTTTCTTTTTGTTACAGTTCCTGATGACTTGCTCCTGGGGTAAGTATCTTTTGCTTTAGTTCTTGTCCCAAGTGTTCTGCTAAAGGACAATTAATAACCTGCTGTCGTCATAGTATCGCTATTTTTTTTTCCTGTGTTTGACTAGTATATGTTTCTCATGCATTGTTGCTAAATGCTTTTGCTGGTAGTGGGAGTGACTGTCCAAAAATACTATCTCTAGGGTTTTTCCACAGATTCATGAAATTATATCTGTATCACTGAATCTCCTATGATGACTTGCTCTAATTTGGAATGGATTAGACATGCAGAAACCCAGGATGTTTCAGCTGAGCTCTGAGTCCACCCTCAGACCTGGAACAAATTTTCCGTGAAAGCAGGCTGTGTTTCAGATGATTCATGCCACTGGAACACTGCATCTCCACTGCCATCATTTTGTGAGCACAGCAGCATCCTGAGATCCCTTCCTTTGTTTGAGATACAGACATGTGTGACAGAAAAAGTGAATGTATCATCTGTCTGCAAAAGGGAATTGTCACCTTGAAGATTACCCTGAGAGTTTTCTTCTATTTTGAGGAAGTCTGAGGTCAGCTTCACTGCCCTTGCATTGACTGAAGCTTGGAAATATGTCAGTCATACCCAAGAAGTGCCTTCTCCCGAGAGATCTAAGTGTTGAAACTTCTGCAGCCCTCACTAATCAGTGGCGGTGACAGAGAAAAGGTACCGTCACTGTGATAAAGGCTTTTCATTTTCATCTTTAGCTTTGTGTCCCTGTCTGCCTGTAATTTAGCCAAGAGAGGAGGTCACCAGGAACCTTTCAGGCCTCAATATCTTTGAGTCTGAAGTAATCCACCATAACACTCTCTGCCTGTGAAAGGTATGCATGCTGACCTCTTCTGGGACCGTAGTGACCCTTAAACAGTGAGATTATATTTGACCAGTCTCATACCTTTCTGTTTCCTTCTTGTCATAAAAGAAAAGAGGAGGAGAGAAATTCCCTTGTTAAGCTTAGTAACGGTTGAGTGGTAACACTTGGCAGTCGGATTGCTATCAATTCCCTTTGACCAAGGGCTCAGAAGTTTTCTTATTTCATTTCTGAATCTCTTCCAAATCTCTCCAGTCCTTGAATTTCCTTTGGGCATTCCCCTTACTTATTTCCTGTTAGACTGATCAAACTATATACATGAAAAAAGAATTCCCCAAATTGGAAAGAGTTACTGAAACTCATTAGGCTCAGCCCTCTTGTAGTCCCAGACCTAATCATTAAGGAATGTCTTACGCTGAGTGTTCCCCCACCCACCTCTCCGTCCATCAGATGAAGCCAATCCGTATCGCCTTGAGTTTTTGCCACTTAAGTTTTGGTCTTCCTGGAATAAGTCTGTCTGCTTGGCTTGTTATCAATGAGATTGACTCAAACACATAGGTCAGCCGTACTGCTGAGACGCCAGGGCTGTCTTGGCTCTTTGTGTCTTGATTGGAGTTGGAAATGTTCCTCTGCTTTCTCTTGTTCATGTTTTGAAATATCCTTTCATCACTGCTGATTTCCTTGTTGTTTACCTTTGTAACTAATCTAGACTACACAGATTTTTCTCAGTGGACAAAAGATTAAAGATTATCTCTGTTACCCCTGAACTACTTGGAATGCATTCAAAGCGGCAGGATGTACAGATACAGAATAACTTTTAAGCCTAAGAGCTGTCTGGACAATAGGGTAAAGGTTCTGGTCTTCATATTTGACATAAAATTTAGCACATACCCTTGCATGGCATCATCAGGAGATACAGTCGTTCTTGAACTGTGCTGGTAGCTGGATTAGAGATGTAAAACTACTGCTATCCAGTTGCTCCACATGCAGCAGAGTATCTGAAGTGTTTCCCCAATGGCTGTTAGTTTCTGATTACTGCACTTTGGAGGGTAAAGAAAGGTTAATTTATACCTCAGTTGTGACTGTGATCCGAAAGAGATGATCACTATAAAATGACACATTTGTGCTCCAGAGTATAAACCAGTTTTCCCTGGGATGAGAAAGTAGCCCTACTGCTGCATTTCCTATTGCCCAAGAAGTTGTCTATCACTGTTCCTCTCTCCTTGCTCTGAGCCGTGACTTGTTGGCCATGAGTGGAGGTAGGACTCCAAACCAAATAGATCAATAATCTGATCCGGGGCAACTCATTCAGGACAGTCTGTAGGTACAACTAAGCTGTCCCAGAGCACAATTTCTTTTCCCCTTTAGCATTAGCAGGTCTGTTTCCACGTTCCCTTGTTTTCCTGGTGCGGCCCCTGCTGAAATCCCTGTTTAGGCACCTTGCATTCATGTGACAGTTTCACAGTGTTTGCTGCAGCAAGGATCACTGGGCTGCGTGTGTGATGCTGCCTGTTGACGGTAACGCCTGTCGGAGCCCCAGCACTGTGCATACCCCCGAATCTCCTTTCCATAGCTTCTATTTGCCACCAAGTCTTGCCATTCCTGCCAAAGGTGAGGAAGGCCCAGTGTATTTAGGGTGCTGGGCAGAAGCAAGGTTTCTTTTCCAGCTTTACTGTTTAGCTTCACTCTTTGGTAGACCAATTAAGTGACTCTGTCTATGCAGAGTTTGTATCGGAAGAGCTACAGGAATACTAACAGAAAGGCTGATCAGATAATTATAAGGACCTGTGTCTCTTGCTTCACCCACTTCTTTTGCGATAATCGGTGACCTGTAAAGGGACTGTCAAGCCAAAAATGCTGCCTAAAGATAACTTCTCACTTACACAGCTAATACTGCCTCACAGCCATACAGACTGAATGTTAAAATCTCATTTGTGTATCTCTGATGCACTTTGTGTCATTTTAGTTCAGGACAGGAACCACTTCATGTCCTGTTTGTGCAGCACAGAGCCAGAATTGTGTTTGGGTCATAGTGCTGAAGAAACAGATAAGCTGTAATGTGACTGTGTAAGAAAAATCCTTAAAATGCCTTGTAATTAAATTCTAGCAGGGTTTTGCAAAGAGATGCGGAGATGTTTAGGAGCAACTTGAAGATGTGGAATATCTCTTAAGAATATCAAAAAACCACATAGATGCACAGAATAGCTGGCAGAAGGGAGGCCGTCCTTAGGGACTGAGTCCTGTCTTCTTCCAGGCGAGTGGCTATCAGCTGGGATGCCTCCAGGTTGTCATAGAGAGCTGGGCAGTCACTTTGTGAAGGTCAGCAAAAATGAGAATGACTTACATGCTTCATGGCTTAGTAGCATAGTTAATGGCCCTGCAAGTGGTGGGATTTGGGAGCCTTTGGCTACAGGCCTTCTGGAGTCTATAGGGTGAAATTCTATGGATTAAGGCTAAGCCCCCTAAATAGGATTCTCATTTTCTGGTGTGACCTAACTAGATATACCTTGTCTTTCAGACTGAAGTTCATATTTGGCCCATCTGCTGTCCCAGCTTTGGATTTGGTGGATCAACGTTCTGTCACCCGAGTTGTGTCCCCTAGTGGAAGGACTGCATACCAGGTACACACCGTTTTCCCCTGTTCCGCCTCAGTTTCTGATGACTTTCAGTTGACATGTGAACCACTATTTTTGTAACTTGCATAACAAAGAAATGCACTTGGATAAACACAGAGACAACATCAGTGTCTCACAAACTCCTAAAGTGATACTAGAGAGCAGTAACTACAGACTGGAATTAGAACAGCATTGTGCATTACAGTTTGGTTTGCAGCTCCCAGCCAATCAAAGACAGCTCGTGACATGCCTGTGGGTATCAGGGTCAGAGGATGCTTTGCAGGGATTGCGGATTTTGCTGTATTACTTTCATCCTATCCAGCAAAGGCAGTTCTTGCTCCTGACAAAGTGTATATAGCACTGTTAAGTTCTGTCATTACGTTTCTTTCCCTGTTGCACTCAATCTCTTCACTGTTCTGAACACTCTTGGCATCCCACCTGGCAACAGGATCCTTATTGCCTGGAAGGAGGCAACGCGGGCCAAACCCATGGGTTTCATTGTAGTCCATTGTAGCTAAGTCTGTGGATCACAGAAACATCTTCATAACTGACATTTTAGGTGGAAAATCTCAACCTAGCCCTAAAGATCAAACTCCTTTTACAGCACAGGATGAGAGCTGGAGGTGAGGTCCATTAGCTGGAGGGAGAAAGCGGTGGCACTTCTTTCAAACTTTTCAGTGGTCTGGACAGTTCCTTGTTCTTCTGTGAGTGCTGTGCTGTGGCATTGCAGTTGGGGACGGTCTGTCAGTTCTCTGTGACCTGCTGACCAGCTGCATCCAGCCCACAGGATCACAGAGTCGGAGAGACTGTGCTGTGCCCCAGCTAAGGCTGTACAAGCAGTGCGACTCCTGTGTTCATAAGATTTTGGTGGAGAGGCACTTAATTGCTCCTGCTGTTTAGCACTGCTAGCCTCCCATAGATGGCACAGTCCTCCCTGTTGCTGAACGTGGTGCTCTGCTTTTTCATGCATCAGAGAAGGGGGAATCTCTCTGCTTGCCGTTGCAGCAGCCAAGAGGAACATTTTCATATATCCTCCCTGCAAAGGCCCTTCCCTGCTTCTCTGGAGGTGCTGAGATGCACTGGGGTCTTCTGGGGTAAGAGAAGAGCTGGGAAGCCAGCCCTGGGTGATGACACAAGCATTTTTCACGTGTTTGGAGCTTGCATTGCTTGATTTGTACATGGAGCCTTCATCGCTTCTGGGGCCTCCGGAGAGCACATCTGGCCCTCCAAAGAGGCATAATTCATAAGCATACATGGCTCAAGAACACAGCCTCTGGTCTGAGTTGAGGGCTTGCCTTGTGGGTGCTTAGCAGTGCCTAAGAAGCACTGTTTCCGGGACCCTGAGACAGCAGTTTTCTCTAGGCATTTCTGTTTTTTTGGGAAGCTGCCTCACTAATTAAAGGCTTAAAGGCTTTTCCTTTTCTTTGCTGCTCTATTAAATATGCCACTGAGCAGAGAATGGTCATGTTCTCCTTGCAGGGCTTAGTCAGGCTGTGTGAGCTAAGGCAGAGCGTTGCAGACTGGGATGCAGAGTTTTCACTCACCATCATTAAAAGGATGAGGATGGCTGCTTAGAGCCTCTGGTCATGCAGTTATCTGCCTCTCAGCAGGCTTGGTATTCATCTCGAAGATGGAGGAAGCCTCGTGAGGCAGGGAGGACATCAGAGAAAGACGGCACTGCCAGCATCTTCACCGATGCCCCCATCTGAGCCCCTTCTTGTCTTTTTTGCCCAGTGACATGAGAGTTGTTGGTGCAGCTGTGGGATGCAGGTCTGTGAGGCCAGATAGGTAGGCTCTGTGAGGCCAGTGGATAGGTGGGTCAGGGCCAGTCACCAGGGCTTAATATAGGAGAAGCCCCATTTTTAGCCCAGCGCTGCCTGGCTGATGGCTGTGACCTGGGCAGTCCCCCTGCGTCACCAAAGGTCTTGTGCCTATGTCCTCCCCGCTGACAGGCAGCCTACATGAAGCTCTTCCTGCCTGCAGGTGCAGATGTACTTCTGAGCAGCATTCCTCTTTAGTGGAGCTGGATTGCTGATTAAGGCCACGCTGATGAGTTCATTAACAGAAAAATCTGAAGAGCTATTTTCTCTGGGGGCGGGAGGTTGGTCCCATTGCGAAATTCTTCCTCAGCACAGCTGTCTGAGAGGCTGAAACAAAGAGCAGAGCCTCCCCTGAGGCCACTGGCTGGAGCAGTGACAACAACGCAATCTGGGGCCGTAGAAACCAAAGCACTGAGTGGGACGCTGCACTCAGAGTAGCTGGGTAGTGTCACTGGCTCTTGCTTCGTGTGTAGTGTAAACACATATCCCAGCTGTGTGCACTTTTCTCTCAGCAGAGGAGCATGCCCAGCGCAGTGCGAGGGGGACATCCGTAGCTGCCTGGGACACATGCACAGTCATCCATCTCACTGCCCCAGCAACCCAGATTTGCCCTGCCATTCACACCCAGGTGTGGCTGAGCTGGGGTATATGATGGTGTCTTTGCTCTCAGCTGAACCTAGAGAACTCTTCTCTTTGAGGCCATGACATTGGTCCTATTGTGAAACTCTTCTGAGTCCTCTCATAGCCAAATCTGAGTTGTTGATACTTTGCAGGCTAAAATGCTGTTTGCATTCCATATCAACCAGGGCATCTTAGGCACTGCTTCGGGGGAAAATGACTCTGCTCAGACAGGCCCTAGGACCGCAGCCTGCAGTGTAGGCAGCTCTTGCCCACAGGAACTGAGATGGGAGAGGAAAGAGCCCTCAGTGAAGTGAAAGCTAAGGTTTATTCCTTAATGCCCAGGTATTAATGCCCTGCTACCTACTACAGAGGTAGCACTGATGCAGGGGGTGCCCAAGGGCTGATGTTTCCTCAGAGCTGTTAATCATCCCAGAAGGAGCTTGTATAGTACCTCGTCTGCACTGCAGGCTCAGCCCAACCCTTGTAACTCCAGAACAGGGATAGGTCTTACCTGCTGCAGAGCTGGGGGGCAGAGGTGGGAAGGGATCCTGGCCAACAGTGCAGCTGTGCTAGATTTCAGCAGAAGTGCGAAGTGGTGAGCAGGCTGCTGTTGGAGCTTCTGTTAGGTAGGTCTGAGTTGCAGAAATGGTGTGAGCTGTGAGAGTAAAGCCAGCTAGCAGGGAAAGAGGCAGTGCTCTAGCCCTTCCTCCAACTGTCACTTGGATTGCTCACATCCTGCATTTTTATTGGGCTCTTCTTTATGATGTCTTTTTTAATTAATTTCCTAGAACTCTGTGGCAGCCTGCCCCACTGTCAGGAGTAGAGCACCAGCTCCTGCTGCAGACACGTGCTGCTGCCTAGCTGTACGTTGGTGGCAGCAGTAGCTACCGCACAGTGCCAGAGCTGGACCTCCTGCGTCCCAGCACGCTGGCAGTGACACCACCACCAAGGTGATTTTTCCTCTCTGTGCAGCCAGTGAGGCACTTGGAGATGAGGGTAGTGGGAGGAAATCTCACAGCATTTCAGGGCCAAGAGAGCACCCTAGTTCTCGGCCTGGCTGCAGCTGGACAGAAGTGGAGGCACCTTTTCTTCTTGGTCTTTGGATTTTAGATTCTGCCTTATTAGGCAATCGCTGCATTCTTGCCATCTAGGTCAGGACAGGAGAACTCTAAACTCAGCCCAAATCTGGCAGTGTCTGTGTTTTCCCCCCCTCCTCAAACGAAAACAGTTTTGAAGGAAAGGCACCATCAGAATACTTCATCTTGGAAAAAACAATCAAAGGGGCTAGAGAAAAACAAACTTATCACAAGTGAAACAAACTCAGCCGGGAGAAAAAGCAGGGCCCAGGGTAAAGGCCAGACTCAAAAAAGCCTGGTTCCCCCTGAAATGGGAATGCAAATCTTGTGTCCTGAATCTGCTAAGAGAGGTGGGAGATGTGACGTGTACACACTTCCATGGGAAAGCTCATGCTTGTCGTGGGCATCACCTGCCAGGCAGGGGGCTTCAGAGAGAGCTGTGGGGAACAGGGGAGCCTTCTCCTGGCAAGTGCAGCTCCGAACCCTGAGGGATGGTGTTCCTCTGGAGGGACGTATGGGTGCCAGGGACGTTCTGGAGGCAAGCAGCACTGTGCAGAGCTCCACTGTCTTGTCTTTTTTGGGGTGCTTAATCCTTAGATTTAGATCTGTGCATGCCGTGAACCCAGACAGCATGTAAGGCCTGGTATGGGAGAAGAGTATGGTGTCCATCAGAGCCCAAAGGCTTGTGCGCAGAGGAGGGCACTGTCTGTGATTATGCCAGTATAAATTCCTGCCATTCTCTGGATCATCCAATAAAAGTCAGTGCCAAGAACCTAAGCCATGTAACAGAGCTGCCACAAAGCCCTTGCTCTCTGGTTGTGTCATATATTAGACACACGGTGGCAAATATTCTGTTGTAGTTGTGTTTTGGCCATGGGGTGGGCTCAATTTAGGCCACAAGGCATTAGCAAAGTTCATGCTGTTGACTGCAGGTTTCTGCTGATAGTCTGTGAGTGTGTTCTCCGCCTGTGGGCCTTTCACAATAGAAGGGGAGCAGAGCAGTTTGCTCTCAAAGTAGCTTTCTAAAAGCTCTTTTCCAGTCTTGCAGAAAGCAAAAGAGAAGTAATCTCTAGGGTGGCTTTCCTGTACCATGCAATCAGCTCCAGCAGCAGTCACCTGCACAGTTTGCCTGTCAGCTTCTCCACACTGGAAACGAATGCTTCCCTTGTCTGGCTGCCTGTATCCTGTGCCTGTGGTGCAGAAGAGATGTGCCTCCGTACTGGCCTTGCAAAGGAGCAGCATGTGGGAAAGGGAGACAGTGGTGTTCCCAAACCAGAGATGGAGCAGGGAGGCTTCTTCTCTGGAGACTTGAACTTTGTTTATTCAGACAATACTGGATTCCAGTAGCTGCAGCTGTTTGTGGGAGCAAAACAGCAAGAGCCCTTGCAGCCTCCAGCCGCTGGAGATGTTTAGAGAAGGCCTTGCTAGCAGTCACTGCTGTTCTCCTTCCATCCCAAGGTCTGTGGTGGCCCTGGAGTCACAAGTATGCTTTCTGTGACAAAGTAGTCTTGGTCATCTCCAACCATCCGATGCATCTGCTAGTACTGGGGGAGGGAGCTTGCTGTGCTGTCAGCTTAGAGAGATCAGCGAGTGGGGTCTCTGCTTGCTGCCCTTTTCCTGATCTCTCAGCAGCAGACAAGTGGCTGGAGCAGAGGTTGGCTGCCAGCATGGGTGCGCTCCCCTGGGGAACGTTTCTTCACCAGTAGAAGAGAAGCGTGTAGAGCACTGCAAGAGAGCTGTGGAGTTTGTGGCTTCCTGTGGGTCCCTGGAGAGTGAGGCAGGGGGATGGAGCGTGGCTGTCCACTGTTGTCTACAGCAGAACAAATGCCCTGTGACGGTGTTTTCCGTAGGCAGGCCTCAGAATCTGTCATGCCAGCAGGCAGCCAGGGAGGCTTGTGAGCTGCCCGGTATCCTCCTCCCTCCCTCCCTCCCTCCCTCCCCCTGGGCCATACTGGCACAAGTGCTGTCCCTTGAGGGCACTGGCCTGCAGATTATAGGGGAACTGTGGACTCTGGCAACCTGTATGTCTTAGCTCCAGTATCCTGCAGGAAATAATTGCTGCAGTGTTTGGGGCCCTTCCTGTATCGCAGCGCCTCTTCACCTGACACGCTGTGAGTCATTGTGGGGAGGACATCAGGCCAGAGACAGGCTGGGAGTTAGAGAAATTAAAAGACTCC
Organism: Dromaius novaehollandiae; assembly: GCF_036370855.1. Taxonomy (NCBI): domain Eukaryota; kingdom Metazoa; phylum Chordata; class Aves; order Casuariiformes; family Dromaiidae; genus Dromaius; species Dromaius novaehollandiae. Next base: position 5,201,253 of record NC_088116.1, read on the forward strand.
TACCTCACGCATCTGCCTTTGTTTCAGGTCCTTGGGAGCTCAGGCAAACTCTATACCTGCTATAGTTCCTGCCACTTCTGCACGTGTCCTGCTTTTGGTTTCAGTGTACTGCAGAAGAGCGAGAGTCTTCTGGTAAGTTGTCTGCCTGAACTTGGGCCCAGGACAGAGAGGGAAGAGAAGGCTCTGCTGATCTCTCCTCCTTCAACCTGAGCAGCCTGAAGTTTCCAAGGGAGCAAACACATGAGTGTTGAATTGGCCATGCAGGCTGTGGCTAACCCAGCACAAAATCAGGCCTCTGAGAGTCACGGTGTCTGGGTGGAGCTAGGCCTACACGGGTTTGGGAGGGCTTTTGTTCTTAATTACACATTAGTATTCTGACTTTCAAGAGGTGAATAATCCGTTCTCTCTTGGAACAAGGGCCACCTGTAAATGTGGCAGTCCCATGGAGTCTGGCTGATGAAGTGGTGTGGTAAACTTAGTGCCAGTGAGGAAGGGCTCGGGGTAACTGATTGGCCTGTCAGCGTCCACCGACACCAACCATCCCTCCCTCCAGGGGAAACCTTCTCTCCCAGGAGCTCCGTAACCTGGGCCTAGTGCTGTCATTTTCTAGAGGACCTTGTGGGGTGCATGAATGCTGCCAGGCAGTACCAAATCAACTGCTGTTCTTTATAGCCTGAAGTCACCTGCTCCTGTGTCCAGCGTGGAGAAGGCATTAGGATTGAGTAATGCTTTGCTGTGTGTCAGAACCCTGTATTATATTATCCTGATCATGGAGTTGACCTGGAGCCAAGTGGAGCTCCAGCCTGTGCTAGTGCTTTCGGTGCCACGAGGGAGCCATGTTTCTGAGAGGGGTGAGCTCTCCATTAAACACATCCTGGCCAAGATGAATTTTTGTGGCTCCCAGGTGTGGCGTGACCTTCCTGCATCGCTCCTGCTGTTAACGTGTTCGTGCTATTGTTTGCAGTGCAAACATATACTTGCCGTCTACCTCAGCCGGGCCATGGGAGCATGCCAGGAACTAACCGTCTCTGAGGAGCAGCTCACAAACATCTTACTGGCCGAGGAAGAGGAAGAAGGATGAAGGATTTGGATCACATGCAGGTGTGCTTTCGGTGTACCCTTCCAACTGCTCTGAGAGGTGTAGCTGGCGTTCTTGCTGTCTACAAGGCTGTCAAATGTTCATTTTGGCTGGTAGGTTTCTTTCTGTGTTGCACCCAAGCATGACATTAAATAGTAGCCTTGCACTGATGGACTAATTAATAAATGTTGAGAAGGCTCAGCATGAGCAGAAACTGTGTGGACATCAGTTTCATTTATTTAGGCTATTCTTGGATTTTTGAAGATGTTTGAACTAATCTGTAGTATTGGGTGCTTGTAACATGGAGATACGAACAGTCCAGCGGCTCTCTTAGTGATTCATTAAAGCTTGTTAACTCTGCTCTTCCTCTGACAGCAGCCCCATTCCCCGCACCCCGAGTACCTGCATGGCTTTGTGGAATTGGCCTTTGAAGGTTGGTACAGTGAAGCTGCAGTGGCTTTTTGCAGCTAGCTGCTCAGAGCCCTTTAAGATTCATCACTGGCAAATGTGTACCAGGGGAAAGGATACGTCAGCCCCTCAAGACTGATGACAGTTCTGCTTTTCTGTGAAGGCCTCATTGCTGTTGTGCTTACTGTAATCAGCCTGGTTGCTTTGGTTTTACATTGACCCGATTCAGACAAACCAACCACTTCATGCTGGCAGGCAAGGCAAGGGGTTATGGAACTGTTTTCCCCTGTGAGAATCCCCTCTAGGATCACTGTCTTTTCCCCCACGTTTGAACTGGGTTGAAGTCGTCTCTCTTCTTGGGCCAGGACGCAGTCTGCTATGGTTCTGTCTGGTAAATGGTGTTGGTAAGCTGTGACAGCTGCCCTTGTAGAGCTGGAGCAAGGCTTGCTGCCCATGTCAGACGGGTGAAAGGGAAAACTGCTGCTCCCCCTACCCTGCACGCCAGGCAAGTTCTCACTCACCAGCCAGTGCGGCACAAGCCAGCTCCGCTGCAGGCTGCGTGACTACCTGCCCCTGCTTCGAGGCAGGCCTAGGGCATTGTGCATCGGTCTCCTCCTCAGGTACAGCATGAGCTTGCATGATACACTGCTTGAACACAACACTGAAAGAAATGACAGGGCACAGGCTGAGCCAGGTTGTGTAGGTGGTAAATTAAGCATTCTGTATGGAAATAACAGTTACTGCAATTACAAAATCTGAGCTACAAGAGAACACATCCATCCTATTTACATCAGAGCAGTAGTGAGTGATAGCTGAGCATTTACAGCTGCAGTCCCCACAGAAAGTTCCTCAGCCATTTTCACTTCACATTTTTATAGAAACTTTCAGAGGTTATTTTTGTGTTTGTGTTGGAGGCGGTTCTATTTTTATTTTGCCTTCAAATGACTTAGGCTCAGATCCATGAAGGCACTTACGTGCCTAAATATCACAGTGACCTGGGCCATAGTTAATAATGGCTAATAGCCCAAGGGCATATTAATACTAAGGAAACAACACATCTGTCTGCAGGAATTCTGGCTCATAAGAGGCATATGAAAGGTAGCTGTAGTGGATGCTGATCTGCAGTGCAAGCTGTCACGTACAGGCAACTGTTCTGGGACCGGCTCTTGCTCTGTATTGCAGTACTGTGTGTTTCAGTCTGTTTTGTGCTGTCTGGATTTTGGTTCATTTTCAGACAACAGGAGGGGAGGGATTACATTTTTTATTGTAAGGATAAATGTGGCTTGCAACCACTTTGCAGCACTGCCAGACCTGCAGGTGAAACCCTGGTTGTTTCCAGCCATGATTAACAGAAGGAACACAGCCAAAGATAATACAGAAGGGAAGGAATGAAGTAGGGAGAGAGCCAAACCCTGCTCAAATGGCAGGAGGTAGATACATCTGTTAGCTGGACCATCAACAAGGCAGATGCAGCAAAGCTGAATGGGGATGTTAAAGGAGAAACACTTGGGACAGTAACTTTAACTATTTAGATTCTTTTTGGAAATGCCAGTATCTGAGATACCCAAACCAGCTGTGGCCAAATTTGGACATAGCATAAGCATCTACAATGCCATTCAGAGCTTCCTGGTGATTCACCAAGGTTTGGGTCTGGCTCTGTCTAACTGTTGAGCTGCTATATACAAGGCGGTTACGTTCATCACTTCCTAGTGAACTGGCCTCTGTGTGCGTGCTGGGCCCTAAATCACACCTGCAGCTGCTCCTTGCAGATCACACCAGCTGGCAGAGCAGATGCTGCTGTAGCAGAACTTGTTCAGATCAGATTTTCAGAGCTGTCTTTCAGTTGACTTTACAGGATATTTGTCATCTATATATTCCAGAGAAGTGAAACTGTGGAAGCAGGTGTTATGTTGCACCACCCTCATAGTGCAATGCAGTTAAAAAAATAAAAAGCTGTTATCTGTATAGTTCAAGTACAATTTATCAGAGACAAATTGCTCCAGGCATCACAGTCTGTCCACTGGGCCTATCCTTCAGGAACTGGATGTGTTTTAATTTCCTTCCCTGCAACCTGACTCTAAAAGGACTGCTTCCTATCTCTGCTGGCATGGATTAGGAAAGCCAGTGTTACGGGTTACCACTGAAAACCGTATTAAATACCCATCCTTGCACTCCAGCTTCCCATCGATCATAGTGATGCTCCTTTTGGCACTGAGTGCTACAGAGAGAAATACTACCACTTTTCTGCCACTCAAGATCCATCAGGTAAGACTCCTGGTTTGTAAGTAGGCTACAACACCATAGCAGCTCTGATCTAGTTTCTGATCTGTCCTTTAACAAGATGCTTTTCCTTCCACAACCACTTTATGGCTGGAGCAGTAACATGGTATGCTTCGTCTCTTAGTCTTATCAGTCAAGCACAGACATGCCTCTGTACTAAAATCAGCTTTTGGGCGTGAAGGAGGGAGCCTGATGTTTTTCTGACTCCCTTCCCTCACCCCATTCCTCTCAGTTGTGGAATGAACTGCCCTGCTAAAGGACATACCAGAAACATTGGTTCATTTACACCAGTGCACGTCTTCACACAATTTGGAGAGTGGAGCTAGTACTTTGGAAAATATTGCACTGTTCTTTCTACCTTCGTATAGTTTTGTATACCACAGTTACATAGTAAATCAGGTGCAGTAATTAAAAACTGAGCTGTGGCCTGTGGAGACTTACTAACTTGCAGTACAAATTAAGACCACTCTGCTGTTGAGTGGGCTTGTTCTTTTAAAAGGCCAGGACTCTGCAGCTAGCCACAGAGTCGAGGCTAGAAAAATCTATGCTGTGAATTTACTCCCCAAAGAGCTCAGCCAAGATCAGCTCGCTGGTCAAGGCATTCTAGTTTCTCAAGCAAAACAGCTCCCTTCCAGTGTCTTTTGTTGCTGATGTAGGTCAGGATAAAACCTCATCACTACTAGAAAAAGAGCACTCATAACTTCTGAGGCTTACTGGGATAGACCCCAACCCCAGCAAGACCAAGTTTTAGGAATCAGGCAAGTTATCACAGCTGAAAACCTGCCCTTTGGGAAACAGTGCAAGTCTATCAAGTTGTGGAGATCATGTCACCAAGGGAGTGTTTCCGTTAACCTCAGAGACTTTGGATCAGACTATCTGTGACTACTGGGATGCTTCTGCCTTTTGAATTTTGATAACAGAAATCAGATTTGATATCAAACCTGAAGCATTGGTCTGAAGAACTTAGTAAATCCTGTAGAACAAAGTGATTTAAAGACAATAAGACTGCTATTGTTTGTGACTTCAGTCAACCCTTTTCTAAAATTTTAGCATTTAGTAAGTAGGGCTTCCGTACTGGGGCCAAAAATACATGGCCAGTTAATGATCTTGTTTTCCCATTAACACAATCAGTTCCCTCAGAGCCTGGAAACACAGATTCAGTTTCACACCAGCAAGTGGTCTAAGTAAGACTTTTTCCCATCAGAGAATACTAGCTGCATCAAACAATTGATGGAATAATTAGGGTATTACCAAAGTGCTGTCAAATATGGACTTAAAGAACAACCCAAAAACAGACACAAAATTATTACTAAGTGAATCAAAAAGATTAAAAAAATAATCATAATAAAAATAAAGATCCTAGGACTTGACATGAGCAGCACAATTGGGGAAACACCCCCAGCAGGTGGGTCTTCCATAGTCAGTGTTTGACCTGGAAAAGAAATACGATAAGATCACCAGCATTCATGCCACCTGGGTTACAGTAGAGGGTGAGCTGCACGCAGTCTCCCCAGTCAGGTTATTCCTCTAGGAGGCACTATGTTAATAAAAAAAATAAAAAATACAGCTGCATAACTGCACAGTGGTCATCTCCGAGTGCTCCTCTAGGAGTTAGCTGTTCACATAGGCACGAGGAAGGGTAGTGTCAGGGACAAACTGCAAAATCCTAGGGGCAGGGCATGCAAGGTCATACGGTCACAGAGGCTGTTGGAGAGTTAATATTGCAGACAGTCAGGTGCTGGTTGTTGTCAGTGGAGCACTTGGGGAAGTCATCTGCCTTACAGAGGATCTTGGAAAGGATCTTGCGGAATGTGTAGCGGAAGTCCCTGATCCTGTAGGCGTAGATGATGGGATTGATGACAGAGTTGGCATGGGAGAGGATGATAGCCATATACATCACCCACTCAGGCTTGGATCTGGAGAAGTCCTCATGGAAGAGAGTGATGCAGTTCAAGATATGCAGGGGCAGCCAACAGAAAGCAAAAAGTCCTACAATGATGGCCAGAGACTTGGCTGCATGGACCTCCTTCTGTAGTGTGGTCCTGGAGTTGCCCATCAGTTCGATCTGATGCAGCTGTTTGCAGGCGACCATGAATATCTTAATGTAGATTCCAAGCATGATCACGAGTGGAAGCAGCACACAACCGAAGAAGTTGAAGTACACCATGTAGCTCATAGTTACCACATTCTCAAAGAGGCATGAGATGAAGCAGCCATGGTGTTCCTTCCCAGTGGCAGCCCCTGTCTCGTTGGTGGAGTTGGGACACCCACTCATGGCTTTATTCCAACCCATAAGCGGAGTCAGTCCAATTCCAAAGGACAGGACCCACAGCACAGCGATGAGTCCTCTTGCCCGCTTCCCAGTCACTAGACTATTATACCTACGGAATCAAGAAAAAAAAAAACACAATGGAGCCATTAAATAAATGAGCGCTCGTGCCTTCCCTGCATGGCAATTAAAGCCATCAGCATTCTGGCCAACAGCACAACAGCCCCCCACACACACACCCCTGTGCAGGAACCTCACCTCTGTGATCACTGGTGGGGGGGGTCTCAAGTCTGCTCTGTGCCTACACAAAGCGATCTGGGGAGGTGGTTCACTTACCATTCCTGCAAGGTGCCAAGCACTGCCCCTTGCCCATGAACATCAGCCCTGTGAGACTTCAGTAAAGACTTAGATTCTTAAAAAGGCTTTATCACTGCATGTCCCTAAACCACCAACTGCGAGGAGGGCAAGTATAGAGTTAAGACTCATTCTGTAACCACCAACTTACTCTCTTGCTCTAAGCATCCCTACGGGGCATGCCAGGGCAGGCTGCATGGACGTTTGGGCTGACCTATTACAGCTGAGCCAAGTCTGGCTCTCAGCTGTACGCTGTAACGGGCAGCTAAGGACCTGGCCAGCATTACCGCATGTTCTTACAGCCTTTATACCGCAGCCAGCTTGCTTCAACTTGGGCGGTTCTCGTGCCTGCAGCAAAGCCAGCTTTTGCTGGAGATTGCAGCAGTCCAATAATGTGATATTGCTCCCGGTGCTACCTCATACATTAACGTGGGAAGTATACGCATGTGTGGAAACTGGATCCTACCAGCTTCCCAAACAGTGCAATTGCTGGCTTCCACATGCCAGACTGCAGCCCATGCGAGGTTGTTGTGGTTGGGTAACGAGTACCCTGAAAGACTTCGCTATGCCAGCATCCGAAAGCAACTGCTAATGATAGATTACTTAGGAGATTTACAAGTTAGGGTTTGTGTCGCTGTTCAGAGAGGCCTGGGTCCAAGCGTGGCGCTGGGAGCTAGAACCGCTGGGCTGTTCTCCCTCCAGTCACCTTCCCCGCATCGTGCAGCCCTCATTAACAGTGCTAACGCAGGCAGCTTCACACGGACGCCGACCTGAGGCCTGCAGCTGCTGAAGCATTTCATGGGTTTAAACCACACAGCGTTGCGTCACTTCAGTTAGATGCTGTTGTCAAATGATGCTTGTGCTCTACTGACCTACGATAACTGGGTGTCAAGATCCAGAATTTTAAGCGTGTGCCTTCCTTGGGCACCTGCTGCTCGCGTGGGTGCTGTTCAGAAGCTCAGCTGTGGCCCAGGGCAAGCTGCTGCGGTGCTGAGTGTTGTAGAGCCACGCGTTGCCCCCGCACCTTGCGCAGCACCAGAGGTTGGGTGCCTGCATAGCTGAGAAAGCAAAGGTGCCCCTCCGGCCCCACATGCACAGAGAAGCAACGGAACTGGAATCTAAACAGTAAAGCAGCAAAAGCCAAGCTGCGTTGGATGCAATTAGAACATAGCCCAATCTCAAAGCATTAGTTGGCTCTCTTTTTTGGAGATAGGAAGAACACAGCGATTGCCAGATGGACAACGTGAGAAACCCATTACTGTCCTATCTATAGCAAGTTAGCATCTACTGGCGAGACATACATCCCCCCGCCCCTTCCCACACCCTTCTCTCAGCGCTTGTTTACTCTGGCTTCACTACCCTGCTCCTCCTTTCCTAAGAACGTTTGTTCTGAATTTCTTCCGGCCCGTGAGGCAGGGGAGGGTTTTATTCCCACAGAACTGCAGCTGTGCATGTGAATCACACTGGAGTCGCTCTGCGTGAGTACGTGTGTGTGCGTGTGTGTGTGTGTGTGTGTGTGTGTGCGTGTGTGTGTCCATCCGTCTCCTCCTCGAAGCTACAGAGACGGGAGGGTACGCCGCAGGCGTGCACAATGAAGCAGGAGACGGGCTGCAGAGCCGCGCTTGGTCCAGGCACAGCCAGGCTGGCCTGGGCGGGCTGGCTGCGAGCAAAGCCGGAGGAAGCAGCAGCAGCCACGTCTACTGCTGAACTGTGAACACACTTTGCAGGGCGGCTGTTGAAAGAGTAAGTTCAACCACTGAGGGTTTTTCCCTGCACTTTTCTCTCATTATTACTAACCTCTCACCACTTCAGAAGGTGAGAAATTATTAGCAGATGGGGCAACAGCGAGGCCAAGCCCATTGTTTTCACAAGCCTGTATTAAGTGCGTGTTTTCAGGAGCCTGACCCGATTCGGGGTTGTGGGTACTTAAGATTTGATTTGGGGCAGTGTCCCAGAAATCCCACCCCTTAATTGGCAAAGTCTGAGTCTCTGAAGCTTCTGCTAACGTTGGCCAATCTTAGTCAGTGCTGTAGGGAGTAGAAAGAGCTGCTTCTGACCTTTCATAAATCTGCAAGTGGGAGGAAAATATGTAGCTATCAGAGACCACAATCTGGGATCAGGCTCCTTGGCTTATGCTATTCACTCTGAGTTGATCGCTTCAATTGCTCATTTGCTGCCTCTGTCATGAATGTCACAAAAGCTATTGTAATAAGAGTGGAAAATGCAAAAGGAAACATTATTCAGAAACAGACTGAGAGAATCAAAAGGTTTTTTTGCTGGTAGTTTTGTTTGTCTGAAACAAAACAGGCTGCTTATAGGTAACATAATGAAAAGCAGACATGGCTTAGTGCACCATGCTGCATCCAGTGTCCGCCGCGTCACTGCAATCATTCAGCGCTGTCTCTTGCTGAAAACATACAGCCCCAAATAGAGCTTTTTCCATTTGCTGTTTTCCTGAACTTCTCTGCAAAGATAAGGCTCTGCTTGAAGGTTTGCAAAACCAATTAAGAAGTTACTTAACTTTCTAGTGGCTGTAATGGTGGCATGTTTATTTTAGTGTTGCTCACCCTTCCCTAGTGCAGGCAACAGAACTGCAGCCAGAATCAAGTTTAAGCAGCCAGAATCAAGTTTAAGCAGGGGCCCCTCAGTGAGAAGGAAGGATGGAAAAACGTGCTATGCTCTGTGTTTGCATGAGCCAGAGCCAAACAATGGGGACAGCTGCAGGCCTTTCGGGCCCAGGGAAGAGATGGTGTTAATTAAAGTGGAGCTAGTTACTCACAGGGAACAATGTATCCCTTAGATTTGCTCCTTATTTTCTCAGTGACATTGCATGGACATGCTGCAGATTCTGCCCAACAACTCTCCGTACAGTGGCTTGATTGCAGATAACGCTGTGGTCGTGAAACATTTCCTCACTGCAACTGTTCAGACTGATTGCAGGCTGCTGAGTGCTGCTCTGGCTGCGGGAAAGGATCTGTGCAAAAGCCTGGTCACTGAGCGGCAGGCCAGAGGAGGCCAAAGGGAAACAGGATAAGCTGGTGTGCTAAAATTTCTCACTAATTGCCTTGCTATTCCCTTAATAAACTTGTTTGATGGGACACTGCCTGTGTTGGCCTGAAGTCAGTGGAAGCTAAGCACATGCTTAAAAATAAAAACGTGCACAGCTGTTAACAGATCAAGGTACTGAGAGGCTTGGTGGCAAGCCACAGTGCAGGAACACCCCCAAACAGCAACCAGGTACGCAGCAAGCCATGCGGTACCGCAGCCGCCTGCAATAAATCACCACCAACAAAAGCAGGCATGGCCTGCAAGGCAACCGAGACGAGTCTTTCTCTACGCACTGTAAACATGAACAGACAGCGAGGAACCGACAGATTTTTCACAGCTCTGACCATTCCAGTAAAACCCCTCTTCACCCTCTTAGGCATAACATTATTAGGCAAGAACCTATTAAAGTAAATTTACTCATCTAAGTCTGCCCAATTAATGTATAACAAATATTGAATCTCCTCTGTGTTTCTGCCTAGAGACATCAAGAGGTTCTTTAATGTAAATAAGAGCTGAATATTTTAAAATGATTTATTGGGATTAAATAACCTGGTGATGCATTAGCTCCTTTTACACAGCCAGGCCGTCTCTTTACTGGCGTAATCATGATCAATTAGCCAATTAGCTCAGCTCCCACCCAGTGCTGTCCGCTGCGGACATGTGGAAGCACCAACACCAGCCCCACGGGCTCGAGACAGTCTCCTTCACCCATCAGCATCCTTGTTGCCTGTGGCCCCTCCACGGTGATGTGTTGGCAAGTTCCATGTTTTTTTTTCCTGGAAAAGCTTCGCGGCAACTGCCGAAATGACAG